>NC_140133.1:0-712253 GCF_964035555.1 Netta rufina | reverse complement strand
ACGGTTCGTCGCCCGACTGCGGACCCACGGGACAGCCGGCACCCGCGCCGCCGGAGGCCGGACACACGGGCCTCGGGACCACCGTACCCGAGCCTCCCGAGGTCGGACCGGGACCCCGTGTGTTGGTGCAGCAGTGCCAGACATGCTAGAATTCCAGTACGAACTAGAGTCAAAGGCAGCCAAGTGGAATGCTACTATCGATACTGCTAATGCATTTTTCTCTATCCGTCTAGCAGCAGCATGCAGGCCACAATTTGCTTTCACTTGGAGGGGCATTCAGTATAATTGGAATCTACTGCCCCGCGTGGAAACACAGCCCTGACATCTGCCATGGACTGATCCAGACGACACTGGAACAGGGGAACGCTCCTGAACACCTGCAGTATATCGATGATATCATCATATGGGGTAACACAGCAGAAGAAGTTTTTGGGAAAGGGAAGAAAACAATTCAAATTCTCCTGAAAGCTGGATTTGCCATTAAACAGAATAAGGTCAAGGGACCTGCAAAGGAAATCCAGTTCTTGGGGGTAAAATGTCAGGATGGACGTCGCCACATTCCGACGGATGTGATCAACAAAATAACAGTTCTGTCTCCGCCAACCAGAAAAAAAGAAACAGAAGCGTTCCTAGGTCTTGTGGGATTTTGGAGAATGCATGTGCCAGGCTATAGTCAGCTTGTGAGTCCTCTATATTGAGTGACTCGAAAGAGGAACTGACCATTGAGGCCATCACACAGGTTACCCATCAGTGTGAGAGCTGTGCTGCAATCAAACGAGCCATGAGGGTAAAGTCTCCCTGGAATAGGGGGAGATGGCTTGGATTTCGATATGGTGAGGTCTGGCAGATTGACTACATCGGACCACTTCCACAAACCCGCCAAGGCAAACGGTACATACTCACCATGGAAGAAGCAACTACTGGGTGGCTGGAAACATACCCTGTAAACCATGCCACGGCCCGAAACACTATCTTGGGCCTGGAAAGGCAAGTGCTGTGGCGACATGGTCCACCAGAAAGAATTGAGTCCGACAATGGGAGTCACTTCCGAAACAATTTGATCACTTTCTGGGCCAAGAGATGGGTGTATCTGGGCCATTGAATGGGTGTATCACATCCCTTATCACCCACAAGCCTCTGGGAAGGTTGAGAGGTACAATGGACTGTTAAAAACTATGCTGCGAGCATTGGGTGCTGGGACGTGGAAACAATGGGACACAAATCTACCAGAAGCCACTTGGCTAGTTAACAACAGGGGGTCTGACAGCCGTGCTGGTCCTGCCGAAACAAAACCCCTACACACTGTGAAAGGAGCTAAGGTTCCCGTAGTGCATATAGGAAGGTGGATGGGGAAGGCAGTGTGGGTTGCTCCTGCCTCGGGAAAAGGCAAACCCACTCGTGGGATTGTCTTTGCCCAAGGTCCAGGGTATACCTGGTGGGTGATGCAGAAAGATGGGGCTATCAAGTGTGTGCCTCAAGGAGATTTAACACTGGGAGAAAATTAATCTGTCATCCAAGTTATGTGTTGTAGGAGGACACTGCAGAACCAATGAAAGGTCAACTTCGCAAGGAACCAGGCAAGTGCAACAGTGATGTGAGCAAAGCTGGTGCTGGTGTCAAGAAAACCAACTTCGCCTGCCCTGAGTGACCACTTTGACAGATGATGGTGAAACCATCAACAGTTTTTATGAGCATTTTGAGAAAAGACCTATAAAATAAAGAGAAGTACAGACATAAAAAATGCTTCAATGGACAGAAAACTATGGTGATGAGACCATCTATATACTAAACTGTACCTGATTGTGACACAAATGTTATGGAATAAGGGGTGGAAGTTTTGTTGGGTCTGTCTCAGCTGGAGTCACCTTTTCCCTGCAGCAGCTCGCACAGTGCTGTACTCTGCACTCGTAGCTGGAACAACACTGAAATCACTCCAGTGTTGTGTCTGCATAGTGCTGGCACAGCATCAGGACTCCTTCCAAGTCCCCAAGAGCCAGGCACGGGTGCCGGCTGTCCCGTGTCCCGTGGGTCCGAAGTCGGGCGACGTGGGGTCCGGCCATCACGCTTCCCAGGGCTCCCGTCTTTGGCGACGCATGTGTCAACCGCACCGGGTTGCCGGTACGACCTCGGACGGCTCTGGAGCTGTCCCTAGAACCTGTGCTCCGGTCTTGGGCGAGGCGTGTGCCAGACGCAGCGAGGTCCGGAGCCGACTTCGGGCGCTTTGAGGACGGTGATCCCCTCGGGGCACGGGATTCTGTCCTCCGGTGGCGCGGGTGCCAGTTGTCCCGTGTTCCGGGGGTCCGAACTCGGGCTGCGTGAGGCACGACCATCCCGCGGCCCTGGGCGCCGTTCTTGGGCGACGCATGTGCCAAGCGCACCGGGTTCCCGGTCCGACCTCGGGCGGCGCGGGGCTGGCTGAGCCTATAATCTGGGCTCCGGTCTTTGCGATGCGTGTGCTGGACGCACCGGAGACCGTGTGTGACTTCGTGCGGTTCGGGGACGGCGATCCCGAGGCCCGTGTGTCCGGCCTCCGGCGGCGCAGGTGCCGGCTGTCCCGTGGGTCCGCAGTCGGGCGACGAACCGTGAGCCGGGCGATGAACCGTGAGCTTCACTGCCGAGCCGTGAAGCGGGAGGCTGCTGCCCACCGGCTCGGGCTCTGGCCGTCCCGGAATCCAGCAGGTTCGGTCTCTTGCGGAGCTGCGGCAGGCCGTCCTGCCCTCCCGGGTAGCTCCTGCCGGAGGCGCGGGATGCGACCGTCCCGAGGTCCTAGGCTGCGGTCCTGGGCGACGCGTGTGCTAGCCGCACCGGGGTCCGGGTCCGACTTTGGCTTTGTCAGGGACGGCGGTCCCGGGCACCAGGTGTCCGGCCTCGGGCGGCGCGGCCGGCTGTCCCGTGTCCCGGCGATCAGAACTCGGGCGGGTTGGGGGCCGACTGTGCCGTGAAGCGGGAGGCTGCTGTCTGCCGGCTCGGGGTCTGGCCGTCCCGGAGACAGGGGGTTCGGTCCCGTGCGAAGCTGCGGCCGGCCGACCCGCGCTCCCCGTTTCTCTATCCCGGGGCGCGGAATCTGACCCTCGCAAGCCCCTGGGCTCCGTTGTCGGGAGACGCTTGTGCTAGTCGCAGCGGTGTGGCCGGCCGTCCCGATTCTCTGGGATCCGGTCTTGGGCGACGCTTGGGAGCCCAGCTGCTAGGGACAGCCGGCCCCGCGCCGCCCGAGGCGGGACACCTGGACACCGGGACCGCCGGCCCCGAGAAGCCGAGTTCGGCCCCGGACTCCGCTGAGTCTAGCACAAGACCGGTGCCCAGGGTTTCGGGACGGCCGGCCACCGAACCGCACGGCACCGAAAGCCCGCTCTCTGGGAAGCCGGCGAACGCCAGCCCCCCGCTTCACTGCACGGCCGGCCCCCACGCCCCCTGAATTCGGATCCCCGGGACACGAGATAGCCGGCCCCCGCTAGCCGACGGCCCCGGAATCGCCGTCCCCGAAACGTCCGATGTCGGACCCGGCACCCGGTGCTGCTTGCAAACGCGTCGCACAAGACCGGAGCACAGGGGCTCGGAAGAGCCAGCTCCCGCCCTGCCGGAGGACGGACTCCCGGGCTATGTGCACATGTCTCGTCAATACTTTTAAGGATCGGGTCTCTTACCACTTCCCCGGGCAGCCTGTTCTAATAGCAAAGCACCCCTTCCATGAAGAAATGCTTATTCAGTATCGAGCTAGCCAGTGCTGGTAAACAGAGGTGTTTCTCCCTAGGGGTAGGGCTTGGCATTTCCCTCTCCTGAACTTCAAAAGGTTCCTGCCTGCCCCTATCTGCAGCCTGTCAAGGTTCCTCTGAACGCGCAGCCCCCCCATACAAGCGCCTTTTCCACAGAAGCCACCGACCACCCGCCGCCTCGCCCCCTCCCAATTCGGCCTGCCCCAGGGCGCCACCGACCACCAACCTCCTTGCAGCACCACGCCTCAGCATCCCGAGCTATCCCGACAGCTTCCACCCATCGGGAGGTACCACTTGTAATAAATGACCGAGTCCCAAATAGGCTTACAATTAATGTTTATGATTTATTAAAGGAATAGAGGTAAGCAAGCAGCGCTGGGTGCGCCAGGAGTCTCTGCTCCACCAAGACGCACACAAGTTACATCAGGCGGCTGGTTTTTATGCTGCTAGGCTAATACATATTCATTACTACTTCTACAAAAGGCAGGGTTATTCTAATTAGTTCCCAGAATCCAAACCCTCCCACTGGTGCAGGCGTTATCAGTCTCCGGTGGTCCCTCTGGGGGCCGCTCGTACTGAAGGCTCGTAGTCTTCCTCCCAGGCTTTGTCCTTTGGTCGTTCTTCAGCTTCTCCCCTCCCCTTATTTAGTAGTTGCTGGGCCAGATGTCAGAAAGCTGTGTCTCGTGCAATAGTCCGCACAGGCACTGCATAGCAAACACACCAAGTAACATTGACTTCAGTTACTCGCAACAGTTACTCACCTGATAAAGAACTGCATGCAATAAAGGCACCAAGTACTACATCAGTTTATTCTAACAGATCCTACTAGCTGTTACCTCAAAAAGATGTGCGTACCCCTGGCTACTTGGAAACGCATCAGTCCATAAACTCTCATCCACCTGAAGAAGCCTGCAACTGACCGAAGGAAAAACAAACACCCCAAAGAGCAGCCCAAGCAGAATGAGCTCTCTGAGGGGATGTCTGGGACTCATATACCATTTGGCCTCGCCTAGCACCCAAACCCAATCACCTGGGAAGGGTAGGGGCAAAGCACAAGGAAGTAGGAAGAGAGCAGCAGCAGCTGTGGTGTCGTTTTTTTTTTTTCTTTTTTTTTGTGTGTGTGTGATTTTTCTTTTCATTTTTTAATCAGTTTTAGCTCAAAAGCATGCAAAGTGCAGAGAAGAGAACTAGGGTGTTTCTAGAAGCAAAAATCCCCATGCATTTGCTGCAGCTTTCACTATTAAAAGACATTATGACCAAGCAAGTAATTGGAACTCTTCCAACTGGAATTAGCTCAAACTTTTATTTACGTATAAAGAAAAAACTAGGAGTAGAACATCTGCTCCATCTTTTCCTCTCTCACCTTGCCATAGGCAGCTCTGGCTGTGACGTCCCAGATTGCATACTGCGTTTCAGCTTTAACAAATGAAAACCTTTACCCTAACCCTTACCCTTATCCTAACCATTAGTTTACCCTTATTCTTACCCTAAACCTAACCCTAATCCTTACCCTTACCCTAATCCTTACCCTACCCTTATACTTACCATTACTCTATCCTTTACCCTAACTCTTACCCTTACCCTAACCCTTACCCCAACCCTTACCCTAAACCTAACCCTTTCCCTAAACCTTATCTTCACCCTAAGCCTTACCCTTAGCCTTACCCTAACACTTACCTTTGCCCTAACCCTTACCCTAATCTGAACCCAAACCCTAACCCTAATACTCTCACCCTAACCCTTACTCTAAGCCTAACCACAGTCCCAACCCCTAACCCTTACCCTAACCCTCTAAACCTACCTCTAACCTATCCCTAACCATAACCCTCTAAGCCTAACCCTAAACCACTAACCCTAACAATAACCCCCAACCCCAACCCTCACCCGAAACCCTAACTCTAGCCCCAGCCCTAGCCCCTAACCCTAACCCTAGTTCCCGAGAACTACATCTCCCGGTATGCTCTGGGCATTCAACATGGCCTCCCGGAAATCCCGAATCCGACAACTACATTTCCCGGCATACCATGGGTACGCAACATGGCCTCCCGGAAGTCCGGAGTCCCGAGAACTACATCTCCCGGCATGCTCTGGGCACACAACATGGCCTCCCAGTGCCGGAAAACTACTCCTACCAGCATTCCCCGCACAGCCAGCATGGCCAATCACAGGCCGAGTGCTCGAGAACTGCATTTACCAGCACTCACTGGAACCCTCACCGCCCTTACAAAAAAAGCCTCAAGCCCTAACATCCAAAAAACCTCGAAACCCCTACAGACCTAACCCAAACTATTTACCACACTAAACCCCTGAAGACCTATGCCTAAAACCCCTAACCCAAAATCTTAGGATGCTCAAAACCCAAACCCAACCCAAAACGTTAGGAATGCTCAAAGCCCTAGCCCAAAAACTTAGGGTAATACACAATAAATGTTTGTTCATTGTCTTTTGTATTATAAAAAGAAGGAGTTCTGTTTGAGGAGCGGGAGTTGCAAAAGCTCCCTGCTGAAGTAAGGAGCTGCATAATGCTTGCCTAGACACTATGAAAATTCTTTTGCTTAACGTAACAAAAAATAGACCTCCCCAACCCATTCTCCTGCATCTCAGTTGCCTCTTTTGTTCAAAGACACTGTTGCAAAGCTCATGTATCCATCTCCTGATAAGTTGCTAAAGTAGTGTATCGACATACATGCCTTCCTGTCTAACGCTGGGCCAACATGACCAAATAATAAAAGAAGTTGAACCACAACGCCGAGGAAGACTACGGCCTTCATCTTCACGACCACCAGAGGGACAGAGATGACCCCCTAGCAACAGTGCGCGCAGTCGCAGAATATACCAGGATGTGCTGCGTAATCCCGGAATTAGCAAAATATAAATAAAAAGGGACCCTGGCAGGGGTGAGGTGCGTGCCGTTGGCGGAGCTGAGACTCCCCGGCCGCCCAGTGCTGTTTTGCTTGATGTTTGCTCACTCAATAAATTCCTTTCTATGATTAATACAATGCTCTATGAAAATTAATTAAGGGGGCAACTTCTAACACTTTGGACGCTCAAAACCCTATCCCGAAAACACTAGGACGCTCCAAACTCTATCCAGAAAACGTAGGACTCTCCAAACCCTATTCCAAAAACTTAGGACTCTCCAAACCCTATCCTGAAAACTTAGGACGCTCAAAACCCTATCCTGGAAACATTGAGATGCTCAAAACCCTTTCCCGAAAACTTAGGATGCTCCAAACCCTATCCTGGAAACATTAAGATGCTCAAAACCCTAACCCAACTACTTAGGATGCTTGAAAGCCTATCCCAAAAAATTAGGGCACACAAAAGCCTAACCCCCAAAATTAAGATGCTCAAAATCCAAACCCCCAAAATTAGGATACTCAAAACCCTGGACCTGGAGAACCTAACCTGAAAAAACAAAACAAAACAAAAAAAAAGATCTTAAAACCCTAACCGTAAATAACTGACCAAAAATAAAACCTTAAGACTCTAACCCTAAAAAACATACCAACACTACAACCCAAAAAACTCTAATACACTAACACGCTAACCCTGAAACCCTTAAAACCCTAACCCCCAAATCCTTAAAACCCTAACCGTTAAAACTCCAACCCTAAAAACCTTAAAATCCTAAACATAAACCCTGAAACCCCTTACCCTGAAACCCAACCCTAGTGCCCAATCCCTGAAACCTTAAAACCCTGAATCAATCTGTAGCAAATAGCATAGGCTGAGTCGAGGATCTCAGTACAGTAGCATTATTATTCGAGATTACAATGGCGGGTGTCCCACAAGCAGGAGGGTGCCTACTAATTCCATACACAGTTTATACACTTTTTTTTTCTGCCGAGGACCGGGACCCTCCCGACCCTCCCCTGTTTCCCCTTTAACTGTGCTATTCAAGGTTCATAATCTAGCTGGTGCTTCACAGAAAATACACAGCTGCTGGCCTGTTACAAGTCACATTTCTTTTGAGGTTTTTACTCTTTGAGGTGCTAATGTTTCTTACGCCGTGATTTCCACCTAATTGCTGTAAGGATTCTGGTTGTCTGCGTTTTACAAGGTTGTCTGTTATAATAAATAAAAGTCCCAAATAGGATTACAATCAAAGTTTACAATTCACTGAATGAATAGAGGTAAGCAAACAGTGCTGGGTACGCTGGGAGTCTCTGCTCCACCAAGACGCGCACCAGTTATACACCAGTTACCTCCCTTAAGGGATATAGAGAAGCCCTCTCAGATACGTCCGTCCTACTTCTCCTGCATGCGGCCGGAGGTTGGTCTAATTCTGGTGCTGTTGGTGGTGGAAGCTGGGGCAACGGTGGTACTGGTGGCGATACCACAGCCACCGGAGGGGGAGCCGCCGGGGGTGGATTGTTAGGATATGGAGGTGGTAGCTTATCCAACGGCTCACGTTTATCTTCTTTTTCTTTTTCATGTTCTTCTTGTTCTTCAAATTTCTTACCTGCTTTTAGTGTAAATATTGAGGCTGGAAAAGGACGTGAAGTCCTCCTGATCCATAATCCTGCATAATCACTTTCTTCCTGGCTAAAAGGTTCCTTTGAATTAACATGGATATTTAAGGCCTGGCAAATCCAGTCTTTGAAGGATCCAAAAACAGGCCAAAAGACATGTAGTCTTAAAGGCTCCTTTGGCCATTCTGTCACACAATACTGGACCATTTTTAATTTACTTTTTCCTTTTCTGGGGTCCCTATCATTCCAATTTCTAATCGTTATTCCTAATGGACTTTCTGGTGGTATGACTGGTAATTTGCTCCCTTTCTTCTGGTCTCTGGTCTTCGATTTTGTCTGACCCATCTAGGAATTTTACTATGGCAATTCCCACAGCCCTTGGTTACCTTAGTAAGGGTGTCTTGCAGGGGGTCGAGGACCTATCACACACCCACAAATCCTATAGGAATCCCTTCGGTCCTTCACCGGCCAAGTCCCTCGCGGGAGATTGGAACCGCGGTTAGAAGACCTCCACAATCGCTTCGGAACTAAGTTCCATCTCAGTCACACTCTTACACACACAGGCAACCGAACCCCACCCAACCGAACGGTATATGCTTTAAATGCTTACGGCTCTGTCATCTTCGTTCGGATCTTCACACACACAATTACAGGCAAAATATAGTGCTGCAGCTGGCAAGGGAGCTGAAAAAAAGAATCAGAAACTTTGCTTACCTTTATTCAGGTTTAAGATGCCATTAGTTCCGACCTGGCTCAAAGAGCAGCCACCAAATGGTGGGGGTGCCCCTCCTAGATCAAACCAGAAATCAGGAACCAAAGCCCTCCCGGACGAGCGCCCACTTGTAATAAATGACTGGGTCCCAAATAGGATTGCAATTGAAATTTACAATTTATTAAATGAATAGAGGTAAGCAAGCAGCGCTGGGTGCGCCAGGAGTCTCTGCTCCACCAAGACACACACAAGTTACATCAGGCGGCTGGTTTTTATGCTGCTAGGCTAATACATATTCATTACTACTTCTACAAAAGGCAGGGTTATTCTAATTAGTTCCCAGAATCCAAACCCTCCCACTGGTGCAGGCGTTATCAGTCTCTGGTGGTCCCTCTGGGGGCCGCTCGTACTGAAGGCTCGTAGTCTTCCTCCCAGGCTTTTCTCTTGTCCTTCTCCTTTGTCCATCTTGGCTGGATGGCAGACACTTGCATAGTGTCCCATGCAACAGTTGTAATAGTTAGCAGTTATTCTGAAACCCCTTTGTTCTCTTATCCCCTATTGACCCGAATTGCTGGACCATTCCTTTGCAAGATACAAGAACTATATACATTAACCACTCTGGTTTTCTCAGACTTTTCATCATATCATGCGGCCCTAGCATTGGTCCATATTGACACGAATCAGATGAACTCATTTCACACTGTTAAGCTGTCTTATCACTGCAAGCATATCTCAATACCACCTTCCTTCCCTCTACAGGATGTAACTGCGCAAAAACAACATTTTTATTCCCACAACCTTGATCCCCTTACCCTGAAGTCCTTATTCCCCTTAAACCTAACAACTCTAACCACAACCCTAACCCTTATTATCAACCCCCTAACGCTAATGACACTGACCTTAATCCAAACCCCAAACTGCCCCTAACCCCAGACAACCAACAACGAAACACACACACACACAAAGATGGAAACTACAAAAAAGGCAAAACCCACGATACAGGCCCCAAATCACAAATACGCAACCAAAATGCTACAGAAAAGCCCCAGATGCAGGCCCCAAATGCTACTGCTAGGCCTCAAAAGCTCAAGATGCATCCCAAAGCAAAAATGCAGACCCCAAACGTTACAGAAAAGCCCCCAAACCCAGGCTGCACAAGTCTACAAGCAGGCCCCAAACTGCCAACAGAAGCAGGCACCAACCACACCCAGATGTAGACCCCAACTGCCCACAAGCAGCTCCTACCCCACCACCCCCTCCCAAGAACTGGACTCCACCCAGACATTGGCCCAAGACCCAGACCCGACCCCCGCCAACCCCTCTACCCTGCCCCTGACACAGGTGTACAAGCAGCTCACAACCCGCCCCTTCAGAGACCGGTCCCATTCCCCCCACCCCCCCCAAGACATGGGATGCGGAGGTGTACAACCAACTCCCAACTCCCTCCCCCTCAAAGGGAGGCCCCAAAGACCCCCAAATGGAGGCTCCTAGAGTGAACAAGCACCTCCCAACTCCCCCAGGCACAGGCCCTCCCCCCCCAAACACAGGCCACAAAGGTGTATAAACAGCCCAGACCCCCCTCCAAGACCATGGCCCCTATTGTGTACAAGCAGCTCCCAACCACCCATAGATGCAGGCCCCAACCCTTCTCAAAAGGGAGGCACCTAGAATGCATGAGCAACTCCCAACCCCCCTCAAATACAGACCCCAAAAGTGTACAAGTAGCTCCCCCCCCAGAGACAGGACCCAAAGGTGTACAACCAGTTCCCAACACCCCTGAGACACAGGCCCCAACCCCCTCCCCAGACACAGGGCCCCATATTCTACAAGCAGCTCCCAACCCCTGCCAGTCAGGCCCCCTACCCTATACAAGCAGCTCCCAACCTTCCCCCCCCCCCCCCCGAGGGAGGCCCCCAAGCCCCCCACAAACACAGGCCCCTACAGTGTACAGGCAGCTCCCAGCCACCCCCAGATGCTGGCCCCAAAGTTGTACAAACAGCTCCCAGCCACCCTGCAGAAACAGATTCCTACATTGTACAAGCAGTTCCCAGCCCGCTAGACACAGGCCCTGACCCCCCACAGATGCAGGCCCCAAAGGTGTACAAGCAGCTCCCACCCCTCCCCCAGACGCAGGTCCCAAGCCCCCCCCCGAAACACAGGCCCCTACAACCAGCACCCAACCCCCTACCCCCGATGCCAGGCCCAAAGGTGTAGAAGCAGCTCCAAACCTCCTCCCTCAACCCAGGCTCCAACAGTGTACAAGCAGCACCCAACCAACCCTCCCCTTCCCCCCCCCCTCCCCCCCCACCACAGGCTCCAAAGGAATACAAAGAGCTCCCACCTCTCCCCTAGATGCTGGTCTCAACCCCCCCGCCCCCAGAAGCAGGCCCCAAAGGCGTAGAGTCAGCTCCCAACCCCCTCAATGCTGGCCCCAAGGGTCTACAAGCAGCTCCCCCCTTGCCCCCAGATACCGGCCCCCAGACACAGACCCCAAAAGCCTAATCACAGGCCCTGAACTCTAGAGGCAGGCTCCAAAACCCAGGACAAAGCCCCAGTGGTTCGAGACAGGGCCCAAATCCCAGACACAGGCCCCAAACGCTAAACATATGCCGAAAAAAGTATTAGACCCCTGCCCACGTCCCAAAGACCCCTGCCCACAATTCTTGGAAGGCTCTGCGCAGGCGCAAGGTGCCAAAAGGCTAATTAGCATGAGAAGCGAGGGAAGGTGGGGATAGGTAATGCATATGTCTAGGTGCTTGTAGAATATTGATAGATTGATTGTATAAATTCAAGACTGCTTTCTGCTTTGGGTATGCACGATAGGTGGAGAGATCCCCCGTGCATCCAGCGCTGCAATAAAGAATATACCACTTAAAGGAATTTCGGCTTCGATCTTTGAATCAAGGCTAGATAGGATGGGGCTTCAGGCACCTCTTCACCTGAGGAAACACACTGCCATCAGGCACCGCTGTGCCAGACAAGCTTGTTCTGCTAGAACACCCTACTCAGATGCACTGTGGCGTTCAAGTGAACTGCTTTCATGCAAATATAACGACTGATGTTACAACCCACCTTGCCTGTGGCACCTGATGAACAGAAGAGTAAGCCACCGCAGCGCTTCAAAACCATCCCTGCACGTGCCGCTCCTTGTCGCTCTCTGGCCTTATCTCATATCCTTATCCACTTCTGTGGAGAGCCTGCCACGGCACCTGCAAAGCAAGACGGACAGCTTTCATAGTCACCTTGTGCTACTTGGTCGTTCTGCTCCAACCCAGCTCACGACCAGCCCCTCTTCTTACACAGCTCTTCAGAGTGCAGTTTGCTCCTTTGAGCCTGTGCGAGACACCTGTGAAAGAAAAAGAAACGCATAGGCCGATGCAGCATCCAAAGACACAGCACAACTAGGTAAGTTACTCTCATCTGCTCCCTTACCTCTGCCGCTTACCAGCCCCCGAGGCAGATGCTTCAATCTACCCTCTTCAAACAGCTACAACACCTCTAAAAGACAAAGAGGGGATGCTTAGAGGAACAGTGAGACAGACCTACAACACAACAACTGCTACATCTGTTCCTCACTCACCTTGCCAGAGGCAGCTCTGCGTGTGACGTCCCAGGTTGTACACTGCGTTACCTAACCCTTACTGTAACCCTTACTCTAACCCTCCTCACCCTTACCATTACCCAAATCCTTACCTTTACTTTTTCCTTACCCTTACTCTTTCCTTTAACCATAACCTTACCCTTACCCTATACCTTACTCCAACCCTTCCCCTTACCTTCCCCTTCCCCTTACACTTAACCTAACCCTTACCCTTCCGCTTCCCCTAAAACATATCCTAACACTTTCCCTTACCCTTACCCTTACCCTAACCCTTACTATTACCCTTACACTTACTCTTGCCCTAATCCTTGCTTGCACCCTTACACTTATCCTAACCCTTACCCTTACCCTTACTCAAACACTTACTCTAACCCTTACCATGACCCGTACCCTTAAACTTACCCTAACCCTTATCCATACCATTACCCTTACCCTTACCCTTAACCTTACCCTTATCCTAACACTTACCCTTACCCTAACTCTAACCCTTACCGTGACCCGTACCCTTACACTTATCCTTACCCTTACACTTACCCTGACCCTTACCCTTACCATAACCCATACCCTAACATATAGTTGTACCCTTAACCTTACCGTTACCCTTAAACTTACCCTCACCCTTACTCTATCCGTTACCCTTACGCTTACCCTTAACATAAACCTTACCCTTGACCTTACCCTTACCATAAGCCATACAACAACACTTACATGTACACTTACGCTTACACTTACCCTAGCAATTACTCGTACAGTTACCTTTACCCTTACCCTTAACATAAACCTAAACATTAAACCTTACAGTAAACCTTACCTTTCTGCTACACTTACCCTTAGCCTAAATCTAAACCTTACACTTACCCTTACTGTAACCCTCACCCTTATCATTACCAATACCCTTACTCTTACCCTTACCCTAACCCTTGTCCTTACACTTACTGTTACCTTTAACACTACCCTTACCCTAACACTTACACTTATCCTTATCCATACCCTTACCCTTACCCTATCCCTTACCCTTAACCTAACCCTAAACCTTACCCTTATCCTAACACTTACCCTTACCGGAAACCTTACCCTTTCTGCTACACTTACTCTTAGCCTAAATGTAAACTTTAAACTTACCCTTAGCCTAACCCTCACCCTTACCATTACCCATACCCTTATTCTTACCCTTACCCTAACCCTTACCTTTACACTTAGGGTTACCATTAACCTTACCCTTACCCTAACACTTATCCTTAACCTAACCCTTGCCGTAAACCTTACCCCAACCCTTACCCTGACCCTTACATTAACCCTAACCCTTACCCTAAACCTTACACTTACTGTTAACCTTAACCTTACCCTTAACATTAACCTAATACATATACGTTTTCCTGACTTTAACCCTAAAACTAACCCTAACCATTACCCTAACACTTACCCTTACCCTTACCCAAACCCTAACCATAACTCTAACCCTTACTCTAACCCTTACCCTTACCATAACCCATACCCTAACACGTACTTGTAGCCTTAACCTTACCGTTCCCCTTACCCTTACCTTTACTGTCTCTGTTACCCTTACACTTACACTTAACATAAACCTTAACCTTAACCTAACCCTTATCATTAGCCAGACAACAACACTTACATGTACACTTACGCTTGCACTTACCCTAGCAATTACTCGTACAATTACCCTTAACCTTACTATTAAGCTAACCCTAAACCTTACCCTAACACTTACCCTTATCCTAAACCTTACCCTTTCTGCAACATTCACCCTTAGCCTAAATCTAAACCTTACACATACACTTAGCCTAACCCTCCCCCTTACCATTACCCATACCCTTATTCTTACCCTTACCCTAACCCTTACCTTTACACTTAGGGTTACCATTAACCTTACCCTTACCCTAACACTTATCCTTAACCTAACCCTTGCCCTAAACCTTACCCCAACCCTTACCCTGACCCTTACATTAACCCTAACCCTTACCCTAAACCTTACACTTACTCTTAACCATAACCTTACCCTTAACATTAACCTAATACTTACGCATACGTTTTCCTGACTTTAACCCTAAAATTAACCCTAACCATTACCCTAACACTTAACCTTACCCTAACCCTAACCCTAACCCTTACCCTGACCTGTACCCTTACACTTACCCTTACCCTTATACTTACCATAATTCTTACCCATACCATAACCCATACCCTAACACATATTTGTACCCTTAACCTTACCGTTACCCTTAACCTTACCCTCACCCTTACTCTATCCGTTACCCTTACGCTTACCCTTAACATAAACCTTACCCTTGACCTTACCCTTACCATAAGCCCTACAACAACACTTACATGTACACTTACGCTTACACTTACCCTAGCAATTACTCGTACAATTACCTTTACCCTTACCCTTAACATAAACCTAAACATTAAACCTTACAGTAAACCTTACCTTTCTGCTACACTTACCCTTAGCCTAAATCTAAACCTTACACTTACCCTTACTGTAACCCTCACCCTTATCATTACCAATACCCTTACTCTTACCCTTACCCTAACCCTTGTCCTTACACTTACTGTTACCTTTAACACTACCCTTACCCTAACACTTACACTTATCCTTATCCATACCCTTACCCTTACCCTATCCCTTACCCTTAACCTAACCCTAAACCTTACCCTTATCCTAACACTTACCCTTACCGGAAACCTTACCCTTTCTGCTACACTTACCCTTAGCCTAAATGTAAACTTTAAACTTACCCTTAGCCTAACCCTCACCCTTACCATTACCCATACCCTTATTCTTACCCTTAACCTAACCCTTACCTTTACACGTACGGTTACCATTAACCTTACCCTTACCCTAACACTTATCCTTAACCTAACCCTTGCCCTAAACCTTACCCCAACCCTTACCCTGACCCTTACATTAACCCTAACCCTTACCCTAAACCTTACACTTACTCTTAACCTTAACCTTACCCTTAACATTAACCTAATACTTACGCATACGTTTTCCTGACTTTAACCCTAAAACTAACCCTAACCATTACCCTAACACTTAACCTTACCCTAACCCTAACCCTAACCCTTACCCTGACCTGTACCCTTACACTTACCCTTACCCTTATACTTACCCTAATTCTTACCCATACCATAACCCATACCCTAACACATATTTGTACCCTTAACCTTACCGTTACCCTTAACCTTACCCTCACCCTTACTCTATCCGTTACCCTTACGCTTACCCTTAACATAAACCTTACCCTTGACCTTACCCTTACCATAAGCCATACAACAACACTTACATGTACACTTACGCTTACACTTACCCTAGCAATTACTCGTACAATTACCTTTACCCTTACCCTTAACATAAACCTAAACATTAAACCTTACAGTAAACCTTACCTTTCTGCTACACTTACCCTTAGCCTAAATCTAAACCTTACACTTACCCTTACTGTAACCCTCACCCTTATCATTACCAATACCCTTACTCTTACCCTTACCCTAACCCTTGTCCTTACACTTACTGTTACCTTTAACACTACCCTTACCCTAACACTTACACTTATCCTTATCCATACCCTTACCCTTACCCTATCCCTTACCCTTAACCTAACCCTAAACCTTACCCTTATCCTAACACTTACCCTTACCGGAAACCTTACCCTTTCTGCTACACTTACCCTTAGCCTAAATGTAAACTTTAAACTTACCCTTAGCCTAACCCTCACCCTTACCATTACCCATACCCTTATTCTTACCCTTACCCTAACCCTTACCTTTACACTTAGGGTTACCATTAACCTTACCCTAACACTTATCCTTAACCTAACCCTTGCCCTAAACCTTACCCCAACCCTTACCCTGACCCTTACATTAACCCTAACCCTTACCCTAAACCTTACACTTACTCTTAACCTTAACCTTACCCTTAACATTAACCTAATACTTACGCATACGTTTTCCTGACTTTAACCCTAAAACTAACCCTAACCATTACCCTAACACTTAACCTTACCCTAACCCTAACCCTAACCCTTACTCTAACCCTTACCCTGACCTGTACCCTTACACTTACCCTTACCCTTATACTTACCCTAATTCTTACCCATACCATAACCCATACCCTAACACATATTTGTACCCTTAACCTTACCGTTACCCTTAACCTTACCCTCACCCTTACTCTATCCGTTACCCTTACGCTTACCCTTAACATAAACCTTACCCTTGACCTTACCCTTACCATAAGCCCTACAACAACACTTACATGTACACTTACGCTTACACTTACCCTAGCAATTACTCGTACAGTTACCTTTACCCTTACCCTTAACATAAACCTAAACATTAAACCTTACAGTAAACCTTACCTTTCTGCTACACTTACCCTTAGCCTAAATCTAAACCTTACACTTACCCTTACTGTAACCCTCACCCTTATCATTACCAATACCCTTACTCTTACCCTTACCCTAACCCTTGTCCTTACACTTACTGTTACCTTTAACACTACCCTTACCCTAACACTTACACTTATCCTTATCCATACCCTTACCCTTACCCTATCCCTTACCCTTAACCTAACCCTAAACCTTACCCTTATCCTAACACTTACCCTTACCGGAAACCTTACCCTTTCTGCTACACTTACCCTTAGCCTAAATGTAAACTTTAAACTTACCCTTAGCCTAACCCTCACCCTTACCATTACCCATACCCTTATTCTTACCCTTACCCTAACCCTTACCTTTACACTTAGGGTTACCATTAACCTTACCCTTACCCTAACACTTATCCTTAACCTAACCCTTACCCTAAACCTTACCCCAACACTTACCCTGACCCTTACATTAACCCTAAACCTAACCCTTACCCTAAACCTTACACTTACTCTTAACCTTAACCTTAGCTGTAACCTAATATTTACCCTTACATTTCCCTCACCCTAACCCTAAAATTAACCCTAACCATTACCCTAACACTTAACCTTACCCTAACCCTAAAATTACTCGTACAATTACCCTTACGCTTACACTTACCCTTAACCTAACCCTAAACCTTACCCTTATCCTAACACTTACCCTTACCATAATCCTTACCCTTTCTGCTACACTTACTCTTTGCCTAATTCTAAACCTTACCCTAACACTCACCCTTACCCTTATCATAATGCTTACATTAACCCTTAACCAAAACCTTACCCCAAACCTTACCCTGACCCTTACATTAACCCTAACCCTTACCCTTACCCTAACCCTAACCCATACTCTAACCCTAACCCTTAACCTAAACCTTACACTTAATCTTAACTTTAACCTTACCCTTAAACTATTACATACCCTTACGTTTCCCTCACCAGAACCCTAAAACTAACCGTAACCATTACCCTAACACTTATCCTTACCGAACCCTAACCCTAACCCTTACTCTAACTTTTACCCTGACCCGTAACCTTAGACTTCCCCTTCCCCTTACCCTTACTCTTCCCCTTATGCTAACCCTTACCCTTACAGTTACGGTTACCATTAACCTTACCCTTACCCTAACACTTACCCTTACCCTATCCCTTACACTTATCCTTATCCATACGACTTACGCTTACCCTAACACTTAACCTTAACCTAACCCTAACCCTAAACCTTACCCGAACCCTTACCCTGACCCTTACATTAACCCTTACCCTAAAACTTACACTTAACCTTAACCTTACCCTTAACCTTAACCTAATACATACCCTTACGTTTCCCTCACCCTAACCCTAAAATTAACCCTAACCATTACTCCAACACTTACCCTTACCCTAACCCTTACCCTTACCATAACCCATACTCTAACACATACTTCTACCCGTACCCGTACCCTTACGGTAACCCTTACCCTTACCGTATCACTTACCCTTACTCTTACCGTTACCGTTGCCCTTACCCTTACCCTTACTCTTACCCTTACCCTAACACTTATCCTTAACCTAACCCTTGCCCTAAACCTTACCCCAACCCTTACCCTGACCCTTACATTAACCCTAACCCTTACCCTAAACCTTACACTTACTCTTAACCTTAACCTTACCCTTAACATTAACCTAATACTTACGCATACGTTTTCCTGACTTTAACCCTAAAACTAACCCTAACCATTACCCTAACACTTAACCTTACCCTAACCCTAACCCTAACCATAACCCTAACCCTTACCCTGACCTGTACCCTTACACTTACCCTTACCCTTATACTTACCCTAATTCTTACCCATACCATAACCCATACCCTAACACATATTTGTACCCTTAACCTTACCGTTACCCTTAACCTTACCCTCACCCTTACTCTATCCGTTACCCTTACGCTTACCCTTAACATAAACCTTACCCTTGACCTTACCCTTACCATAAGCCATACAACAACACTTACATGTACACTTACGCTTACACTTACCCTAGCAATTACTCGTACAATTACCTTTACCCTTACCCTTAACATAAACCTAAACATTAAACCTTACAGTAAACCTTACCTTTCTGCTACACTTACCCTTAGCCTAAATCTAAACCTTACACTTACCCTTACTGTAACCCTCACCCTTATCATTACCAATACCCTTACTCTTACCCTTACCCTAACCCTTGTCCTTACACTTACTGTTACCTTTAACACTACCCTTACCCTAACACTTACACTTATCCTTATCCATACCCTTACCCTTACCCTATCCCTTACCCTTAACCTAACCCTAAACCTTACCCTTATCCTAACACTTACCCTTACCGGAAACCTTACCCTTTCTGCTACACTTACCCTTAGCCTAAATGTAAACTTTAAACTTACCCTTAGCCTAACCCTCACCCTTACCATTACCCATACCCTTATTCTTACCCTTACCCTAACCCTTACCTTTACACTTAGGGTTACCATTAACCTTACCCTTACCCTAACACTTATCCTTAACCTAACCCTTACCCTAAACCTTACCCCAACCCTTACCCTGACCCTTACATTAACCCTAAACCTAACCCTTACCCTAAACCTTACACTTACTCTTAACCTTAACCTTAGCTGTAACCTAATATTTACCCTTACGTTTCCCTCACCCTAACCCTAAAATTAACCCTAACCATTACCCTAACACTTAACCTTACCCTAACCCTAAAATTACTCGTACAATTACCCTTACGCTTACACTTACCCTTAACCTAACCCTAAACCTTACCCTTATCCTAACACTTACCCTTACCATAATCCTTACCCTTTCTGCTACACTTACTCTTTGCCTAATTCTAAACCTTACCCTAACACTCACCCTTACCCTTATCATAATGCTTACATTAACCCTTAACCAAAACCTTACCCCAAACCTTACCCTGACCCTTACATTAACCCTAACCCTTACCCTTACCCTAACCCTAACCCATACTCTAACCCTAACCCATACTCTAACCCTAACCCTTAACCTAAACCTTACACTTAATCTTAACTTTAACCTTACCCTTAAACTAATACATACCCTTACGTTTCCCTCACCAGAACCCTAAAACTAACCGTAACCATTACCCTAACACTTATCCTTACCGAACCCTAACCCTAACCCTTACTCTAACTTTTACCCTGACCCGTAACCTTAGACTTCCCCTTCCCCTTACCCTTACTCTTCCCCTTATGCTAACCCTTACCCTTACAGTTACGGTTACCATTAACCTTACCCTTACCCTAACACTTACCCTTACCCTATCCCTTACACTTATCCTTATCCATACGACTTACGCTTACCCTAACACTTAACCTTAACCTAACCCTAACCCTAAACCTTACCCGAACCCTTACCCTGACCCTTACATTAACCCTTACCCTAAAACTTACACTTAACCTTAACCTTACCCTTAACCTTAACCTAATACATACCCTTACGTTTCCCTCACCCTAACCCTAAAATTAACCCTAACCATTACTCCAACACTTACCCTTACCCTAACCCTTACCCTTACCATAACCCATACTCTAACACATACTTCTACCCGTACCCGTACCCTTACGGTAACCCTTACCCTTACCGTATCACTTACCCTTACTCTTACCGTTACCGTTGCCCTTACCCTTACCCTTACTCTTACCCTTACCCTAACACTTATCCTTAACCTAACCCTTGCCCTAAACCTTACCCCAACCCTTACCCTGACCCTTACATTAACACTAACCCTTACCCTAAACCTTACACTTACTGTTAACCTTAACCTTACACTTAACTTTAACCTAATACTTACGCATACGTTTTCCTGACTTTAACACTAAAACTAACCCTAACCATTACCCTAACACTTACCCTTACCCTTACCCAAACCCTAACCATAACTCTAACCCTTACTCTAACCCTTACCCTTACCATAACCCATACCCTAACACGTACTTGTAGCCTTAACCTTACCGTTCCCCTTACCCTTACCTTTACTGTCTCTGTTACCCTTACACTTACACTTAACATAAACCTTAACCTTAACCTAACCCTTATCATTAGCCAGACAACAACACTTACATGTACACTTACGCTTGCACTTACCCTAGCAATTACTCGTACAATTACCCTTAACCTTACTATTAAGCTAACCCTAAACCTTACCCTTACCCTAACACTTACCCTTATCCTAAACCTTACCCTTTCTGCAACATTCACCCTTAGCCTAAATCTAAACCTTACACATACACTTAGCCTAACCCTCCCCCTTACCATTACCCATACCCTTATTCTTACCCTTACCCTAACCCTTACCTTTACACGTACGGTTACCATTAACCTTACCCTTACCCTAACACTTATCCTTAACCTCACCCTTGCCCTAAACCTTACCCCAACCCTTACCCTGACCCTTACATTAACCCTAACCCTTACCCTAAACCTTACACTTACTGTTAACCTTAACCTTACCCTTAACATTAACCTAATACTTACGCATACGTTTTCCTGACTTTAACCCTAAAACTAACCCTAACCATTACCCTAACACTTAACCTTACCCTAACCCTAACCCTAACCCTTACTCTAACCCTTACCCTGACCTGTACCCTTACACTTACCCTTACCCTTATACTTACCCTAATTCTTACCCATACCATAACCCATACCCTAACACATATTTGTACCCTTAACCTTACCGTTACCCTTAACCTTACCCTCACCCTTACTCTATCCGTTACCCTTACGCTTACCCTTAACATAAACCTTACCCTTGACCTTATCCTTACCATAAGCCCTACAACAACACTTACATGTACACTTACGCTTACACTTACCCTAGCAATTACTCGTACAATTACCTTTACCCTTACCCTTAACATAAACCTAAACATTAAACCTTACAGTAAACCTTACCTTTCTGCTACACTTACCCTTAGCCTAAATCTAAACCTTACACTTACCCTTACTGTAACCCTCACCCTTATCATTACCAATACCCTTACTCTTACCCTTACCCTAACCCTTGTCCTTACACTTACTGTTACCTTTAACACTACCCTTACCCTAACACTTACACTTATCCTTATCCATACCCTTACCCTTACCCTATCCCTTACCCTTAACCTAACCCTAAACCTTACCCTTATCCTAACACTTACCCTTACCGGAAACCTTACCCTTTCTGCTACACTTACCCTTAGCCTAAATGTAAACTTTAAACTTACCCTTAGCCTAACCCTCACCCTTACCATTACCCATACCCTTATTCTTACCCTTACCCTAACCCTTACCTTTACACGTACGGTTACCATTAACCTTACCCTTACCCTAACACTTATCCTTAACCTAACCCTTGCCCTAAACCTTACCCCAACCCTTACCCTGACCCTTACATTAACCCTAACCCTTACCCTAAACCTTACACTTACTCTTAACCTTAACCTTACCCTTAACATTAACCTAATACTTACGCATACGTTTTCCTGACTTTAACCCTAAAACTAACCCTAACCATTACCCTAACACTTAACCTTACCCTAACCCTAACCCTAACCCTTACTCTAACCCTTACCCTGACCTGTACCCTTACACTTACCCTTACCCTTATACTTACCCTAATTCTTACCCATACCATAACCCATACCCTAACACATATTTGTACCCTTAACCTTACCGTTACCCTTAACCTTACCCTCACCCTTACTCTATCCGTTACCCTTACGCTTACCCTTAACATAAACCTTACCCTTGACCTTACCCTTACCATAAGCCCTACAACAACACTTACATGTACACTTACGCTTACACTTACCCTAGCAATTACTCGTACAATTACCTTTACCCTTACCCTTAACATAAACCTAAACATTAAACCTTACAGTAAACCTTACCTTTCTGCTACACTTACCCTTAGCCTAAATCTAAACCTTACACTTACCCTTACTGTAACCCTCACCCTTATCATTACCAATACCCTTACTCTTACCCTTACCCTAACCCTTGTCCTTACACTTACTGTTACCTTTAACACTACCCTTACCCTAACACTTACACTTATCCTTATCCATACCCTTACCCTTACCCTATCCCTTACCCTTAACCTAACCCTAAACCTTACCCTTATCCTAACACTTACCCTTACCGGAAACCTTACCCTTTCTGCTACACTTACCCTTAGCCTAAATGTAAACTTTAAACTTACCCTTAGCCTAACCCTCCCCCTTACCATTACCCATACCCTTATTCTTACCCTTACCCTAACCCTTACCTTTACACGTACGGTTACCATTAACCTTACCCTTACCCTAACACTTATCCTTAACCTAACCCTTACCCTAAACCTTACACTTACTCTTAACCTTAACCTTAGCTGTAACCTAATATTTACCCTTACGTTTCCCTCACCCTAACCCTAAAATTAACCCTAACCATTACCCTAACACTTAACCTTACCCTAACCCTAAAATTACTCGTACAATTACCCTTACGCTTACACTTACCCTTAACCTAACCCTAAACCTTACCCTTATCCTAACACTTACCCTTACCATAATCCTTACCCTTTCTGCTACACTTACTCTTTGCCTAATTCTAAACCTTACCCTAACACTCACCCTTACCCTTATCATAATGCTTACATTAACCCTTAACCAAAACCTTACCCCAAACCTTACCCTGACCCTTACATTAACCCTAACCCTTACCCTTACCCTAACCCTAACCCATACTCTAACCCTAACCCTTAACCTAAACCTTACACTTAATCTTAACTTTAACCTTACCCTTAAACTATTACATACCCTTACGTTTCCCTCACCAGAACCCTAAAACTAACCGTAACCATTACCCTAACACTTATCCTTACCGAACCCTAACCCTAACCCTTACTCTAACTTTTACCCTGACCCGTAACCTTAGACTTCCCCTTCCCCTTACCCTTACTCTTCCCCTTATGCTAACCCTTACCCTTACAGTTACGGTTACCATTAACCTTACCCTTACCCTAACACTTACCCTTACCCTATCCCTTACACTTATCCTTATCCATACGACTTACGCTTACCCTAACACTTAACCTTAACCTAACCCTAACCCTAAACCTTACCCGAACCCTTACCCTGACCCTTACATTAACCCTTACCCTAAAACTTACACTTAACCTTAACCTTACCCTTAACCTTAACCTAATACATACCCTTACGTTTCCCTCACCCTAACCCTAAAATTAACCCTAACCATTACTCCAACACTTACCCTTACCCTAACCCTTACCCTTACCATAACCCATACTCTAACACATACTTCTACCCGTACCCGTACCCTTACGGTAACCCTTACCCTTACCGTATCACTTACCCTTACTCTTACCGTTACCGTTGCCCTTACCCTTACCCTTACTCTTACCCTTACCCTAACACTTATCCTTAACCTAACCCTTGCCCTAAACCTTACCCCAACCCTTACCCTGACCCTTACATTAACCCTAACCCTTACCCTAAACCTTACACTTACTGTTAACCTTAACTTTAACCTAATACTTTACACTTAACTTTAACCTAATACTTACGCATACGTTTTCCTGACTTTAACCCTAAAACTAACCCTAACCATTACCCTAACACTTACCCTTACCCTTACCCAAACCCTAACCATAACTCTAACCCTTACTCTAACCCTTACCCTTACCATAACCCATACCCTAACACGTACTTGTAGCCTTAACCTTACCGTTCCCCTTACCCTTACCTTTACTGTCTCTGTTACCCTTACACTTACACTTAACATAAACCTTAACCTTAACCTAACCCTTATCATTAGCCAGACAACAACACTTACATGTACACTTACGCTTGCACTTACCCTAGCAATTACTCGTACAATTACCCTTAACCTTACTATTAAGCTAACCCTAAACCTTACTCTTACCCTAACACTTACCCTTATCCTAAACCTTACCCTTTCTGCAACATTCACCCTTAGCCTAAATCTAAACCTTACACATACACTTAGCCTAACCCTCCCCCTTACCATTACCCATACCCTTATTCTTACCCTTACCCTAACCCTTACCTTTACACTTACGGTTACCATTAACCTTACCCTTACCCTAACACTTATCCTTAACCTAACCCTTGCCGTAAACCTTACCCCAACCCTTACCCTGACCCTTACATTAACCCTAACCCTTACCCTAAACCTTACACTTACTGTTAACCTTAACCTTACCCTTAACATTAACCTAATACTTACGCATACGTTTTCCTGACTTTAACCCTAAAACTAACCCTAACCATTACCCTAACACTTAACCTTACCCTAACCCTAACCCTAACCCTTACTCTAACCCTTACCCTGACCTGTACCCTTACACTTACCCTTACCCTTATACTTACCCTAATTCTTACCCATACCATAACCCATACCCTAACACATATTTGTACCCTTAACCTTACCGTTACCCTTAACCTTACCCTCACCCTTACTCTATCCGTTACCCTTACGCTTACCCTTAACATAAACCTTACCCTTGACCTTACCCTTACCATAAGCCCTACAACAACACTTACATGTACACTTACGCTTACACTTACCCTAGCAATTACTCGTACAATTACCTTTACCCTTACCCTTAACATAAACCTAAACATTAAACCTTACAGTAAACCTTACCTTTCTGCTACACTTACCCTTAGCCTAAATCTAAACCTTACACTTACCCTTACTGTAACCCTCACCCTTATCATTACCAATACCCTTACTCTTACCCTTACCCTAACCCTTGTCCTTACACTTACTGTTACCTTTAACACTACCCTTACCCTAACACTTACACTTATCCTTATCCATACCCTTACCCTTACCCTATCCCTTACCCTTAACCTAACCCTAAACCTTACCCTTATCCTAACACTTACCCTTACCGGAAACCTTACCCTTTCTGCTACACTTACCCTTAGCCTAAATGTAAACTTTAAACTTACCCTTAGCCTAACCCTCACCCTTACCATTACCCATACCCTTATTCTTACCCTTACCCTAACCCTTACCTTTACACTTAGGGTTACCATTAACCTTACCCTTACCCTAACACTTATCCTTAACCTAACCCTTACCCTAAACCTTACCCCAACACTTACCCTGACCCTTACATTAACCCTAAACCTAACCCTTACCCTAAACCTTACACTTACTCTTAACCTTAACCTTAGCTGTAACCTAATATTTACCCTTACGTTTCCCTCACCCTAACCCTAAAATTAACCCTAACCATTACCCTAACACTTAACCTTACGCTAACCCTAAAATTACTCGTACAATTACCCTTACGCTTACACTTACCCTTAACCTAACCCTAAACCTTACCCTTATCCTAACACTTACCCTTACCATAATCCTTACCCTTTCTGCTACACTTACTCTTTGCCTAATTCTAAACCTTACCCTAACACTCACCCTTACCCTTATCATAATGCTTACATTAACCCTTAACCAAAACCTTACCCCAAACCTTACCCTGACCCTTACATTAACCCTAACCCTTACCCTTACCCTAACCCTAACCCATACTCTAACCCTAACCCTTAACCTAAACCTTACACTTAATCTTAACTTTAACCTTACCCTTAAACTAATACATACCCTTACGTTTCCCTCACCAGAACCCTAAAACTAACCGTAACCATTACCCTAACACTTATCCTTACCGAACCCTAACCCTAACCCTTACTCTAACTTTTACCCTGACCCGTAACCTTAGACTTCTCCTTCCCCTTACCCTTACTCTTCCCCTTATGCTAACCCTTACCCTTACAGTTACGGTTACCATTAACCTTACCCTTACCCTAACACTTACCCTTACCCTATCCCTTACACTTATCCTTATCCATACGACTTACGCTTACCCTAACACTTAACCTTAACCTAACCCTAACCCTAAACCTTACCCGAACCCTTACCCTGACCCTTACATTAACCCTTACCCTAAAACTTACACTTAACCTTAACCTTACCCTTAACCTTAACCTAATACATACCCTTACGTTTCCCTCACCCTAACCCTAAAATTAACCCTAACCATTACTCCAACACTTACCCTTACCCTAACCCTTACCCTTACCATAACCCATACTCTAACACATACTTCTACCCGTACCCGTACCCTTACGGTAACCCTTACCCTTACCGTATCACTTACCCTTACTCTTACCGTTACCGTTGCCCTTACCCTTACCCTTACTCTTACCCTTACCCTAACACTTATCCTTAACCTAACCCTTGCCCTAAACCTTACCCCAACCCTTACCCTGACCCTTACATTAACCCTAACCCTTACCCTAAACCTTACACTTACTGTTAACCTTAACCTTACCCTTAACATTAACCTAATACTTACGCATACGTTTTCCTGACTTTAACCCTAAAACTAACCCTAACCATTACCCTAACACTTAACCTTACCCTAACCCTAACCCTAACCCTTACTCTAACCCTTACCCTGACCTGTACCCTTACACTTACCCTTACCCTTATACTTACCCTAATTCTTACCCATACCATAACCCATACCCTAACACATATTTGTACCCTTAACCTTACCGTTACCCTTAACCTTACCCTCACCCTTACTCTATCCGTTACCCTTACGCTTACCCTTAACATAAACCTTACCCTTGACCTTACCCTTACCATAAGCCCTACAACAACACTTACATGTACACTTACGCTTACACTTACCCTAGCAATTACTCGTACAGTTACCTTTACCCTTACCCTTAACATAAACCTAAACATTAAACCTTACAGTAAACCTTACCTTTCTGCTACACTTACCCTTAGCCTAAATCTAAACCTTACACTTACCCTTACTGTAACCCTCACCCTTATCATTACCAATACCCTTACTCTTACCCTTACCCTAACCCTTGTCCTTACACTTACTGTTACCTTTAACACTACCCTTACCCTAACACTTACACTTATCCTTATCCATACCCTTACCCTTACCCTATCCCTTACCCTTAACCTAACCCTAAACCTTACCCTTATCCTAACACTTACCCTTACCGGAAACCTTACCCTTTCTGCTACACTTACCCTTAGCCTAAATGTAAACTTTAAACTTACCCTTAGCCTAACCCTCCCCCTTACCATTACCCATACCCTTATTCTTACCCTTACCCTAACCCTTACCTTTACACTTAGGGTTACCATTAACCTTACCCTTACCCTAACACTTATCCTTAACCTAACCCTTACCCTAAACCTTACCCCAACCCTTACCCTGACCCTTACATTAACCCTAAACCTAACCCTTACCCTAAACCTTACACTTACTCTTAACCTTAACCTTAGCTGTAACCTAATATTTACCCTTACGTTTCCCTCACCCTAACCCTAAAATTAACCCTAACCATTACCCTAACACTTAACCTTACCCTAACCCTAAAATTACTCGTACAATTACCCTTACGCTTACACTTACCCTTAACCTAACCCTAAACCTTACCCTTATCCTAACACTTACCCTTACCATAATCCTTACCCTTTCTGCTACACTTACTCTTTGCCTAATTCTAAACCTTACCCTAACACTCACCCTTACCCTTATCATAATGCTTACATTAACCCTTAACCAAAACCTTACCCCAAACCTTACCCTGACCCTTACATTAACCCTAACCCTTACCCTTACCCTAACCCTAACCCATACTCTAACCCTAACCCTTAACCTAAACCTTACACTTAATCTTAACTTTAACCTTACCCTTAAACTAATACATACCCTTACGTTTCCCTCACCAGAACCCTAAAACTAACCGTAACCATTACCCTAACACTTATCCTTACCGAACCCTAACCCTAACCCTTACTCTAACTTTTACCCTGACCCGTAACCTTAGACTTCCCCTTCCCCTTACCCTTACTCTTCCCCTTATGCTAACCCTTACCCTTACAGTTATGGTTACCATTAACCTTACCCTTACCCTAACACTTACCCTTACCCTATCCCTTACACTTATCCTTATCCATACGACTTACGCTTACCCTAACACTTAACCTTAACCTAACCCTAACCCTAAACCTTACCTGAACCCTTACCCTGACCCTTACATTAACCCTTACCCTAAAACTTACACTTAACCTTAACCTTACCCTTAACCTTAACCTAATACATACCCTTACGTTTCCCTCACCCTAACCCTAAAATTAACCCTAACCATTACTCCAACACTTACCCTTACCCTAACCCTTACCCTTACCATAACCCATACTCTAACACATACTTCTACCCGTACCCGTACCCTTACGGTAACCCTTACCCTTACCGTATCACTTACCCTTACTCTTACCGTTACCGTTGCCCTTACCCTTACCCTTACTCTTACCCTTACCCTAACACTTATCCTTAACCTCACCCTTGCCCTAAACCTTACCCCAACCCTTACCCTGACCCTTACATTAACCCTAACCCTTACCCTAAACCTTACACTTACTGTTAACCTTAACCTTACCCTTAACATTAACCTAATACTTACGCATACGTTTTCCTGACTTTAACCCTAAAACTAACCCTAACCATTACCCTAACACTTAACCTTACCCTAACCCTAACCCTAACCCTTACTCTAACCCTTACCCTGACCTGTACCCTTACACTTACCCTTACCCTTATACTTACCCTAATTCTTACCCATACCATAACCCATACCCTAACACATATTTGTACCCTTAACCTTACCGTTACCCTTAACCTTACCCTCACCCTTACTCTATCCGTTACCCTTACGCTTACCCTTAACATAAACCTTACCCTTGACCTTACCCTTACCATAAGCCCTACAACAACACTTACATGTACACTTACGCTTACACTTACCCTAGCAATTACTCGTACAGTTACCTTTACCCTTACCCTTAACATAAACCTAAACATTAAACCTTACAGTAAACCTTACCTTTCTGCTACACTTACCCTTAGCCTAAATCTAAACCTTACACTTACCCTTACTGTAACCCTCACCCTTATCATTACCAATACCCTTACTCTTACCCTTATCCTAACCCTTGTCCTTACACTTACTGTTACCTTTAACACTACCCTTACCCTAACACTTACACTTATCCTTATCCATACCCTTACCCTTACCCTATCCCTTACCCTTAACCTAACCCTAAACCTTACCCTTATCCTAACACTTACCCTTACCGGAAACCTTACCCTTTCTGCTACACTTACCCTTAGCCTAAATGTAAACTTTAAACTTACCCTTAGCCTAACCCTCACCCTTACCATTACCCATACCCTTATTCTTACCCTTACCCTAACCCTTACCTTTACACTTAGGGTTACCATTAACCTTACCCTGACCCTTACATTAACCCTAAACCTAACCCTTACCCTAAACCTTACACTTACTCTTAACCTTAACCTTAGCTGTAACCTAATATTTACCCTTACGTTTCCCTCACCCTAACCCTAAAATTAACCCTAACCATTACCCTAACACTTAACCTTACCCTAACCCTAAAATTACTCGTACAATTACCCTTACGCTTACACTTACCCTTAACCTAACCCTAAACCTTACCCTTATCCTAACACTTACCCTTACCATAATCCTTACCCTTTCTGCTACACTTACTCTTTGCCTAATTCTAAACCTTACCCTAACACTCACCCTTACCCTTATCATAATGCTTACATTAACCCTTAACCAAAACCTTACCCCAAACCTTACCCTGACCCTTACATTAACCCTAACCCTTACCCTTACCCTAACCCTAACCCATACTCTAACCCTAACCCTTAACCTAAACCTTACACTTAATCTTAACTTTAACCTTACCCTTAAACTAATACATACCCTTACGTTTCCCTCACCAGAACCCTAAAACTAACCGTAACCATTACCCTAACACTTATCCTTACCGAACCCTAACCCTAACCCTTACTCTAACTTTTACCCTGACCCGTAACCTTAGACTTCCCCTTCCCCTTACCCTTACTCTTCCCCTTATGCTAACCCTTACCCTTACAGTTACGGTTACCATTAACCTTACCCTTACCCTAACACTTACCCTTACCCTATCCCTTACACTTATCCTTATCCATACGACTTACGCTTACCCTAACACTTAACCTTAACCTAACCCTAACCCTAAACCTTACCCGAACCCTTACCCTGACCCTTACATTAACCCTTACCCTAAAACTTACACTTAACCTTAACCTTACCCTTAACCTTAACCTAATACATACCCTTACGTTTCCCTCACCCTAACCCTAAAATTAACCCTAACCATTACTCCAACACTTACCCTTACCCTAACCCTTACCCTTACCATAACCCATACTCTAACACATACTTCTACCCGTACCCGTACCCTTACGGTAACCCTTACCCTTACCGTATCACTTACCCTTACTCTTACCGTTACCGTTGCCCTTACCCTTACCCTTACTCTTACCCTTACCCTATACCTTACCCTTAACCTAACCTTAAACCTTACCCTTATCCTAACACTTACCCTTACCGTAAACCTTACCCTTATCCTAACACTTACCCTTACCGTAAACCTTACCCTTTCTGCTACACTTACCCTTAGCCTAAATGTAAACTTTAAACTTACCCTTAGCCTAACCCTCACCCTTACCATTACCCATACCCTTACTCTTCCCCTTATGCTAACCCTTACCCTTACAGTTACGGTTACCATTAACCTTACCCTTACCATAACACTTACCCTTACCCTATCCCTTACACTTATCCTTATCCATACGACTTACGCTTACCCTAACACTTAACCTTAACCTAACCCTTACCCTAAACCTTACCCCAACCCTTACCCTGACCCTTACATTAACCCTAACCCTTACCCTAAACCTTACACTTACTCTTAACCTTAACCTTACCCTTAACTTTAACCTAATACTTGCGCATACGTTTTCCTGACTTTAACCCTAAAACTAACCCTAACCATTACCCTAACACTTAACCTTACCCTAATCCAAACCCTAATCCTAACTCTAAACCTTACCCTGACTTGTACACTTATCCTTATCCTTACACTTACCCTAACACTTACCATTACACTTATCCTTATACATACAACTTACCCTTACCCTAAAACTTAACCTTAACCTAACCCTAACCCTAAACCTTACCTGAACCCTTACCCTGACCCTTACATTAACCCTTACCCTAAAACTTACACTTAACCTTAACCTTACCCTTAACCTTAACCTAATAATTACCCTTCCGTTTCTCTCACCCTAACCCTAAAATTAACCCTAACCATTACCCTAACACCTACCCTTACCCGAAGCCTTACTCTAACCCTTACAATGACCCGTACGCTTACACATACACTTACACTTACTCTTACCCTAAACCTTACCCTTACCATAAGCCATATTCTAACAAATTCTTCTACCCGTACCCTTACCCTTACCGTAATCTTTACCCTTTATGTTACCCTAAACCTTACCCTTACCCTAACACTTACCCTTATCGTAAACCTTACCCTTTCTGCTACATTTACCATTAGCCTAAATCTAAACCTTACACTTACCCTTACCTTAACCCAATACTTACCCTTACGTTTCCCTCACCCTAACCCTAAAATTAACCCTAACCATTATTCTAACACTTACCCTTACCCTAACCCTAACCCTTACTCTTTCCCTGACCCATACCCTTACACTCACCCTTACCCTTACATTACCCTAACTCTTACCCATACCCTAACACATATTTGTACCCTTAACCTTACTCTATCCGTTACCCTTACGCTTACCCTTAACATAAACCTTACCATTAATCTTACCCTTACGCTAACCCTTACCCTTAGCCTTACACTTATCCTTATCCATACCCTTAACCTTACCCCAACCCTTTCCCTGAACTTTACATTAAGCCTTACCCTTAACCTAAACCTTACACTTACTCTTAACCTTAACCTTACCCTTAACCTTAAGCTAGTACTTAACCTTACATTTTTCTCACCCTAATCCTAAAATTAACCCTAACCATTACCCTAACACTTAACCGTTACACTTACCCTTATTCTATCCGTTACTCTTACGCTTTCCCTTAACATAAACCTTACCCTTACCATAAGCCATACATCAACACTTACATGTACACTTATGCTTACACTTATCCTAGTAATTACTCGTACAATTACCCTTAACCTAACCATAAACATTAAGGATAAGCTTAAGGGTCACCCTTAAGGTTAACGTTATCCTAACACTTACACTTAAGTTCAGGGTAAGGGTTAGAGTAAGGGTAAGTGTTAGGGTAATGGTTAGGCTAATTTTAGGTTTAGGGTGAGGGAAACATAAGGGTAAGTATTAGGTTAAGTTTAAGGATAAGGTTAAGAGTTATGGTAGGGGTTAGGTTTAATGTAAGGGTAAGGGTTTGGGAAATGTTTAGGATATGGGTAAGAAAAGGGATAATGGTAAGGGTAAGGATGATGTTTAGTGTAAGGGTTAGATTTAGTTAAGGGTAAGGGTTAGTGTAAGTTTAAGAGTAAGGGTAAGTGTAAGGGTATGTGTAAAAGTACGGGTCATTGTAAGGGTTTGAGTAAGGGTTAGGGTAAGGTTAAGTGTTAGGGTAATGGTTAGGGTTAATTTTAGGGTGAGGGAAACGTAAGAGTAAGTATTAGGTTACAGCTAAGGTTAAGGTTAAGAGTAAGTGTAAGGTTTAGTGTAAGGATTAGGGTTAATGTAAGGGTCAAGGTAAGGGTTGGGGTAAAGGTTTAGGTAAAAGGTAAAAATATGTATATTGTAAGGGTGAGGGGTTAGGGTAATGGTTAGATTTTAGTTAGATTTAGGTAAGGGTGAGGGTTAGGGTAAGATTTAGAATTAGGCAAACGGTAAGTGTAGCAGAAAGGGTAAGGTTTAGGATAAGGGTAAGTGTTAGGATAAGGGTAAGGTTCAGGGTTAGCTTAATAGTAAGGTTAAGGGTAATTGTACGAGTAATTGCTAGGGTAAGTGCAAGCATAAGTGTACATGTAAGTGTTGTTGTATGGCTTATGGTAAGGGTAAGGTCAAGGGTAAGTTTTATGTTAACGGTAAGCATAAGGGTAATGGATAGAGTAAGGGTGAGGGTAAGGTTAAGGGTAACGGTAAGGTTAAGGGTACAAATATGTGTTAGGGTATGGGTTATGGTATGGGTAAGAATTATGGTAAGTATAAGGGTAAGGGTAAGTGTAAGGGTACGGGTCAGGGTAAGGGTTAGAGTAAGGGTTAGGGTTAGGGTTAGGGTAAGGTTAAGTGTTAGGGTAATGGTTAGGGTTAGTTTTAGGGTTAAAGTCAGGAAAACGTATGCGTAAGTATTAGGTTAATGTTAAGGGTAAGGTTAAGGTTAAGAGTAAGTGTAAGGTTTAGGGTAAGGGTTAGGGTTAATGTAAGGGTCAGGGTAAGGGTTGGGGTAAGGTTTAGGGTAAGGGTTAGGTTAAGGATAAGTGTTAGGGTAAGGGTAAGGTTAATGGTAACCGTAACTGTAAGGGTAAGGGTTAGGGTAAGGGGAAGAGTAAGGGTAAGGGTAAGGGTAAGGGGAAGTCTAAGGGTCCGGGTCAGGGTAAAAGTTAGAGTAAGGGTTAGGGTTAGGGTTCGGTAAGGATAAGTGTTAGGGTAATGGTTACGGTTAGTTTTAGGGTTCTGGTGAGGGAAACGTAAGGGTATGTATTAGTTTAAGGGTAATGTTAAAGTTAAGATTAACTGTGAGGTTTAGGTTAAGGGTTAGGGTTAGAGTAAGGGTTAGGGTTAGGGTAAAGGTTAGGGATAATGTAAGGGTCAGGGTAAGGGTTGGGGTTAGGTTTATGTTAAGGGTAAAAGTAAGTATAATGGTAAGGGTAAGAGTGAAGGTTAGGGTAATGGTTAGATTTAGGTAAGGGTGAGGGTTAGGGTAAGATTTAGAATTAGGCAAACGGTAAGTGTAGCAGAAAGGGTAAGGTTTAGGATAAGGGTAAGTGTTAGGATAAGGGTAAGGTTTAGGGTTAGCTTAATAGTAAGGTTAAGGATAATTGTACGAGTAATTGCTAGGGTAAGTGCAAGCGTAAGTGTACATGTAAGTGCTGTTGTACGGCTTATGATAAGGGTTAGGTTAAGGTAAAAGTTTATGTTAAGTGTAAGTGTAAGGGTAACAGAGACAGTAAAGGTAAGGGTAAGGGGAACGGTAAGGTTAAGGCTACAAGTACGTGTTAGGGTATGGGTTATGGTAAGGGTTAGGGTAAGGGTAAGTGTTAGGGTAATGGTTAGGGTTAATTTTAGGGTTAGGGTGAGGGAAACGTAAGGGTAAGTATTAGGGTAATGTTAAGGGTAAGGTTACGGTGAAGAGTAAGTGTAAGTTTTAGGGTAAGGGTTAGGGTTAATGTAAGGGTCAGGGTAAGGGCTGGGGTAAGGTTTAGGGTTAGGGTTAGGTTAAGAGTAAGGATTAGGGTAAGGGTAAGGGTATGGATAAGGATAAGTGTAAGTGTTAGGGTAAGGGTAATGTTAAAGGTAACAGTAAGTGTAAGGAGAAGGGTTAGGGTAAGGGTAAGAGTAAGGGTATTGGTAATGATAAGGGTGAGGGTTACAGTAAGGGTAAGACTTAAAGTAAGGTTTAGTAAGATTTAAAGTAAGGTTTAGATTTAGGCTAAGGGTAAGTGTAGCAGAAAGGGTAAGGTTTACTGTTAGGTTTAAGGTTTCGGCTTAGGTTAAGGGTAAGGGTAAGGGTAAGGGTAATTGTACGAGGAATTGCTAGGGTAAGTGTAAGCGCAAGTGTACATGTAAGTTTTGTTGTATGGCTTATGGTAAGGGTAAGGTCAAGGGTAAGGTTTATGTAAAGAGTAAGCGTAAGGGTAACGGATAGAGTAAGGGTGAGGGTAAGGTTAAGGGTAACGGTAAGGTTAAGGGTACAAATATGTGTTAGGGTATGGGTTATGGTATGGGTAAGAATTAGGGTAAGTATAAGGGTAAGGGTAAGGGTAAGTGTAAGGGTACGGGTCAGGGTAAGGGTTAGGGTTAGGGTTAGGGTTAGGGTTAGGGTAAGGTTAAGTGTTAGGGTAATGGTTAGGGTTAGTTTTAGGGTTAAAGTCAGGAAAACGTATGCGTAAGTATTAGGTTAATGTTAAGGGTAAGGTTAAGGTTAAGAGTAAGTGTAAGGTTTAGTGTAAGTGTTAGGGTTAATGTAAGGGTCAGGATAAGGGTTGGGGTACGGTTTAGCATAAGGGTTAGGTTAAGGATAAGTGTTAGGGTAAGGGTAAGGTTAATGTTAACCGTAAGTGTAAAGGTAAGGGTTAGGGTAAGGGTAAGAATAAGGGTATGGGTAATGGTAAGGCTGAGGGTTAGGCTAAGGGTAAGTGTAGCAGAAAGGGTAAGGTTTCCGGTAAGGGTAAGTGTTAGGATAAGGGTAAGGTTTAGGGTTAGGTTAAGGGTAAGGGGTAGGAATAGGGTAAGAGTAAGGGTAAGGGTAAGGGTAAGGGTAAGGGTAAGGGTAAGGGTAAGGGTAAGGGTAAGGGTAAGGGTAAGGGTAAGGGTAAGGGTAAGGGTAAGGGTAAGGGTAAGAGTAAGGGTAAGGGTAAGGGTAAGTTTAAGGGTAAGGGTAAGGGTAAGGGTAAGGGTAAGGGTTACGGTAAGCGTAAGCGTATGGGTAGAAGTATGTGTTAGAGTATGCGTTATGGTAAGGGTAAGGGTTAGGGTAAGGGTAAGTGTTGGAGTAATGGTTAGGGTTAATTTTAGGGTTAGGGTGAGGGAAAAGTAAGGGTAAGTATTAGGTTAAGGTTAAGGGTAAGGTTAAGGTTAAGTGTAAGTTTTAGGGTAAGGGTTAATGTAAGGGTCAGGGTAAGGGTTCAGGTAAGGTTTAGGGTTAGGCTTAGGTTAAGGTTAAGTGTTAGGGTAAGAGGAAGTTGTATGGATAAGAATAAGTGTAAGGGATAGGGTAAGAGTAAGTGTTAGGGTAAGGGTAAGGTTAATGGTAACCGTAAGTGTAAGGGTAAGGGTTAGGGTTAATGTAAGGGTCAGGGTAAGGGTTGGGGTAAGGTTTAGGGCAAGGGTTAGGTTAAGGATAAGTGTAAGGTAAAGGTAAGGTTAATGGTAACCGTAAGTGTAAAGGTAAGTATTAGGGTAAGGGTAAGAATAAGGGTATGGGTAATGGTAAGGGTGAGGGTTAGGCTAAGTGTATGTGTAAGGTTTTGATTTAGGCTAAGGGTAAGTGTAGCAGAAAGGGTAAGGTTTACTCTAAGGGTAAGTGTTAGGAGAAGGGTAAGGTTTAGGGTTAGGTTAAGGGTAAGGGATAGGGTAAGGGTAAGGGGAAGAGTAAGGGTAAGGGTAAGGGTAAGGGGAAGTCTAAGGTTACGGGTCAGGGTTTAAAGTTAGAGTAAGGGTTAGCGTTAGGGTTCGGTAAGGAGAAGTGTTAGGGTAATGGTTACGGTTAATTTTAGGGTTATGGTGAGGGAAAGGTAAGGATATGTATTAGTTTAAGGGTAATGTTAAAGTTAAGATTAAGTGTAAGGTTTAGGTTAAGGGTTAGGGTTAGAGTAAGGGTTAGGGTTAGGGTTAGGGTTAGGGTAAGGGTTAGGGTTTATGTGAGGGTCAGGTTAAGGGTTGGGGTAAGGTTTTGGTTAAGGGTTAATGTAAGCATTATGATAAGGGTAAGGTTGAGTGTTAGGGTAAGGTTTAGAATTAGGCAAAGAGTAAGTGTAGCAGAAAGGGTAAGGATTATGGTAAGGGTAAGTGCTGGGATAAGTGTAAGGTTGATGATTAGGTTAAGGGTAAGGGTAATGGTTTGGTAAGGGTAAGGGTAAGGTTAATTGTACGAGTAGTTGCTAGGGTAAGTGGAAACGTAAGTGAACATTTAAGTGTTGTTCTATGGCTTATGGTAAGGGTAAGGTTAAGAGTAAGTTTTATGTTAAGGATAAGTGTAAGAGTAACAAATAGAGTAAGGGTAAGGGTAACAGTAAGGTTAAGGGTAGAAGTATGTGTTAGAGTATGGGCTATGGTAAGGGTAAGGGTAGAGTAAGAGTAAGGGTAAGGGTATGTGTAAGCGTATGGTTCATTGTAAGGGTTAGAGTAAGGGTTAAAGTAAGGGTAAGTGTCAGGGTAATGGTTAGGGTTAATTTTAGTGTTAGGGTGAGGGAAACATAAGGGTAAGTATTAGATTACAGCTAAGGTTAAGGTTAAGAGTAAGTGTAAGGTTTAGGGTAAGGGTTAGGGTTAATGTAAGGGTCAGGGTAAGGGTTGGGGTAAGGTTTAGGGTAAGGGTTAGGTTAAGGATAAGTGTAAGGTAAAGGTAAGGTTAATGGTAACCGTAAGTGTAAAGGTAAGTATTAGGGTAAGGGTAAGAATAAGGGTATGGGTAATGGTAAGGGTGAGGGTTAGGCTAAGTGTATGTGTAAGGTTTAGATTTAGGCTAAGGGTAAGTGTAGCAGAAAGGGTAAGGTTTACTCTAAGGGTAAGTGTTAGGAGAAGGGTAAGGTTTAGGGTTAGGTTAAGGGTAAGGGATAGGGTAAGGGTAAGGGTACGAGTAAGGGTAAGGGTTACGATAAGGGTAAGGGTTACGGTAAGGGTAAGGGTACTGGTAGAAGTATGTGTTAGAATATGGGTTATGGTAAGCGTAAGGGTTAGGGTAAGGGTAAGTGTTGCGGTAATGGTTAGGGTTAATTTTAGGGTTAAATTCAAGAAAACGTATGCGTAAGTATTAGGTGAATGTTAAGGGTAAGGTTAAGGTTAAGAGTAAGTGTAAGGTTTAGGGTAAGGGTTAGGGTTAATGTAAGGGTCAGGGTAAGGGCTGGGGTAAGGTTTAGGGTTAGGGTTCGGTTAAGAGTAACGATTAGGGTAAGGGTAAGGGTATGGATAAGGATAAGTGTAAGTGTTAGGGTAAGGGTAATGTTAAAGGTAACAGTAAGTGTAAGGAGAAGGGTTAGGGTAAGGGTAAGAGTAAGAGTATTGGTAATGATAAGGGTGAGGGTTACAGTAAGGGTAAGTGTAAGGTTTAGATTTAGGCTAAGGGTAAGTGTAGCAGAAAGAGTAAGGTTTACTGTAAGGTTTAAGGTTTCGGCTTAGGTTAAGGTTAAGGGTAATTGTACGAGGAATTGCTAGGGTAAGTGTAAGCGTAAGTGTACATGTAAGTGTTGTTGTATGGCTTATGGTAAGGGTAAGGTCAAGGGTAAGGTTTATGTTAAGGGTAAGCGTAAGGGTAACGGATAGAGTAAGGGTGAGGGTAAGGTTAAGGGTAACGGTAAGGTTAAGGGTACAAATATGTGTTAGGGTATGGGTTATGGTATGGGTAAGAATTAGGGTAAGTATAAGGGTAAGGGTAAGTGTAAGGGTACGGGTCAGGGTAAGGGTTAGAGTAAGGGTTGTTAGGGTTAGGGTATGGTTAAGTGTTAGGGTAATGGTTAGGGTTAATTTTAGGGTTAAAGTCAGGAAAACGTATGCGTAAGTATTAGGTTAATGTTAAGGGTAAGGTTAAGGTTAAGAGTAAGTGTAAGGTATAGGGTAAGAGTTAGGGTTAATGTAAGGGTCAGGGTAAGGGTTGGGGTAAGGTTTAGGGTAAGGGTTAGGTTAAGGATAAGTGTTAGGGTAAGGGTAAGGTTAATGGTAACCATAAGTGTAAAGGTAAGGGTTACGGTAAGGGTAAGAATAAGGGTATGGGTAATGGTAAGGGGGAGGGTTAGGCTAAGTGTATGTGTAAGGTTTAGATTTAGGCTAAGGGTAAATGTAGCAGAAAGGGTAAGGTTTCCGGTAAGGGTAAGTGTTAGGATAAGGGTAAGGTTTAGGGCAAGGGTTAGGTTAAGGATAAGTGTTAGGGTAAGGGTAAGAGTAAGGGTAAGGGTAAGGGCAACGGTAACGGTAAGAGTAAGGGTAAGTGATACGGTAAGGGTAAGGGTTACCGTAAGGGTACGGGTACGGGTAGAAGTATGTGTTAGAGTATGGGTTATGGTAAGGGTAAGGGTTAGGGTAAGGGTAAGTGTTGGAGTAATGGTTAGGGTTAATTTTAGGGTTAGGGTGAGGGAAACGTAAGGGTATGTATTAGGTTAAGGTTAAGGGTAAGGTTAAGGTTAAGTGTAAGTTTTAGGGTAAGGGTTAATGTAAGGGTCAGGGTAAGGGTTCAGGTAAGGTTTAGGGTTAGGGTTAGGTTAAGGTTAAGTGTTAGGGTAAGCGTAAGTCGTATGGATAAGGATAAGTGTAAGGGATAGGGTAAGGGTAAGTGTTAGGGTAAGGGTAAGGTTAATGGTAACCGTAACTGTAAGGGTAAGGGTTAGGGTAAGGGGAAGAGTAAGGGTAAGGGTAAGGGGAAGGGGAAGTCTAAGGGTCCGGGTCAGGGTAAAAGTTAGAGTAAGGGTTAGGGTTCGGTAAGGATAAGTGTTAGGGTAATGGTTACGGTTAATTTTAGGGTTATGATGAGGGAAACGTAAGGGTATGTATTAGTTTAAGGGTAAGGTTAAAATTAAGATTAAGTGTAAGGTTTAGGTTAAGGGTTAGGGTTAGAGTAAGGGTTAGGGTCAGGGTTAGGGTAAGGGTTAGGTTAAGGGTAAAAGTAAGTATAATGGTAAGGGTAAGGGCTAGGGTAAGGGTAATGGTTAGATTTAGGTGCGGGTGAGGGTTAGGGTAAGATTTAGAATTAGGCAAAGGGTAAGTGTAGCAGAAAGGGTAAGGTTTAGGATAAGGGTAAGTGTTAGGATAAGGGTAAGGTTTAGGGTTAGCTTAATAGTAAGGTTAAGTGTAATTGTACGAGTAATTGCTAGGGTAAGTGCAAGCGTAAGTGTACATTTAAGAGTTGTTGTATGGCTAATGATAAGGGTTAGGTTAAGGTGAAGGTTTATGTTAAGTGTAAGTGTAAGTGTAACAGAGACAGTAAAGGTAAGGGTAAGGGGAACGGTAAGGTTAAGGCTACAAGTACGTGTTAGGGTATGGGTTATGGTAAGGGTAAGGGTTAGAGTAAGGGTTAGAGTTATGGTTAGGGTTTGGGTAAGGGTAAGGGTAAGTGTTAGGGTAATGGTTAGGGTTAGTTTTAGGGTTAAAGTCAGGAAAACGTATGCGTAAGTATTAGGTTAAAGTTAAGTGTAAGGTTAAGGTTAAGAGTAACTGTAAGTTTTAGGGTAAGGGTTAGGGTTAATGTAAGGGTCAGGGTAAGGGCTGGGGTAAGGTTTAGGGTTAGGGTTAGGTTAAGGGTAAGGATTAGGGTAAGGGTAAGGGTATGGATAAGGATAAGTGTAAGTGTTAGGGTAAGGGTAATGTTAAAGGTAACAGTAAGTGTAAGGAGAAGTGTTAGGGTAAGGGTAAGAGTAAGAGTATTGGTAATGATAAGGGTGAGGGTTACAGTAGGGGTACGTGTAAGGTTTAGATTTAGGCTAAGGGTAAGTGTAGCAGAAAGGGAAAGGTTTACTGTTAGGTTTAAGGTTTTGGCTTAGGTTAAGGGTAAGGGTAAGGGTAAGGGGAATTGTACGAGTAATTGCTAGGGTAAGTGTAAGCGTAAGTGTACATGTGAGTGTTGTTGTATGGCTTATGTTAAGGGTAAGGTCAAGTGTAAGGTTTATATTAAGGTTAAGCGTAAGGGTAACGGATAGAGTAAGGGTGAGGGTAAGGTTAAGGGTAACGGTAAGGTTAAGGGTACAAATATGTGTTAGGGTATGGGTTATGGTATGGGTAAGAATTAGGGTGAGTATAAGGGTAAGGATAAGTGTAAGGGTACAGGTCAGGGTAAGGGTTAGAGTAAGGGTTAGGGTTAGGGTTAGGGTAAGGTTAAGTGTTAGGGTTATGGTTAGGGTTAGTTTTAGGGTTAAAGTCAGGAAAACGTATGCGTAAGTATTAGGTTAATGTTAAGGGTAAGGTTAAGGTTAAGAGTAAGTGTAAGGTTTAGGGTAAGGGTTAGGGTTAATGTAAGGGTCAGGGTAAGGGTTGGGGTAAGGTTTAGGGTAAGGGTTAGGTTAAGGATAAGTGTTAGGGTAAGGGTAAGGTTAATGGTAACCGTAAGTGTAAAGGTAAGGGTTAGGGAAAGGGTAAGAATAAGGGTATGGGTAAGGGTAAGGCTGAGGGTTAGGCTAAGGGCAAGTGTAAGGTTTAGATTTAGGCTAAGGGTAAGTGTAGCAGAAAGGGTAAGGTTTCCGGTAAGGGTAAGTGTTAGGATAAGGGTAAGGTTTAGGGTTAGGTTAAGGGTAAGGTATAGGGTAAGGGTAAGGGTAAGGGTAAGGGCCACGGTAACGGTAACGGTAAGGGTAAGGGTAAGGGTAAGGGTTACCGTAAGGGTACGGGTACGGGTAGAAGTATGTGTTAGAGTATGGGTTATGGTAAGGGTAAGGGTTAGGGTAAGGGTAAGTGTTGGGGTAATGGTTAGGGTTAATTTTAGGATTAGGGTGAGGGAAAAGTAAGGGTATGCATTAGGTTAAGGTTAAGGGTAAGGTTAAGGTTAAGTGTAAGTTTTAGGGTAAGGGTTAATGGAAGGGTCAGGGTAAGGGTTTAGGTAAGGTTTAGGGTTAGGGTTAGGTTAAGGATAAGTGTTAGGGTAAGGGTAAGGTTAATGGTAACCGTAAGTGTAAAGGTAAGGGTTAGGGAAAGGGTAAGAATAAGGGTATGGGTAAGGGTAAGGCTGAGGGTTAGGCTAAGGGTAAGTGTAAGGTTTAGATTTAGGCTAAGGGTAAGTGTAGCAGAAAGGGTAAGGTTTCCGGTAAGGGTAAGTGTTAGGATAAGGGTAAGGTTTAGGGTTAGGTTAAGGGTAAGGTATAGGGTAAGGGTAAGGGTAAGGGTAAGGGCCACGGTAACGGTAACGGTAAGGGTAAGGGTAAGGGTAAGGGTAAGGGTTACCGTAAGGGTACGGGTACGGGTAGAAGTATGTGTTAGAGTATGGGTTATGGTAAGGGTAAGGGTTAGGGTAAGGGTAAGTGTTGGGGTAATGGTTAGGGTTAATTTTAGGATTAGGGTGAGGGAAAAGTAAGGGTATGCATTAGGTTAAGGTTAAGGGTAAGGTTAAGGTTAAGTGTAAGTTTTAGGGTAAGGGTTAATGGAAGGGTCAGGGTAAGGGTTTAGGTAAGGTTTAGGGTTAGGCTTAGGTTAAGGTTAAGTGTTAGGGTAAGTGTAAGTTGTATGGATAAGGATAAGTGTAAGAGATAGGGTAAGGGTAAGTGTTAGGGTAAGGGTAAGGTTAACGGTAACCGTAAGTGTAAGGGTAAGGGTTAGAGTAAGGGAATTAGTAAGGGGAAGGGGAAGGGGAAGTCTAAGGTTCTGGCTCAGGGTAAAAGTTAGAGTAAGGGTTAGGGCTGGTAAGGATAAGTTTTAGGGTAATGGTTATGGTTAATTCTAGGGTTATGATGAGGGAAACGTAAGGGTATGTATTAGTTTAAGGGTAAGGTTAAAGTTAAGATTAAGTGTAAGGTTTAGGTTAAGGGTTAGGGTTAGAGTAAGGGTTTGGGTTATGGTTAGGGTTAGGGTCAGGGTTAGGGTTAATGTAAGAGTTAGGGTAAGTTTTGGGGTAAGGGTTAGGGTTAGGGTTAGGGTAAGGGTTACGATACACCCTTATTCCCATGCTGTGGCAGATGGGTGCATACCCAACAGTTCGTCTTATTAGTTACTTGAGAAATTGTTTGTATTAAGGTCAGGTGTAAGTTCTCATCCCAAGTTGCCCACCCCAAATCCGAGAACCGCACCCCTGCAATCATTAGGATCTGGAAAACCGTAATTTTGTTGGTCCAATTGGAGTGGTGGTCCATATCCTCGCCGGGGCCTTCTTCACCCTTGAATTGTGGATCCAAGCTGCTTGCTTCTTAATCTTCATGGCGGTGTGTGTTGTCAGTAATACTTGGTATGGTCCCATCCACTTTCCTTCCATTTTTCCTGCAGGGGTTGTCCTGAAAAAGTCTTTATATATATATAATCCCCGAGCTTAAAGGGGTGGATTGGTTGATCCAACCCTCTAGCCCTGGTCCCTAAAACAAGTTTATGTACTTTATTTAATTGTTTCTGAAGTTCAGTTATATAAGCATATAAATATTCTGATCCTAACTGCGTTAGGCCCTCTCCACTAAATAGAAATTGCTATGGCCTTCCATATAAGATTTTGAAGGGACTCAAATTTCCTTTTATTCTAGGTTTAACTCTAATTCCAAGTAATGCTAAAGGGAGGGATTGAGGCCATGACAAATTAGCTTCTTATCCAATTTTAGCTATTTATTGTTTAATTAAATGGTTCATTTTTTCTACCTGTCCACTTGCCTGTGGTCTATAAGGAGTATGCAGTTGCCAATCTATCTTTAGAATCTTACTTATCTGTTCTACCACTTGTGCACAAAAATGTGAAACTCTATCAGAAGACATTGCTACTAGAATCCCAAAGCATGCTATTATTTCATTTAACAAGACTTTAACCACTTCTCTTGCTTTGTTTGTTCGACAGGGAAAGGCTTCAGGCCTTCCTGAAAACGTGTCAGTCAGAACCAGTAAATAATGATACCCCCCTTTTCTAGGGAGTTCTGAAAAATCAATTTGCCACTGTTGCCCCGAATAATTTCCTTTACCGATTATTCCAAATTTTATTCTGTCCTTGGTATTGGGGTTATTGTGTAAGCAAATGCTACATTGTTGAGTTACTTGTTTTATCATATCGTCCCACTAATGTCTGACTCAGGCTCTTATGCAGTGTGCCAGCTCCCCAGTGCGTTTTATTGTGTTCTGTAAGAACTATGGGCCATGTCAAACTAGAGGGTATTACTATGTGGTTATCTTTTAAATATACTCATCCATCTGGTTTCATTTTACCTTTCAAATCTTCAATTAATTTTAAGTCTTCTTTTGTATAATTTGGATATAGTTTGGATTTTACCGTCTGGTATCAAAGACAATGCCTTCACCTCAGTTATTTCAGCTGCCTGCTTAGCCTCTGCCAATCGATTTTCCAGTTTCAAAATCGGTGTTCCCCTTTTGGTGTCCCTGACAATGCATGATAGCTACCTTTTCTGGTTGTTTTACAGCCTCTAACAATTTTAAAATGTCTTCAGCATACTTTGTGTTTTCACTGAGCGGTCAGCAATCCATGTTCTTTCCAAATTGCTCCATGAGCATGTACCACGCCGAATGTATATTTAGAATCTGTCCAAATATTTACCCTTTTTCCCGCTGCCAGTTCCAATGCTCTCGTGAGAGCAACTATCTCCGCCTTTTGAGCTGATGTTCCAGGGGGTAAAGGCTTAGACTCGATTACCTGCTGAGTAGTTGTTATAGCATATCCAGCTTTACGTTGTCTTTGCGTAACAAAACTGCTCCCATCCGTGAACCAAGTTTCTTCCGCATCTTCCATGGGCTCCTCCTTAAGGTCTGGTCGGCTGGAATACACAGTCTCTATAGTTTCTAAACAATCGTGAATCACAGGTTGTGCCGGAGCATCACTAAGAAAAGAGGCTAGATTCACAATATTAATTATCACAATTTCCACGTCGTCCTGTTCTACCAATATTGCTTGATATTTCAAAATCATCAATTCTTGTTTAAGTTGTTTAAAGACTTTTTGTGCTTCTCCAGTCCAGACTAACTTTGACTGGTGAATCTTTATCAATTCACATAGAGGCTTTACCAATAGTCCATCATTATAAATCCAAAGGCGACACCAACCTGTCATTCCTAAAAAGGTTTGTAGCTCCTTTACCATTTGAGGTTCTGGAGTCCGGCAAATGACTTCCTTATGTTCAGTTCCTAGTTCTCGTTGTCCTTCCGAAATGTCAAATCCCAGATAGGTCACACTTTGTTGAGCCAGCTGGACTTTCTGTCAAGAGACTTGATATCCATTTACACCCAGAAAATTAAGACGACTTATAGTCCATTGAATACAACTCCCTTTAGTCTCGGTAGCTATTAAGAGATCATCTACATATTGTAACAAAGCACCTTCAGTGTCCGGAGGTATCCATGTTTCGAGTTCCCTTGCTAATTGGTTTCCAAAAATAGTGGGGCTATTCTTGAATCCTTGAGGTAGTAATGTCCACGTAAGCTGCGTCTTTCTGCCTGAATCGGGATTTTCCCATTCAAAGGCGAATAGGTTTTGGCTTTCTGTGGCTAAGCCTAGGCAGAAGAAGGCATCTTTTAAATCCAGTACGGTAAACCAGCCTTGACTATTCTTTAATTTAGTCAGCAAAGTATAAGGGTTTGCCACTACTGGATGTATATCCTCAGTGATTTTATTTATGGCCCTCAAATCCTGAACTAGCCTATAGCTTTTTCATCTGCCTTTTTAATTGGCAATATGGGTGCATTGTATTCTGATTCGCATTCAAGCAATAATCCATACTGTAAAAATTGATCAATTATCTCTTTAATTCCTTTCCTATCTTCTATCCTCAAAGGATATTACTTAACCTTAACGGGTTTCTCTCCTGGTTTTAGTTTAATAATTATTAAGGTCACATTTTTAGCTCTTCCAGGGACTTCGGTAGCCCAAACTCCTGGACATACTTGATCTGTGATCTCTAAAGGTATTTCACTTTTAGGGTCAGTTTGTATTAGTGCCAAGCTTAACACATTTATTAGTTGTTCTTCTCCTGTTCTTAATTCAATTTTCCCTTTTTCAAAGACAATTTCTGCTCCTACTTGCTCTAATAAATCTCTACCTAAGAGTGCCCATGAGGAGCTAGGCATAGATAAAAATCTGTGTATGCCCCATTGTTTCCCTAACTTGTACTTCAAAGGTTCACAAAAATAAGCCTTTTCGGTTACACCTTGTCCTGGTTTCAGTTAGAACACAGGTAATTTTCTTCCTAGTAGCTGGTAGAATGCTATGTTTTGGCTTAGGATGAGAAGAGTGCTGATAATACCCCGATGTTTCAATTGTTGCAGAGCAATGCTTATACCAAGCCAAGGACATCTCAGCTTCTTGCTCTGTCCTGCCAACAGGCAGGCTGGGGGTGCAGGAAGAGCTGGGAGGGGACAGACCCAGGACAGGTGACCCAAACTAGCCAAAGGGGTATTCCATAGCATCTGACGTCAGGCTAAACAATACATAGGGGTGGCTAGCCAGGGGGAGGGGGCCGGACTTCTCGGGGTTAGGCTGGGCATCGGTCAGCGGGTGGTGAGCAATTGCATTGTGCATCACTTGTTTGTACACATTATTAGTAGTGGTACTATTATCATCATTGTATTATTATTATTATTATTATTATTATTATTATTATTATTATTACTATTATTATTATTATTATTACTATTATTTTGTCTTATTAAACTGTCTTTATCTCAACTCACGGGCTTCACTTTCCATTTCTCTCCCCCGTCCCAGAGAGGGAGGGGGAGGGGGAGCGAACAGCTGCGTGGTGTTTAGCTGCCGGCCGGGTTAAACCACGACACACCTCTTACCCTAACATAATAATTCTGTGAAGGCATTAATGCTTGATTTAGAACTGAATACGTTGCCCCATAGCAATAAGAAATTTCACTTCCATTCCTCCCCTAGCTTCATTATAACCAGTGGAGGATCCGCTAGGGTAGATTCCCCAGGTCCCCGTTATTCCTGTTGAAATCAGGGGTTGATTACCCTAGGAAAAGGCTAGTCAATTTGTCCTCCAAAGCCAGGTCCAAACCGTTTTGTTTTATTTATTTATTTATTTATTTATTTTCATTACATTTCAGAGTTGGTCCAAAAATTCCATAGGGCTTTCTTTTAGACCTTGTTGGAAGCATATTCTCAATTCCCAATTCATCCAGGTTTTAGTATTTACTTAACCGTTCATAATTTTCAGGATGATTCGGGTCTTAGTGGGGGTCGGTCAGGGGAATGCAATTGTCCACAGTTCCCTGAACGGTCCCATCAGCAATCTGAGCTCGCACATGAACTCAGGTTGTTTTAAGAGTTGACCTCTTTTCTGTTTCTGTGACAACTCTCTCGGACCGGACCGATCATGGTCCCTTTGCCCTAAAGGGCTAACACCCATGATTTTAAGATCTCTGCCTCGGGCAGAGGCAGAACTATTAACATTCCTACATCCTCTTTCCCTGCTCATTCAACTTCAAACACCTTTAACACTTTCAACAACCCTTTTAACACTTCCTTTATCTTTCTCCAGCCTGTACTTCTCTAATGCCAACATCAAAGGTTCAGTCAGGGGCCAACTTAAGTCTGTACCTTTTCCCACCAAGATGCTGAAACATCAGTATACAACATTTCATCCTGTTCTGCTTCTCAAAAAGCAACATTAACTGTAGCAAAATATTAGAGTTTAAAGTTCCATTTAGGGGCCACTTTTCTCCACATTCCAGCTTATAAAGCGGCCACCACTGATTACGATATTTTATCAATGTTTTCCTGTTCACACTTCCACCGGCAGATCCTCCAATATCCTTCCAGTGACTTCAAACACAGCCTAACACACTTTTCTTTAAAATTTCACTGCTTGTTTGCCCCCCCAGTTTCCAGTTTACACTTTCAGAATACACATGTTACTTACAAAAGCGTATCACAAAACGTATCACTCACAAAAACACGGGCACGCAATATCTTTCAGTAGCGATGTCACAAAACTACTATTACCAGCAATATTGCCAAAATCACAGTAACAATAGTCAGAGTCAAATTCCACATGCGATAAGTCAGAAAACCGAACTGTGTAACACCGTAACGATATCTTTCTTATAACAATGCCACGAACCTACTATTACCACCAGGAAAATAGCCAAAATCGCAGTAACAATAACCAGAGTTAAATACCATACTCCATGAGTCAGAAAACCGAAATAGACAACACAATTCCAGATGGACCTTAAAGCGAGCTCCTTCCTTAAGGTCCCCAAACATGTACTTATGGTGCTAACCACAAAGTATATACCAAACACTGCCTCGCAGAAGATCACCTTCTGACTTACAGACAGTTCCAGATGACCGGTCTACCAGAAAACCAAACCAGAATAAAGAATATACTCACTTACAATGATGGGGTCCTTGTCTGCCTCCGCAGTGATCCGGTGAGTCGAGGAGTCCCTCCGGGAAATCCCGGGGGTACCCTAGGGAGTCCTGTTCCCAGCGGGTCCTGCGGTCCGGCAGAGAGGTTGTCCCATCCGGGTCGCCAAATTGATTCAAAGATCGAAGCCGAAATTCCTTTAAGTGGTATATTCTTTATTGCAGCGCTGGATGCACGGGGGATCTCTCCACCTATCGTGCATACCCAAAGCAGAAAGCAGTCTTGAATTTATACAATCAATCTATCAATATTCTACAAGCACCTATACATATGCATTACCTATCCCCGCCTTCCCTCGCTTCTCATGCTAATTAGCCTTTTGGCACCTTGCGCCTGCGCAGAGCCTTCCAAGAATTGTGGGCAGGGGTCTTTGGGACGTGGGCAGGGGTCTTTGGGAGGAAGACCCCGAGTCTTCCTCACAGTGTACTTTTCACCTTTGGTCAGGAATCTGCTGAATTGGCATGTTTCTTAATTGCAAGAGCTGGTTGTTGCTAATTCTCCCGTTTGTTGTATCTTTATAATGAATTCCAATGTCCAGTTTCGAGACTTATAGTCCTTACATTCGTTTCTCTGTCCGCCTGCCGCTTCCTTATCATGAGTTCCAGTGTCTTGTTTCGAGATATACAGTCCTTGTCTGGGGATTGTCCTTGCCTCCCCAATACCTCCTTAATCAATCCCCCCTTTTCTTTTCCCATGCAAATTCTTTTGCATCAGATACTTTCATTATTTACAGTAACACAACAAAGCAGGCATCTAAACAACATGCACACAAATATTCCTAACACTACTAATACGATTAGAGCAATGAATACTCGTTTCAACCATTGGAAATTGGGCAACCAGGAGGTTAACTTATTCCATAGTTCACTAAAACTCCATGAAAGATCATCTTTACTGATCTCATGTAGGATCCTTGTCTGCTTCCAGATTTCTTCCAGGTCGGTAGAGATCCTTCCACTCTGATCTACATATATACAACAACTTGTGTTTATTACTGTACAGACTCCCCCTTGAGTGGCCAGTAACAAGTCTAGGGCCATCCGATTTTGTAATACTACCTGTGATAAACTAGATATCTCTTCTTGTTGAGCCTTTATAGCATCCAGAATTTTGTTTTCTAACTTCTCTATAATTGCAGAAATATTAACTATTGCCTTTTCCAATTCACTCACTCCTAACCATGGGATAAACCATCGCACAAAACTATGAAAAGGGGTGTGTCTCTCTACCACTGGATTGTTAATTTTTCATCTGATTCTCTGGATATGATTTCTCAAGTAACCTCGAGGCACTACATCATGTACTGTCATATTGGGGACTACCGCTCCAAGAGTGCAAGTTCCCTTCCAATTCTCAGGCAAGACCTTACGGGCTGTATCATTGCATAGCCAATACCACCCTTTTCCTTCTGGAACCGTCCAGCTGGTTGAATTTGCCCAGCCGCTAGTCGTACTAATATCAATTGTTCAATTACAAGATGTCTGATTTCCCACATAAGTAGTATCCGTATTTATACAATGCTGTTTTCCTATACCCTTAGGCGGGTTACACCTTTGTACACATACATAATAGGATTCTAACGGCATGAAGCTACTCACTTCTAGTTCCAAAACTGCTTAATATTTTCGACCCCGAGATGTGTTTTCCCACAAATTAGTCCAAGATAAGTTTGCAGGCAAGGGAATCCCAATTAACGATACACCCTTATTCCCATGCTGTGGCAGATGGGTGCATACCCAACAGTTCGTCTTATTAGTTACTTGAGAAATTGTTTGTATTAAGGTCAGGTGTAAGTTCTCATCCCAAGTTGCCCACCCCAAATCCGAGAACCGCACCCCTGCAATCATTAGGATCTGGAAAACCGTAATTTTGTTGGTCCAATTGGAGTGGTGGTCCATATCCTCGCCGGGGCCTTCTTCACCCTTGAATTGTGGATCCAAGCTGCTTGCTTCTTAATCTTCATGGCGGTGTGTGTTGTCAGTAATACTTGGTATGGTCCCATCCACTTTCCTTCCATTTTTCCTGCAGGGGTTGTCCTGAAAAAGTCTTTATATATATATAATCCCCGAGCTTCAAGGGGTGGATTGGTTGATCCAACCCTCTAGCCCTGGTCCCTAAAACAAATTTATGTACTTTATTTAATTGTTTCTGAAGTTCGGTTATATAAGCATATAAATATTCTGATCCTAACTGCGTTAGGTCCTCTCCACTAAATAGAAATTGCTATGGCCTTCCATATAAGATTTTGAAGGGACTCAAATTTCCTTTTATTCTAGGTTTAACTCTAATTCCAAGTAATGCTAAAGGGAGGGATTGAGGCCATGACAAATTAGCTTCTTATCCAATTTTAGCTATTTATTGTTTAATTAAATGCTTCATTTTTTCTACCTGTCCACTTGCCTGTGGTCTATAAGGAGTATGCAGTTGCCAATCTATCTTTAGAATCTTACTTATCTGTTCTACCACTTGTGCACAAAAATGTGAAACTCTATCAGAAGACATTGCTACTAGAATCCCAAAGCATGCTATTATTTCATTTAACAAGACTTTAACCACTTCTCTTGCTTTGTTTGTTCGACAGGGAAAGGCTTCAGGCCTTCCTGAAAACGTGTCAGTCAGAACCAGTAAATAATGATACCCCCCTTTTCTAGGGAGTTCTGAAAAATCAATTTGCCACTGTTGCCCCGAATAATTTCCTTTACCGATTATTCCAAATTTTATTCTATCCTTGGTATTGGGGTTATTGTGTAAGCAAATGCTACATTGTTGAGTTACTTGTTTTATCATATCGTCCCACTAATGTCTGACTCAGGCTCTTATGCAGTGTGCCAGCTCCCCAGTGCGTTTTATTGTGTTCTGTAAGAACTATGGGCCATGTCAAACTAGAGGGTATTACTATGTGGTTATCTTTTAAATATACTCATCCATCTGGTTTCATTTTACCTTTCAAATCTTCAATTAATTTTAAGTCTTCTTTTGTATAATTTGGATATAGTTTGGATTTTACCGTCTGGTATCAAAGACAATGCCTTCACCTCAGTTATTTCAGCTGCCTGCTTAGCCTCTGCCAATCGATTTTCCAAATTCAAAATCGGAGTTCCCCTTTTGGTGTCCCTGACAATGCATGATAGCTACCTTTTCTGGTTGTTTTACAGCCTCTAACAATTTTAAAATTTCTTCAGCATACTTTGTGTTCTCACTGAGCGGTCAGCAATCCATGTTCTTTCCAAATTGCTCCATGAGCATGTACCACGCCGAATGTATATTTAGAATCTGTCCAAATATTTACCCTTTTTCCCGCTGCCAGTTCCAATGCTCTCGTGAGAGCAACTATCTCCGCCTTTTGAGCTGATGTTCCAGGGGGTAAAGGCTTAGACTCGATTACCTGCTGAGTAGTTGTTATAGCATATCCAGCTTTACGTTGTCTTTGCGTAACAAAACTGCTCCCATCCGTGAACCAAGTTTCTTCCGCATCTTCCATGGGCTCCTCCTTAAGGTCTGCTCGGCTGGAATACACAGTCTCTATAGTTTCTAAACAATCGTGAATCACAGGTTGTGCCGGAGCATCACTAAGAAAAGAGGCTAGATTCACAATATTAATTATCACAATTTCCACGTCGTCCTGTTCTACCAATATTGCTTGATATTTCAAAATCATCAATTCTTGTTTAAGTTGTTTAAAGACTTTTTGTGCTTCTCCAGTCCAGACTAACTTTGACTGGTGAATCTTTATCAATTCACATAGAGGCTTTACCAATAGTCCATCATTATAAATCCAAAGGCGACACCAACCTGTCATTCCTAAAAAGGTTTGTAGCTCCTTTACCATTTGAGGTTCTGGAGTCCGGCAAATGACTTCCTTATGTTCAGTTCCTAGTTCTCGTTGTCCTTCCGAAATGTCAAATCCCAGATAGGTCACACTTTGTTGAGCCAGCTGGACTTTCTGTCAAGAGACTTGATATCCATTTACACCCAGAAAATTAAGACGACTTATAGTCCATTGAATACAACTCCCTTTAGTCTCGGTAGCTATTAAGAGATCATCTACATATTGTAACAAAGCACCTTCAGTGTCCGGAGGTATCCATGTTTCGAGTTCCCTTGCTAATTGGTTTCCAAAAATAGTGGGGCTATTCTTGAATCCTTGAGGTAGTAATGTCCACGTAAGCTGCGTCTTTCTGCCTGAATCGGGATTTTCCCATTCAAAGGCGAATAGGTTTTGGCTTTCTGGGGCTAAGCCTAGGCAGAAGAAGGCATCTTTTAAATCCAGTACGGTAAACCAGCCTTGACTATTCTTTAATTTAGTCAGCAAAGTATAAGGGTTTGCCACTACTGGATGTATATCCTCAGTGATTTTATTTATGGCCCTCAAATCCTGAACTAGCCTATAGCTTTTTCATCTGCCTTTTTAATTGGCAATATGGGTGCATTGTATTCTGATTCGCATTCAAGCAATAATCCATACTGTAAAAATTTATCAATTATCTCTTTAATTCCTTTCCTATCTTCTATCCTCAAAGGATATTACTTAACCTTAACGGGTTTCTCTCCTGGCTTCACTTTAATAATTATTAAGGTCACATTTTTAGCTCTTCCAGGGACTTCAGTAGCCCAAACTCCTGGACATACTTGATCTGTGATCTCTAAAGGTATTTCACTTTTAGGGTCAGTTTGTATTAGTGCCCAGCTTAACACATTTATTAGTTGTTCTTCTCCTGTTCTTAATTCCATTTTCCCTTTTTCAAAGACAATTTCTGCTCCTGCTTGCTCTAATAAATCTCTACCTAAGAGTGCCCATGAGGAGCTAGGCATAGATAAAAATCTGTGTATGCCCCATTGTTTCCCTAACTTGTACTTCAAAAGTTCACAAAAATAAGCCTTTTCGGTTACACCTTGTCCTGGTTTCAGTTAGAACAGAGGTAATTTTCTTCCTAGTAGCTGGTAGAATGCTATGTTTTGGCTTAGGATGAGAAGAGTGCTGATAACACCCCAATGTTTTAATTGTTGCAGAGCAGTGCTTATACCAAGCCAAGGACATCTCAGCTTCTTGCTCTGTCCTGCCAACAGGCAGGCTGGGGGTGCAGGAAGAGCTGGGAGGGGACAGACCCAGGACAGGTGACCCAAACTAGCCAAAGGGGTATTCCATAGCATCTGACGTCAGGCTAAACAATACATAGGGGTGGCTAGCCAGGGGGAGGGGGCCGGACTTCTCGGGGTTAGGCTGGGCATCGGTCAGCGGGTGGTGAGCAATTGCATTGTGCATCACTTGTTTGTACACATTATTAGTAGTGGTACTATTATCATCATTGTATTATTATTATTATTATTATTATTATTATTATTTTGTCTTATTAAACTGTCTTTATCTCAACTCACGGGCTTCACTTTCCATTTCTCTCCCCCGTCCCAGAGAGGGAGGGGGAGGGTGAGCGAACAGCTGCGTGGTGTTTAGCTGCCGGCCGGGTTAAACCACGACACACCTTTTACCCTAACATAATAATTCTGTGAAGGCATTAATGCTTGATTTAGAACTGAATACGTTGCCCCATAGCAATAAGAAATTTCACTTCCATTCCTCCCCTAGCTTCATTATAACCAGTGGAGGATCCGCTAGGGTAGATTCCCCAGGTCCCCGTTATTCCTGTTGAAATCAGGGGTTGATTACCCTAGGAAAAGGCTAGTCAATTTGTCCTCCAAAGCCAGGTCCAAACCGTTTTGTTTTATTTATTTATTTATTTATTTATTTATTTATTTTCATTACATTTCAGAGTTGGTCCAAAAATTCCATAGGGCTTTCTTTTAGACCTTGTTGGAAGCATATTCTCAATTCCCAATTCATCCAGGTTTTAGTATTTACTTAACCGTTCATAATTTTCAGGATGATTGGGGTCTTAGTGGGGGTCGGTCAGGGGAATGCAATTGTCCACAGTTCCCTGAACGGTCCCATCAGCAATCTGAGCTCGCACATGAACTCAGGTTGTTTTAAGAGTTGACTTCTTTTCTGTTTCTGTGACAACTCTCTCGGACCGGACCGATCATGGTCCCTTTGCCCTAAAGGGCTAACACCCATGATTTTAAGATCTCTGCCTCGGGCAGAGGCAGAACTATTAACATTCCTACATCCTCTTTCCCTGCTCATTCAACTTCAAACACCTTTAACACTTTCAACAACCCTTTTAACACTTCCTTTATCTTTCTCCAGCCTGTACTTCTCTAATGCCAACATCAAAGGTTCAGTCAGGGGCCAACTTAAGTCCGTACCTTTTCCCACCAAGATGCTGAAACATCAGTATACAACATTTCATCCTGTTCTGCTTCTCAAAAAACAACATTAACTGTAGCAAAATATTAGAGTTTAAAGTTCCATTTAGGGGCCACTTTTCTCCACATTCCAGCTTATAAAGCGGCCACCACTGATTACGATATTTTATCAATGTTTTCCTGTTCACACTTCCACCGGCAGATCCTCCAATATCCTTCCAGTGACTTCAAACACAGCCTAACACACTTTTCTTTAAAATTTCACTGCTTGTTTGCCCCCCCAGTTTCCAGTTTACACTTTCAGAATACACATGTTACTTACAAAAGCGTATCACAAAACGTATCACTCACAAAAATACGGGCACGCAATATCTTTCAGTAGCGATGTCACAAAACTACTATTACCAGCAATATTGCCAAAATCACAGTAACAATAGTCAGAGTCAAATTCCACATGCGATAAGTCAGAAAACTGAACTGTGTAACACCGTAACGATATCTTTCTTATAACAATGCCACGAACCTACTATTACCACCAGGAAAATAGCCAAAATCGCAGTAACAATAACCAGAGTTAAATACCATACTCCATGAGTCAGAAAACCGAAATAGACAACACAATTCCAGATGGACCTTAAAGCGAGCTCCTTCCTTAAGGTCCCCAAACATGTACTTATGGTGCTAACCACAAAGTATATACCAAACACTGCCTCGCAGAAGATCACCTTCTGACTTACAGACAGTTCCAGATGACCGGTCTACCAGAAAACCAAACCAGAATAAAGAATATACTCACTTACAATGATGGGGTCCTTGTCTGCCTCCGCAGTGATCCGGTGAGTCGAGGAGTCCCTCCGGGAAATCCCGGGGGTACCCTAGGGAGTCCTGTTCCCAGCGGGTCCTGCGGTCCGGCAGAGAGGTTGTCCCATCCGGGTCGCCAAATTGATTCAAAGATCGAAGCCGAAATTCCTTTAAGTGGTATATTCTTTATTGCAGCGCTGGATGCACGGGGGATCTCTCCACCTATCGTGCATACCCAAAGCAGAAAGCAGTCTTGAATTTATACAATCAATCTATCAATATTCTACAAGCACCTATACATATGCATTACCTATCCCCGCCTTCCCTCGCTTCTCATGCTAATTAGCCTTTTGGCACCTTGCGCCTGCGCAGAGCCTTCCAAGAATTGTGGGCAGGGGTCTTTGGGACGTGGGCAGGGGTCTTTGGGAGGAAGACCCCGAGTCTTCCTCACAGTGTACTTTTCACCTTTGGTCAGGAATCTGCTGAATTGGCATGTTTCTTAATTGCAAGAGCTGGTTGTTGCTAATTCTCCCATTTGTTGTATCTTTATAATGAATTCCAATGTCCAGTTTCGAGATTTATAGTCCTTACATTCGTTTCTCTGTCCGCCTGCCGCTTCCTTATCATGAGTTCCAGTGTCTTGTTTCGAGATATACAGTCCTTGTCTGGGGATTGTCCTTGCCTCCCCAATACCTCCTTAATCAATCCCCCCTTTTCTTTTCCCATGCAAATTCTTTTGCATCAGATACTTTCATTATTTACAGTAACACAACAAAGCAGGCATCTAAACAACATGCACACAAATATTCCTAACACTACTAATACGATTAGAGCAATGAATACTCGTTTCAACCATTGGAAATTGGGCAACCAGGAGGTTAACTTATTCCATAGTTCACTAAAACTCCATGAAAGATCATCTTTACTGATCTCATGTAGGATCCTTGTCTGCTTCCATATTTCTTCCAGGTCGGTAGAGATCCTTCCACTCTGATCTACATATATACAACAACTTGTGTTTATTACTGTACAGACTCCCCCTTGAGTGGCCAGTAACAAGTCTAGGGCCATCCGATTTTGTAATACTACCTGTGATAAACTAGATATCTCTTCTTGTTGAGCCTTTATAGCATCCAGAATTTTGTTTTCTAACTTCTCTATAATTGCAGAAATATTAACTATTGCCTTTTCCAATTCACTCACTCCTAACCATGGGATAAACCATCGCACAAAACTATGAAAAGGGGTGTGTCTCTCTACCACTGGATTGTTAATTTTTCATCTGATTCTCTGGATATGATTTCTCAAGTAACCTCGAGGCACTACATCATGTACTGTCATATTGGGGACTACCGCTCCAAGAGTGCAAGTTCCCTTCCAATTCTCAGGCAAGACCTTACGGGCTGTATCATTGCATAGCCAATACCACCCTTTTCCTTCTGGAACCGTCCAGCTGGTTGAATTTGCCCAGCCGCTAGTCGTACTAATATCAATTGTTCAATTACAAGATGTCTGATTTCCCACATAAGTAGTATCCGTATTTATACAATGCTGTTTTCCTATACCCTTAGGCGGGTTACACCTTTGTACACATACATAATAGGATTCTAACGGCATGAAGCTACTCACTTCTAGTTCCAAAACTGCTTAATATTTTCGACCCCGAGATGTGTTTTCCCACAAATTAGTCCAAGATAAGTTTGCAGGCAAGGGAATCCCAATTAACGATACACCCTTATTCCCGTGCTGTGGCAGATGGGTGCATACCCAACAGTTCGTCTTATTAGTTACTTGAGAAATTGTTTGTATTAAGGTCAGGTGTAAGTTCTCATCCCAAGTTGCCCACCCCAAATCCGAGAACCGCACCCCTGCAATCATTAGGATCTGGAAAACCGTAATTTTGTTGGTCCAATTGGAGTGGTGGTCCATATCCTCGCCGGGGCCTTCTTCACCCTTGAATTGTGGATCCAAGCTGCTTGCTTCTTAATCTTCATGGCGGTGTGTGTTGTCAGTAATACTTGGTATGGTCCCATCCACTTTCCTTCCATTTTTCCTGCAGGGGTTGTCCTGAAAAAGTCTTTATATATATATAATCCCCGAGCTTCAAGGGGTGGATTGGTTGATCCAACCCTCTAGCCCTGGTCCCTAAAACAAATTTATGTACTTTATTTAATTGTTTCTGAAGTTCGGTTATATAAGCATATAAATATTCTGATCCTAACTGCGTTAGGTCCTCTCCACTAAATAGAAATTGCTATGGCCTTCCATATAAGATTTTGAAGGGACTCAAATTTCCTTTTATTCTAGGTTTAACTCTAATTCCAAGTAATGCTAAAGGGAGGGATTGAGGCCATGACAAATTAGCTTCTTATCCAATTTTAGCTATTTATTGTTTAATTAAATGGTTCATTTTTTCTACCTGTCCACTTGCCTGTGGTCTATAAGGAGTATGCAGTTGCCAATCTATCTTTAGAATCTTACTTATCTGTTCTACCACTTGTGCACAAAAATGTGAAACTCTATCAGAAGACATTGCTACTAGAATCCCAAAGCATGCTATTATTTCATTTAACAAGACTTTAACCACTTCTCTTGCTTTGTTTGTTCGACAGGGAAAGGCTTCAGGCCTTCCTGAAAACGTGTCAGTCAGAACCAGTAAATAATGATACCCCCCTTTTCTAGGGAGTTCTGAAAAATCAATTTGCCACTGTTGCCCCGAATAATTTCCTTTACCGATTATTCCAAATTTTATTCTATCCTTGGTATTGGGGTTATTGTGTAAGCAAATGCTACATTGTTGAGTTACTTGTTTTATCATATCGTCCCACTAATGTCTGACTCAGGCTCTTATGCAGTGTGCCAGCTCCCCAGTGCGTTTTATTGTGTTCTGTAAGAACTATGGGCCATGTCAAACTAGAGGGTATTACTATGTGGTTATCTTTTAAATATACTCATCCATCTGGTTTCATTTTACCTTTCAAATCTTCAATTAATTTTAAGTCTTCTTTTGTATAATTTGGATATAGTTTGGATTTTACCGTCTGGTATCAAAGACAATGCCTTCACCTCAGTTATTTCAGCTGCCTGCTTAGCCTCTGCCAATCGATTTTCCAAATTCAAAATCGGAGTTCCCCTTTTGGTGTCCCTGACAATGCATGATAGCTACCTTTTCTGGTTGTTTTACAGCCTCTAACAATTTTAAAATTTCTTCAGCATACTTTGTGTTCTCACTGAGCGGTCAGCAATCCATGTTCTTTCCAAATTGCTCCATGAGCATGTACCACGCCGAATGTATATTTAGAATCTGTCCAAATATTTACCCTTTTTCCCGCTGCCAGTTCCAATGCTCTCGTGAGAGCAACTATCTCCGCCTTTTGAGCTGATGTTCCAGGGGGTAAAGGCTTAGACTCGATTACCTGCTGAGTAGTTGTTATAGCATATCCAGCTTTACGTTGTCTTTGCGTAACAAAACTGCTCCCATCCGTGAACCAAGTTTCTTCCGCATCTTCCATGGGCTCCTCCTTAAGGTCTGGTCGGCTGGAATACACAGTCTCTATAGTTTCTAAACAATCGTGAATCACAGGTCGTGCCGGAGCATCACTAAGAAAAGAGGCTAGATTCACAATATTAATTATCACAATTTCCACGTCGTCCTGTTCTACCAATATTGCTTGATATTTCAAAATCATCAATTCTTGTTTAAGTTGTTTAAAGACTTTTTGTGCTTCTCCAGTCCAGACTAACTTTGACTGGTGAATCTTTATCAATTCACATAGAGGCTTTACCAATAGTCCATCATTATAAATCCAAAGGCGACACCAACCTGTCATTCCTAAAAAGGTTTGTAGCTCCTTTACCATTTGAGGTTCTGGAGTCCGGCAAATGACTTCCTTATGTTCAGTTCCTAGTTCTCGTTGTCCTTCCGAAATGTCAAATCCCAGATAGGTCACACTTTGTTGAGCCAGCTGGACTTTCTGTCAAGAGACTTGATATCCATTTAAACCCAGAAAATTAAGACGACTTATAGTCCATTGAATACAACTCCCTTTAGTCTCGGTAGCTATTAAGAGATCATCTACATATTGTAACAAAGCACCTTCAGTGTCCGGAGGTATCCATGTTTCGAGTTCCCTTGCTAATTGGTTTCCAAAAATAGTGGGGCTATTCTTGAATCCTTGAGGTAGTAATGTCCACGTAAGCTGCGTCTTTCTGCCTGAATCGGGATTTTCCCATTCAAAGGCGAATAGGTTTTGGCTTTCTGTGGCTAAGCCTAGGCAGAAGAAGGCATCTTTTAAATCCAGTACGGTAAACCAGACTTGACTATTCTTTAATTTAGTCAGCAAAGTATAAGGGTTTGCCACTACTGGATGTATATCCTCAGTGATTTTATTTATGGCCCTCAAATCCTGAACTAGCCTATAGCTTTTTCATCTGCCTTTTTAATTGGCAATATGGGTGCATTGTATTCTGATTCGCATTCAAGCAATAATCCATACTGTAAAAATTTATCAATTATCTCTTTAATTCCTTTCCTATCTTCTATCCTCAAAGGATATTACTTAACCTTAACAGGTTTCTCTCCTGGCTTCACTTTAATAATTATTAAGGTCACATTTTTAGCTCTTCCAGGGACTTCAGTAGCCCAAACTCCTGGACATACTTGATCTGTGATCTCTAAAGGTATTTCACTTTTAGGGTCAGTTTGTATTAGTGCCCAGCTTAACACATTTATTAGTTGTTCTTCTCCTGTTCTTAATTCCATTTTCCCTTTTTCAAAGACAATTTCTGCTCCTGCTTGCTCTAATAAATCTCTACCTAAGAGTGCCCATGAGGAGCTAGGCATAGATAAAAATCTGTGTATGCCCCATTGTTTCCCTAACTTGTACTTCAAAAGTTCACAAAAATAAGCCTTTTCGGTTACACCTTGTCCTGGTTTCAGTTAGAACAGAGGTAATTTTCTTCCTAGTAGCTGGTAGAATGCTATGTTTTGGCTTAGGATGAGAAGAGTGCTGATAACACCCCGATGTTTTAATTGTTGCAGAGCAGTGCTTATACCAAGCCAAGGACATCTCAGCTTCTTGCTCTGTCCTGCCAACAGGCAGGCTGGGGGTGCAGGAAGAGCTGGGAGGGGACAGACCCAGGACAGGTGACCCAAACTAGCCAAAGGGGTATTCCATAGCATCTGACGTCAGGCTAAACAATACATAGGGGTGGCTAGCCAGGGGGAGGGGGCCGGACTGCTCGGGGTTAGGCTGGGCATCGGTCAGCGGGTGGTGAGCAATTGCATTGTGCATCACTTGTTTGTACACATTATTAGTAGTGGTACTATTATCATCATTGTATTATTATTATTATTATTATTATTATTATTATTTTGTCTTATTAAACTGTCTTTATCTCAACTCACGGGCTTCACTTTCCATTTCTCTCCCCCGTCCCAGAGAGGGAGGGGGAGGGTGAGCGAACAGCTGCGTGGTGTTTAGCTGCCGGCCGGGTTAAACCACGACACACCTTTTACCCTAACATAATAATTCTGTGAAGGCATTAATGCTTGATTTAGAACTGAATACGTTGCCCCATAGCAATAAGAAATTTCACTTCCATTCCTCCCCTAGCTTCATTATAACCAGTGGAGGATCCGCTAGGGTAGATTCCCCAGGTCCCCGTTATTCCTGTTGAAATCAGGGGTTGATTACCCTAGGAAAAGGCTAGTCAATTTGTCCTCCAAAGCCAGGTCCAAACCGTTTTGTTTTATTTATTTATTTATTTATTTATTTTCATTACATTTCGGAGTTGGTCCAAAAATTCCATAGGGCTTTCTTTTAGACCTTGTTGGAAGCATATTCTCAATTCCCAATTCATCCAGGTTTTAGTATTTACTTAACCGTTCATAATTTTCAGGATGATTCGGGTCTTAGTGGGGGTCGGTCAGGGGAATGCAATTGTCCACAGTTCCCTGAACGGTCCCATCAGCAATCTGAGCTCGCACATGAACTCAGGTTGTTTTAAGAGTTGACTTCTTTTCTGTTTCTGTGACAACTCTCTCGGACCGGACCGATCATGGTCCCTTTGCCCTAAAGGGCTAACACCCATGATTTTAAGATCTCTGCCTCGGGCAGAGGCAGAACTATTAACATTCCTACATCCTCTTTCCCTGCTCATTCAACTTCAAACACCTTTAACACTTTCAACAACCCTTTTAACACTTCCTTTATCTTTCTCCAGCCTGTACTTCTCTAATGCCAACATCAAAGGTTCAGTCAGGGGCCAACTTAAGTCCGTACCTTTTCCCACCAAGATGCTGAAACATCAGTATACAACATTTCATCCTGTTCTGCTTCTCAAAAAACAACATTAACTGTAGCAAAATATTAGAGTTTAAAGTTCCATTTAGGGGCCACTTTTCTCCACATTCCAGCTTATAAAGCGGCCACCACTGATTACGATATTTTATCAATGTTTTCCTGTTCACACTTCCACCGGCAGATCCTCCAATATCCTTCCAGTGACTTCAAACACAGCCTAACACACTTTTCTTTAAAATTTCACTGCTTGTTTGCCCCCCCAGTTTCCAGTTTACACTTTCAGAAAACACATGTTACTTACAAAAGCGTATCACAAAACGTATCACTCACAAAAATACGGGCACGCAATATCTTTCAGTAGCGATGTCACAAAACTACTATTACCAGCAATATTGCCAAAATCACAGTAACAATAGTCAGAGTCAAATTCCACATGCGATAAGTCAGAAAACTGAACTGTGTAACACCGTAACGATATCTTTCTTATAACAATGCCACGAACCTACTATTACCACCAGGAAAATAGCCAAAATCGCAGTAACAATAACCAGAGTTAAATACCATACTCCATGAGTCAGAAAACCGAAATAGACAACACAATTCCAGATGGACCTTAAAGCGAGCTCCTTCCTTAAGGTCCCCAAACATGTACTTATGGTGCTAACCACAAAGTATATACCAAACACTGCCTCGCAGAAGATCACCTTCTGACTTACAGACAGTTCCAGATGACCGGTCTACCAGAAAACCAAACCAGAATAAAGAATATACTCACTTACAATGATGGGGTCCTTGTCTGCCTCCGCAGTGATCCGGTGAGTCGAGGAGTCCCTCCGGGAAATCCCGGGGGTACCCTAGGGAGTCCTGTTCATAGCGGGTCCTGCTGTCAGGCAGAGAGGTTGTCCCATCTGGGTCGCCAAATTGATTCAAAGATCGAAGCCGAAATTCCTTTAAGTGGTATATTCTTTATTGCAGCGCTGGATGCACGGGGGATCTCTCCACCTATCGTGCATACCCAAAGCAGAAAGCAGTCTTGAATTTATACAATCAATCTATCAATATTCTACAAGCACCTATACATATGCATTACCTATCCCCGCCTTCCCTCGCTTCTCATGCTAATTAGCCTTTTGGCACCTTGCGCCTGCGCAGAGCCTTCCAAGAATTGTGGGCAGGGGTCTTTGGGACGTGGGCAGGGGTCTTTGGGAGGAAGACCCCGAGTCTTCCTCACAGTGTACTTTTCACCTTTGGTCAGGAATCTGCTGAATTGGCATGTTTCTTAATTGCAAGAGCTGGTTGTTGCTAATTCTCCCGTTTGTTGTATCTTTATAATGAATTCCAATGTCCAGTTTCGAGATTTATAGTCCTTACATTCGTTTCTCTGTCCGCCTGCCGCTTCCTTATCATGAGTTCCAGTGTCTTGTTTCGAGATATACAGTCCTTGTCTGGGGATTGTCCTTGCCTCCCCAATACCTCCTTAATCAATCCCCCCTTTTCTTTTCCCATGCAAATTCTTTTGCATCAGATACTTTCATTATTTACAGTAACACAACAAAGCAGGCATCTAAACAACATGCACACAAATATTCCTAACACTACTAATACGATTAGAGCAATGAATACTCGTTTCAACCATTGGAAATTGGGCAACCAGGAGGTTAACTTATTCCATAGTTCACTAAAACTCCATGAAAGATCATCTTTACTGATCTCATGTAGGATCCTTGTCTGCTTCCAGATTTCTTCCAGGTCGGTAGAGATCCTTCCACTCTGATCTACATATATACAACAACTTGTGTTTATTACTGTACAGACTCCCCCTTGAGTGGCCAGTAACAAGTCTAGGGCCATCCGATTTTGTAATACTACCTGTGATAAACTAGATATCTCTTCTTGTTGAGCCTTTATAGCATCCAGAATTTTGTTTTCTAACTTCTCTATAATTGCAGAAATATTAACTATTGCCTTTTCCAATTCACTCACTCCTAACCATGGGATAAACCATCGCACAAAACTATGAAAAGGGGTGTGTCTCTCTACCACTGGATTGTTAATTTTTCATCTGATTCTCTGGATATGATTTCTCAAGTAACCTCGAGGCACTACATCATGTACTGTCATATTGGGGACTACCGCTCCAAGAGTGCAAGTTCCCTTCCAATTCTCAGGCAAGACCTTACGGGCTGTATCATTGCATAGCCAATACCACCCTTTTCCTTCTGGAACCGTCCAGCTGGTTGAATTTGCCCAGCCGCTAGTCGTACTAATATCAATTGTTCAATTACAAGATGTCTGATTTCCCACATAAGTAGTATCCGTATTTATACAATGCTGTTTTCCTATACCCTTAGGCGGGTTACACCTTTGTACACATACATAATAGGATTCTAACGGCATGAAGCTACTCACTTCTAGTTCCAAAACTGCTTAATATTTTCGACCCCGAGATGTGTTTTCCCACAAATTAGTCCAAGATAAGTTTGCAGGCAAGGGAATCCCAATTAACGATACACCCTTATTCCCATGCTGTGGCAGATGGGTGCATACCCAACAGTTCGTCTTATTAGTTACTTGAGAAATTGTTTGTATTAAGGTCAGGTGTAAGTTCTCATCCCAAGTTGCCCACCCCAAATCCGAGAACCGCACCCCTGCAATCATTAGGATCTGGAAAACCGTAATTTTGTTGGTCCAATTGGAGTGGTGGTCCATATCCTCGCCGGGGCCTTCTTCACCCTTGAATTGTGGATCCAAGCTGCTTGCTTCTTAATCTTCATGGCGGTGTGTGTTGTCAGTAATACTTGGTATGGTCCCATCCACTTTCCTTCCATTTTTCCTGCAGGGGTTGTCCTGAAAAAGTCTTTATATATATATAATCCCCGAGCTTAAAGGGGTGGATTGGTTGATCCAACCCTCTAGCCCTGGTCCCTAAAACAAATTTATGTACTTTATTTAATTGTTTCTGAAGTTCAGTAATATACGCATATAAACATTCTGATCCTAACTGCGTTAGGCCCTCTCCACTAAATAGAAATTGCTATGGCCTTCCATATAAGATTTTGAAGGGACTCAAATTTCCTTTTATTCTAGGTTTAACTCTAATTCCAAGTAATGCTAAAGGGAGGGATTGAGGCCATGACAAATTAGCTTCTTATCCAATTTTAGCTATTTATTGTTTAATTAAATGGTTCATTTTTTCTACCTGTCCACTTGCCTGTGGTCTATAAGGAGTATGCAGTTGCCAATCTATCTTTAGAATCTTACTTATCTGTTCTACCACTTGTGCACAAAAATGTGAAACTCTATCAGAAGACATTGCTACTAGAATCCCAAAGCATGCTATTATTTCATTTAACAAGACTTTAACCACTTCTCTTGCTTTGTTTGTTCGACAGGGAAAGGCTTCAGGCCTTCCTGAAAACGTGTCAGTCAGAACCAGTAAATAATGATACCCCCCTTTTCTAGGGAGTTCTGAAAAATCAATTTGCCACTGTTGCCCCGAATAATTTCCTTTACCGATTATTCCAAATTTTATTCTGTCCTTGGTATTGGGGTTATTGTGTAAGCAAATGCTACATTGTTGAGTTACTTGTTTTATCATATCGTCCCACTAATGTCTGACTCAGGCTCTTATGCAGTGTGCCAGCTCCCCAGTGCGTTTTATTGTGTTCTGTAAGAACTATGGGCCATGTCAAACTAGAGGGTATTACTATGTGGTTATCTTTTAAATATACTCATCCATCTGGTTTCATTTTACCTTTCAAATCTTCAATTAATTTTAAGTCTTCTTTTGTATAATTTGGATATAGTTTGGATTTTACCGTCTGGTATCAAAGACAATGCCTTCACCTCAGTTATTTCAGCTGCCTGCTTAGCCTCTGCCAATCGATTTTCCAGTTTCAAAATCGGTGTTCCCCTTTTGGTGTCCCTGACAATGCATGATAGCTACCTTTTCTGGTTGTTTTACAGCCTCTAACAATTTTAAAATGTCTTCAGCATACTTTGTGTTTTCACTGAGCGGTCAGCAATCCATGTTCTTTCCAAATTGCTCCATGAGCATGTACCACGCCGAATGTATATTTAGAATCTGTCCAAATATTTACCCTTTTTCCCGCTGCCAGTTCCAATGCTCTCGTGAGAGCAACTATCTCCGCCTTTTGAGCTGATGTTCCAGGGGGTAAAGGCTTAGACTCGATTACCTGCTGAGTAGTTGTTATAGCATATCCAGCTTTACGTTGTCTTTGCGTAACAAAACTGCTCCCATCCGTGAACCAAGTTTCTTCCGCATCTTCCATGGGCTCCTCCTTAAGGTCTGGTCGGCTGGAATACACAGTCTCTATAGTTTCTAAACAATCGTGAATCACAGGTCGTGCCGGAGCATCACTAAGAAAAGAGGCTAGATTCACAATATTAATTATCACAATTTCCACGTCGTCCTGTTCTACCAATATTGCTTGATATTTCAAAATCATCAATTCTTGTTTAAGTTGTTTAAAGACTTTTTGTGCTTCTCCAGTCCAGACTAACTTTGACTGGTGAATCTTTATCAATTCACATAGAGGCTTTACCAATAGTCCATCATTATAAATCCAAAGGCGACACCAACCTGTCATTCCTAAAAAGGTTTGTAGCTCCTTTACCATTTGAGGTTCTGGAGTCCGGCAAATGACTTCCTTATGTTCAGTTCCTAGTTCTCGTTGTCCTTCCGAAATGTCAAATCCCAGATAGGTCACACTTTGTTGAGCCAGCTGGACTTTCTGTCAAGAGACTTGATATCCATTTAAACCCAGAAAATTAAGACGACTTATAGTCCATTGAATACAACTCCCTTTAGTCTCGGTAGCTATTAAGAGATCATCTACATATTGTAACAAAGCACCTTCAGTGTCCGGAGGTATCCATGTTTCGAGTTCCCTTGCTAATTGGTTTCCAAAAATAGTGGGGCTATTCTTGAATCCTTGAGGTAGTAATGTCCACGTAAGCTGCGTCTTTCTGCCTGAATCGGGATTTTCCCATTCAAAGGCGAATAGGTTTTGGCTTTCTGTGGCTAAGCCTAGGCAGAAGAAGGCATCTTTTAAATCCAGTACGGTAAACCAGACTTGACTATTCTTTAATTTAGTCAGCAAAATATAAGGGTTTGCCACTACTGGATGTATATCCTCAGTGATTTTATTTATGGCCCTCAAATCCTGAACTAGCCTATAGCTTTTTCATCTGCCTTTTTAATTGGCAATATGGGTGCATTGTATTCTGATTCGCATTCAAGCAATAATCCATACTGTAAAAATTTATCAATTATCTCTTTAATTCCTTTCCTATCTTCTATCCTCAAAGGATATTACTTAACCTTAACGGGTTTCTCTCCTGGCTTTAGTTTAATAATTATCAAGGTCACATTTTTAGCTCTTCCAGGGACTTCGGTAGCCCAAACTCCTGGACATACTTGATCTGTGATCTCTAAAGGTATTTCACTTTTAGGGTCAGTTTGTATTAGTGCCCAGCTTAACACATTTATTAGTTGTTCTTCTCCTGTTCTTAATTCAATTTTCCCTTTTTCAAAGACAATTTCTGCTCCTACTTGCTCTAATAAATCTCTACCTAAGAGTGCCCATGAGGAGCTAGGCATAGATAAAAATCTGTGTATGCCCCATTGTTTCCCTAACTTGTACTTCAAAGGTTCACAAAAATAAGCCTTTTCGGTTACACCTTGTCCTGGTTTCAGTTAGAACACAGGTAATTTTCTTCCTAGTAGCTGGTAGAATGCTATGTTTTGGCTTAGGATGAGAAGAGTGCTGATAATACCCCGATGTTTCAATTGTTGCAGTGCAGTGCTTATACCAAGCCAAGGACATCTCAGCTTCTTGCTCTGTCCTGCCAACAGGCAGGCTGGGGGTGCAGTAAGAGCTGGGAGGGGACAGACCCAGGACAGGTGACCCAAACTAGCCAAAGGGGTATTCCATAGCATCTGACGTCAGGCTAAACAATACATAGGGGTGACTAGCCAGGGGGAGGGGGCCGGACTGCTCGGGGTTAGGCTGGGCATCGGTCAGCGGGTGGTGAGCAATTGCATTGTGCATCACTTGTTTGTACACATTATTAGTAGTGGTACTATTATCATCATTGTATTATTATTATTATTATTATTATTATTATTATTATTATTACTATTATTATTATTATTATTACTATTATTTTGTCTTATTAAACTGTCTTTATCTCAACTCACGGGCTTCACTTTCCATTTCTCTCCCCCGTCCCAGAGAGGGAGGGGGAGGGGGAGCGAACAGCTGCGTGGTGTTTAGCTGCCGGCCGGGTTAAACCACGACACACCTCTTACCCTAACATAATAATTCTGTGAAGGCATTAATGCTTGATTTAGAACTGAATACGTTGCCCCATAGCAATAAGAAATTTCACTTCCATTCCTCCCCTAGCTTCATTATAACCAGTGGAGGATCCGCTAGGGTAGATTCCCCAGGTCCCCGTTATTCCTGTTGAAATCAGGGGTTGATTACCCTAGGAAAAGGCTAGTCAATTTGTCCTCCAAAGCCAGGTCCAAACCGTTTTGTTTTATTTATTTATTTATTTATTTATTTTCATTACATTTCAGAGTTGGTCCAAAAATTCCATAGGGCTTTCTTTTAGACCTTGTTGGAAGCATATTCTCAATTCCCAATTCATCCAGGTTTTAGTATTTACTTAACCGTTCATAATTTTCAGGATGATTCGGGTCTTAGTGGGGGTCGGTCAGGGGAATGCAATTGTCCACAGTTCCCTGAACGGTCCCATCAGCAATCTGAGCTCGCACATGAACTCAGGTTGTTTTAAGAGTTGACCTCTTTTCTGTTTCTGTGACAACTCTCTCGGACCGGACCGATCATGGTCCCTTTGCCCTAAAGGGCTAACACCCATGATTTTAAGATCTCTGCCTCGGGCAGAGGCAGAACTATTAACATTCCTACATCCTCTTTCCCTGCTCATTCAACTTCAAACACCTTTAACACTTTCAACAACCCTTTTAACACTTCCTTTATCTTTCTCCAGCCTGTACTTCTCTAATGCCAACATCAAAGGTTCAGTCAGGGGCCAACTTAAGTCCGTACCTTTTCCCACCAAGATGCTGAAACATCAGTATACAACATTTCATCCTGTTCTGCTTCTCAAAAAGCAACATTAACTGTAGCAAAATATTAGAGTTTAAAGTTCCATTTAGGGGCCACTTTTCTCCACATTCCAGCTTATAAAGCGGCCACCACTGATTACGATATTTTATCAATGTTTTCCTGTTCACACTTCCACCGGCAGATCCTCCAATATCCTTCCAGTGACTTCAAACACAGCCTAACACACTTTTCTTTAAAATTTCACTGCTTGTTTGCCCCCCCAGTTTCCAGTTTACACTTTCAGAATACACATGTTACTTACAAAAGCGTATCACAAAACGTATCACTCACAAAAATACGGGCACGCAATATCTTTCAGTAGCGATGTCACAAAACTACTATTACCAGCAATATTGCCAAAATCACAGTAACAATAGTCAGAGTCAAATTCCACATGCGATAAGTCAGAAAACCGAACTGTGTAACACCGTAACGATATCTTTCTTATAACAATGCCACGAACCTACTATTACCACCAGGAAAATAGCCAAAATCGCAGTAACAATAACCAGAGTTAAATACCATACTCCATGAGTCAGAAAACCGAAATAGACAACACAATTCCAGATGGACCTTAAAGCGAGCTCCTTCCTTAAGGTCCCCAAACATGTACTTATGGTGCTAACCACAAAGTATATACCAAACACTGCCTCGCAGAAGATCACCTTCTGACTTACAGACAGTTCCAGATGACCGGTCTACCAGAAAACCAAACCAGAATAAAGAATATACTCACTTACAATGATGGGGTCCTTGTCTGCCTCCGCAGTGATCCGGTGAGTCGAGGAGTCCCTCCGGGAAATCCCGGGGGTACCCTAGGGAGTCCTGTTCATAGCGGGTCCTGCTGTCAGGCAGAGAGGTTGTCCCATCCGGGTCGCCAAATTGATTCAAAGATCGAAGCCGAAATTCCTTTAAGTGGTATATTCTTTATTGCAGCGCTGGATGCACGGGAGATCTCTCCACCTATCGTGCATACCCAAAGCAGAAAGCAGTCTTGAATTTATACAATCAATCTATCAATATTCTACAAGCACCTATACATATGCATTACCTATCCCCGCCTTCCCTCGCTTCTCATGCTAATTAGCCTTTTGGCACCTTGCGCCTGCGCAGAGCCTTCCAAGAATTGTGGGCAGGGGTCTTTGGGACGTGGGCAGGGGTCTTTGGGAGGAAGACCCCAAGTCTTCCTCACAGTGTACTTTTCACCTTTGGTCAGGAATCTGCTGAATTGGCATGTTTCTTAATTGCAAGAGCTGGTTGTTGCTAATTCTCCCGTTTGTTGTATCTTTATAATGAATTCCAATGTCCAGTTTCGAGACTTATAGTCCTTACATTCGTTTCTCTGTCCGCCTGCCGCTTCCTTATCATGAGTTCCAGTGTCTTGTTTCGAGATATACAGTCCTTGTCTGGGGATTGTCCTTGCCTCCCCAATACCTCCTTAATCAGCCTGCACACAAATATCTGAGAATGAAAGCTGCTTTCCAGTAATTCAGAAAGCCAAGTTACATCTCAGCCTTGAGCATTTCGGGCTTTTGGGCCTGTCTGTATCATTTGGCACCAGCACTAACACTTTTTTTGGCATATGTTTAGCGTTTGGGGCCTGTGTCTGGGATTTGGGCCCTGTCTCGAACCACTGGGGCTTTGTCCTGGGTTTTGGAGCCTGCCTCTAGAGTTCAGGGCCTGTGATTAGGCTTTTGGGGTCTGTGTCTGGGGGCCGGTATCTGGGGGCAAGGGGGGAGCTGCTTGTAGACCCTTGGGGCCAGCATTGAGGGGGTTGGGAGCTGACTCTACGCCTTTGGGGCCTGCTTCTGGGGGCGGGGGGGGGGGTTGAGACCAGCATCTGGGGGAGGGGTGGGAGCTCTTTGTATTCCTTTGGAGCCTGTGTCGGGGGGGGGGGGGGGAAGGGGAGGGTTGGTTGGGAGCTGCTTGTACACTGTTGGAGCCTGGGTTGAGGGAGGAGGTTTGGAGCTGCTTCCACACCTTTGGGCCTGGCATCGGAGGTAGGGGGTTGGGTGCTGGTTGTAGGGGCCTGTGTTTGGGGGGGGGTCTTGGGACCTGCGTCTGGGGGAGGGGTGGGAGCTGCTTGTACACCTTTGGGGCCTGCATCTGTGGGGGGTCAGGGCCTGTGTCTAGCGGGCTGGGAACTGCTTGTACAATGTAGGAATCTGTTTCTGCAGGGTGGCTGGGAGCTGTTTGTACAACTTTGGGGCCAGCATCTGGGGGTGGCTGGGAGCTGCCTGTACACTGTAGGGGCCTGTGTTTGTGGGGGGCTTGGGGGCCTCCCTCGGGGGGGGGGGGGGGGAAGGTTGGGAGCTGCTTGTATAGGGTAGGGGGCCTGCCTGGCAGGGGTTGGGAGCTGCTTGTAGAATTTGGGTCGCTGTGTCTGGGTGGGGGTTGGGGCCTGTGTCTCAGGGGTGTTGGGAACTGGTTGTACACCTTTGGGTCCTGTCTCTCGGGGGGGAGCTACTTGTACACTTTTGGGGTCTGTATTTGAGGGGGGTTGGGAGCTGCTTGTGCACTTTTGGACCTATGTTTAGGGGGGTTGGGAGCTGCTCATGCATTCTAGGTGCCTCCCTTTTGAGAAGGGTTGGGGCCTGCATCTGTGGGTGGTTGGGAGCTGCTTGTACACTATAGGGGCCATGGTCTTGGAGGGGGGTCTGGGCTGTTTATACACCTTTGTGGCCTGTGTTTGGGGGGGGGGTGGGCCTGTGCCTGGGGGAGTTGGGAGGTGCTTGTTCACTCTAGGAGCCTCCATTTGGGGGTCTTTGGGGCCTCCCTTTGAGGGGGAGGGAGTTGGGAGTTGGTTGTACACCTCCGCATCCCATGTCTTGGGGGAGGTGGGGGGAGTGGGACCGGTCTCTGAAGGGGCGGGTTGTGAGCTGCTTGTACACCTGTGTCGGGGGGAGGGTAGGGGGGTTGGCGGGGGGCGGGCCCGGGTCTTGGGCCAGTGTCTGGGTGGAGTCCAGTTCTTGGGAGGGGGTGGTGGGGTAGGAGCTGCTTGTGGGCAGTTGGGGTCTGCATCTGGGTGTGGTTGGTGCCTGCTTTTGTTGGCAGTTTGGGGCCTGCTTGTAGACTTGTGCAGCCTGGGTTTGGGGGCTTTTCTGTAACGTTTGGGGTCTGCATTTTTGCTTTGGGATGCATCTTGAGCTTTTGAGGCCTAGCAGTAGCATTTGGGGCCTGCATCTGGGGCTTTTCTGTAGCATTTTGGTTGCGTATTTGTGATTTGGGGCCTGTATCGTGGGTTTTGCCTTTTTTGTAGTTTCCATCTTTGTGTGTGTGTGTTTCGTTGTTGGTTGTCTGGGGTTAGGGGCAGTTTGGGGTTTGGATTAAGGTCAGTGTCATTAGCGTTAGGGGGTTGATAATAAGGGTTAGGGTTGTGGTTAGAGTTGTTAGGTTTAAGGGGAATAAGGATTTCAAGGTAAGGGGATCAAGGTTGTGGGAATAAAAATGTTGTTTTTGCGCAGTTACATCCTGTAGAGGGAAGGAAGGTGGTATTGAGATATGCTTGCATTGATAAGACAGCTTAACAGTGTGAAATGAGTTCATCTGATTCGTGTCAATATGGACCAATGCTAGGGCCGCATGATATGATGAAAAGTCTGAGAAAACCAGAGTGGTTAATGTATATAGTTCTTGTATCTTGCAAAGGAATGGTCCAGCAATTCGGGTCAATAGGGGATAAGAGAACAAAGGGGTTTCAGAATAACTGCTAACTATTACAACTGTTGCATGGGACACTATGCAAGTGTCTGCCATCCAGCCAAGATGGACAAAGGAGATGGACAAGAGAAAAGCCTGGGAAGAAGACTACAAGCCTTCAGTACGAGCGGCCCCCAGAGGGACCACCGGAGACTGATAACGCCTGCACCAGTGGGAGGGTTTGGATTCTGGGAACTAATTAGAATAACCCTGCCTTTTGTAGAAGTAGTAATGAATATGTATTAGCCTAGCTGCATAAAAACCAGCCGCCTGATGTAACTTGTGTGTGTCTTGGTGGAGCAGAAACTCCTGGCGCACCCAGCGCTGCTTGCTTACCTCTATTCATTTAATAAATTGTAAATTTCAATTGCAATCCTATTTGGGACCCAGTCATTTATTACAAGTGGGGGCTCGTCCAGGAGGGCTTTGGTTCCTGATTTCTGGTTTGATCTAGGAGAGGCACCCCCACCATTTGGTGGCTGCTCTTTGAGTCAGGTCGGAACTAATGGCATCTTGAACCTGAATAAAGGTAAACAAAGTTTCTGATTCTTTTTTTCAGCTCCCTCGCCAGCTGCAGCACTATATTTTGCCCGTAATTGTGTGTGTGAAGATCCGAACAAAGATGACGGAGTCGTAAGCATTTAAAGCGTATACCGTTCGGTTGGGTGGGGTTCGGTTGCCTGTGTGTGTAAGAGTGTGACTGAGATGGAACTTAGTTCTGAAGCGATTGTGGAGGTCTTCTAACCGCGGTTCCAATCTCCCGCGAGGGACTTGGCCAGTGAAGGACCGAAGGGATTCCTATAGGATTTGTGGGTGTGTGATAGGTCCTCGACCCCCTGCAAGACACTCTTACTAAGGTAACCAAGGGCTGTGGGAATTGCCATAGTAAAATTCCTAGATGGGTCAGACAAAATCGAAGACCAGAGACCAGAAGAAAGGGAGCAAATTACCAGTCATACCACCAGAAAGTCCATTAGGAATAACGATTAGAAATTGGAATGATAGGGACCCCAGAAAAGGAAAAAGTAAATTAAAAATGGTCCAGTATTGTGTGACAGAATGGCCAAAGGAGCCTTTAAGACTACATGTCTTTTGGCCTGTTTTTGGATCCTTCGAAGACTGGATTTGCCAGGCCTTAAATATCCATGTTAATTCAAAGGAACCTTTTAGCCAGGAAGAAAGTGATTATGCAGGATTATGGATCAGGAGGACTTCAGGTCCTTTTCCAGCCTCAATATTTACACTAAAAGCAGGTAAGAAATTTGAAGAACAAGAAGAACATGAAAAAGAAAAAGAAGATAAACGTGAGCCGTTGGATAAGCTACCACCTCCATATCCTAACAATCCACCCCCGGCGGCTCCCCCTCCGGTGGCTGTGGTATCGCCACCAGTACCACCGTTGCCCCAGCTTCCACCACCAACAGCACCAGAATTAGACCGACCTCCGGCCGCATGCAGGAGAAGTAGGACGGACGTATCTGAGAGGGCTTCTCTATATCCCTTAAGGGAGGTAACTGGTGTATAACTGGTGCGCGTCTTGGTGGAGCAGAGACTCCCGGCGTACCCAGCACTGTTTGCTTACCTCTATTCATTCAGTGAATTGTAAACTTTGATTGTAATCCTATTTGGGACTTTTATTTACTATAACAGACAACCTTGTAAAACGCAGACAACCAGAATCCTTACAGCAATTAGGTGGAAATCACGGCGTAAGAAACATTACCACCTCAAAGAGTAAAAACCTCAAAAGAAATGTGACTTGTAACAGGCCAGCAGCTGTGTATTTTCTGTGAAGCACCAGCTAGATTATGAACCTTGAATAGCACAGTTAAAGGGGAAACAGGGGAGGGTCCCGGTCCTCGGCAGAAAAAAAAAGTGTATAAACTGTGTATGGAATTAGTAGGCACCCTCCTGCTTGTGGGACACCCGCCATTGTAATCTCGAATAATAAAGCTACTGTACTGAGATCCTCGACTCAGCCTATGCTATTTGCTACAGATTGATTCAGGGTTTTAAGGTTTCAGGGATTGGGCACTAGGGTTGGGTTTCAGGGTAAGGGGTTTCAGGGTTTATGTTTAGGATTTTAAGGTTTTTAGGGTTGGAGTTTTAACGGTTAGGGTTTTAAGGATTTGGGGGTTAGAGTTTTAAGGGTTTCAGGGTTAGCGTGTTAGGGTATTAGAGTTTTTTGGGTTGTAGTGTTGGTATGTTTTTTAGGGTTAGAGTCTTAAGGTTTTATTTTTGGTCAGTTATTTACGGTTAGGGTTTTAAGATTTTTTTTTTTTTTTTTTTTTTTTTTTTTCAGGTTAGGTTCTCCAGGTCCAGGGTTTTGAGTATCCTAATTTTGGGGGTTTGGATTTTGAGCATCTTAATTTTGGGGGTTAGGCTTTTGTGTGCCCTAATTTTTTGGGATAGGCTTTCAAGCATCCTAAGTAGTTGGGTTAGGGTTTTGAGCATCTTAATATTTTGGGTCTGGGTAATGAGCATCCTCAGTTTTCAGGATAGGGTTTTGAGCATCTTAATGTTTCCAGGATAGGGTTTGGAGCGTCCTAATGTTTTTGGGTTAGGGTTTGGAGCATCCTAAATTTTAAGGATAGGGTTCTGAGCATCTCAGTGTTTCCAGGATAGGGTTTTGAGCGTCCTAAGTTTTTGGGATAGGTCTTTGAGCTTCCTAATGTTTTCCGGATAGGGTTTGGAGCATCTTAATGTTTTGGGTTTGGGTTTTGAGCGTCCGAATGTTTTTGGGTTAGGGCTTGGAGCATCCTAATGTTTTTGGGTTAGGGCTTTGAGCGTCCTGTTTTCGGGATAGGGTTTGGAGCGTCCTAGTGTTTTCGGGATAGGGTTTTGAGCGTCCAAAGTGTTATAAGTTGCCCCCTTAATTAATTTTCAGAGAGCATTGTATTAATCATAGAAAGGAATTTATTGAGTAAGCAAACATCAAGCAAAACAGCACTGGGCAGCCGGGGAGTCTCAGCTCCGCCAACGGCACGCACCTCACCCCTGCCAGGGTCCCTTTTTATACCTTGCTAATTCTGGGATTACGCAGCACATCCTGGTATATTCTGCGACTGCGCGCACTGTTGCTGTGTTCCCTCAACATAACCCTAAAATTAACCGTAACCATTACCCTAACACTTATCCTTACCTAACCCGAACCCTAACCCTTACTCTAACTTTTAACCCTGACCCGTAACCTTAGACTTCCCCTACCCTTACCCTTACTCTTCCCCTTACCCTAACCCTTACCCTTACACTTACGGTTACCATTAACCTTACCCTTACCCGAACACTTACCCTTACCCTATCCCTTACACTTATCCTTATCCATACAACTTCCGCTTACCCTAACACTTAACCTTCACCTAACCCTAACCCTAAACCTTACCCCAACCCTTACCCTGACCCTTACATTAACCCTTACCCTAAAACTTACACTTAACCTTAACCTTACCCTTAACCTTAACCTAATACTTACCCTTACTTTTCCCTCACCCTAACCCTAAAATTAACCCTAACCATTACCCCAACACTTACCCTTACCCTAACCCTTACCCTTACCATAACCCATACTCTAACACATACTTCTACCCGTACCCATACCCTTACCGTAACCCTTACCCTTACCGTTACCGTTACCCTTACCCTTACCCTTACCCTATCCCTTACCCTTAACCTAACCCTAAACCTTACCCTTATCCTAACACTTACCCTTACCGTAAGGGTAAATTCTTACCCATACCCTTACCGTAAGGGTAAATTCTTACCCATACAATAACCCATACCCTAACACATATTTGTACCCTTAACCTTACCGTTACCCTTAACCTTACCGTTACCCTTATCCTTACCCTTACCCTTACTCTATCTGTTACCCTTACGCTTACCCTTAACATAAACCTTACCCTTGACCTTACCCTTACCATAAGCCATACAACAACACTTACATGTACACTTACGCTTACACTTACCCTAGCAATTACTCGTACAATTACCCTTACCCTTACACTTAACCTTAACCTAAGCCGAAACCGTAAACCTTACAGTAAACCTTACCCTTTCTGCTACACTTACCCTTAGCCTAAATCTAAACCTTACACTTACCCTTACTGAAACCCTGACCCTTACCGTTGCCAATACCCTTACTCTTACCCTTACCCTAACCCTTCTTCTTACACTTACTGTTACCTTTAACATTACCCTTACCCTAACACTTACACTTATCCTTATCCATACCCTTACCCTTACCCTAATCCTTACCCTTAACCTAACCCTAACCCTAAACCTTACCCCAACCCTTACCCTGACCCTTACATTAACCCTAACCCTTACCCTAACCCTAACTCTAATCCTAACCCTTAACCTAAACCTTACACTTAATCTTAACTTTAACCTTACCCTTAAACTAATACATACCCTTACGTTTCCCTCACCATAACCCTAAAATTAACCGTAACCATTACCCTAACACTTATCCTTACCTAACCCTAACCCTTACTCTAACTTTTACCCTGACCCGGACCCTTAGACTTCCCCTTCCCCTTCCCCTTACTCATACCCTTACCCTAACCCTTACCCTTACACTTATGGTTACCATTAACCTTACCCTTACCCTAACACTTATCCTTAACCTAACCCTTACCCTACACCTTACACTTACTCTTAACCATAACCTTACCCTTAACATTCACCTAATACTTACGCATACGTTTTCCTGACTTTAACCCTAAAACTATCCCTAACCATTACGCTAACACTTAACCTTAACCTAACCCTAACCCTTACTCTAATCCTTACCCTGACCCATACCCTTACACTTACCCTAATTCTTACCCATACCATAACCCATACCCTAACACATATTTGTACCCTTAACCTTACCGTTACCCTTAACCTTACCCTTACTCTATCCGTTACCCTTACGCTTACCCTTAACATAAACCTTACCCTTGACCTTACCCTTACCATAAGCCATACAACAACACTTACATGTACACTTACGCTTACACTTACCCTAGCAATTACTCGTACAATTACCCTTAACCTTACTATTAAGCTAACCCTAAACCTTACCCCTATCCTAACACTTACCCTTATCCTAAACCTTACCCTTTCTGCTACACTTACCCTTTGCCTAATTCTAAACCTTACCCGAACCCTCACCCTTACCTAAATCTAACTAAAATCTAACCATTACCCTAACCCCTCACCCTTACAATATACATATTTTTACCCTTTACCTAAACCTTTACCCCAGCCCTTACCTTGACCCTTACATTAACCCTAATCCTTACACTAAACCTTACACTTACTCTTAACCTTAACCTTAGCTGTAACCTAATACTTACTCTTACGTTTCCCTCACCTTAACCCTAAAATTAACCCTAACCATTACCCTAACACTTAACCTTACCCTAACCCTTACTCAAACCCTTACAATTACCCGTACTTTTACACATACCCTTACACTTACCCTTACTCTTAAACTTACACTAACCCTTACCCTTAACTAAATCTAACCCTTACACTAAACATCATCCTTACCCTTACCATTATCCCTTCTCTTACCCTTATCCTAAACATTTCCCAAACCCTTACCCTTATAAACCTAACCCTTACCATAACTCTTAACCTTATCCTTAAACTTAACCTAATACTTACCCTTCCGTTTCCCTCACCCTAAACCTAAAATTAGCCTAACCATTACCCTAACACTTACCCTTACTCTAACCCTTACCCTGAACTTAAGTGTAAGTGTTAGGATAACGTTAACCTTAAGGGTGACCCTTAAGCTTATCCTTAATGTTTATGGTTAGGTTAAGGATAATTGTACGAGTAATTACTAGGATAAGTGTAAGCATAAGTGTACATGTAAGTGTTGATGTATGGCTTATGGTAAGGGTAAGGTAAAGAGTAAGGTTTATGTTAAGGTAAAGCGTAAGAGTAACGGATAGAATAAGGGTAAGTGTAACGGTTAAGTGTTAGGGTAATGGTTAGGGTTAATTTTAGGATTAGGGTGAGAAAAATGTAAGGTTAAGTACTAGCTTAAGGTTAAGGGTAAGGTTAAGGTTAAGAGTAAGTGTAAGGTTTAGGTTAAGGGTTAGGGTTAATGTAAGGTTCAGGGAAAGGTTTGGGGTAAGGTTTAGGGTTAGGTTCAGCTTAAGGGTAAGGGTTGGGGTAAGGTTAAGGGTATGGATAAGGATAAGTGTAAGGGATAGGGTAAGGGTAAGGGTTAGCGTAAGGGTAAGATTAATGGTAAGGTTTATGTTAAGGGTAAGCGTAAGGGTAACGGATAGAGTAAGGGTAAGGGTAACGGTAAGGTTAAGGGTACAAATATGTGTTAGGGTATGGGTTATGGTATGGGTAAGAGTTAGGGTAATGTAAGGGTAAGGGTGAGTGTAAAGGTATGGGTCAGGGTAAGGGTTAGAGTAAGGGTTAGGGTTAGGGTAAGGGTAAGTGTTAGAATAATGGTTAGGGTTAATTTTAGGGTTAGGGTGAGGGAAACGTAAGGGTAAGTATTAGGTTAAGGTAAGGGTAAGTGTAAGGTTTAGATTTAGGCTAATGGTAAATGTAGCAGAAAGGGTAAGGTTTACGATAAGGGTAAGTGTTAGGGTAAGGGTAAGGTTTAGGGTAACATAAAGGGTAAGGATTACGGTAAGGGTAAGGGTACGGGTAGAATTTGTTAGAATATGGCTTACGGTAAGGGTAAGGTTTAGGGTAAGAGTAAGTGTATCTGTAAGGGTACGGGTCATTATAAGGGTTAGAGTAAGGGTTAGGGTAAGGGTAAGTGTTAGGGTAATGGTTAGGGTTAATTTTAGGTGTAGGGTGACGGATAAGAAAGGGTAAGTAGTAGGTTAAGGTTAAGCGTAAGTTTAAGGTTAAGAGTAAGTGTAAGTTTTAGGGTACGGTTTAGGGTTAATGTAAGGGTCAGAGTAAGTGTTTGGGTAAGATTTAGGGTTAGGGTAAGAGTAAGTATATGGGTAATGGTAAGGGTAAGTGTTAGGGTTAGGGTAAGTGTAAGGTTTAGATTTAGGCTAAGGGTAAGTGTAGCAGAAAGGGTAAGGGTTACGGTAAGTGTAAGTGTAAGGATAAGGTTAAGGTTTAGGCTTACGTTAAGGGTAAGGGTAATGCTTTGGTAAGGGTAAGAGTAAGGGTAAAGGTAAGGGTTACGGTAAGGGTACTGGTAGAAGTATGTGTTAGAGTACGGCTTATGGTAAGGGTACAAGTAGCTCCCCCCCCCAGAGACAGGACCCAAAGGTGTACAACCAGTTCCCAACACCCCTGAGACACAGGCCCCAACCCCCCCCCAGACACAGGGACCCAAATTCTACAAGCAGCTCCCAACCCCTGCCAGGCAGGCCCCCTACCCTATACAAGCAGCTCCCAACCCTCCCCCCCCCCCCCCGAGGGAGGCCCCCAAGCCCCCCACAAACACAGGCCCCTACAGTGTACAGGCAGCTCCCAGCCACCCCCAGATGCTGGCCCCAAAGTTGTACAAACAGCTCCCAGCCACCCTGCAGAAACAGATTCCTACATTGTACAAGCAGTTCCCAGCCCGCTAGACACAGGCCCTGACCCCCCACAGATGCAGGCCCCAAAGGTGTACAAGCAGCTCCCACCCCTCCCCCAGACGCAGGTCCCAAGCCCCCCCCCCAAACACAGGCCCCTACAACCAGCACCCAACCCCCTACCTCCGATGCCAGGCCCAAAGGTGTAGAAGCAGCTCCAAACCTCCTCCCTCAACCCAGGCTCCAACAGTGTACAAGCAGCTCCCAACCAACCCTCCCCTTCCCCCCCCCCCCCCGACACAGGCTCCAAAGGAATACAAAGAGCTCCCACCCCTCCCCCAGATGCTGGTCTCAACCCCCCCCCCGCCCCCAGAAGCAGGCCCCAAAGGCGTAGAGTCAGCTCCCAACCCCCTCAATGCTGGCCCCAAGGGTCTACAAGCAGCTCCCCCCTTGCCCCCAGATACCGGCCCCCAGACACAGACCCCAAAAGCCTAATCACAGGCCCTGAACTCTAGAGGCAGGCTCCAAAACCCAGGACAAAGCCCCAGTGGTTCGAGACAGGGCCCAAATCCCAGACACAGGCACCAAACGCTAAATATATGCCAAAAACAGTATTAGTGCTGGTGCCAAATGTTACAGACAGGCCCAAAAGCCCGAGATGCTCAAGGCTGAGACGTAACATGGCTTTCTGAATTACTGGAAAGCAGCTTTCATTCTCAGATAATTGTGTGCAGGCTGATTAAGGAGGTATTGGGGAGGCAAGGACAATCCCCAGACAAGGACTGTATATCTCGAAACAAGACACTGGAACTCATGATAAGGAAGCGGCAGGCGGACAGAGAAACGAATGTAAGGACTATAAATCTCGAAACTGGACATTGGAATTCATTATAAAGATACAACAAACGGCAGAATTAGCAACAACCAGCTCTTGCAATTAAGAAACATGCCAATTCAGCAGATTCCTGACCAAAGGTGAAAAGTACACTGTGAGGAAGACTCGGGGTCTTCCTCCCAAAGACCCCTGCCCACGTCCCAAAGACCCCTGCCCACAATTCTTGGAAGGCTCTGCGCAGGCGCAAGGTGCCAAAAGGCTAATTAGCATGAGAAGCGAGGGAAGGCGGGGATAGGTAATGCATATGTATAGGTGCTTGTAGAATATTGATAGATTGATTGTATAAATTCAAGACTGCTTTCTGCTTTGGGTATGCACGATAGGTGGAGAGATCCCCCGTGCATCCAGCGCTGCAATAAAGAATATACCACTTAAAGGAATTTCGGCTTCGATCTTTGAATCAATTTGGCGACCCGGATGGGACAACCTCTCTGCCGGACCGCAGGACCCGCTGGGAACAGGACTCCCTAGGGTACCCCCGGGATTTCCCGGAGGGACTCCCCGACTAACCGGATCACTGCGGAGGCAGACAAGGACCCCATCATTGTAAGTGAGTGTATTCTTTATTCTGGTTTGGTTTTCTGGTAGACCGGTCATCTGGAACTGTCTGTAAGTCAGAAGGTGATCTTCTGCGAGGCAGTGTTTGGTATATACTTTGTGGTTAGCACCATAAGTACATGTTTGGGGACCTTAAGGAAGGAGCTTGCTTTAAGGTCCATCTGGAATTGTGTTGTCTATTTCGGTTTTCTGACTCATGGAGTATGGTATTTAACTCTGGTTATTGTTACTGCGATTTTGGCTATTTTCCTGGTGGTAATAGTAGGTTCGTGGCATTGTTATAAGAAAGATATCGTTACGGTGTTACACAGTTCAGTTTTCTGACTTATCGCATGTGGAATTTGACTCTGACTATTGTTACTGTGATTTTGGCAATATTGCTGGTAATAGTAGTTTTGTGACATCGCTACTGAAAGATATTGCGTGCCCGTATTTTTGTGAGTGATACGTTTTGTGATACGCTTTTGTAAGTAACATGTGTATTCTGAAAGTGTAAACTGGAAACTGGGGGGGCAAACAAGCAGTGAAATTTTAAAGAAAAGTGTGTTAGGCTGTGTTTGAAGTCACTGGAAGGATATTGGAGGATCTGCCGGTGGAAGTGTGAACAGGAAAACATTGATAAAATATCGTAATCAGTGGTGGCCGCTTTATAAGCTGGAATGTGGAGAAAAGTGGCCCCTAAATGGAACTTTAAACTCTAATATTTTGCTACAGTTAATGTTGTTTTTTGAGAAGCAGAACAGGATGAAATGTTGTATACTGATGTTTCAGCATCTTGGTGGGAAAAGGTACGGACTTAAGTTGGCCCCTGACTGAACCTTTGATGTTGGCATTAGAGAAGTACAGGCTGGAGAAAGATAAAGGAAGTGTTAAAAGGGTTGTTGAAAGTGTTAAAGGTGTTTGAAGTTGAATGAGCAGGGAAAGAGGATGTAGGAATGTTAATAGTTCTGCCTCTGCCCGAGGCAGAGATCTTAAAATCATGGGTGTTAGCCCTTTAGGGCAAAGGGACCATGATCGGTCCGGTCCGAGAGAGTTGTCACAGAAACAGAAAAGAGGTCAACTCTTAAAACAACCTGAGTTCATGTGCGAGCTCAGATTGCTGATGGGACCGTTCAGGGAACTGTGGACAATTGCATTCCCCTGACCGACCCCCACTAAGACCCGAATCATCCTGAAAATTATGAACGGTTAAGTAAATACTAAAACCTGGATGAATTGGGAATTGAGAATATGCTTCCAACAAGGTCTAAAAGAAAGCCCTATGGAATTTTTGGACCAACTCTGAAATGTAATGAAAATAAATAAATAAATAAATAAATAAAACAAAACGGTTTGGACCTGGCTTTGGAGGACAAATTGACTAGCCTTTTCCTAGGGTAATCAACCCCTGATTTCAACAGGAATAACGGGGACCTGGGGAATCTACCCTAGCGGATCCTCCACTGGTTATAATGAAGCTAGGGGAGGAATGGAAGTGAAATTTCTTATTGCTATGGGGCAACGTATTCAGTTCTAAATCAAGCATTAATGCCTTCACAGAATTATTATGTTAGGGTAAAAGGTGTGTCGTGGTTTAACCCGGCCGGCAGCTAAACACCACGCAGCTGTTCGCTCCCCCTCCCCCTCCCTCTCTGGGACGGGGGAGAGAAATGGAAAGTGAAGCCCGTGAGTTGAGATAAAGACAGTTTAATAAGACAAAATAATAATAGTAATAATAATAATAATAATAATAATAATAATAATAATAATAATACAATGATGATAATAGTACCACTACTAATAATGTGTACAAACAAGTGATGCACAATGCAATTGCTCACCACCCGCTGACCGATGCCCAGCCTAACCCCGAGCAGTCCGGCCCCCTCCCCCTGGCTAGCCACCCCTATGTATTGTTTAGCCTGACGTCAGATGCTATGGAATACCCCTTTGGCTAGTTTGGGTCACCTGTCCTGGGTCTGTCCCCTCCCAGCTCTTCCTGCACCCCCAGCCTGCCTGTTGGCAGGACAGAGCAAGAAGCTGAGATGTCCTTGGCTTGGTATAAGCACTGCTCTGCAACAATTAAAACATCGGGGTGTTATCAGCACTCTTCTCATCCTAAGCCAAAACATAGCATTCTACCAGCTACTAGGAAGAAAATTAACTCTGTTCTAACTGAAACCAGGACAAGGTGTAACCAAAAAGGCTTATTTTTGTGAACCTTTGAAGTACAAGTTAGGGAAACAATGGGGCATACACAGATTTTTATCTATGCCTAGCTCCTCATGGGCACTCTTAGGTAGAGATTTATTAGAGCAAGCAGGAGCAGAAATTGTCTTTGAAAAAGGGAAAATGGAATTAAGAACAGGAGAAGAACAACTAATAAATGTGTTAAGCTGGGCACTAATACAAACTGACCCTAAAAGTGAAATACCTTTAGAGATCACAGATCAAGTATGTCCAGGAGTTTGGGCTACCGAAGTCCCTGGAAGAGCTAAAAATGTGACCTTAATAATTATTAAATTGAAGCCAGGAGAGAAACCCGTTAAGGTTAAGTAATATCCTTTGAGGATAGAAGATAGGAAAGGAATTAAAGAGATAATTGATAAATTTTTACAGTATGGATTATTGCTTGAATGCGAATCAGAATACAATGCACCCATATTGCCAATTAAAAAGGCAGATGAAAAAGCTATAGGCTAGTTCAGGATTTGAGGGCCATAAATAAAATCACTGAGGATATACATCCAGTAGTGGCAAACCCTTATACTTTGCTGACTAAATTAAAGAATAGTCAAGTCTGGTTTACCGTACTGGATTTAAAAGATGCCTTCTTCTGCCTAGGCTTAGCCACAGAAAGCCAAAACCTATTCGCCTTTGAATGGGAAAATCCCAATTCAGGCAGAAAGACGCAGCTTACGTGGACATTACTACCTCAAGGATTCAAGAATAGCCCCACTATTTTTGGAAACCAATTAGCAAGGGAACTCGAAACATGGATACCTGCGGACACTGAAGGTGCTTTGTTACAATATGTAGATGATCTCTTAATAGCTACCGAGACTAAAGGGAGTTGTATTCAATGGACTATAAGTCGTCTTAATTTTCTGGGTTTAAATGGATATCAAGTCTCTTGACAGAAAGTCCAGCTGGCTCAACAAAGTGTGACCTATCTGGGATTTGACATTTCGGAAGGACAACGAGAACTAGGAACTGAACATAAGGAAGTCATTTGCCGGACTCCAGAACCTCAAATGGTAAAGGAGCTACAAACCTTTTTAGGAATGACAGGTTGGTGTCGCCTTTGGATTTATAATTATGGACTATTGGTAAAGCCTCTATGTGAATTGATAAAGATTCACCAGTCAAAGTTAGTCTGGACTGGAGAAGCACAAAAAGTCTTTAAACAACTTAAACAAGAATTGATGATTTTGAAACATCAAGCAATATTGGTAGAACAGGACGACGTGGAAATTGTGATCATTAATATTGTGAATCTAGCCTCTTTTCTTAGTGATGCTCCGGCACAACCTGTGATTCACGATTGTTTAGAAACTATAGAGACTGTGTATTCCAGCCGAGCAGACCTTAAGGAGGAGCCCATGGAAGATGCGGAAGAAACTTGGTTCACGGATGGGAGCAGTTTTGTTACGCAAAGACAACGTAAAGCTGGATATGCTATAACAACTACTCAGCAGGTAATCGAGGCTAAGCCTTTACCCCCTGGAACATCAGCTCAAAAGGCGGAGATAGTTGCTCTCACGAGAGCATTGGAACTGGCAGCGGGAAAAAGGGTAAATATTTGGACAGATTCTAAATATACATTCGGCGTGGTACATGCTCATGGAGCAATTTGGAAAGAACATGGATTGCTGACCGCTCAGTGAAAACACAAAGTATGCTGAAGACATTTTAAAATTGTTAGAGGCTGTAAAACAACCAGAAAAGGTAGCTATCATGCATTGTCAGGGACACCAAAAGGGGAACACCGATTTTGAAACTGGAAAATCGATTGGCAGAGGCTAAGCAGGCAGCTGAAATAACTGAGGTGAAGGCATTGTCTTTGATACCAGACGGTAAAATCCAAACTATATCCAAATTATACAAAAGAAGACTTAAAATTAATTGAAGATTTGAAAGGTAAAATGAAACCAGATGGATGAGTATATTTAAAAGATAACCACATAGTAATACCCTCTAGTTTGACATGGCCCATAGTTCTTACAGAACACAATAAAACGCACTGGGGAGCTGGCACACTGCATAAGAGCCTGAGTCAGACATTAGTGGGACGATATGATAAAACAAGTAACTCAACAATGTAGCATTTGCTTACACAATAACCCCAATACCAAGGACAGAATAAAATTTGGAATAATCGGTAAAGGAAATTATTCGGGGCAACAGTGGCAAATTGATTTTTCAGAACTCCCTAGAAAAGGGGGGTATCATTATTTACTGGTTCTGACTGACACGTTTTCAGGAAGGCCTGAAGCCTTTCCCTGTCGAACAAACAAAGCAAGAGAAGTGGTTAAAGTCTTGTTAAATGAAATAATAGCATGCTTTGGGATTCTAGTAGCAATGTCTTCTGATAGAGTTTCACATTTTTGTGCACAAGTGGTAGAACAGATAAGTAAGATTCTAAAGATAGATTGGCAACTGCATACTCCTTATAGACCACAGGCAAGTGGACAGGTAGAAAAAATGAAGCATTTAATTAAACAATAAATAGCTAAAATTGGATAAGAAGCTAATTTGTCATGGCCTCAATCCCTCCCTTTAGCATTACTTGGAATTAGAGTTAAACCTAGAATAAAAGGAAATTTGAGTCCCTTCAAAATCTTATATGGAAGGCCATAGCAATTTCTATTTAGTGGAGAGGACCTAACGCAGTTAGGATCAGAATATTTATATGCTTATATAACTGAACTTCAGAAACAATTAAATAAAGTACATAAATTTGTTTTAGGGACCAGGGCTAGAGGGTTGGATCAACCAATCCACCCCTTGAAGCTCGGGGATTATATATATATAAAGACTTTTTCAGGACAACCCGTGCAGGAAAAATGGAAGGAAAGTGGATGGGACCATACCAAGTATTACTGACAACACACACCGCCATGAAGATTAAGAAGCAAGCAGCTTGGATCCACAATTCAAGGGTGAAGAAGGCCCCGGCGAGGATATGGACCACCACTCCAATTGGACCAACAAAATTACGGTTTTCCAGATCCTAATGATTGCAGGGGTGCGGTTCTCGGATTTGGGGTGGGCAACTTGGGATGAGAACTTACACCTGACCTTAATACAAACAATTTCTCAAGTAACTAATAAGACGAACTGTTGGGTATGCACACATCTGCCACAGCACGGGAATAAGGGTATATCGTTAATTGGGATTCCCTTTCCTGCAAACTTATCTTGGACTAATTTGTGGGAAAACACATCTCGGGGTCGAAAATATTAAGCAGTTTTGGAACTAGAAGTGAGTAGCTTCATGCCGTTAGAATCCTATTATGTATGTGTACAAAGGTGTAACCCGCCTAAGGGTATAGGAAAACAGCATTGTATAAATACGGATACTACTTATGTGGGAAATCAGACATCTTGTAATTGAACAATTGATATTAGTACGACTAGCGGCTGGGCAAATTCAACCAGCTGGACGGTTCCAGAAGGAAAAGGGTGGTGTTGGCTATGCAATGATACAGCCTGTAAGGTCTTGCCTGAGAATTGGAAGGGAACTTGCACTCTTGGAGCGGTAGTCCCCAATATGACAGTACATGATGTAGTGCCTGGAGGTTACTTGAGAAATCATATGCGGAGAATCAGATGAAAAATTAACAATCCATTGGTAGAGAGACACACCCCTTTTCATAGTTTTGTGCGATGGTTTATCCCATGGTTAGGAGTGAGTGAATTGGAAAAGGCAATAGTTCATATTTCTGCAATTATAGAGAAGTTAGAAAACAAAATTCTGGATGCTATAAAGGCTCAACAAGAAGAGATATCTAGTTTATCACAGGTAGTATTACAAAATCGGATGGCCCTAGACTTGTTACTGGCCACTCAAGGGGGAGTCTGTACAGTAATAAACACAAGTTGTTGTATATATGTAGATCAGAGTGGAAGGATCTCTACCGACCTGGAAGAAATCTGGAAGCAGACAAGGATCCTACATGAGATCAGTAAAGATGATCTTTCATGGAGTTTTAGTGAACTATGGAATAAGTTAACCTCCTGGTTGCCCAATTTCCAATGGTTGAAACGAGTATTCATTGCTCTAATCGAATTAGTAGTGTTAGGAATATTTGTGTGCATGTTGTTTAGATGCCTGCTTTGTTGTGTTACTGTAAATAATGAAAGTATCTGATGCAAAAGAATTTGCATGGGAAAAGAAAAGGGGGGATTGATTAAGGAGGTATTGGGGAGGCAAGGACAATCCCCAGACAAGGACTGTATATCTCGAAACAAGACACTGGAACTCATGATAAGGAAGCGGCAGGCGGACAGAGAAACGAATGTAAGGACTATAAGTCTCGAAACTGGACATTGGAATTCATTATAAAGATACAGCAAACGGGAGAATTAGCAACAACCAGCTCTTGCAATTAAGAAACATGCCAATTCAGCAGATTCCTGACCAAAGGTGAAAAGTACACTGTGAGGAAGACTCGGGGTCTTCCTCCCAAAGACCCCTGCCCACGTCCCAAAGACCCCTGCCCACAATTCTTGGAAGGCTCTGCGCAGGCGCAAGGTGCCAAAAGGCTAATTAGCATGAGAAGCGAGGGAAGGCGGGGATAGGTAATGCATATGTATAGGTGCTTGTAGAATATTGATAGATTGATTGTATAAATTCAAGACTGCTTTCTGCTTTGGGTATGCACGATAGGTGGAGAGATCCCCCGTGCATCCAGCGCTGCAATAAAGAATATACCACTTAAAGGAATTTCGGCTTCGATCTTTGAATCAATTTGGCGACCCGGATGGGACAACCTCTCTGCCGGACCGCAGGACCCGCTGGGAACAGGACTCCCTAGGGTACCCCCGGGATTTCCCGGAGGGACTCCTCGACTCACCGGATCACTGCGGAGGCAGACAAGGACCCCATCATTGTAAGTGAGTATATTCTTTATTCTGGTTTGGTTTTCTGGTAGACCGGTCATCTGGAACTGTCTGTAAGTCAGAAGGTGATCTTCTGCGAGGCAGTGTTTGGTATATACTTTGTGGTTAGCACCATAAGTACATGTTTGGGGACCTTAAGGAAGGAGCTCGCTTTAAGGTCCATCTGGAATTGTGTTGTCTATTTCGGTTTTCTGACTCATGGAGTATGGTATTTAACTCTGGTTATTGTTACTGCGATTTTGGCTATTTTCCTGGTGGTAATAGTAGGTTCGTGGCATTGTTATAAGAAAGATATCGTTACGGTGTTACACAGTTCGGTTTTCTGACTTATCGCATGTGGAATTTGACTCTGACTATTGTTACTGTGATTTTGGCAATATTGCTGGTAATAGTAGTTTTGTGACATCGCTACTGAAAGATATTGCGTGCCCGTATTTTTGTGAGTGATACGTTTTGTGATACGCTTTTGTAAGTAACATGTGTATTCTGAAAGTGTAAACTGGAAACTGGGGGGGCAAACAAGCAGTGAAATTTTAAAGAAAAGTGTGTTAGGATGTGTTTGAAGTCACTGGAAGGATATTGGAGGATCTGCCGGTGGAAGTGTGAACAGGAAAACATTGATAAAATATCGTAATCAGTGGTGGCCGCTTTATAAGCTGGAATGTGGAGAAAAGTGGCCCCTAAATGGAACTTTAAACTCTAATATTTTGCTACAGTTAATGTTGTTTTTTGAGAAGCAGAACAGGATGAAATGTTGTATACTGATGTTTCAGCATCTTGGTGGGAAAAGGTACGGAATTAAGTTGGCCCCTGACTGAACCTTTGATGTTGGCATTAGAGAAGTACAGGCTGGAGAAAGATAAAGGAAGTGTTAAAAGGGTTGTTGAAAGTGTTAAAGGTGTTTGAAGTTGAATGAGCAGGGAAAGAGGATGTAGGAATGTTAATAGTTCTGCCTCTGCCCGAGGCAGAGATCTTAAAATCATGGGTGTTAGCCCTTTAGGGCAAAGGGACCATGATCGGTCCGGTCCGAGAGAGTTGTCACAGAAACAGAAAAGAGGTCAACTCTTAAAACAACCTGAGTTCATGTGCGAGCTCAGATTGCTGATGGGACCGTTCAGGGAATTGTGGACAATTGCATTCCCCTGACCGACCCCCACTAAGACCCGAATCATCCTGAAAATTATGAACGGTTAAGTAAATACTAAAACCTGGATGAATTGGGAATTGAGAATATGCTTCCAACAAGGTCTAAAAGAAAGCCCTATGGAATTTTTGGACCAACTCTGAAATGTAATGAAAATAAATAAATAAATAAATAAATAAATAAAAACGTTTTGGACCTGGCTTTGGAGGACAAATTGACTAGCCTTTTCCTAGGGTAATCAACCCCTGATTTCAACAGGAATAACGGGGACCTGGGGAATCTACCCTAGCGGATCCTCCACTGGTTATAATGAAGCTAGGGGAGGAATGGAAGTGAAATTTCTTATTGCTATGGGGCAACGTATTCAGTTCTAAATCAAGCATTAATGCCTTCACAGAATTATTATGTTAGGGTAAAAGGTGTGTCGTGGTTTAACCCGGCCGGCAGCTAAACACCACGCAGCTGTTCGCTCACCCTCCCCCTCCCTCTCTGGGACGGGGGAGAGAAATGGAAAGTGAAGCCCGTGAGTTGAGATAAAGACAGTTTAATAAGACAAAATAATAGTAATAATAATAATAATAATAATAATAATAATAATAATAATAATAATAATAATAATAATACAATGATGATAACAGTACCACTACTAATAATGTGTACAAACAAGTGATGCACAATGCAATTGCTCACCACCCGCTGACCGATGCCCAGCCTAACCCCGAGCAGTCCGGCCCCCTCCCCCTGGCTAGCCACCCCTATGTATTGTTTAGCCTGACGTCAGATGCTATGGAATACCCCTTTGGCTAGTTTGGGTCACCTGTCCTGGGTCTGTCCCCTCCCAGCTCTTCCTGCACCCCCAGCCTGCCTGTTGGCAGGACAGAGCAAGAAGCTGAGATGTCCTTGGCTTGGTATAAGCACTGCTCTGCAACAATTAAAACATCGGGGTGTTATCAGCACTCTTCTCATCCTAAGCCAAAACATAGCATTCTACCAGCTACTAGGAAGAAAATTAACTCTGTTCTAACTGAAACCAGGACAAGGTGTAACCAAAAAGGCTTATTTTTGTGAACCTTTGAAGTACAAGTTAGGGAAACAATGGGGCATACACAGATTTTTATCTATGCCTAGCTCCTCATGGGCACTCTTAGGTAGAGATTTATTAGAGCAAGCAGGAGCAGAAATTGTCTTTGAAAAAGGGAAAATGGAATTAAGAACAGGAGAAGAACAACTAATAAATGTGTTAAGCTGGGCACTAATACAAACTGACCCTAAAAGTGAAATACCTTTAGAGATCACAGATCAAGTATGTCCAGGAGTTTGGGCTACCGAAGTCCCTGGAAGAGCTAAAAATGTGACCTTAATAATTATTAAATTGAAGCCAGGAGAGAAACCCGTTAAGGTTAAGTAGCTGAAGTGCATCTACACCAATGCACGCAGCATGGGTAACAAACAGGAGGAGCTGGAAGCCATCGTGCGGCAGGCAGGCTACGACTTGGTTGCCATCACGGAGACGTGGTGGGACCAGTCTCATGACTGGAGTGCTGCAATGCCTGGCTATAAGCTCTATAGAAGGGACAGGCAGCATAGAAGGGGTGGTGGTGTGGCTCTCTATATTAGGGAGTCTTTCGAGGTTGTAGAACTCGAGGTTGGGAATGACAAGGTCGAGTCCCTTTGGGTTAGGATCGGCAGGGACAACAAGGCTAGTGTCCTGGTCGGGGTCTGCTATAGACCGCCGAACCAGGATGAGGAGACGGATGAGGAATTCTACAGGCAGCTGACAGAGGTTGCAAAATCATCAGCTCTTGTACTCGTGGGGGACTTCAACTTCCCTGACATATCCTGGAAGCACAACACAGCCCTGAGAAAGCAGTCTAGGAGGTTTCTGGAGAGCGTGGAAGATAGCTTCCTGACGCAGCTGGTTAGTGAACCTACCAGGGGTGGTGCCCCGCTAGACCTTCTCTTCACAAACAGAGAAGGACTGGTGGAGGACGTGATCGTCGGGAGCTGTCTTGGGCAGAGTGACCACGCAATGGTGGAGTTCACTATTCTTGGCGAGGCCAGGAAGGGGACCAGTAAAACCGCTGTATTGGACTTTCGAAGGGCTGACTTTGAGCTGCTCAGGACACTGGTTGGTGGAGTCCCTTGGGAGGTGGTTCTGAAGGGCAGAGGGGTCCAGGAAGGCTGGGCGCTCTTCAAGAGGGAAGTCTTAATGGCGCAGGAACGGTCTGTCCCCACGTGCCCAAAGACGAGCTGGCGGGGAAGAAGACCGGCCTGGCTCAACAGAGAATTGTGGCTTGATCTTAGGAGGAAAAAGAGGGTTTATAAGCTTTGGAAAAGTGGGCAGGCCACTAAGGAGGACTTTAAAGAAGTAGCGAGGCTGTGCAGGGACAAAATTAGGAAGGCCAAAGCTCATCTGGAGCTCAATCTGGCTACTGCCGTTAAAGATAACAAAAAATGTTTTTATAAATACATCAACACAAAAAGGAGGACTAAGGAGAATCTCCATCCTTTACTGGATGCGGGGGGAAACTTAGTTACAAGAGATGAGGAAAAGGCGGAGGTGCTCAATGCCTTCTTTGCCTCAGTCTTTAGCGGCAATACCGGATGTTCTCTGGATACTCAGTACCCTGAGCTGGTGGAAGGCGATGGGGAGCAGGATGTGGCCCTCATTATCCATGAAGAACTGGTTGGTGACCAGCTACGGCACTTAGATGTGCACAAGTCGATGGGGCCGGATGGGATCCACCCAAGGGTACTGAGGGAACTGGCAGAGGAGCTGGCCAAGCCACTTTCCATCATTTATCAACAGTCCTGGCTATCAGGGGAGGTTCCAATCGACTGGCGGCTAGCAAACGTGACGCCCATCTACAAGAAGGGCCGGAGGACAGACCCGGGAAACTACAGGCCTGTCAGTTTGACCTCAGTGCCAGGAAAGCTCATGGAGCAGATCCTCCTGAGAGTCATCATGCAGCAATTGCAGGGGAAGCAGGCGATCAGGCCCAGTCAGCATGGCTTTATGAAAGGCAGGTCATGCCTGACGAACCTGATCTCCTTCTATGACAGAGTGACGCGCTGGGTGGATGAGGGAAAGGCTGTGGATGTGGTCTACCTTGACTTCAGCAAGGCTTTTGACACCGTCTCCCACAGCATTCTCCTCAAGAAACTGGCTGCTCTTGGCTTGGACTGGCGCACGCTTCGCTGGGTTAGAAACTGGCTGGATAGCCGGGCCCAAAGAGTCGTGGTGAATGGAGCCAAGTCCAGTTGGAGGCCAGTCACTAGTGGCGTCCCCCAGGGCTCGGTGCTGGGGCCGGTCCTCTTTAATATCTTCATCGATGATCTGGACGAGGGCATTGAGTGCACCCTCAGTAAGTTCGCAGATGACACCAAGTTAGGTGCGTGTGTCGATCTGCTCGAGGGTAGGAAAGCTCTGCAGGAGGATCTGGATAGGCTGCACCGATGGGCTGAGGTCAACTGCATGAAGTTCAACAAGGCCAAGTGCCGGGTCCTGCACCTGGGGCGCAATAACCCCAAGCAGAGCTACAGACTGGGAGAGGAATGGTTGGAGAGCTGCCAGGCAGAGAAGGACCTGGGAGTGATGGTGGATAGTCGGCTGAATATGAGCCAGCAGTGTGCTCAGGTGGCCAAGAAGGCCAACGGCATCCTGGCTTGTATCAGGAACAGCGTGACCAGCAGGGCGAGGGAGGTGATCGTCCCCCTGTACTCAGCTCTGGTGAGGCCGCACCTCGAGTACTGTGTTCAGTTTTGGGCCCCTCGCTACAAGAAGGACATGGAGGTGCTTGAGCGGGTGCAGAGAAGGGCGACGAAGCTGGTGAGGGGCCTGGAGAACAAGTCCTACGAGGAGCGGCTGAGGGAGCTGGGCTTGTTCAGCCTGGAGAAGAGGAGGCTCAGGGGTGACCATATCGCTCTTTTTAGGTACCTCAAGGGAGGCTGTAGCGAGGTGGGGGTTGGCCTGTTCTCCCACGTGCCTGGTGACAGGACGAGGGGGAATGGGCTTAAGTTGAGCCAGGGGAGTTTTAGGTTAGATGTTAGGAAGAACTTCTTCACTGAAAGGGTTGTTAGACATTGGAACAGGCTGCCCAGGGAAGTGGTGGAGTCACCATCCCTGGAAGTCTTCAAAAGACGTTTAGATGTAGAGCTTAGGGATATGGTTTAGTGGAGGGCTGTTAGCGTTAGGTTGGAGGTTGGACTCGATGACCTTGAGGTCTCTTCCAACCTAGAAATTCTGTGATTCTGTGATTCTGTGATTAAGTAATATCCTTTGAGGATAGAAGATAGGAAAGGAATTAAAGAGATAATTGATAAATTTTTACAGTATGGATTATTGCTTGAATGCGAATCAGAATACAATGCACCCATATTGCCAATTAAAAAGGCAGATGAAAAAGCTATAGGCTAGTTCAGGATTTGAGGGCCATAAATAAAATCACTGAGGATATACATCCAGTAGTGGCAAACCCTTATACTTTGCTGACTAAATTAAAGAATAGTCAAGTCTGGTTTACCGTACTGGATTTAAAAGATGCCTTCTTCTGCCTAGGCTTAGCCACAGAAAGCCAAAACCTATTTGCCTTTGAATGGGAAAATCCCGATTCAGGCAGAAAGACGCAGCTTACGTGGACATTACTACCTCAAGGATTCAAGAATAGCCCCACTATTTTTGGAAACCAATTAGCAAGGGAACTCGAAACATGGATACCTGCGGACACTGAAGGTGCTTTGTTACAATATGTAGATGATCTCTTAATAGCTACCGAGACTAAAGGCAGTTGTATTCAATGGACTATAAGTCGTCTTAATTTTCTGGGTTTAAATGGATATCAAGTCTCTTGACAGAAAGTCCAGCTGGCTCAACAAAGTGTGACCTATCTGGGATTTGACATTTCGGAAGGACAACGAGAACTAGGAACTGAACATAAGGAAGTCATTTGCCGGACTCCAGAACCTCAAATGGTAAAGGAGCTACAAACCTTTTTAGGAATGACAGGTTGGTGTCGCCTTTGGATTTATAATTATGGACTATTGGTAAAGCCTCTATGTGAATTGATAAAGATTCACCAGTCAAAGTTAGTCTGGACTGGAGAAGCACAAAAAGTCTTTAAACAACTTAAACAAGAATTGATGATTTTGAAATATCAAGCAATATTGGTAGAACAGGACGACGTGGAAATTGTGATAATTAATATTGTGAATCTAGCCTCTTTTCTTAGTGATGCTCCGGCACGACCTGTGATTCACGATTGTTTAGAAACTATAGAGACTGTGTATTCCAGCCGACCAGACCTTAAGGAGGAGCCTATGGAAGATGCGGAAGAAACTTGGTTCACGGATGGGAGCAGTTTTGTTACGCAAAGACAACGTAAAGCTGGATATGCTATAACAACTACTCAGCAGGTAATCGAGTCTAAGCCTTTACCCCCTGGAACATCAGCTCAAAAGGCGGAGATAGTTGCTCTCACGAGAGCATTGGAACTGGCAGCGGGAAAAAGGGTAAATATTTGGACAGATTCTAAATATACATTCGGCGTGGTACATGCTCATGGAGCAATTTGGAAAGAACATGGATTGCTGACCGCTCAGTGAAAACACAAAGTATGCTGAAGACATTTTAAAATTGTTAGAGGCTGTAAAACAACCAGAAAAGGTAGCTATCATGCATTGTCAGGGACACCAAAAGGGGAACACCGCTTTTGAAATTGGAAAATCGATTGGCAGAGGCTAAGCAGGCAGCTGAAATAACTGAGGTGAAGGCATTGTCTTTGATACCAGACGGTAAAATCCAAACTATATCCAAATTATACAAAAGAAGACTTAAAATTAATTGAAGATTTGAAAGGTAAAATGAAACCAGATGGATGAGTATATTTAAAAGATAACCACATAGTAATACCCTCTAGTTTGACATGGCCCATAGTTCTTACAGAACACAATAAAACGCACTGGGGAGCTGGCACACTGCATAAGAGCCTGAGTCAGACATTAGTGGGACGATATGATAAAACAAGTAACTCAACAATGTAGCATTTGCTTACACAATAACCCCAATACCAAGGACAGAATAAAATTTGGAATAATCGGTAAAGGAAATTATTCGGGGCAACAGTGGCAAATTGATTTTTCAGAACTCCCTAGAAAAGGGGGGTATCATTATTTACTGGTTCTGACTGACACGTTTTCAGGAAGGCCTGAAGCCTTTCCCTGTCGAACAAACAAAGCAAGAGAAGTGGTTAAAGTCTTGTTAAATGAAATAATAGCATGCTTTGGGATTCTAGTAGCAATGTCTTCTGATAGAGTTTCACATTTTTGTGCACAAGTGGTAGAACAGATAAGTAAGATTCTAAAGATAGATTGGCAACTGCATACTCCTTATAGACCATAGGCAAGTGGACAGGTAGAAAAAATGAACCATTTAATTAAACAATAAATAGCTAAAATTGGATAAGAAGCTAATTTGTCATGGCCTCAATCCCTCCCTTTAGCATTACTTGGAATTAGAGTTAAACCTAGAATAAAAGGAAATTTGAGTCCCTTCAAAATCTTATATGCAAGGCCATAGCAATTTCTATTTAGTGGAGAGGACCTAACGCAGTTAGGATCAGAATATTTATATGCTTATATAACTGAACTTCAGAAACAATTAAATAAAGTACATAAATTTGTTTTAGGGACCAGGGCTAGAGGGTTGGATCAACCAATCCACCCCTTGAAGCTCGGGGATTATATATATATAAAGACTTTTTCAGGACAACCCGTGCAGGAAAAATGGAAGGAAAGTGGATGGGACCATACCAAGTATTACTGACAACACACACCGCCATGAAGATTAAGAAGCAAGCAGCTTGGATCCACAATTCAAGGGTGAAGAAGGCCCCGGCGAGGATATGGACCACCACTCCAATTGGACCAACAAAATTACGGTTTTCCAGATCCTAATGATTGCAGGGGTGCGGTTCTCGGATTTGGGGTGGGCAACTTGGGATGAGAACTTACACCTGACCTTAATACAAACAATTTCTCAAGTAACTAATAAGACGAACTGTTGGGTATGCACCCATCTGCCACAGCATGGGAATAAGGGTGTATCATTAATTGGGATTCCCTTGCCTGCAAACTTATCTTGGACTAATTTGTGGGAAAACACATCTCGGGGTCGAAAATATTAAGCAGTTTTGGAACTAGAAGTGAGTAGCTTCATGCCGTTAGAATCCTATTATGTATGTGTACAAAGGTGTAACCCGCCTAAGGGTATAGGAAAACAGCATTGTATAAATACGGATACTACTTATGTGGGAAATCAGACATCTTGTAATTAAACAATTGATATTAGTACGACTAGCGGCTGGGCAAATTCAACCAGCTGGACGGTTCCAGAAGGAAAAGGGTGGTATTGGCTATGCAATGATACAGCCCGTAAGGTCTTGCCTGAGAATTGGAAGGGAACTTGCACTCTTGGAGCGGTAGTCCCCAGTATGACAGTACATGATGTAGTGTCTCGAGGTTACTTGAGAAATCATATGCGGAGAATCAGATGAAAAATTAACAATCCATTGGTAGAGAGACACACCCCTTTTCATAGTTTTGTGCGATGGTTTATCCCATGGTTAGGAGTGAGTGAATTGGAAAAGGCAATAGTTAATATTTCTGCAATTATAGAGAAGTTAGAAAACAAAATTCTGGATGCTATAAAGGCTCAACAAGAAGAGATATCTAGTGTATCACAGGTCGTATTACAAAATCGGATGGCCCTAGACTTGTTACTGGCCACTCAAGGGGGAGTCTGTACAGTAATAAACACAAGTTGTTGTATGTATGTAGATCAGAGTGGAAGGATCTCTACCGACCTGGAAGAAATCTGGAAGCAGACAAGGATCCTACATGAGATCAGTAAAGATGATCTTTCATGGAGTTTTAGTGAACTATGGAATAAGTTAACCTCCTGGTTGCCCAATTTCCAATGGTTGAAACGAGTATTCATTGCTCTAATCGTATTAGTAGTGTTAGGAATATTTGTGTGCATGTTGTTTAGATGCCTGCTTTGTTGTGTTACTGTAAATAATGAAAGTATCTGATGCAAAAGAATTTGCATGGGAAAAGAAAAGGGGGGATTGATTAAGGAGGTATTGGGGAGGCAAGGACAATCCCCAGACAAGGACTGTATATCTCGAAACAAGACACTGGAACTCATGATAAGGAAGCGGCAGGCGGACAGAGAAACGAATGTAAGGACTATAAATCTCGAAACTGGACATTGGAATTCGTTATAAAGATACAGCAAACGGGAGAATTAGCAACAACCAGCTCTTGCAATTAAGAAACATGTCAATTCAGCAGATTCCTGACCAAAGGTGAAAAGTACACTGTGAGGAAGACTCGGGGTCTTCCTCCCAAAGACCCCTGCCCACGTCCCAAAGACCCCTGCCCACAATTCTTGGAAGGCTCTGCGCAGGCGCAAGGTGCCAAAAGGCTAATTAGCATGAGAAGCGAGGGAAGGCGGGGATAGGTAATGCATATGTATAGGTGCTTGTAGAATATTGATAGATTGATTGTATAAATTCAAGACTGCTTTCTGCTTTGGGTATGCACGATAGGTGGAGAGATCCCCCGTGCATCCAGCGCTGCAATAAAGAATATACCACTTAAAGGAATTTCGGCTTCAATCTTTGAATCAATTTGGCGACCCGGATGGGACAACCTCTCTGCCGGACCGCAGGACCCACTGGGAACAGGACTCCCTAGGGTACCCCCGGGATTTCCCGGAGGGACTCCTCGACTCACCGGATCACTGCGGAGGCAGACAAGGACCCCATCATTGTAAGTGAGTATATTCTTTATTCTGGTTTGGTTTTCTGGTAGACCGGTCATCTGGAACTGTCTGTAAGTCAGAAGGTGATCTTCTGCGAGGCAGTGTTTGGTATATACTTTGTGGTTAGCACCATAAGTACATGTTTGGGGACCTTAAGGAAGGAGCTCGCTTTAAGGTCCATCTGGAATTGTGTTGTCTATTTCGGTTTTCTGACTCATGGAGTATGGTATTTAACTCTGGTTATTGTTACTGCGATTTTGGCTATTTTCCTGGTGGTAATAGTAGGTTCGTGGCATTGTTATAAGAAAGATGTCGTTACGGTGTTACACAGTTCAGTTTTCTGACTTATCGCATGTGGAATTTGACTCTGACTATTGTTACTGTGATTTTGGCAATATTGCTGGTAATAGTAGTTTTGTGACATCGCTACTGAAAGATATTGCGTGCCCGTATTTTTGTGAGTGATACGTTTTGTGATACGCTTTTGTAAGTAACATGTGTATTCTGAAAGTGTAAACTGGAAACTGGGGGGGCAAACAAGCAGTGAAATTTTAAAGAAAAGTGTGTTAGGCTGTGTTTGAAGTCACTGGAAGGATATTGGAGGATCTGCCGGTGGAAGTGTGAACAGGAAAACATTGATAAAATATCGTAATCAGTGGTGGCCGCTTTATAAGCTGGAATGTGGAGAAAAGTGGCCCCTAAATGGAACTTTAAACTCTAATATTTTGCTACAGTTAATGTTGTTTTTTGAGAAGCAGAACAGGATGAAATGTTGTATACTGATGTTTCAGCATCTTGGTGGGAAAAGGTACGGAATTAAGTTGGCCCCTGACTGAACCTTTGATGTTGGCATTAGAGAAGTACAGGCTGGAGAAAGATAAAGGAAGTGTTAAAAGGGTTGTTGAAAGTGTTAAAGGTGTTTGAAGTTGAATGAGCAGGGAAAGAGGATGTAGGAATGTTAATAGTTCTGCCTCTGCCCGAGGCAGAGATCTTAAAATCATGGGTGTTAGCCCTTTAGGGCAAAGGGACCATGATCGGTCCGAGAGAGTTGTCACAGAAACAGAAAAGCAGTCAACTCTAAAACAACCTGAGTTCATGTGCGAGCTCAGATTGCTGATGGGACCGTTCAGGGAACTGTGGACAATTGCATTCCCCTGACCGACCCCCACTAAGACCCGAATCATCCTGAAAATTATGAACGGTTAAGTAAATACTAAAACCTGGATGAATTGGGAATTGAGAATATGCTTCCAACAAGGTCTAAAAGAAAGCCCTATGGAATTTTTGGACCAACTCTGAAATGTAATGAAAATAAATAAATAAATAAATAAATAAAACAAAACGGTTTGGACCTGGCTTTGGAGGACAAATTGACTAGCCTTTTCCTAGGGTAATCAACCCCTGATTTCAACAGGAATAACGGGGACCTGGGGAATCTACCCTAGCGGATCCTCCACTGGTTATAATGAAGCTAGGGGAGGAATGGAAGTGAAATTTCTTATTGCTATGGGGCAACGTATTCAGTTCTAAATCAAGCATTAATGCCTTCACAGAATTATTATGTTAGGGTAAAAGGTGTGTCGTGGTTTAACCCGGCCGGCAGCTAAACACCACGCAGCTGTTCGCTCACCCTCCCCCTCCCTCTCTGGGACGGGGGAGAGAAATGGAAAGTGAAGCCCGTGAGTTGAGATAAAGACAGTTTAATAAGACAAAATAATAGTAATAATAATAATAATAATAATAATAATAATAATAATAATAATAATAATACAATGATGATAACAGTACCACTACTAATAATGTGTACAAACAAGTGATGCACAATGCAATTGCTCACCACCCGCTGACCGATGCCCAGCCTAACCCCGAGCAGTCCGGCCCCCTCCCCCTGGCTAGCCACCCCTATGTATTGTTTAGCCTGACGTCAGATGCTATGGAATACCCCTTTGGCTAGTTTGGGTCACCTGTCCTGGGTCTGTCCCCTCCCAGCTCTTCCTGCACCCCCAGCCTGCCTGTTGGCAGGACAGAGCAAGAAGCTGAGATGTCCTTGGCTTGGTATAAGCACTGCTCTGCAACAATTAAAACATCGGGGTGTTATCAGCACTCTTCTCATCCTAAGCCAAAACATAGCATTCTACCAGCTACTAGGAAGAAAATTAACTCTGTTCTAACTGAAACCAGGACAAGGTGTAACCAAAAAGGCTTATTTTTGTGAACCTTTGAAGTACAAGTTAGGGAAACAATGGGGCATACACAGATTTTTATCTATGCCTAGCTCCTCATGGGCACTCTTAGGTAGAGATTTATTAGAGCAAGCAGGAGCAGAAATTGTCTTTGAAAAAGGGAAAATGGAATTAAGAACAGGAGAAGAACAACTAATAAATGTGTTAAGCTGGGCACTAATACAAACTGACCCTAAAAGTGAAATACCTTTAGAGATCACAGATCAAGTATGTCCAGGAGTTTGGGCTACCGAAGTCCCTGGAAGAGCTAAAAATGTGACCTTAATAATTATTAAATTGAAGCCAGGAGAGAAACCCGTTAAGGTTAAGTAATATCCTTTGAGGATAGAAGATAGGAAAGGAATTAAAGAGATAATTGATAAATTTTTACAGTATGGATTATTGCTTGAATGCGAATCAGAATACAATGCACCCATATTGCCAATTAAAAAGGCAGATGAAAAAGCTATAGGCTAGTTCAGGATTTGAGGGCCATAAATAAAATCACTGAGGATATACATCCAGTAGTGGCAAACCCTTATACTTTGCTGACTAAATTAAAGAATAGTCAAGTCTGGTTTACCGTACTGGATTTAAAAGATGCCTTCTTCTGCCTAGGCTTAGCCACAGAAAGCCAAAACCTATTCGCCTTTGAATGGGAAAATCCCAATTCAGGCAGAAAGACGCAGCTTACATGGACATTACTACCTCAAGGATTCAAGAATAGCCCCACTATTTTTGGAAACCAATTAGCAAGGGAACTCGAAACATGGATACCTGCGGACACTGAAGGTGCTTTGTTACAATATGTAGATGATCTCTTAATAGCTACCGAGACTAAAGGGAGTTGTATTCAATGGACTATAAGTCGTCTTAATTTTCTGGGTTTAAATGGATATCAAGTCTCTTGACAGAAAGTCCAGCTGGCTCAACAAAGTGTGACCTATCTGGGATTTGACATTTCGGAAGGACAACGAGAACTAGGAACTGAACATAAGGAAGTCATTTGCCGGACTCCAGAACCTCAAATGGTAAAGGAGCTACAAACCTTTTTAGGAATGACAGGTTGGTGTCGCCTTTGGATTTATAATTATGGACTATTGGTAAAGCCTCTATGTGAATTGATAAAGATTCACCAGTCAAAGTTAGTCTGGACTGGAGAAGCACAAAAAGTCTTTAAACAACTTAAACAAGAATTGATGATTTTGAAATATCAAGCAATATTGGTAGAACAGGACGACGTGGAAATTGTGATCATTAATATTGTGAATCTAGCCTCTTTTCTTAGTGATGCTCCGGCACGACCTGTGATTCACGATTGTTTAGAAACTATAGAGACTGTGTATTCCAGCCGACCAGACCTTAAGGAGGAGCCTATGGAAGATGCGGAAGAAACTTGGTTCACGGATGGGAGCAGTTTTGTTATGCAAAGACAACGTAAAGCTGGATATGCTATAACAACTACTCAGCAGGTAATCGAGTCTAAGCCTTTACCCCCTGGAACATCAGCTCAAAAGGCGGAGATAGTTGCTCTCACGAGAGCATTGGAACTGGCAGCGGGAAAAAGGGTAAATATTTGGACAGATTCTAAATATACATTCGGCGTGGTACATGCTCATGGAGCAATTTGGAAAGAACATGGATTGCTGACCGCTCAGTGAAAACACAAAGTATGCTGAAGACATTTTAAAATTGTTAGAGGCTGTAAAACAACCAGAAAAGGTAGCTATCATGCATTGTCAGGGACACCAAAAGGGGAACACCGCTTTTGAAATTGGAAAATCGATTGGCAGAGGCTAAGCAGGCAGCTGAAATAACTGAGGTGAAGGCATTGTCTTTGATACCAGACGGTAAAATCCAAACTATATCCAAATTATACAAAAGAAGACTTAAAATTAATTGAAGATTTGAAAGGTAAAATGAAACCAGATGGATGAGTATATTTAAAAGATAACCACATAGTAATACCCTCTAGTTTGACATGGCCCATAGTTCTTACAGAACACAATAAAACGCACTGGGGAGCTGGCACACTGCATAAGAGCCTGAGTCAGACATTAGTGGGACGATATGATAAAACAAGTAACTCAACAATGTAGCATTTGCTTACACAATAACCCCAATACCAAGGACAGAATAAAATTTGGAATAATCGGTAAAGGAAATTATTCGGGGCAACAGTGGCAAATTGATTTTTCAGAACTCCCTAGAAAAGGGGGGTATCATTATTTACTGGTTCTGACTGACACGTTTTCAGGAAGGCCTGAAGCCTTTCCCTGTCGAACAAACAAAGCAAGAGAAGTGGTTAAAGTCTTGTTAAATGAAATAATAGCATGCTTTGGGATTCTACTGGCAATGTCTTCTGATAGAGTTTCACATTTTTGTGCACAAGTGGTAGAACAGATAAGTAAGATTCTAAAGATAGATTGGCAACTGCATACTCCTTATAGACCACAGGCAAGTGGACAGGTAGAAAAAATGAAGCATTTAATTAAACAATAAATAGCTAAAATTGGATAAGAAGCTAATTTGTCATGGCCTCAATCCCTCCCTTTAGCATTACTTGGAATTAGAGTTAAACCTAGAATAAAAGGAAATTTGAGTCCCTTCAAAATCTTATATGGAAGGCCATAGCAATTTCTATTTAGTGGAGAGGACCTAACGCAGTTAGGATCAGAATATTTATATGCTTATATAACTGAACTTCAGAAACAATTAAATAAAGTACATAAATTTGTTTTAGGGACCAGGGCTAGAGGGTTGGATCAACCAATCCACCCCTTGAAGCTCGGGGATTATATATATATAAAGACTTTTTCAGGACAACCCCTGCAGGAAAAATGGAAGGAAAGTGGATGGGACCATACCAAGTATTACTGACAACACACACCGCCATGAAGATTAAGAAGCAAGCAGCTTGGATCCACAATTCAAGGGTGAAGAAGGCCCCGGCGAGGATATGGACCACCACTCCAATTGGACCAACAAAATTACGGTTTTCCAGATCCTAATGATTGCAGGGGTGCGGTTCTCGGATTTGGGGTGGGCAACTTGGGATGAGAACTTACACCTGACCTTAATACAAACAATTTCTCAAGTAACTAATAAGACGAACTGTTGGGTATGCACCCATCTGCCACAGCACGGGAATAAGGGTGTATCGTTAATTGGGATTCCCTTGCCTGCAAACTTATCTTGGACTAATTTGTGGGAAAACACATCTCGGGGTCGAAAATATTAAGCAGTTTTGGAACTAGAAGTGAGTAGCTTCATGCCGTTAGAATCCTATTATGTATGTGTACAAAGGTGTAACCCGCCTAAGGGTATAGGAAAACAGCATTGTATAAATACGGATACTACTTATGTAGGAAATCAGACATCTTGTAATTGAACAATTGATATTAGTACGACTAGCGGCTGGGCAAATTCAACCAGCTGGACGGTTCCAGAAGGAAAAGGGTGGTATTGGCTATGCAATGATACAGCCCGTAAGGTCTTGCCTGAGAATTGGAAGGGAACTTGCACTCTTGGAGCGGTAGTCCCCAGTATGACAGTACATGATGTAGTGCCTGGAGGTTACTTGAGAAATCATATGCGGAGAATCAGATGAAAAATTAACAATCCATTGGTAGAGAGACACACCCCTTTTCATAGTTTTGTGCGATGGTTTATCCCATGGTTAGGAGTGAGTGAATTGGAAAAGGCAATAGTTAATATTTCTGCAATTATAGAGAAGTTAGAAAACAAAATTCTGGATGCTATAAAGGCTCAACAAGAAGAGATATCTAGTTTATCACAGGTCGTATTACAAAATCGGATGGCCCTAGACTTGTTACTGGCCACTCAAGGGGGAGTCTGTACAGTAATAAACACAAGTTGTTGTATGTATGTAGATCAGAGTGGAAGGATCTCTACCGACCTGGAAGAAATCTGGAAGCAGACAAGGATCCTACATGAGATCAGTAAAGATGATCTTTCATGGAGTTTTAGTGAACTATGGAATAAGTTAACCTCCTGGTTGCCCAATTTCCAATGGTTGAAACGAGTATTCATTGCTCTAATCGAATTAGTAGTGTTAGGAATATTTGTGTGCATGTTGTTTAGATGCCTGCTTTGTTGTGTTACTGTAAATAATGAAAGTATCTGATGCAAAAGAATTTGCATGGGAAAAGAAAAGGGGGGATTGATTAAGGAGGTATTGGGGAGGCAAGGACAATCCCCAGACAAGGACTGTATATCTCGAAACAAGACACTGGAACTCATGATAAGGAAGCGGCAGGCGGACAGAGAAACGAATGTAAGGACTATAAGTCTCGAAACTGGACATTGGAATTCATTATAAAGATACAGCAAACGGGAGAATTAGCAACAACCAGCTCTTGCAATTAAGAAACATGCCAATTCAGCAGATTCCTGACCAAAGGTGAAAAGTACACTGTGAGGAAGACTCGGGGTCTTCCTCCCAAAGACCCCTGCCCACGTCCCAAAGACCCCTGCCCACAATTCTTGGAAGGCTCTGCGCAGGCGCAAGGTGCCAAAAGGCTAATTAGCATGAGAAGCGAGGGAAGGCGGGGATAGGTAATGCATATGTATAGGTGCTTGTAGAATATTGATAGATTGATTGTATAAATTCAAGACTGCTTTCTGCTTTGGGTATGCACGATAGGTGGAGAGATCCCCCGTGCATCCAGCGCTGCAATAAAGAATATACCACTTAAAGGAATTTCGGCTTCGATCTTTGAATCAATTTGGCGACCCGGATGGGACAACCTCTCTGCCGGACTGCAGGACCCGCTGGGAACAGGACTCCCTAGGGTACCCCCGGGATTTCCCGGAGGGACTTCTCAACTCACCGGATCACTGCGGAGGCAGACAAGGACCCCATCATTGTAAGTGAGTATATTCTTTATTCTGGTTTGGTTTTCTGGTAGACCGGTCATCTGGAACTGTCTGTAAGTCAGAAGGTGATCTTCTGCGAGGCAGTGTTTGGTATATACTTTGTGGTTAGCACCATAAGTACATGTTTGGGGACCTTAAGGAAGGAGCTCGCTTTAAGGTCCATCTGGAATTGTGTTGTCTATTTCGGTTTTCTGACTCATGGAGTATGGTATTTAACTCTGGTTATTGTTACTGCGATTTTGGCTATTTTCCTGGTGGTAATAGTAGGTTCGTGGCATTGTTATAAGAAAGATATCGTTACGGTGTTACACAGTTCGGTTTTCTGACTTATCGCATGTGGAATTTGACTCTGACTATTGTTACTGTGATTTTGGCAATATTGCTGGTAATAGTAGTTTTGTGACATCGCTACTGAGAGATATTGCGTGCCCGTATTTTTGTGAGTGATACGTTTTGTGATACGCTTTTGTAAGTAACATGTGTATTCTGAAAGTGTAAACTGGAAACTGGGGGGGCAAACAAGCAGTGAAATTTTAAAGAAAAGTGTGTTAGGCTGTGTTTTAAGTCACTGGAAGGATATTGGAGGATCTGCCGGTGGAAGTGTGAACAGGAAAACGTTGATAAAATATCGTAATCAGTGGTGGCCGCTTTATAAGCTGGAATGTGGAGAAAAGTGGCCCCTAAATGGAACTTTAAACTCTAATATTTTGCTACAGTTAATGTTGTTTTTTGAGAAGCAGAACAGGATGAAATGTTGTATACTGATGTTTCAGCATCTTGGTGGGAAAAGGTACGGACTTAAGTTGGCCCCTGACTGAACCTTTGATGTTGGCATTAGAGAAGTACAGGCTGGAGAAAGATAAAGGAAGTGTTAAAAGGGTTGTTGAAAGTGTTAAAGGTGTTTGAAGTTGAATGAGCAGGGAAAGAGGATGTAGGAATGTTAATAGTTCTGCCTCTGCCCGAGGCAGAGATCTTAAAATCATGGGTGTTAGCCCTTTAGGGCAAAGGGACCATGATCGGTCCGAGAGAGTTGTCACAGAAACAGAAAAGAGGTCAACTCTTAAAACAACCTGAGTTCATGTGCGAGCTCAGATTGCTGATGGGACCGTTCAGGGAACTGTGGACAATTGCATTCCCCTGACCGACCCCCACTAAGACCCGAATCATCCTGAAAATTATGAACGGTTAAGTAAATACTAAAACCTGGATGAATTGGGAATTGAGAATATGCTTCCAACAAGGTCTAAAAGAAAGCCCTATGGAATTTTTGGACCAACTCTGAAATGTAATGAAAATAAATAAATAAATAAATAAATAAAACAAAACGGTTTGGACCTGGCTTTGGAGGACAAATTGACTAGCCTTTTCCTAGGGTAATCAACCCCTGATTTCAACAGGAATAACGGGGACCTGGGGAATCTACCCTAGCGGATCCTCCACTGGTTATAATGAAGCTAGGGGAGGAATGGAAGTGAAATTTCTTATTGCTATGGGGCAACGTATTCAGTTCTAAATCAAGCATTAATGCCTTCACAGAATTATTATGTTAGGGTAAAAGGTGTGTCGTGGTTTAACCCGGCCGGCAGCTAAACACCACGCAGCTGTTCGCTCCCCCTCCCCCTCCCTCTCTGGGACGGGGGAGAGAAATGGAAAGTGAAGCCCGTGAGTTGAGATAAAGACAGTTTAATAAGACAAAATAATAGTAATAATAATAATAATAATAATAATAATAATAATAATAATAATAATACAATGATGATAATAGTACCACTACTAATAATGTGTACAAACAAGTGATGCACAATGCAATTGCTCACCACCCGCTGACCGATGCCCAGCCTAACCCCGAGCAGTCCGGCCCCCTCCCCCTGGCTAGCCACCCCTGTGTATTGTTTAGCCTGACGTCAGATGCTATGGAATACCCCTTTGGCTAGTTTGGGTCACCTGTCCTGGGTCTGTCCCCTCCCAGCTCTTACTGCACCCCCAGCCTGCCTGTTGGCAGGACAGAGCAAGAAGCTGAGATGTCCTTGGCTTGGTATAAGCACTGCTCTGCAACAATTAAAACATCGGGGTGTTATCAGCACTCTTCTCATCCTAAGCCAAAACATAGCATTCTACCAGCTACTAGGAAGAAAATTAACTCTGTTCTAACTGAAACCAGGACAAGGTGTAACCAAAAAGGCTTATTTTTGTGAACCTTTGAAGTACAAGTTAGGGAAACAATGGGGCATACACAGATTTTTATCTATGCCTAGCTCCTCATGGGCACTCTTAGGTAGAGATTTATTAGAGCAAGCAGGAGCAGAAATTGTCTTTGAAAAAGGGAAAATGGAATTAAGAACAGGAGAAGAACAACTAATAAATGTGTTAAGCTGGGCACTAATACAAACTGACCCTAAAAGTGAAATACCTTTAGAGATCACAGATCAAGTATGTCCAGGAGTTTGGGCTACCGAAGTCCCTGGAAGAGCTAAAAATGTGACCTTAATAATTATTAAACTAAAACCAGGAGAGAAACCCGTTAAGGTTAAGTAATATCCTTTGAGGATAGAAGATAGGAAAGGAATTAAAGAGATAATTGATAAATTTTTACAGTATGGATTATTGCTTGAATGCGAATCAGAATACAATGCACCCATATTGCCAATTAAAAAGGCAGATGAAAAAGCTATAGGCTAGTTCAGGATTTGAGGGCCATAAATAAAATCACTGAGGATATACATCCAGTAGTGGCAAACCCTTATAATTTGCTGACTAAATTAAAGAATAGTCAAGTCTGGTTTACCGTACTGGATTTAAAAGATGCCTTCTTCTGCCTAGGCTTAGCCACAGAAAGCCAAAACCTATTCGCCTTTGAATGGGAAAATCCCGATTCAGGCAGAAAGACGCAGCTTACGTGGACATTACTACCTCAAGGATTCAAGAATAGCCCCGCTATTTTTGGAAACCAATTAGCAAGGGAACTCGAAACATGGATACCTCCGGACACTGAAGGTGCTTTCTTACAATATGTAGATGATCTCTTAATAGCTACCGAGACTAAAGGGAGTTGTATTCAATGGACTATAAGTCGTCTTAATTTTCTGGGTTTAAATGGATCTCAAGTCTCTTGACAGAAAGTCCAGCTGGCTCAACAAAGTGTGACCTATCTGGGATTTGACATTTCGGAAGGACAACGAGAACTAGGAACTGAACATAAGGAAGTCATTTGCCGGACTCCAGAACCTCAAATGGTAAAGGAGCTACAAACCTTTTTAGGAATGACAGGTTGGTGTCGCCTTTGGATTTATAATTATGGACTATTGGTAAAGCCTCTATGTGAATTGATAAAGATTCACCAGTCAAAGTTAGTCTGGACTGGAGAAGCACAAAAAGTCTTTAAACAACTTAAACAAGAATTGATGATTTTGAAATATCAAGCAATATTGGTAGAACAGGACGACGTGGAAATTGTGATCATTAATATTGTGAATCTAGCCTCTTTTCTTAGTGATGCTCCGGCACAACCTGTGATTCACGATTGTTTAGAAACTATAGAGACTGTGTATTCCAGCCGAGCAGACCTTAAGGAGGAGCCCATGGAAGATGCGGAAGAAACTTGGTTCACGGATGGGAGCAGTTTTGTTACGCAAAGACAACGTAAAGCTGGATATGCTATAACAACTACTCAGCAGGTAATCGAGGCTAAGCCTTTACCCCCTGGAACATCAGCTCAAAAGGCGGAGATAGTTGCTCTCACGAGAGCATTGGAACTGGCAGCGGGAAAAAGGGTAAATATTTGGACAGATTCTAAATATACATTCGGCGTGGTACATGCTCATGGAGCAATTTGGAAAGAACATGGATTGCTGACCGCTCAGTGAAAACACAAAGTATGCTGAAGACATTTTAAAATTGTTAGAGGCTGTAAAACAACCAGAAAAGGTAGCTATCATGCATTGTCAGGGACACCAAAAGGGGAACACCGATTTTGAAACTGGAAAATCGATTGGCAGAGGCTAAGCAGGCAGCTGAAATAACTGAGGTGAAGGCATTGTCTTTGATACCAGACGGTAAAATCCAAACTATATCCAAATTATACAAAAGAAGACTTAAAATTAATTGAAGATTTGAAAGGTAAAATGAAACCAGATGGATGAGTATATTTAAAAGATAACCACATAGTAATACCCTCTAGTTTGACATGGCCCATAGTTCTTACAGAACACAATAAAACGCACTGGGGAGCTGGCACACTGCATAAGAGCCTGAGTCAGACATTAGTGGGACGATATGATAAAACAAGTAACTCAACAATGTAGCATTTGCTTACACAATAACCCCAATACCAAGGACAGAATAAAATTTGGAATAATCGGTAAAGGAAATTATTCGGGGCAACAGTGGCAAATTGATTTTTCAGAACTCCCTAGAAAAGGGGGGTATCATTATTTACTGGTTCTGACTGACACGTTTTCAGGAAGGCCTGAAGCCTTTCCCTGTCGAACAAACAAAGCAAGAGAAGTGGTTAAAGTCTTGTTAAATGAAATAATAGCATGCTTTGGGATTCTAGTAGCAATGTCTTCTGATAGAGTTTCACATTTTTGTGCACAAGTGGTAGAACAGATAAGTAAGATTCTAAAGATAGATTGGCAACTGCATGCTCCTTATAGACCACAGGCAAGTGGACAGGTAGAAAAAATGAACCATTTAATTAAACAATAAATAGCTAAAATTGGATAAGAAGCTAATTTGTCATGGCCTCAATCCCTCCCTTTAGCATTACTTGGAATTAGAGTTAAACCTAGAATAAAAGGAAATTTGAGTCCCTTCAAAATCTTATATGGAAGGCCATAGCAATTTCTATTTAGTGGAGAGGACCTAACGCAGTTAGGATCAGAATATTTATATGCGTATATAACTGAACTTCAGAAACAATTAAATAAAGTACATAAATTTGTTTTAGGGACCAGGGCTAGAGGGTTGGATCAACCAATCCACCCCTTGAAGCTCGGGGATTATATATATATAAAGACTTTTTCAGGACAACCCGTGCAGGAAAAATGGAAGGAAAGTGGATGGGACCATACCAAGTATTACTGACAACACACACCGCCATGAAGATTAAGAAGCAAGCAGCTTGGATCCACAATTCAAGGGTGAAGAAGGCCCCGGCGAGGATATGGACCACCACTCCAATTGGACCAACAAAATTACGGTTTTCCAGATCCTAATGATTGCAGGGGTGCGGTTCTCGGATTTGGGGTGGGCAACTTGGGATGAGAACTTACACCTGACCTTAATACAAACAATTTCTCAAGTAACTAATAAGACGAACTGTTGGGTATGCACCCATCTGCCACAGCACGGGAATAAGGGTGTATCGTTAATTGGGATTCCCTTGCCTGCAAACTTATCTTGGACTAATTTGTGGGAAAACACATCTCGGGGTCGAAAATATTAAGCAGTTTTGGAACTAGAAGTGAGTAGCTTCATGCCGTTAGAATCCTATTATGTATGTGTACAAAGGTGTAACCCGCCTAAGGGTATAGGAAAACAGCATTGTATAAATACGGATACTACTTATGTGGGAAATCAGACATCTTGTAATTAAACAATTGATATTAGTGCGACTAGCGGCTGGGCAAATTCAACCAGCTGGACGGTTCCAGAAGGAAAAGGGTGGTATTGGCTATGCAAAGATACAGCCCGTAAGGTCTTGCCTGAGAATTGGAAGGGAACTTGCACTCTTGGAGCGGTAGTCCCCAATATGACAGTACATGATGTAGTGCCTGGAGGTTACTTGAGAAATCATATGCGGAGAATCAGATGAAAAATTAACAATCCATTGGTAGAGAGACACACCCCTTTTCATAGTTTTGTGCGATGGTTTATCCCATGGTTAGGAGTGAGTGAATTGGAAAAGGCAATAGTTAATATTTCTGCAATTATAGAAAAGTTAGAAAACAAAATTCTGGATGCTATAAAGGCTCAACAAGAAGAGATATCTAGTTTATCACAGGTCGTATTACAAAATCGGATGGCCCTAGACTTGTTACTGGCCACTCAAGGGGGAGTCTGTACAGTAATAAACACAAGTTGTTGTATGTATGTAGATCAGAGTGGAAGGATCTCTACCGACCTGGAAGAAATATGGAAGCAGACAAGGATCCTACATGAGATCAGTAAAAATGATCTTTCATGGAGTTTTAGTGAACTATGGAATAAGTTAACCTCCTGGTTGCCCAATTTCCAATGGTTGAAACGAGTATTCATTGCTCTAATCGTATTAGTAGTGTTAGGAATATTTGTGGGCATGTTGTTTAGATGCCTGCTTTGTTGTGTTACTGTAAATAATGAAAGTATCTGATGCAAAAGAATTTGCATGGGAAAAGAAAAGGGGGGATTGATTAAGGAGGTATTGGGGAGGCAAGGACAATCCCCAGACAAGGACTGTATATCTCGAAACAAGACACTGGAACTCATGATAAGGAAGCGGCAGGCGGACAGAGAAACGAATGTAAGGACTATAAGTCTCGAAACTGGACATTGGAATTCATTATAAAGACACAACAAACGGGAGAATTAGCAACAACCAGCTCTTGCAATTAAGAAACATGCCAATTCAGCAGATTCCTGACCAAAGGTGAAAAGTACACTGTGAGGAAGACTCGGGGTCTTCCTCCCAAAGACCCCTGCCCACGTCCCAAAGACCCCTGCCCACAATTCTTGGAAGGCTCTGCGCAGGCGCAAGGTGCCAAAAGGCTAATTAGCATGAGAAGCGAGGGAAGGCGGGGATAGGTAATGCATATGTATAGGTGCTTGTAGAATATTGATAGATTGATTGTATAAATTCAAGACTGCTTTCTGCTTTGGGTATGCACGATAGGTGGAGAGATCCCCCGTGCATCCAGCGCTGCAATAAAGAATATACCACTTAAAGGAATTTCGGCTTCGATCTTTGAATCAATTTGGCGACCCGGATGGGACAACCTCTCTGCCGGACTGCAGGACCCGCTGGGAACAGGACTCCCTAGGGTACCCCCGGGATTTCCCGGAGGGACTCCTTGACTCACCGGATCACTGCGGAGGCAGACAAGGACCCCATCATTGTAAGTGAGTATATTCTTTATTCTGGTTTGGTTTTCTGGTAGACCGGTCATCTGGAACTGTCTGTAAGTCAGAAGGTGATCTTCTGCGAGGCAGTGTTTGGTATATACTTTGTGGTTAGCACCATAAGTACATGTTTGGGGACCTTAAGGAAGGAGCTCGCTTTAAGGTCCATCTGGAATTGTGTTGTCTATTTCGGTTTTCTGACTCATGGAGTATGGTATTTAACTCTGGTTATTGTTACTGCGATTTTGGCTATTTTCCTGGTGGTAATAGTAGGTTCGTGGCATTGTTATAAGAAAGATATCGTTACGGTGTTACACAGTTCGGTTTTCTGACTTATCGCATGTGGAATTTGACTCTGACTATTGTTACTGTGATTTTGGCAATATTGCTGGTAATAGTAGTTTTGTGACATCGCTACTGAAAGATATTGCGTGCCCGTATTTTTGTGAGTGATACGTTTTGTGATACGCTTTTGTAAGTAACATGTGTATTCTGAAAGTGTAAACTGGAAACTGGGGGGGCAAACAAGCAGTGAAATTTTAAAGAAAAGTGTGTTAGGCTGTGTTTGAAGTCACTGGAAGGATATTGGAGGATCTGCCGGTGGAAGTGTGAACAGGAAAACATTGATAAAATATCGTAATCAGTGGTGGCCGCTTTATAAGCTGGAATGTGGAGAAAAGTGGCCCCTAAATGGAACTTTAAACTCTAATATTTTGCTACAGTTAATGTTGTTTTTTGAGAAGCAGAACAGGATGAAATGTTGTATACTGATGTTTCAGCATCTTGGTGGGAAAAGGTACGGACTTAAGTTGGCCCCTGACTGAACCTTTGATGTTGGCATTAGAGAAGTACAGGCTGGAGAAAGATAAAGGAAGTGTTAAAAGGGTTGTTGAAAGTGTTAAAGGTGTTTGAAGTTGAATGAGCAGGGAAAGAGGATGTAGGAATGTTAATAGTTCTGCCTCTGCCCGAGGCAGAGATCTTAAAATCATGGGTGTTAGCCCTTTAGGGCAAAGGGACCATGATCGGTCCGGTCCGAGAGAGTTGTCACAGAAACAGAAAAGAGGTCAACTCTTAAAACAACCTGAGTTCATGTGCGAGCTCAGATTGCTGATGGGACCGTTCAGGGAACTGTGGACAATTGCATTCCCCTGACCGACCCCCACTAAGACCCAAATCATCCTGAAAATTATGAACGGTTAAGTAAATACTAAAACCTGGATGAATTGGGAATTGAGAATATGCTTCCAACAAGGTCTAAAAGAAAGCCCTATGGAATTTTTGGACCAACTCTGAAATGTAAGGAAAATAAATAAATAAATAAATAAATAAAACAAAACGGTTTGGACCTGGCTTTGGAGGACAAATTGACTAGCCTTTTCCTAGGGTAATCAACCCCTGATTTCAACAGGAATAACGGGGACCTGGGGAATCTACCCTAGCGGATCCTCCACTGGTTATAATGAAGCTAGGGGAGGAATGGAAGTGAAATTTCTTATTGCTATGGGGCAACGTATTCAGTTCTAAATCAAGCATTAATGCCTTCACAGAATTATTATGTTAGGGTAAAAGGTGTGTCGTGGTTTAACCCGGCCGGCAGCTAAACACCACGCAGCTGTTCGCTCCCCCTCCCCCTCCCTCTCTGGGACGGGGGAGAGAAATGGAAAGTGAAGCCCGTGAGTTGAGATAAAGACAGTTTAATAAGACAAAATAATAATAATAATAATAATAATAATAATACAATGATGATAATAGTACCACTACTAATAATGTGTACAAACAAGTGATGCACAATGCAATTGCTCACCACCCGCTGACCGATGCCCAGCCTAACCCCGAGCAGTCCGGCCCCCTCCCCCTGGCTAGCCACCCCTATGTATTGTTTAGCCTGACGTCAGATGCTATGGAATACCCCTTTGGCTAGTTTGGGTCACCTGTCCTGGGTCTGTCCCCTCCCAGCTCTTACTGCACCCCCAGCCTGCCTGTTGGCAGGACAGAGCAAGAAGCTGAGATGTCCTTGGCTTGGTATAAGCACTGCTCTGCAACAATTAAAACATCGGGGTGTTATCAGCACTCTTCTCATCCTAAGCCAAAACATAGCATTCTACCAGCTACTAGGAAGAAAATTAACTCTGTTCTAACTGAAACCAGGACAAGGTGTAACCAAAAAGGCTTATTTTTGTGAACCTTTGAAGTACAAGTTAGGGAAACAATGGGGCATACACAGATTTTTATCTATGCCTAGCTCCTCATGGGCACTCTTAGGTAGAGATTTATTAGAGCAAGCAGGAGCAGAAATTGTCTTTGAAAAAGGGAAAATGGAATTAAGAACAGGAGAAGAACAACTAATAAATGTGTTAAGCTGGGCACTAATACAAACTGACCCTAAAAGTGAAATACCTTTAGAGATCACAGATCAAGTATGTCCAGGAGTTTGGGCTACCGAAGTCCCTGGAAGAGCTAAAAATGTGACCTTAATAATTATTAAAGTGAAGCCAGGAGAGAAACCCGTTAAGGTTAAGTAATATCCTTTGAGGATAGAAGATAGGAAAGGAATTAAAGAGATAATTGATAAATTTTTACAGTATGGATTATTGCTTGAATGCGAATCAGAATACAATGCACCCATATTGCCAATTAAAAAGGCAGATGAAAAAGCTATAGGCTAGTTCAGGATTTGAGGGTCATAAATAAAATCACTGAGGATATACATCCAGTAGTGGCAAACCCTTATACTTTGCTGACTAAATTAAAGAATAGTCAAGTCTGGTTTACCGTACTGGATTTAAAAGATGCCTTCTTCTGCCTAGGCTTAGCCACAGAAAGCCAAAACCTATTTGCCTTTGAATGGGAAAATCCCGATTCAGGCAGAAAGACGCAGCTTACGTGGACATTACTACCTCAAGGATTCAAGAATAGCCCCACTATTTTTGGAAACCAATTAGCAAGGGAACTCGAAACATGGATACCTCCGGACACTGAAGGTGCTTTCTTACAATATGTAGATGATCTCTTAATAGCTACCGAGACTAAAGGGAGTTGTATTCAATGGACTATAAGTCGTCTTAATTTTCTGGGTTTAAATGGATCTCAAGTCTCTTGACAGAAAGTCCAGCTGGCTCAACAAAGTGTGACCTATCTGGGATTTGACATTTCGGAAGGACAACGAGAACTAGGAACTGAACATAAGGAAGTCATTTGCCGGACTCCAGAACCTCAAATGGTAAAGGAGCTACAAACCTTTTTAGGAATGACAGGTTGGTGTCGCCTTTGGATTTATAATTATGGACTATTGGTAAAGCCTCTATGTGAATTGATAAAGATTCACCAGTCAAAGTTAGTCTGGACTGGAGAAGCACAAAAAGTCTTTAAACAACTTAAACAAGAATTGATGATTTTGAAATATCAAGCAATATTGGTAGAACAGGACGACGTGGAAATTGTGATCATTAATATTGTGAATCTAGCCTCTTTTCTTAGTGATGCTCCGGCACAACCTGTGATTCACGATTGTTTAGAAACTATAGAGACTGTGTATTCCAGCCGAGCAGACCTTAAGGAGGAGCCCATGGAAGATGCGGAAGAAACTTGGTTCACGGATGGGAGCAGTTTTGTTACGCAAAGACAACGTAAAGCTGGATATGCTATAACAACTACTCAGCAGGTAATCGAGTCTAAGCCTTTACCCCCTGGAACATCAGCTCAAAAGGCGGAGATAGTTGCTCTCACGAGAGCATTGGAACTGGCAGCGGGAAAAAGGGTAAATATTTGGACAGATTCTAAATATACATTCGGCGTGGTACATGCTCATGGAGCAATTTGGAAAGAACATGGATTGCTGACCGCTCAGTGAAAACACAAAGTATGCTGAAGACATTTTAAAATTGTTAGAGGCTGTAAAACAACCAGAAAAGGTAGCTATCATGCATTGTCAGGGACACCAAAAGGGGAACACCGATTTTGAAACTGGAAAATCGATTGGCAGAGGCTAAGCAGGCAGCTGAAATAACTGAGGTGAAGGTCTTTGATACCAGACGGTAAAATCCAAACTATATCCAAATTATACAAAAGAAGACTTAAAATTAATTGAAGATTTGAAAGGTAAAATGAAACCAGATGGATGAGTATATTTAAAAGATAACCACATAGTAATACCCTCTAGTTTGACATGGCCCATAGTTCTTACAGAACACAATAAAACGCACTGGGGAGCTGGCACACTGCATAAGAGCCTGAGTCAGACATTAGTGGGACGATATGATAAAACAAGTAACTCAACAATGTAGCATTTGCTTACACAATAACCCCAATACCAAGGACAGAATAAAATTTGGAATAATCGGTAAAGGAAATTATTCGGGGCAACAGTGGCAAATTGATTTTTCAGAACTCCCTAGAAAAGGGGGGTATCATTATTTACTGGTTCTGACTGACACGCTTTCAGGAAGGCCTGAAGCCTTTCCCTGTCGAACAAACAAAGCAAGAGAAGTGGTTAAAGTCTTGTTAAATGAAATAATAGCATGCTTTGGGATTCTAGTAGCAATGTCTTCTGATAGAGTTTCACATTTTTGTGCACAAGTGGTAGAACAGATAAGTAAGATTCTAAAGATAGATTGGCAACTGCATACTCCTTATAGACCACAGGCAAGTGGACAGGTAGAAAAAATGAACCATTTAATTAAACAATAAATAGCTAAAATTGGATAAGAAGCTAATTTGTCATGGCCTCAATCCCTCCCTTTAGCATTACTTGGAATTAGAGTTAAACCTAGAATAAAAGGAAATTTGAGTCCCTTCAAAATCTTATATGGAAGGCCATAGCAATTTCTATTTAGTGGAGAGGACCTAACGCAGTTAGGATCAGAATATTTATATGCGTATATAACTGAACTTCAGAAACAATTAAATAAAGTACATAAATTTGTTTTAGGGACCAGGGCTAGAGGGTTGGATCAACCAATCCACCCCTTTAAGCTCGGGGATTATATATATATAAAGACTTTTTCAGGACAACCCCTGCAGGAAAAATGGAAGGAAAGTGGATGGGACCATACCAAGTATTACTGACAACACACACCGCCATGAAGATTAAGAAGCAAGCAGCTTGGATCCACAATTCAAGGGTGAAGAAGGCCCCGGCGAGGATATGGACCACCACTCCAATTGGACCAACAAAATTACGGTTTTCCAGATCCTAATGATTGCAGGGGTGCGGTTCTCGGATTTGGGGTGGGCAACTTGGGATGAGAACTTACACCTGACCTTAATACAAACAATTTCTCAAGTAACTCAGAAGACGAACTGTTGGGTATGCACCCATCTGCCACAGCATGGGAATAAGGGTGTATCGTTAATTGGGATTCCCTTGCCTGCAAACTTATCTTGGACTAATTTGTGGGAAAACACATCTCGGGGTCGAAAATATTAAGCAGTTTTGGAACTAGAAGTGAGTAGCTTCATGCCGTTAGAATCCTATTATGTATGTGTACAAAGGTGTAACCCGCCTAAGGGTATAGGAAAACAGCATTGTATAAATACGGATACTACTTATGTGGGAAATCAGACATCTTGTAATTAAACAATTGATATTAGTACGACTAGCGGCTGGGCAAATTCAACCAGCTGGACGGTTCCAGAAGGAAAAGGGTGGTATTGGCTATGCAATGATACAGCCCGTAAGGTCTTGCCTGAGAATTGGAAGGGAACTTGCACTCTTGGAGCGGTAGTCCCCAATATGACAGTACATGATGTAGTGCCTGGAGGTTACTTGAGAAATCATATGCGGAGAATCAGATGAAAAATTAACAATCCATTGGTAGAGAGACACACCCCTTTTCATAGTTTTGTGCGATGGTTTATCCCATGGTTAGGAGTGAGTGAATTGGAAAAGGCAATAGTTCATATTTCTGCAATTATAGAGAAGTTAGAAAACAAAATTCTGGATGCTATAAAGGCTCAACAAGAAGAGATATCTAGTGTATCACAGGTCGTATTACAAAATCGGATGGCCCTAGACTTGTTACTGGCCACTCAAGGGGGAGTCTGTACAGTAATAAACACAAGTTGTTGTATGTATGTAGATCAGAGTGGAAGGATCTCTACCGACCTGGAAGAAATCTGGAAGCAGACAAGGATCCTACATGAGATCAGTAAAGATGATCTTTCATGGAGTTTTAGTGAACTATGGAATAAGTTAACCTCCTGGTTGCCCAATTTCCAATGGTTGAAACGAGTATTCATTGCTCTAATCGTATTAGTAGTGTTAGGAATATTTGTGTGCATGTTGTTTAGATGCCTGCTTTGTTGTGTTACTGTAAATAATGAAAGTATCTGATGCAAAAGAATTTGCATGGGAAAAGAAAAGGGGGGATTGATTAAGGAGGTATTGGGGAGGCAAGGACAATCCCCAGACAAGGACTGTATATCTCGAAACAAGACACTGGAACTCATGATAAGGAAGCGGCAGGCGGACAGAGAAACGAATGTAAGGACTATAAGTCTCGAAACTGGACATTGGAATTCATTATAAAGATACAGCAAACGGGAGAATTAGCAACAACCAGCTCTTGCAATTAAGAAACATGCCAATTCAGCAGATTCCTGACCAAAGGTGAAAAGTACACTGTGAGGAAGACTCGGGGTCTTCCTCCCAAAGACCCCTGCCCACGTCCCAAAGACCCCTGCCCACAATTCTTGGAAGGCTCTGCGCAGGCGCAAGGTGCCAAAAGGCTAATTAGCATGAGAAGCGAGGGAAGGCGGGGATAGGTAATGCATATGTATAGGTGCTTGTAGAATATTGATAGATTGATTGTATAAATTCAAGACTGCTTTCTGCTTTGGGTATGCACGATAGGTGGAGAGATCCCCCGTGCATCCAGCGCTGCAATAAAGAATATACCACTTAAAGGAATTTCGGCTTCGATCTTTGAATCAATTTGGCGACCCGGATGGGACAACCTCTCTGCCGGACTGCAGGACCCGCTGGGAACAGGACTCCCTAGGGTACCCCCGGGATTTCCCGGAGGGACTCCTCGACTCACCGGATCACTGCGGAGGCAGACAAGGACCCCATCATTGTAAGTGAGTATATTCTTTATTCTGGTTTGGTTTTCTGGTAGACCGGTCATCTGGAACTGTCTGTAAGTCAGAAGGTGATCTTCTGCGAGGCAGTGTTTGGTATATACTTTGTGGTTAGCACCATAAGTACATGTTTGGGGACCTTAAGGAAGGAGCTCGCTTTAAGGTCCATCTGGAATTGTGTTGTCTATTTCGGTTTTCTGACTCATGGAGTATGGTATTTATCTCTGGTTATTGTTACTGCGATTTTGGCTATTTTCCTGGTGGTAATAGTAGGTTCGTGGCATTGTTATAAGAAAGATATCGTTACGGTGTTACACAGTTCGGTTTTCTGACTTATCGCATGTGGAATTTGACTCTGACTATTGTTACTGTGATTTTGGCAATATTGCTGGTAATAGTAGTTTTGTGACATCGCTACTGAAAGATATTGCGTGCCCGTATTTTTGTGAGTGATACGTTTTGTGATACGCTTTTGTAAGTAACATGTGTATTCTGAAAGTGTAAACTGGAAACTGGGGGGGCAAACAAGCAGTGAAATTTTAAAGAAAAGTGTGTTAGGCTGTGTTTGAAGTCACTGGAAGGATATTGGAGGATCTGCCGGTGGAAGTGTGAACAGGAAAACATTGATAAAATATCGTAATCAGTGGTGGCCGCTTTATAAGCTGGAATGTGGAGAAAAGTGGCCCCTAAATGGAACTTTAAACTCTAATATTTTGCTACAGTTAATGTTGTTTTTTGAGAAGCAGAACAGGATGAAATGTTGTATACTGATGTTTCAGCATCTTGGTGGGAAAAGGTACGGACTTAAGTTGGCCCCTGACTGAACCTTTGATGTTGGCATTAGAGAAGTACAGGCTGGAGAAAGATAAAGGAAGTGTTAAAAGGGTTGTTGAAAGTGTTAAAGGTGTTTGAAGTTGAATGAGCAGGGAAAGAGGATGTAGGAATGTTAATAGTTCTGCCTCTGCCCGAGGCAGAGATCTTAAAATCATGGGTGTTAGCCCTTTAGGGCAAAGGGACCATGATCGGTCCGGTCCGAGAGAGTTGTCACAGAAACAGAAAAGAGGTCAACTCTTAAAACAACCTGAGTTCATGTGCGAGCTCAGATTGCTGATGGGACCGTTCAGGGAACTGTGGACAATTGCATTCCCCTGACCGACCCCCACTAAGACCCAAATCATCCTGAAAATTATGAACGGTTAAGTAAATACTAAAACCTGGATGAATTGGGAATTGAGAATATGCTTCCAACAAGGTCTAAAAGAAAGCCCTATGGAATTTTTGGACCAACTCTGAAATGTAAGGAAAATAAATAAATAAATAAATAAATAAAACAAAACGGTTTGGACCTGGCTTTGGAGGACAAATTGACTAGCCTTTTCCTAGGGTAATCAACCCCTGATTTCAACAGGAATAACGGGGACCTGGGGAATCTACCCTAGCGGATCCTCCACTGGTTATAATGAAGCTAGGGGAGGAATGGAAGTGAAATTTCTTATTGCTATGGGGCAACGTATTCAGTTCTAAATCAAGCATTAATGCCTTCACAGAATTATTATGTTAGGGTAAAAGGTGTGTCGTGGTTTAACCCGGCCGGCAGCTAAACACCACGCAGCTGTTCGCTCCCCCTCCCCCTCCCTCTCTGGGACGGGGGAGAGAAATGGAAAGTGAAGCCTGTGAGTTGAGATAAAGACAGTTTAATAAGACAAAATAATAAAAATAATAAAAATAAAAATAAAAATAAAAAATAAAAATAAAAATAAAAATAAGAATTAAAATAAAAATAAAAATAAAAATAAAAATAAAAATAATAATAATAATACAATGATGATAATAGTACCACTACTAATAATGTGTACAAACAAGTGATGCACAATGCAATTGCTCACCACCCGCTGACCGATGCCCAGCCTCACCCCGAGCAGTCCGGCCCCCTCCCCCTGGCTAGCCACCCCTATGTATTGTTTAGCCTGACGTCAGATGCTATGGAATACCCCTTTGGCTAGTTTGGGTCACCTGTCCTGGGTCTGTCCCCTCCCAGCTCTTCCTGCACCCCCAGCCTGCCTGTTGGCAGGACAGAGCAAGAAGCTGAGATGTCCTTGGCTTGGTATAAGCACTGCTCTGCAACAATTAAAACATCGGGGTGTTATCAGCACTCTTCTCATCCTAAGCCAAAACAGAGCATTCTACCAGCTACTAGGAAGAAAATTAACTCTGTTCTAACTGAAACCAGGACAAGGTGTAACCAAAAAGGCTTATTTTTGTGAACCTTTGAAGTACAAGTTAGGGAAACAATGGGGCATACACAGATTTTTATCTATGCCTAGCTCCTCATGGGCACTCTTAGGTAGAGATTTATTAGAGCAAGTAGGAGCAGAAATTGTCTTTGAAAAAGGGAAAATGGAATTAAGAACAGGAGAAGAACAACTAATAAATGTGTTAAGCTTGGCACTAATACAAACTGACCCTAAAAGTGAAATACCTTTAGAGATCACAGATCAAGTATGTCCAGGAGTTTGGGCTACCGAAGTCCCTGGAAGAGCTAAAAATGTGACTTTAATAATTATTAAATTGAAGCCAGGAGAGAAACCCGTTAAGGTTAAGTAATATCCTTTGAGGATAGAAGATAGGAAAGGAATTAAAGAGATAATTGATAAATTTTTACAGTATGGATTATTGCTTGAATGCGAATCAGAATACAATGCACCCATATTGCCAATTAAAAAGGCAGATGAAAAAGCTATAGGCTAGTTCAGGATTTGAGGGCCATAAATAAAATCACTGAGGATATACATCCAGTAGTGGCAAACCCTTATACTTTGCTGACTAAATTAAAGAATAGTCAAGGCTGGTTTACCGTACTGGATTTAAAAGATGCCTTCTTCTGCCTAGGCTTAGCCACAGAAAGCCAAAACCTATTCGCCTTTGAATGGGAAAATCCCGATTCAGGCAGAAAGACGCAGCTTACGTGGACATTACTACCTCAAGGATTCAAGAATAGCCCCACTATTTTTGGAAACCAATTAGCAAGGGAACTCGAAACATGGATACCTCCGGACACTGAAGGTGCTTTCTTACAATATGTAGATGATCTCTTAATAGCTACCGAGACTAAAGGGAGTTGTATTCAATGGACCATAAGTCGTCTTAATTTTCTGGGTTTAAATGGATCTCAAGTCTCTTGACAGAAAGTCCAGCTGGCTCAACAAAGTGTGACCTATCTGGGATTTGACATTTCGGAAGGACAACGAGAACTAGGAACTGAACATAAGGAAGTCATTTGCCGGACTCCAGAACCTCAAATGGTAAAGGAGCTACAAACCTTTTTAGGAATGACAGGTTGGTGTCGCCTTTGGATTTATAATTATGGACTATTGGTAAAGCCTCTATGTGAATTGATAAAGATTCACCAGTCAAAGTTAGTCTGGACTGGAGAAGCACAAAAAGTCTTTAAACAACTTAAACAAGAATTGATGATTTTGAAACATCAAGCAATATTGGTAGAACAGGACGACGTGGAAATTGTGATAATTAATATTGTGAATCTAGCCTCTTTTCTTAGTGATGCTCCGGCACAACCTGTGATTCACGATTGTTTAGAAACTATAGAGACTGTGTATTCCAGCCGAGCAGACCTTAAGGAGGAGCCCATGGAAGATGCGGAAGAAACTTGGTTCACGGATGGGAGCAGTTTTGTTACGCAAAGACAACGTAAAGCTGGATATGCTATAACAACTACTCAGCAGGTAATCGAGTCTAAGCCTTTACCCCCTGGAACATCAGCTCAAAAGGCGGAGATAGTTGCTCTCACGAGAGCATTGGAACTGGCAGCGGGAAAAAGGGTAAATATTTGGACAGATTCTAAATATACATTCGGCGTGGTACATGCTCATGGAGCAATTTGGAAAGAACATGGATTGCTGACCGCTCAGTGAAAACACAAAGTATGCTGAAGAAATTTTAAAATTGTTAGAGGCTGTAAAACAACCAGAAAAGGTAGCTATCATGCATTGTCAGGGACACCAAAAGGGGAACACCGATTTTGAAATTGGAAATCGATTGGCAGAGGCTAAGCAGGCAGCTGAAATAACTGAGGTGAAGGCATTGTCTTTGATACCAGACGGTAAAATCCAAACTATATCCAAATTATACAAAAGAAGACTTAAAATTAATTGAAGATTTGAAAGGTAAAATGAAACCAGATGGATGAGTATATTTAAAAGATAACCACATAGTAATACCCTCTAGTTTGACATGGCCCATAGTTCTTACAGAACACAATAAAACGCACTGGGGAGCTGGCACACTGCATAAGAGCCTGAGTCAGACATTAGTGGGACGATATGATAAAACAAGTAACTCAACAATGTAGCATTTGCTTACACAATAACCCCAATACCAAGGATAGAATAAAATTTGGAATAATCGGTAAAGGAAATTATTCGGGGCAACAGTGGCAAATTGATTTTTCAGAACTCCCTAGAAAAGGGGGGTATCATTATTTACTGGTTCTGACTGACACGTTTTCAGGAAGGCCTGAAGCCTTTCCCTGTCGAACAAACAAAGCAAGAGAAGTGGTTAAAGTCTTGTTAAATGAAATAATAGCATGCTTTGGGATTCTAGTAGCAATGTCTTCTGATAGAGTTTCACATTTTTGTGCACAAGTGGTAGAACAGATAAGTAAGATTCTAAAGATAGATTGGCAACTGCATACTCCTTATAGACCACAGGCAAGTGGACAGGTAGAAAAAATGAACCATTTAATTAAACAATAAATAGCTAAAATTGGATAAGAAGCTAATTTGTCATGGCCTCAATCCCTCCCTTTAGCATTACTTGGAATTAGAGTTAAACCTAGAATAAAAGGAAATTTGAGTCCCTTCAAAATCTTATATGCAAGGCCATAGCAATTTCTATTTAGTGGAGAGGACCTAACGCAGTTAGGATCAGAATATTTATATGCGTATATAACTGAACTTCAGAAACAATTAAATAAAGTACATAAATTTGTTTTAGGGACCAGGGCTAGAGGGTTGGATCAACCAATCCACCCCTTGAAGCTCGGGGATTATATATATATAAAGACTTTTTCAGGACAACCCCTGCAGGAAAAATGGAAGGAAAGTGGATGGGACCATACCAAGTATTACTGACAACACACACCGCCATGAAGATTAAGAAGCAAGCAGCTTGGATCCACAATTCAAGGGTGAAGAAGGCCCCGGCGAGGATATGGACCACCACTCCAATTGGACCAACAAAATTACGGTTTTCCAGATCCTAATGATTGCAGGGGTGCGGTTCTCGGATTTGGGGTGGGCAACTTGGGATGAGAACTTACACCTGACCTTAATACAAACAATTTCTCAAGTAACTAATAAGACGAACTGTTGGGTATGCACTCATCTGCCACAGCACGGGAATAAGGGTGTATCGTTAATTGGGATTCCCTTGCCTGCAAACTTATCTTGGACTAATTTGTGGGAAAACACATCTCGGGGTCGAAAATATTAAGCAGTTTTGGAACTAGAAGTGAGTAGCTTCATGCCGTTAGAATCCTATTATGTATGTGTACAAAGGTGTAACCCGCCTAAGGGTATAGGAAAACAGCATTGTATAAATACGGATACTACTTATGTGGGAAATCAGACATCTTGTAATTAAACAATTGATATTAGTACGACTAGCGGCTGGGCAAATTCAACCAGCTGGACGGTTCCAGAAGGAAAAGGGTGGTATTGGCTATGCAATGATACAGCCCGTAAGGTCTTGCCTGAGAATTGGAAGGGAACTTGCACTCTTGGAGCGGTAGTCCCCAATATGACAGTACATGATGTAGTGCCTCGAGGTTACTTGAGAAATCATATGCAGAGAATCAGATGAAAAATTAACAATCCATTGGTAGAGAGACACACCCCTTTTCATAGTTTTGTGCGATGGTTTATCCCATGGTTAGGAGTGAGTGAATTGGAAAAGGCAATAGTTCATATTTCTGCAATTATAGAGAAGTTAGAAAACAAAATTCTGGATGCTATAAAGGCTCAACAAGAAGAGATATCTAGTTTATCACAGGTCGTATTACAAAATCGGATGGCCCTAGACTTGTTACTGGCCACTCAAGGGGGAGTCTGTACAGTAATAAACACAAGTTGTTGTATGTATGTAGATCAGAGTGGAAGGATCTCTACCGACCTGGAAGAAATATGGAAGCAGACAAGGATCCTACATGAGATCAGTAAAGATGATCTTTCATGGAGTTTTAGTGAACTATGGAATAAGTTAACCTCCTGGTTGCCCAATTTCCAATGGTTGAAACGAGTATTCATTGCTCTAATCGTATTAGTAGTGTTAGGAATATTTGTGGGCATGTTGTTTAGATGCCTGCTTTGTTGTGTTACTGTAAATAATGAAAGTATCTGATGCAAAAGAATTTGCATGGGAAAAGAAAAGGGGGGATTGATTAAGGAGGTATTGGGGAGGCAAGGACAATCCCCAGACAAGGACTGTATATCTCGAAACAAGACACTGGAACTCATGATAAGGAAGCGGCAGGCGGACAGAGAAATGAATGTAAGGACTATAAATCTCGAAACTGGACATTGGAATTCATTATAAAGATACAGCAAACGGGAGAATTAGCAACAACCAGCTCTTGCAATTAAGAAACATGCCAATTCAGCAGATTCCTGACCAAAGGTGAAAAGTACACTGTGAGGAAGACTCGGGGTCTTCCTCCCAAAGACCCCTGCCCACGTCCCAAAGACCCCTGCCCACAATTCTTGGAAGGCTCTGCGCAGGCGCAAGGTGCCAAAAGGCTAATTAGCATGAGAAGCGAGGGAAGGCGGGATAGGTAATGCATATGTATAGGTGCTTGTAGAATATTGATAGATTGATTGTATAAATTCAAGACTGCTTTCTGCTTTGGGTATGCACGATAGGTGGAGAGATCCCCCGTGCATCCAGCGCTGCAATAAAGAATATACCACTTAAAGGAATTTCGGCTTCGATCTTTGAATCAATTTGGCGACCCGGATGGGACAACCTCTCTGCCGGACTGCAGGACCCGCTGGGAACAGGACTCCCTAGGGTACCCCCGGGATTTCCCGGAGGGACTCCTCGACTCACCGGATCACTGCGGAGGCAGACAAGGACCCCATCATTGTAAGTGAGTATATTCTTTATTCTGGTTTGGTTTTCTGGTAGACCGGTCATCTGGAACTGTCTGTAAGTCAGAAGGTGATCTTCTGCGAGGCAGTGTTTGGTATATACTTTGTGGTTAGCACCATAAGTACATGTTTGGGGACCTTAAGGAAGGAGCTCGCTTTAAGGTCCATCTGGAATTGTGTTGTCTATTTCGGTTTTCTGACTCATGGAGTATGGTATTTAACTCTGGTTATTGTTACTGCGATTTTGGCTATTTTCCTGGTGGTAATAGTAGGTTCGTGGCATTGTTATAAGAAAGATATCGTTACGGTGTTACACAGTTCGGTTTTCTGACTTACCGCATGTGGAATTTGACTCTGACTATTGTTACTGTGATTTTGGCAATATTGCTGGTAATAGTAGTTTTGTGACATCGCTACTGAAAGATATTGCGTGCCCGTATTTTTGTGAGTGATACGTTTTGTGATACGCTTTTGTAAGTAACGTGTATTCTGAAAGTGTAAACTGGAAACTGGGGGGGCAAACAAGCAGTGAAATTTTAAAGAAAAGTGTGTTAGGCTGTGTTTTAAGTCACTGGAAGGATATTGGAGGATCTGCCGGTGGAAGTGTGAACAGGAAAACGTTGAGAAAATATCGTAATCAGTGGTGGCCGCTTTATAAGCTGGAATGTGGAGAAAAGTGGCCCCTAAATGGAACTTTAAACTCTAATATTTTGCTACAGTTAATGTTGTTTTTTGAGAAGCAGAACAGGATGAAATGTTGTATACTGATGTTTCAGCATCTTGGTGGGAAAAGGTACGGACTTAAGTTGGCCCCTGACTGAACCTTTGATGTTTGCGTTAGAGAAGTACAGGCTGGAAAAAGATAAAGGAAGTGTTAAAAGGGTTGTTGAAAGTGTTAAAGGTGTTTGAAGTTGAATGAGCAGGGAAAGAGGATGTAGGAATGTTAATAGTTCTGCCTCTGCCCGAGGCAGAGATCTTAAAATCATGGGTGTTAGCCCTTTAGGGCAAAGGGACCATGATCGGTCCGGTCCGAGAGAGTTGTCACAGAAACAGAAAAGAGGTCAACTCTAAAACAACCTGAGTTCATGTGCGAGCTCAGATTGCTGATGGGACCGTTCAGGGAACTGTGGACAATTGCATTCCCCTGACCGACCCCCACTAAGACCCGAATCATCCTGAAAATTATGAACGGTTAAGTAAATACTAAAACCTGGATGAATTGGGAATTGAGAATATGCTTCCAACAAGGTCTAAAAGAAAGCCCTATGGAATTTTTGGACCAACTCTGAAATGTAAGGAAAATAAATAAATAAATAAATAAATAAAACAAAACGGTTTGGACCTGGCTTTGGAGGACAAATTGACTAGCCTTTTCCTAGGGTAATCAACCCCTGATTTCAACAGGAATAACGGGGACCTGGGGAATCTACCCTAGCGGATCCTCCACTGGTTATAATGAAGCTAGGGGAGGAATGGAAGTGAAATTTCTTATTGCTATGGGGCAACGTATTCAGTTCTAAATCAAGCATTAATGCCTTCACAGAATTATTATGTTAGGGTAAAAGGTGTGTCGTGGTTTAACCCGGCCGGCAGCTAAACACCACGCAGCTGTTCGCTCCCCCTCCCCCTCCCTCTCTGGGACGGGGGAGAGAAATGGAAAGTGAAGCCCGTGAGTTGAGATAAAGACAGTTTAATAAGACAAAATAATAATAATAATAATAATAATAATAATAATAATAATAATAATAATAATAATACAATGATGATAATAGTACCACTACTAATAATGTGTACAAACAAGTGATGCACAATGCAATTGCTCACCACCCGCTGACCGATGCCCAGCCTAACCCCGAGCAGTCCGGCCCCCTCCCCCTGGCTAGCCACCCCTATGTATTGTTTAGCCTGACGTCAGATGCTATGGAATACCCCTTTGGCTAGTTTGGGTCACCTGTCCTGGGTCTGTCCCCTCCCAGCTCTTCCTGCACCCCCAGCCTGCCTGTTGGCAGGACAGAGCAAGAAGCTGAGATGTCCTTGGCTTGGTATAAGCACTGCTCTGCAACAATTAAAACATCGGGGTGTTATCAGCACTCTTCTCATCCTAAGCCAAAACAGAGCATTCTACCAGCTACTAGGAAGAAAATTAACTCTGTTCTAACTGAAACCAGGACAAGGTGTAACCAAAAAGGCTTATTTTTGTGAACCTTTGAAGTACAAGTTAGGGAAACAATGGGGCATACACAGATTTTTATCTATGCCTAGCTCCTCATGGGCACTCTTAGGTAGAGATTTATTAGAGCAAGCAGGAGCAGAAATTGTCTTTGAAAAAGGGAAAATGGAATTAAGAACAGGAGAAGAACAACTAATAAATGTGTTAAGCTGGGCACTACTACAAACTGACCCTAAAAGTGAAATACCTTTAGAGATCACAGATCAAGTATGTCCAGGAGTTTGGGCTACCGAAGTCCCTGGAAGAGCTAAAAATGTGACCTTAATAATTATTAAACTGAAGCCAGGAGAGAAACCCGTTAAGGTTAAGTAATATCCTTTGAGGATAGAAGATAGGAAAGGAATTAAAGAGATAATTGATAAATTTTTACAGTATGGATTATTGCTTGAATGCGAATCAGAATACAATGCACCCATATTGCCAATTAAAAAGGCAGATGAAAAAGCTATAGGCTAGTTCAGGATTTGAGGGCCATAAATAAAATCACTGAGGATATACATCCAGTAGTGGCAAACCCTTATACTTTGCTGACTAAATTAAAGAATAGTCAAGTCTGGTTTACCGTACTGGATTTAAAAGATGCCTTCTTCTGCCTAGGCTTAGCCACAGAAAGCCAAAACCTATTCGCCTTTGAATGGGAAAATCCCGATTCAGGCAGAAAGACGCAGCTTACGTGGACATTACTACCTCAAGGATTCAAGAATAGCCCCACTATTTTTGGAAACCAATTAGCAAGGGAACTCGAAACATGGATACCTCCGGACACTGAAGGTGCTTTCTTACAATATGTAGATGATCTCTTAATAGCTACCGAGACTAAAGGGAGTTGTATTCAATGGACTATAAGTCGTCTTAATTTTCTGGGTTTAAATGGATCTCAAGTCTCTTGACAGAAAGTCCAGCTGGCTCAACAAAGTGTGACCTATCTGGGATTTGACATTTCGGAAGGACAACGAGAACTAGGAACTGAACATAAGGAAGTCATTTGCCGGACTCCAGAACCTCAAATGGTAAAGGAGCTACAAACCTTTTTAGGAATGACAGGTTGGTGTCGCCTTTGGATTTATAATTATGGACTATTGGTAAAGCCTCTATGTGAATTGATAAAGATTCACCAGTCAAAGTTAGTCTGGACTGGAGAAGCACAAAAAGTCTTTAAACAACTTAAACAAGAATTGATGATTTTGAAACATCAAGCAATATTGGTAGAACAGGACGACGTGGAAATTGTGATCATTAATATTGTGAATCTAGCCTCTTTTCTTAGTGATGCTCCGGCACAACCTGTGATTCACGATTGTTTAGAAACTATAGAGACTGTGTATTCCAGCCGAGCAGACCTTAAGGAGGAGCCCATGGAAGATGCGGAAGAAACTTGGTTCACGGATGGGAGCAGTTTTGTTACGCAAAGACAACGTAAAGCTGGATATGCTATAACAACTACTCAGCAGGTAATCGAGTCTAAGCCTTTACCCCCTGGAACATCAGCTCAAAAGGCGGAGATAGTTGCTCTCACGAGAGCATTGGAACTGGCAGCGGGAAAAAGGGTAAATATTTGGACAGATTCTAAATATACATTCGGCGTGGTACATGCTCATGGAGCAATTTGGAAAGAACATGGATTGCTGACCGCTCAGTGAAAACACAAAGTATGCTGAAGAAATTTTAAAATTGTTAGAGGCTGTAAAACAACCAGAAAAGGTAGCTATCATGCATTGTCAGGGACACCAAAAGGGGAACACCGATTTTGAAATTGGAAATCGATTGGCAGAGGCTAAGCAGGCAGCTGAAATAACTGAGGTGAAGGCATTGTCTTTGATACCAGACGGTAAAATCCAAACTATATCCAAATTATACAAAAGAAGACTTAAAATTAATTGAAGATTTGAAAGGTAAAATGAAACCAGATGGATGAGTATATTTAAAAGATAACCACATAGTAATACCCTCTAGTTTGACATGGCCCATAGTTCTTACAGAACACAATAAAACGCACTGGGGAGCTGGCACACTGCATAAGAGCCTGAGTCAGACATTAGTGGGACAATATGATAAAACAAGTAACTCAACAATGTAGCATTTGCTTACACAATAACCCCAATACCAAGGACAGAATAAAATTTGGAATAATCGGTAAAGGAAATTATTCGGGGCAACAGTGGCAAATTGATTTTTCAGAACTCCCTAGAAAAGGGGGGTATCATTATTTACTGGTTCTGACTGACACGTTTTCAGGAAGGCCTGAAGCCTTTCCCTGTCGAACAAACAAAGCAAGAGAAGTGGTTAAAGTCTTGTTAAATGAAATAATAGCATGCTTTGGGATTCTACTGGCAATGTCTTCTGATAGAGTTTCACATTTTTGTGCACAAGTGGTAGAACAGATAAGTAAGATTCTAAAGATAGATTGGCAACTGCATACTCCTTATAGACCACAGGCAAGTGGACAGGTAGAAAAAATGAACCATTTAATTAAACAATAAATAGCTAAAATTGGATAAGAAGCTAATTTGTCATGGCCTCAATCCCTCCCTTTAGCATTACTTGGAATTAGAGTTAAACCTAGAATAAAAGGAAATTTGAGTCCCTTCAAAATCTTATATGGAAGGCCATAGCAATTTCTATTTAGTGGAGAGGACCTAACGCAGTTAGGATCAGAATATTTATATGCGTATATAACTGAACTTCAGAAACAATTAAATAAAGTACATAAATTTGTTTTAGGGACCAGGGCTAGAGGGTTGGATCAACCAATCCACCCCTTGAAGCTCGGGGATTATATATATATAAAGACTTTTTCAGGACAACCCCTGCAGGAAAAATGGAAGGAAAGTGGATGGGACCATACCAAGTATTACTGACAACACACACCGCCATGAAGATTAAGAAGCAAGCAGCTTGGATCCACAATTCAAGGGTGAAGAAGGCCCCGGCGAGGATATGGACCACCACTCCAATTGGACCAACAAAATTACGGTTTTCCAGATCCTAATGATTGCAGGGGTGCGGTTCTCGGATTTGGGGTGGGCAACTTGGGATGAGAACTTACACCTGACCTTAATACAAACAATTTCTCAAGTAACTAATAAGACGAACTGTTGGGTATGCACCCATCTGCCACAGCACGGGAATAAGGGTGTATCGTTAATTGGGATTCCCTTGCCTGCAAACTTATCTTGGACTAATTTGTGGGAAAACACATCTCGGGGTCGAAAATATTAAGCAGTTTTGGAACTAGAAGTGAGTAGCTTCATGCCGTTAGAATCCTATTATGTATGTGTACAAAGGTGTAACCCGCCTAAGGGTATAGGAAAACAGCATTGTATAAATACGGAAACTACTTATGTGGGAAATCAGACATCTTGTAATTGAACAATTGATATTAGTACGACTAGCGGCTGGGCAAATTCAACCAGCTGGACGGTTCCAGAAGGAAAAGGGTGGTATTGGCTATGCAATGATACAGCCCGTAAGGTCTTGCCTGAGAATTGGAAGGGAACTTGCACTCTTGGAGCGGTAGTCCCCAATATGACAGTACATGATGTAGTGCCTGGAGGTTACTTGAGAAATCATATGCGGAGAATCAGATGAAAAATTAACAATCCATTGGTAGAGAGACACACCCCTTTTCATAGTTTTGTGCGATGGTTTATCCCATGGTTAGGAGTGAGTGAATTGGAAAAGGCAATAGTTAATATTTCTGCAATTATAGAGAAGTTAGAAAACAAAATTCTGGATGCTATAAAGGCTCAACAAGAAGAGATATCTAGTTTATCACAGGTCGTATTACAAAATCGGATGGCCCTAGACTTGTTACTGGCCACTCAAGGGGGAGTCTGTACAGTAATAAACACAAGTTGTTGTATGTATGTAGATCAGAGTGGAAGGATCTCTACCGACCTGGAAGAAATATGGAAGCAGACAAGGATCCTACATGAGATCAGTAAAGATGATCTTTCATGGAGTTTTAGTGAACTATGGAATAAGTTAACCTCCTGGTTGCCCAATTTCCAATGGTTGAAACAAGTATTCATTGCTCTAATCGAATTAGTAGTGTTAGGAATATTTGTGTGCATGTTGTTTAGATGCCTGCTTTGTTGTGTTACTGTAAATAATGAAAGTATCTGATGCAAAAGAATTTGCATGGGAAAAGAAAAGGGGGGATTGATTAAGGAGGTATTGGGGAGGCAAGGACAATCCCCAGACAAGGACTGTATATCTCGAAACAAGACACTGGAACTCATGATAAGGAAGCGGCAGGCGGACAGAGAAACGAATGTAAGGACTATAAATCTCGAAACTGGACATTGGAATTCATTATGAAGATACAACAAACGGGAGAATTAGCAACAACCAGCTCTTGCAATTAAGAAACATGCCAATTCAGCAGATTCCTGACCAAAGGTGAAAAGTACACTGTGAGGAAGACTCGGGGTCTTCCTCCCAAAGACCCCTGCCCACGTCCCAAAGACCCCTGCCCACAATTCTTGGAAGGCTCTGCGCAGGCGCAAGGTGCCAAAAGGCTAATTAGCATGAGAAGCGAGGGAAGGCGGGGATAGGTAATGCATATGTATAGGTGCTTGTAGAATATTGATAGATTGATTGTATAAATTCAAGACTGCTTTCTGCTTTGGGTATGCACGATAGGTGGAGAGATCCCCCGTGCATCCAGCGCTGCAATAAAGAATATACCACTTAAAGGAATTTCGGCTTCGATCTTTGAATCAATTTGGCGACCCGGATGGGACAACCTCTCTGCCGGACTGCAGGACCCGCTGGGAACAGGACTCCCTAGGGTACCCCCGGGATTTCCCGGAGGGACTCCTTGACTCACCGGATCACTGCGGAGGCAGACAAGGACCCCATCATTGTAAGTGAGTATATTCTTTATTCTGGTTTGGTTTTCTGGTAGACCGGTCATCTGGAACTGTCTGTAAGTCAGAAGGTGATCTTCTGCGAGGCAGTGTTTGGTATATACTTTGTGGTTAGCACCATAAGTACATGTTTGGGGACCTTAAGGAAGGAGCTCGCTTTAAGGTCCATCTGGAATTGTGTTGTCTATTTCGGTTTTCTGACTCATGGAGTATGGTATTTAACTCTGGTTATTGTTACTGCGATTTTGGCTATTTTCCTGGTGGTAATAGTAGGTTCGTGGCATTGTTATAAGAAAGATATCGTTACGGTGTTACACAGTTCGGTTTTCTGACTTATCGCATGTGGAATTTGACTCTGACTATTGTTACTGTGATTTTGGCAATATTGCTGGTAATAGTAGTTTTGTGGCATCGCTACTGAGAGATATTGCGTGCCCGTATTTTTGTGAGTGATACGTTTTGTGATACGCTTTTGTAAGTAACATGTGTATTCTGAAAGTGTAAACTGGAAACTGGGGGGGCAAACAAGCAGTGAAATTTTAAAGAAAAGTGTGTTAGGCTGTGTTTGAAGTCACTGGAAGGATATTGGAGGATCTGCCGGTGGAAGTGTGAACAGGAAAACATTGATAAAATATCGTAATCAGTGGTGGCCGCTTTATAAGCTGGAATGTGGAGAAAAGTGGCCCCTAAATGGAACTTTAAACTCTAATATTTTGCTACAGTTAATGTTGTTTTTTGAGAAGCAGAACAGGATGAAATGTTGTATACTGATGTTTCAGCATCTTGGTGGGAAAAGGTACGGACTTAAGTTGGCCCCTGACTGAACCTTTGATGTTGGCATTAGAGAAGTACAGGCTGGAGAAAGATAAAGGAAGTGTTAAAAGGGTTGTTGAAAGTGTTAAAGGTGTTTGAAGTTGAATGAGCAGGGAAAGAGGATGTAGGAATGTTAATAGTTCTGCCTCTGCCCGAGGCAGAGATCTTAAAATCATGGGTGTTAGCCCTTTAGGGCAAAGGGACCATGATTGGTCCGAGAGAGTTGTCACAGAAACAGAAAAGAGGTCAACTCTAAAACAACCTGAGTTCATGTGCGAGCTCAGATTGCTGATGGGACCGTTCAGGGAACTGTGGACAATTGCATTCCCCTGACCAACCCCCACTAAGACCCGAATCATCCTGAAAATTATGAACGGTTAAGTAAATACTAAAACCTGGATGAATTGGGAATTGAGAATATGCTTCCAACAAGGTCTAAAAGAAAGCCCTATGGAATTTTTGGACCAACTCTGAAATGTAAGGAAAATAAATAAATAAATAAATAAATAAAACAAAACGGTTTGGACCTGGCTTTGGAGGACAAATTGACTAGCCTTTTCCTAGGGTAATCAACCCCTGATTTCAACAGGAATAACGGGGACCTGGGGAATCTACCCTAGCGGATCCTCCACTGGTTATAATGAAGCTAGGGGAGGAATGGAAGTGAAATTTCTTATTGCTATGGGGCAACGTATTCAGTTCTAAATCAAGCATTAATGCCTTCACAGAATTATTATGTTAGGGTAAAAGGTGTGTCGTGGTTTAACCCGGCCGGCAGCTAAACACCACGCAGCTGTTCGCTCCCCCTCCCCCTCCCTCTCTGGGACGGGGGAGAGAAATGGAAAGTGAAGCCCGTGAGTTGAGATAAAGACAGTTTAATAAGACAAAATAATAATAATAATAATAATAATAATAATAATAATAATAATAATAATAATAATAATAATAATAATAATACAATGATGATAATAGTACCACTACTAATAATGTGTACAAACAAGTGATGCACAATGCAATTGCTCACCACCCGCTGACCGATGCCCAGCCTAACCCCGAGCAGTCCGGCCCCCTCCCCCTGGCTAGCCACCCCTATGTATTGTTTAGCCTGATGTCAGATGCTATGGAATACCCCTTTGGCTAGTTTGGGTCACCTGTCCTGGGTCTGTCCCCTCCCAGCTCTTACTGCACCCCCAGCCTGCCTGTTGGCAGGACAGAGCAAGAAGCTGAGATGTCCTTGGCTTGGTATAAGCACTGCTCTGCAACAATTAAAACATCGGGGTGTTATCAGCACTCTTCTCATCCTAAGCCAAAACATAGCATTCTACCAGCTACTAGGAAGAAAATTAACTCTGTTCTAACTGAAACCAGGACAAGGTGTAACCAAAAAGGCTTATTTTTGTGAACCTTTGAAGTACAAGTTAGGGAAACAATGGGGCATACACAGATTTTTATCTATGCCTAGCTCCTCATGGGCACTCTTAGGTAGAGATTTATTAGAGCAAGCAGGAGCAGAAATTGTCTTTGAAAAAGGGAAAATGGAATTAAGAACAGGAGAAGAACAACTAATAAATGTGTTAAGCTGGGCACTAATACAAACTGACCCTAAAAGTGAAATACCTTTAGAGATCACAGATCAAGTATGTCCAGGAGTTTGGGCTACCGAAGTCCCTGGAAGAGCTAAAAATGTGACCTTAATAATTATTAAATTGAAGCCAGGAGAGAAACCCGTTAAGGTTAAGTAATATCCTTTGAGGATAGAAGATAGGAAAGGAATTAAAGAGATAATTGATAAATTTTTACAGTATGGATTATTGCTTGAATGCGAATCAGAATACAATGCACCCATATTGCCAATTAAAAAGGCAGATGAAAAAGCTATAGGCTAGTTCAGGATTTGAGGGCCATAAATAAAATCACTGAGGATATACATCCAGTAGTGGCAAACCCTTATACTTTGCTGACTAAATTAAAGAATAGTCAAGTCTGGTTTACCGTACTGGATTTAAAAGATGCCTTCTTCTGCCTAGGCTTGGCCACAGAAAGCCAAAACCTATTTGCCTTTGAATGGGAAAATCCCGATTCAGGCAGAAAGACGCAGCTTACGTGGACATTACTACCTCAAGGATTCAAGAATAGCCCCACTATTTTTGGAAACCAATTAGCAAGGGAACTCGAAACATGGATACCTCCGGACACTGAAGGTGCTTTGTTACAATATGTAGATGATCTCTTAATAGCTACCGAGACTAAAGGGAGTTGTATTCAATGGACTATAAGTCGTCTTAATTTTCTGGGTTTAAATGGATCTCAAGTCTCTTGACAGAAAGTCCAGCTGGCTCAACAAAGTGTGACCTATCTGGGATTTGACATTTCGGAAGGACAACGAGAACTAGGAACTGAACATAAGGAAGTCATTTGCCGGACTCCAGAACCTCAAATGGTAAAGGAGCTACAAACCTTTTTAGGAATGACAGGTTGGTGTCGCCTTTGGATTTATAATTATGGACTATTGGTAAAGCCTCTATGTGAATTGATAAAGATTCACCAGTCAAAGTTAGTCTGGACTGGAGAAGCACAAAAAGTCTTTAAACAACTTAAACAAGAATTGATGATTTTGAAATATCAAGCAATATTGGTAGAACAGGACGACGTGGAAATTGTGATAATTAATATTGTGAATCTAGCCTCTTTTCTTAGTGATGCTCCGGCACAACCTGTGATTCACGATTGTTTAGAAACTATAGAGACTGTGTATTCCAGCCGAGCAGACCTTAAGGAGGAGCCCATGGAAGATGCGGAAGAAACTTGGTTCACGGATGGGAGCAGTTTTGTTACGCAAAGACAACGTAAAGCTGGATATGCTATAACAACTACTCAGCAGGTAATCGAGTCTAAGCCTTTACCCCCTGGAACATCAGCTCAAAAGGCGGAGATAGTTGCTCTCACGAGAGCATTGGAACTGGCAGCGGGAAAAAGGGTAAATATTTGGACAGATTCTAAATATACATTCGGCGTGGTACATGCTCATGGAGCAATTTGGAAAGAACATGGATTGCTGACCGCTCAGTGAAAACAAAGTATGCTGAAGAAATTTTAAAATTGTTAGAGGCTGTAAAACAACCAGAAAAGGTAGCTATCATGCATTGTCAGGGACACCAAAAGGGGAACACCGATTTTGAAATTGGAAATCGATTGGCAGAGGCTAAGCAGGCAGCTGAAATAACTGAGGTGAAGGCATTGTCTTTGATACCAGACGGTAAAATCCAAACTATATCCAAATTATACAAAAGAAGACTTAAAATTAATTGAAGATTTGAAAGGTAAAATGAAACCAGATGGATGAGTATATTTAAAAGATAACCACATAGTAATACCCTCTAGTTTGACATGGCCCATAGTTCTTACAGAACACAATAAAACGCACTGGGGAGCTGGCACACTGCATAAGAGCCTGAGTCAGACATTAGTGGGACGATATGATAAAACAAGTAACTCAACAATGTAGCATTTGCTTACACAATAACCCCAATACCAAGGACAGAATAAAATTTGGAATAATCGGTAAAGGAAATTATTCGGGGCAACAGTGGCAAATTGATTTTTCAGAACTCCCTAGAAAAGGGGGGTATCATTATTTACTGGTTCTGACTGACACGTTTTCAGGAAGGCCTGAAGCCTTTCCCTGTCGAACAAACAAAGCAAGAGAAGTGGTTAAAGTCTTGTTAAATGAAATAATAGCATGCTTTGGGATTCTACTGGCAATGTCTTCTGATAGAGTTTCACATTTTTGTGCACAAGTGGTAGAACAGATAAGTAAGATTCTAAAGATAGATTGGCAACTGCATACTCCTTATAGACCACAGGCAAGTGGACAGGTAGAAAAAATGAACCATTTAATTAAACAATAAATAGCTAAAATTGGATAAGAAGCTAATTTGTCATGGCCTCAATCCCTCCCTTTAGCATTACTTGGAATTAGAGTTAAACCTAGAATAAAAGGAAATTTGAGTCCCTTCAAAATCTTATATGCAAGGCCATAGCAATTTCTATTTAGTGGAGAGGACCTAACGCAGTTAGGATCAGAATATTTATATGCGTATATAACTGAACTTCAGAAACAATTAAATAAAGTACATAAATTTGTTTTAGGGACCAGGGCTAGAGGGTTGGATCAACCAATCCACCCCTTGAAGCTCGGGGATTATATATATATAAAGACTTTTTCAGGACAACCCCTGCAGGAAAAATGGAAGGAAAGTGGATGGGACCATACCAAGTATTACTGACAACACACACCGCCATGAAGATTAAGAAGCAAGCAGCTTGGATCCACAATTCAAGGGTGAAGAAGGCCCCGGCGAGGATATGGACCACCACTCCAATTGGACCAACAAAATTACGGTTTTCCAGATCCTAATGATTGCAGGGGTGCGGTTCTCGGATTTGGGGTGGGCAACTTGGGATGAGAACTTACACCTGACCTTAATACAAACAATTTCTCAAGTAACTAATAAGACGAACTGTTGGGTATGCACCCATCTGCCACAGCACGGGAATAAGGGTGTATCGTTAATTGGGATTCCCTTGCCTGCAAACTTATCTTGGACTAATTTGTGGGAAAACACATCTCGGGGTCGAAAATATTAAGCAGTTTTGGAACTAGAAGTGAGTAGCTTCATGCCGTTAGAATCCTATTATGTATGTGTACAAAGGTGTAACCCGCCTAAGGGTATAGGAAAACAGCATTGTATAAATACGGAAACTACTTATGTGGGAAATCAGACATCTTGTAATTGAACAATTGATATTAGTACGACTAGCGGCTGGGCAAATTCAACCAGCTGGACGGTTCCAGAAGGAAAAGGGTGGTATTGGCTATGCAATGATACAGCCCGTAAGGTCTTGCCTGAGAATTGGAAGGGAACTTGCACTCTTGGAGCGGTAGTCCCCAATATGACAGTACATGATGTAGTGCCTCGAGGTTACTTGAGAAATCATATGCGGAGAATCAGATGAAAAATTAACAATCCATTGGTAGAGAGACACACCCCTTTTCATAGTTTTGTGCGATGGTTTATCCCATGGTTAGGAGTGAGTGAATTGGAAAAGGCAATAGTTAATATTTCTGCAATTATAGAGAAGTTAGAAAACAAAATTCTGGATGCTATAAAGGCTCAACAAGAAGAGATATCTAGTTTATCACAGGTCGTATTACAAAATCGGATGGCCCTAGACTTGTTACTGGCCACTCAAGGGGGAGTCTGTACAGTAATAAACACAAGTTGTTGTATGTATGTAGATCAGAGTGGAAGGATCTCTACCGACCTGGAAGAAATATGGAAGCAGACAAGGATCCTACATGAGATCAGTAAAGATGATCTTTCATGGAGTTTTAGTGAACTATGGAATAAGTTAACCTCCTGGTTGCCCAATTTCCAATGGTTGAAACAAGTATTCATTGCTCTAATCGAATTAGTAGTGTTAGGAATATTTGTGTGCATGTTGTTTAGATGCCTGCTTTGTTGTGTTACTGTAAATAATGAAAGTATCTGATGCAAAAGAATTTGCATGGGAAAAGAAAAGGGGGGATTGATTAAGGAGGTATTGGGGAGGCAAGGACAATCCCCAGACAAGGACTGTATATCTCGAAACAAGACACTGGAACTCATGATAAGGAAGCGGCAGGCGGACAGAGAAACGAATGTAAGGACTATAAATCTCGAAACTGGACATTGGAATTCATTATGAAGATACAACAAACGGGAGAATTAGCAACAACCAGCTCTTGCAATTAAGAAACATGCCAATTCAGCAGATTCCTGACCAAAGGTGAAAAGTACACTGTGAGGAAGACTCGGGGTCTTCCTCCCAAAGACCCCTGCCCACGTCCCAAAGACCCCTGCCCACAATTCTTGGAAGGCTCTGCGCAGGCGCAAGGTGCCAAAAGGCTAATTAGCATGAGAAGCGAGGGAAGGCGGGGATAGGTAATGCATATGTATAGGTGCTTGTAGAATATTGATAGATTGATTGTATAAATTCAAGACTGCTTTCTGCTTTGGGTATGCACGATAGGTGGAGAGATCCCCCGTGCATCCAGCGCTGCAATAAAGAATATACCACTTAAAGGAATTTCGGCTTCGATCTTTGAATCAATTTGGCGACCCGGATGGGACAACCTCTCTGCCGGACTGCAGGACCCGCTGGGAACAGGACTCCCTAGGGTACCCCCGGGATTTCCCGGAGGGACTCCTTGACTCACCGGATCACTGCGGAGGCAGACAAGGACCCCATCATTGTAAGTGAGTATATTCTTTATTCTGGTTTGGTTTTCTGGTAGACCGGTCATCTGGAACTGTCTGTAAGTCAGAAGGTGATCTTCTGCGAGGCAGTGTTTGGTATATACTTTGTGGTTAGCACCATAAGTACATGTTTGGGGACCTTAAGGAAGGAGCTCGCTTTAAGGTCCATCTGGAATTGTGTTGTCTATTTCGGTTTTCTGACTCATGGAGTATGGTATTTAACTCTGGTTATTGTTACTGCGATTTTGGCTATTTTCCTGGTGGTAATAGTAGGTTCGTGGCATTGTTATAAGAAAGATATCGTTACGGTGTTACACAGTTCGGTTTTCTGACTTATCGCATCTGGAATTTGACTCTGACTATTGTTACTGTGATTTTGGCAATATTGCTGGTAATAGTAGTTTTGTGGCATCGCTACTGAGAGATATTGCGTGCCCGTATTTTTGTGAGTGATACGTTTTGTGATACGCTTTTGTAAGTAACATGTGTATTCTGAAAGTGTAAACTGGAAACTGGGGGGGCAAACAAGCAGTGAAATTTTAAAGAAAAGTGTGTTAGGCTGTGTTTGAAGTCACTGGAAGGATATTGGAGGATCTGCCGGTGGAAGTGTGAACAGGAAAACATTGATAAAATATCGTAATCAGTGGTGGCCGCTTTATAAGCTGGAATGTGGAGAAAAGTGGCCCCTAAATGGAACTTTAAACTCTAATATTTTGCTACAGTTAATGTTGTTTTTTGAGAAGCAGAACAGGATGAAATGTTGTATACTGATGTTTCAGCATCTTGGTGGGAAAAGGTACGGACTTAAGTTGGCCCCTGACTGAACCTTTGATGTTGGCATTAGAGAAGTACAGGCTGGAGAAAGATAAAGGAAGTGTTAAAAGGGTTGTTGAAAGTGTTAAAGGTGTTTGAAGTTGAATGAGCAGGGAAAGAGGATGTAGGAATGTTAATAGTTCTGCCTCTGCCCGAGGCAGAGATCTTAAAATCATGGGTGTTAGCCCTTTAGGGCAAAGGGACCATGATTGGTCCGAGAGAGTTGTCACAGAAACAGAAAAGAGGTCAACTCTAAAACAACCTGAGTTCATGTGCGAGCTCAGATTGCTGATGGGACCGTTCAGGGAACTGTGGACAATTGCATTCCCCTGACCAACCCCCACTAAGACCCGAATCATCCTGAAAATTATGAACGGTTAAGTAAATACTAAAACCTGGATGAATTGGGAATTGAGAATATGCTTCCAACAAGGTCTAAAAGAAAGCCCTATGGAATTTTTGGACCAACTCCGAAATGTAATGAAAATAAATAAATAAATAAATAAATAAAACAAAACGGTTTGGACCTGGCTTTGGAGGACAAATTGACTAGCCTTTTCCTAGGGTAATCAACCCCTGATTTCAACAGGAATAACGGGGACCTGGGGAATCTACCCTAGCGGATCCTCCACTGGTTATAATGAAGCTAGGGGAGGAATGGAAGTGAAATTTCTTATTGCTATGGGGCAACGTATTCAGTTCTAAATCAAGCATTAATGCCTTCACAGAATTATTATGTTAGGGTAAAAGGTGTGTCGTGGTTTAACCCGGCCGGCAGCTAAACACCACGCAGCTGTTCGCTCCCCCTCCCCCTCCCTCTCTGGGACGGGGGAGAGAAATGGAAAGTGAAGCCCGTGAGTTGAGATAAAGACAGTTTAATAAGACAAAATAATAATAATAATAATAATAATAATAATAATAATAATAATAATAATAATAATAATAATAATAATAATAATAATAATACAATGATGATAATAGTACCACTACTAATAATGTGTACAAACAAGTGATGCACAATGCAATTGCTCACCACCCGCTGACCGATGCCCAGCCTAACCCCGAGCAGTCCGGCCCCCTCCCCCTGGCTAGCCACCCCTATGTATTGTTTAGCCTGACGTCAGATGCTATGGAATACCCCTTTGGCTAGTTTGGGTCACCTGTCCTGGGTCTGTCCCCTCCCAGCTCTTACTGCACCCCCAGCCTGCCTGTTGGCAGGACAGAGCAAGAAGCTGAGATGTCCTTGGCTTGGTATAAGCACTGCTCTGCAACAATTAAAACATCGGGGTGTTATCAGCACTCTTCTCATCCTAAGCCAAAACATAGCATTCTACCAGCTACTAGGAAGAAAATTAACTCTGTTCTAACTGAAACCAGGACAAGGTGTAACCAAAAAGGCTTATTTTTGTGAACCTTTGAAGTACAAGTTAGGGAAACAATGGGGCATACACAGATTTTTATCTATGCCTAGCTCCTCATGGGCACTCTTAGGTAGAGATTTATTAGAGCAAGTAGGAGCAGAAATTGTCTTTGAAAAAGGGAAAATGGAATTAAGAACAGGAGAAGAACAACTAATAAATGTGTTAAGCTGGGCACTAATACAAACTGACCCTAAAAGTGAAATACCTTTAGAGATCACAGATCAAGTATGTCCAGGAGTTTGGGCTACCGAAGTCCCTGGAAGAGCTAAAAATGTGACCTTAATAATTATTAAAGTGAAGCCAGGAGAGAAACCCGTTAAGGTTAAGTAATATCCTTTGAGGATAGAAGATAGGAAAGGAATTAAAGAGATAATTGATAAATTTTTACAGTATGCATTATTGCTTGAATGCGAATCAGAATACAATGCACCCATATTGCCAATTAAAAAGGCAGATGAAAAAGCTGTAGGCTAGTTCAGGATTTGAGGGCCATAAATAAAATCACTGAGGATATACATCCAGTAGTGGCAAACCCTTATACTTTGCTGACTAAATTAAAGAATAGTCAAGTCTGGTTTACCGTACTGGATTTAAAAGATGCCTTCTTCTGCCTAGGCTTAGCCACAGAAAGCCAAAACCTATTTGCCTTTGAATGGGAAAATCCCGATTCAGGCAGAAAGACGCAGCTTACGTGGACATTACTACCTCAAGGATTCAAGAATAGCCCCACTATTTTTGGAAACCAATTAGCAAGGGAACTCGAAACATGGATACCTCCGGACACTGAAGGTGCTTTGTTACAATATGTAGATGATCTCTTAATAGCTACCGAGACTAAAGGGAGTTGTATTCAATGGACTATAAGTCGTCTTAATTTTCTGGGTTTAAATGGATATCAAGTCTCTTGACAGAAAGTCCAGCTGGCTCAACAAAGTGTGACCTATCTGGGATTTGACATTTCGGAAGGACAACGAGAACTAGGAACTGAACATAAGGAAGTCATTTGCCGGACTCCGGAACCTCAAATGGTAAAGGAGCTACAAACCTTTATAGGAATGACAGGTTGGTGTCGCCTTTGGATTTATAATTATGGACTATTGGTAAAGCCTCTATGTGAATTGATAAAGATTCACCAGTCAAAGTTAGTCTGGACTGGAGAAGCACAAAAAGTCTTTAAACAACTTAAACAAGAATTGATGATTTTGAAACATCAAGCAATATTGGTAGAACAGGACGACGTGGAAATTGTGATAATTAATATTGTGAATCTAGCCTCTTTTCTTAGTGATGCTCCGGCACAACCTGTGATTCACGATTGTTTAGAAACTATAGAGACTGTGTATTCCAGCCGAGCAGACCTTAAGGAGGAGCCCATGGAAGATGCGGAAGAAACTTGGTTCACGGATGGGAGCAGTTTTGTTACGCAAAGACAACGTAAAGCTGGATATGCTATAACAACTACTCAGCAGGTACTCGAGGCTAAGCCTTTACCCCCTGGAACATCAGCTCAAAAGGCGGAGATAGTTGCTCTCACGAGAGCATTGGAACTGGCAGCGGGAAAAAGGGTAAATACTTGGACAGATTCTAAATATACATTCGGCGTGGTACATGCTCATGGAGCAATTTGGAAAGACCATGGATTGCTGACCGCTCAGTGAAAACACAAAGTATGCTGAAGACATTTTAAAATTGTTAGAGGCTGTAAAACAACCAGAAAAGGTAGCTATCATGCATTGTCAGGGACACCAAAAGGGGAACACCGATTTTGAAATTGGAAAATTGATTGGCAGAGGCTAAGCAGGCAGCTGAAATAACTTAGGTGAAGGCATTGTCTTTGATACCAGACGGTAAAATCCAAACTATATCCAAATTATACAAAAGAAGACTTAAAATTAATTGAAGATTTGAAAGGTAAAATGAAACCAGATGGATGAGTATATTTAAAAGATAACCACATAGTAATACCCTCTAGTTTGACATGGCCCATAGTTCTTACAGAACACAATAAAACGCACTGGGGAGCTGGCACACTGCATAAGAGCCTGGGTCAGACATTAGTGGGACGATATGATAAAACAAGTAACTCAACAATGTAGCATTTGCTTACACAATAACCCCAATACCAAGGACAGAATAAAATTTGGAATAATCGGTAAAGGAAATTATTCGGGGCAACAGTGGCAAATTGATTTTTCAGAACTCCCTAGAAAAGGGGGGTATCATTATTTACTGGTTCTGACTGACACGTTTTCAGGAAGGCCTGAAGCCTTTCCCTGTCGAACAAACAAAGCAAGAGAAGTGGTTAAAGTCTTGTTAAATGAAATAATAGCATGCTTTGGGATTCTACTGGCAATGTCTTCTGATAGAGTTTCACATTTTTGTGCACAAGTGGTAGAACAGGTAAGTAAGATTCTAAAGATAGATTGGCAACTGCATACTCCTTATAGACCACAGGCAAGTGGACAGGTAGAAAAAATGAACCATTTAATTAAACAATAAATAGCTAAAATTGGATAAGAAGCTAATTTGTCATGGCCTCAATCCCTCCCTTTAGCATTACTTGGAATTAGAGTTAAACCTAGAATAAAAGGAAATTTGAGTCCCTTCAAAATCTTATATGCAAGGCCATAGCAATTTCTATTTAGTGGAGAGGACCTAACGCAGTTAGGATCAGAATATTTATATGCTTATATAACTGAACTTCAGAAACAATTAAATAAAGTACATAAATTTGTTTTAGGGACCAGGGCTAGAGGGTTGGATCAACCAATCCACCCCTTGAAGCTCGGGGATTATATATATATAAAGACTTTTTCAGGACAACCCCTGCAGGAAAAATGGAAGGAAAGTGGATGGGACCATACCAAGTATTACTGACAACACACACCGCCATGAAGATTAAGAAGCAAGCAGCTTGGATCCACAATTCAAGGGTGAAGAAGGCCCCGGCGAGGATATGGACCACCACTCCAATTGGACCAACAAAATTACGGTTTTCCAGATCCTAATGATTGCAGGGGTGCGGTTCTCGGATTTGGGGTGGGCAACTTGGGATGAGAACTTACACCTGACCTTAATACAAACAATTTCTCAAGTAACTAATAAGACGAACTGTTGGGTATGCACCCATCTGCCACAGCACGGGAATAAGGGTGTATCGTTAATTGGGATTCCCTTGCCTGCAAACTTATCTTGGACTAATTTGTGGGAAAACACATCTCGGGGTCGAAAATATTAAGCAGTTTTGGAACTAGAAGTGAGTAGCTTCATGCCGTTAGAATCCTATTATGTATGTGTACAAAGGTGTAACCCGCCTAAGGGTATAGGAAAACAGCATTGTATAAATACGGATACTACTTCTGTGGGAAATCAGACATCTTGTAATTGAACAATTGATATTAGTACGACTAGCGGCTGGGCAAATTCAACCAGCTGGACGGTTCCAGAAGGAAAAGGGTGGTATTGGCTATGCAATGATACAGCCCGTAAGGTCTTGCCTGAGAATTGGAAGGGAACTTGCACTCTTGGAGCGGTAGTCCCCAATATGACAGTACATGATGTAGTGCCTCGAGGTTACTTGAGAAATCATATGCGGAGAATCAGATGAAAAATTAACAATCCATTGGTAGAGAGACACACCCCTTTTCATAGTTTTGTGCGATGGTTTATCCCATGGTTAGGAGTGAGTGAATTGGAAAAGGCAATAGTTCATATTTCTGCAATTATAGAGAAGTTAGAAAACAAAATTCTGGATGCTATAAAGGCTCAACAAGAAGAGATATCTAGTTTATCACAGGTCGTATTACAAAATCGGATGGCCCTAGACTTGTTACTGGCCACTCAAGGGGGAGTCTGTACAGTAATAAACACAAGTTGTTGTATGTATGTAGATCAGAGTGGAAGGATCTCTACCGACCTGGAAGAAATATGGAAGCAGACAAGGATCCTACATGAGATCAGTAAAGATGATCTTTCATGGAGTTTTAGTGAACTATGGAATAAGTTAACCTCCTGGTTGCCCAATTTCCAATGGTTGAAACAAGGATTCATTGCTCTAATCGTATTAGTAGTGTTAGGAATATTTGTGTGCATGTTGTTTAGATGCCTGCTTTGTTGTGTTACTGTAAATAATGAAAGTATCTGATGCAAAAGAATTTGCATGGGAAAAGAAAAGGGGGGATTGATTAAGGAGGTATTGGGGAGGCAAGGACAATCCCCAGACAAGGACTGTATATCTCGAAACAAGACACTGGAACTCATGATAAGGAAGCGGCAGGCGGACAGAGAAACGAATGTAAGGACTATAAATCTCGAAACTGGACATTGGAATTCATTATAAAGATACAGCAAACGGGAGAATTAGCAACAACCAGCTCTTGCAATTAAGAAACATGCCAATTCAGCAGATTCCTGACCAAAGGTGAAAAGTACACTGTGAGGAAGACTCGGGGTCTTCCTCCCAAAGACCCCTGCCCACGTCCCAAAGACCCCTGCCCACAATTCTTGGAAGGCTCTGCGCAGGCGCAAGGTGCCAAAAGGCTAATTAGCATGAGAAGCGAGGGAAGGCGGGGATAGGTAATGCATATGTATAGGTGCTTGTAGAATATTGATAGATTGATTGTATAAATTCAAGACTGCTTTCTGCTTTGGGTATGCACGATAGGTGGAGAGATCCCCCGTGCATCCAGTGCTGCAATAAAGAATATACCACTTAAAGGAATTTCGGCTTCGATCTTTGAATCAATTTGGCGACCCGGATGGGACAACCTCTCTGCCGGACTGCAGGACCCGCTGGGAACAGGACTCCCTAGGGTACCCCCGGGATTTCCCGGAGGGACTCCTCGACTCACCGGATCACTGCGGAGGCAGACAAGGACCCCATCATTGTAAGTGAGTATATTCTTTATTCTGGTTTGGTTTTCTGGTAGACCGGTCATCTGGAACTGTCTGTAAGTCAGAAGGTGATCTTCTGCGAGGCAGTGTTTGGTATATACTTTGTGGTTAGCACCATAAGTACATGTTTGGGGACCTTGAGGAAGGAGCTCGCTTTAAGGTCCATCTGGAATTGTGTTGTCTATTTCGGTTTTCTGACTCATGGAGTATGGTATTTAACTCTGGTTATTGTTACTGCGATTTTGGCTATTTTCCTGGTGGTAATAGTAGGTTCGTGGCATTGTTATAAGAAAGATATCGTTACGGTGTTACGCAGTTCGGTTTTCTGACTTATCGCATGTGGAATTTGACTCTGACTATTGTTACTGTGATTTTGGCAATATTGCTGGTAATAGTAGTTTTCTGGCATCGCTACTGAGAGATATTGCGTGCCCGTATTTTTGTGAGTGATACGTTTTGTGATACGCTTTTGTAAGTAACATGTGTATTCTGAAAGTGTAAACTGGAAACTGGGGGGGCAAACAAGCAGTGAAATTTTAAAGAAAAGTGTGTTAGGCTGTGTTTGAAGTCACTGGAAGGATATTGGAGGATCTGCCGGTGGAAGTGTGAACAGGAAAACATTGATAAAATATCGTAATCAGTGGTGGCCGCTTTATAAGCTGGAATGTGGAGAAAAGTGGCCCCTAAATGGAACTTTGAACTCTAATATTTTGCTACAGTTAATGTTGTTTTTTGAGAAGCAGAACAGGATGAAATGTTGTATACTGATGTTTCAGCATCTTGGTGGGAAAAGGTACGGACTTAAGTTGGCCCCTGACTGAACCTTTGATGTTGGCATTAGAGAAGTACAGGCTGGAGAAAGATAAAGGAAGTGTTAAAAGGGTTGTTGAAAGTGTTAAAGGTGTTTGAAGTTGAATGAGCAGGGAAAGAGGATGTAGGAATGTTAATAGTTCTGCCTCTGCCCAAGGCAGAGATCTTAAAATCATGGGTGTTAGCCCTTTAGGGCAAAGGGACCATGATCGGTCCGGTCCGAGAGAGTTGTCACAGAAACAGAAAAGAGGTCAACTCTTAAAACAACCTGAGTTCATGTGCGAGCTCAGATTGCTGATGGGACCGTTCAGGGAACTGTGGACAATTGCATTCCCCTGACCGACCCCCACTAAGACCCGAATCATCCTGAAAATTATGAACGGTTAAGTAAATACTAAAACCTGGATGAATTGGGAATTGAGAATATGCTTCCAACAAGGTCTAAAAGAAAGCCCTATGGAATTTTTGGACCAACTCCGAAATGTAATGAAAATAAATAAATAAATAAATAAATAAAACAAAACGGTTTGGACCTGGCTTTGGAGGACAAATTGACTAGCCTTTTCCTAGGGTAATCAACCCCTGATTTCAACAGGAATAACGGGGACCTGGGGAATCTACCCTAGCGGATCCTCCACTGGTTATAATGAAGCTAGGGGAGGAATGGAAGTGAAATTTCTTATTGCTATGGGGCAACGTATTCAGTTCTAAATCAAGCATTAATGCCTTCACAGAATTATTATGTTAGGGTAAAAGGTGTGTCGTGGTTTAACCCGGCCGGCAGCTAAACACCACGCAGCTGTTCGCTCCCCCTCCCCCTCCCTCTCTGGGACGGGGGAGAGAAATGGAAAGTGAAGCCCGTGAGTTGAGATAAAGACAGTTTAATAAGACAAAATAATAATAATAATAATAATAATAATAATAATAATAATAATAATAATAATAATAATAATAATAATAATAATAATACAATGATGATAATAGTACCACTACTAATAATGTGTACAAACAAGTGATGCACAATGCAATTGCTCACCACCCGCTGACCGATGCCCAGCCTAACCCCGAGCAGTCCGGCCCCCTCCCCCTGGCTAGCCACCCCTATGTATTGTTTAGCCTGACGTCAGATGCTATGGAATACCCCTTTGGCTAGTTTGGGTCACCTGTCCTGGGTCTGTCCCCTCCCAGCTCTTACTGCACCCCCAGCCTGCCTGTTGGCAGGACAGAGCAAGAAGCTGAGATGTCCTTGGCTTGGTATAAGCACTGCTCTGCAACAATTAAAACATCGGGGTGTTATCAGCACTCTTCTCATCCTAAGCCAAAACATAGCATTCTACCAGCTACTAGGAAGAAAATTAACTCTGTTCTAACTGAAACCAGGACAAGGTGTAACCAAAAAGGCTTATTTTTGTGAACCTTTGAAGTACAAGTTAGGGAAACAATGGGGCATACACAGATTTTTATCTATGCCTAGCTCCTCATGGGCACTCTTAGGTAGAGATTTATTAGAGCAAGTAGGAGCAGAAATTGTCTTTGAAAAAGGGAAAATGGAATTAAGAACAGGAGAAGAACAACTAATAAATGTGTTAAGCTGGGCACTAATACAAACTGACCCTAAAAGTGAAATACCTTTAGAGATCACAGATCAAGTATGTCCAGGAGTTTGGGCTACCGAAGTCCCTGGAAGAGCTAAAAATGTGACCTTAATAATTATTAAATTGAAGCCAGGAGAGAAACCCGTTAAGGTTAAGTAATATCCTTTGAGGATAGAAGATAGGAAAGGAATTAAAGAGATAATTGATAAATTTTTACAGTATGGATTATTGCTTGAATGCGAATCAGAATACAATGCACCCATATTGCCAATTAAAAAGGCAGATGAAAAAGCTATAGGCTAGTTCAGGATTTGAGGGCCATAAATAAAATCACTGAGGATATACATCCAGTAGTGGCAAACCCTTATACTTTGCTGACTAAATTAAAGAATAGTCAAGTCTGGTTTACCGTACTGGATTTAAAAGATGCCTTCTTCTGCCTAGGCTTAGCCACAGAAAGCCAAAACCTATTTGCCTTTGAATGGGAAAATCCCGATTCAGGCAGAAAGACGCAGCTTACGTGGACATTACTACCTCAAGGATTCAAGAATAGCCCCACTATTTTTGGAAACCAATTAGCAAGGGAACTCGAAACATGGATACCTCCGGACACTGAAGGTGCTTTCTTACAATATGTAGATGATCTCTTAATAGCTACCGAGACTAAAGGGAGTTGTATTCAATGGACTATAAGTCGTCTTAATTTTCTGGGTTTAAATGGATCTCAAGTCTCTTGACAGAAAGTCCAGCTGGCTCAACAAAGTGTGACCTATCTGGGATTTGACATTTCGGAAGGACAACGAGAACTAGGAACTGAACATAAGGAAGTCATTTGCCGGACTCCAGAACCTCAAATGGTAAAGGAGCTACAAACCTTTTTAGGAATGACAGGTTGGTGTCGCCTTTGGATTTATAATGATGGACTATTGGTAAAGCCTCTATGTGAATTGATAAAGATTCACCAGTCAAAGTTAGTCCGGACTGGAGAAGCACAAAAAGTCTTTAAACAACTTAAACAAAAATTGATGATTTTGAAACATCAAGCAATATTGGTAGAACAGGACGACGTGGAAATTGTGATAATTAATATTGTGAATCTAGCCTCTTTTCTTAGTGATGCTCCGGCACAACCTGTGATTCACGATTGTTTAGAAACTATAGAGACTGTGTATTCCAGCCGAGCAGACCTTAAGGAGGAGCCCATGGAAGATGCGGAAGAAACTTGGTTCACGGATGGGAGCAGTTTTGTTACGCAAAGACAACGTAAAGCTGGATATGCTATAACAACTACTCAGCAGGTAATCGAGTCTAAGCCTTTACCCCCTGGAACATCAGCTCAAAAGGCGGAGATAGTTGCTCTCACGAGAGCATTGGAACTGGCAGCGGGAAAAAGGGTAAATATTTGGACAGATTCTAAATATACATTCGGCGTGGTACATGCTCATGGAGCAATTTGGAAAGAACATGGATTGCTGACCGCTCAGTGAAAACACAAAGTATGCTGAAGACATTTTAAAATTGTTAGAGGCTGTAAAACAACCAGAAAAGGTAGCTATCATGCATTGTCAGGGACACCAAAAGGGGAACACCGATTTTGAAACTGGAAAATCGATTGGCAGAGGCTAAGCAGGCAGCTGAAATAACTGAGGTGAAGGCATTGTCTTTGATACCAGACGGTAAAATCCAAACTATATCCAAATTATACAAAAGAAGACTTAAAATTAATTGAAGATTTGAAAGGTAAAATGAAACCAGATGGATGAGTATATTTAAAAGATAACCACATAGTAATACCCTCTAGTTTGACATGGCCCATAGTTCTTACAGAACACAATAAAACGCACTGGGGAGCTGGCACACTGCATAAGAGCCTGAGTCAGACATTAGTGGGACGATATGATAAAACAAGTAACTCAACAATGTAGCATTTGCTTACACAATAACCCCAATACCAAGGACAGAATAAAATTTGGAATAATCGGTAAAGGAAATTATTCGGGGCAACAGTGGCAAATTGATTTTTCAGAACTCCCTAGAAAAGGGGGGTATCATTATTTACTGGTTCTGACTGACACGTTTTCAGGAAGGCCTAAAGCCTTTCCATGTCAAACAAACAAAGCAAGAGAAGTGGTTAAAGTCTTGTTAAATGAAATAATAGCATGCTTTGGGATTCTAGTAGCAATGTCTTCTGATAGAGTTTCACATTTTTGTGCACAAGTGGTAGAACAGATAAGTAAGATTCTAAAGATAGATTGGCAACTGCATACTCCTTATAGACCACAGGCAAGTGGACAGGTAGAAAAAATGAACCATTTAATTAAACAATAAATAGCTAAAATTGGATAAGAAGCTAATTTGTCATGGCCTCAATCCCTCCCTTTAGCATTACTTGGAATTAGAGTTAAACCTAGAATAAAAGGAAATTTGAGTCCCTTCAAAATCTTATATGGAAGGCCATAGCAATTTCTATTTAGTGGAGAGGACCTAACGCAGTTAGGATCAGAATATTTATATGCTTATATAACTGAACTTCAGAAACAATTAAATAAAGTACATAAATTTGTTTTAGGGACCAGGGCTAGAGGGTTGGATCAACCAATCCACCCCTTGAAGCTCGGGGATTATATATATATAAAGACTTTTTCAGGACAACCCCTGCAGGAAAAATGGAAGGAAAGTGGATGGGACCATACCAAGTATTACTGACAACACACACCGCCATGAAGATTAAGAAGCAAGCAGCTTGGATCCACAATTCAAGGGTGAAGAAGGCCCCGGCGAGGATATGGACCACCACTCCAATTGGACCAACAAAATTACGGTTTTCCAGATCCTAATGATTGCAGGGGTGCGGTTCTCGGATTTGGGGTGGGCAACTTGGGATGAGAATTTACACCTGACCTTAATACAAACAATTTCTCAAGTAACTAATAAGACGAACTGTTGGGTATGCACCCATCTGCCACAGCACGGGAATAAGGGTGTATCGTTAATTGGGATTCCCTTGCCTGCAAATTTATCTTGGACTAATTTGTGGGAAAACACATCTTGGGGTCGAAAATATTAAGCAGTTTTGGAACTAGAAGTGAGTAGCTTCATGCCGTTAGAATCCTATTATGTATGTGTACAAAGGTGTAACCCGCCTAAGGGTATAGGAAAACAGCATTGTATAAATACGGATACTACTTACGTGGGAAATCAGACATCTTGTAATTGAACAATTGATATTAGTACGACTAGCGGCTGGGCAAATTCAACCAGCTGGACGGTTCCAGAAGGAAAAGGGTGGTATTGGCTATGCAATGATACAGCCCGTAAGGTCTTGCCTGAGAATTGGAAAGGAACTTGCACTCTTGGAGCGGTAGTCCCCAATATGACAGTACATGATGTAGTGCCTCGAGGTTACTTGAGAAATCATATGCGGAGAATCAGATGAAAAATTAACAATCCATTGGTAGAGAGACACACCCCTTTTCATAGTTTTGTGCGATGGTTTATCCCATGGTTAGGAGTGAGTGAATTGGAAAAGGCAGTAGTTAATATTTCTGCAATTATAGAGAAGTTAGAAAACAAAATTCTGGATGCTATAAAGGCTCAACAAGAAGAGATATCTAGTTTATCACAGGTCGTATTACAAAATCGGATGGCCCTAGACTTGTTACTGGCCACTCAAGGGGGAGTCTATACAGTAATAAACACAAGTTGTTGTATGTATGTAGATCAGAGTGGAAGGATCTCTACCGACCTGGAAGAAATCTGGAAGCAGACAAGGATCCTACATGAGATCAGTAAAGATGATCTTTCATGGAGTTTTAGTGAACTATGGAATAAGTTAACCTCCTGGTTGCCCAATTTCCAATGGTTGAAACAAGTATTCATTGCTCTAATCGTATTAGTAGTGTTAGGAATATTTGTGGGCATGTTGTTTAGATGCCTGCTTTGTTGTGTTACTGTAAATAATGAAAGTATCTGATGCAAAAGAATTTGCATGGGAAAAGAAAAGGGGGGATTGATTAAGGAGGTATTGGGGAGGCAAGGACAATCCCCAGACAAGGACTGTATATCTCGAAACAAGACACTGGAACTCATGATAAGGAAGCGGCAGGCGGACAAAGAAACGAATGTAAGGACTATAAATCTCGAAACTGGACATTGGAATTCATTATAAAGATACAACAAACGGGAGAATTAGCAACAACCAGCTCTTGCAATTAAGAAACATGCCAATTCAGCAGATTCCTGACCAAAGGTGAAAAGTACACTGTGAGGAAGACTCGGGGTCTTCCTCCCAAAGACCCCTGCCCACGTCCCAAAGACCCCTGCCCACAATTCTTGGAAGGCTCTGCGCAGGCGCAAGGTGCCAAAAGGCTAATTAGCATGAGAAGCGAGGGAAGGCGGGGATAGGTAATGCATATGTATAGGTGCTTGTAGAATATTGATAGATTGATTGTATAAATTCAAGACTGCTTTCTGCTTTGGGTATGCACGATAGGTGGAGAGATCCCCCGTGCATCCAGCGCTGCAATAAAGAATATACCACTTAAAGGAATTTCGGCTTCGATCTTTGAATCAAGGCTAGATAGGATGGGGCTTCAGGCACCTCTTCACCTGAGGAAACACACTGCCATCAGGCACCGCTGTGCCAGACAAGCTTGTTCTGCTAGAACACCCTACTCAGATGCACTGTGGCATTCAAGTGAACTGCTTTCATGCAAATATAACGACTGATGTTACAACCCACCTTGCCTGTGGCACCTGATGAACAGAAGAGTAAGCCACCGCAGCGCTTCAAAACCATCCCTGCACGTGCCGCTCCTTGTCGCTCTCTGGCCTTATCTCATATCCTTATCCACTTCTGTGGAGAGCCTGCCACGGCACCTGCAAAGCAAGACGGACACCTTTCATAGTCACCTTGTGCTACTTGGTCGTTCTGCTCCAACCCAGCTCATGACCAGCCCCTCTTCTTACACAGCTCTTCAGAGTGCAGTTTGCTCCTTTGAGCCTGTGCGAGACACCTGTGAAAGAAAAAGAAACGCATAGGCCGATGCAGCATCCAAAGACACAGCACAACTAGGTAAGTTACTCTCATCTGCTCCCTTACCTCTGCCGCTTACCAGCCCCCGAGGCAGATGCTTCAATCTACCCTCTTCAAACAGCTACAACACCTCTAAAAGACAAAGAGGGGATGCTTAGAGGAACAGTGAGACAGACCTACAACACAACAACTGCTACATCTGTTCCTCACTCACCTTGCCAGAGGCAGCTCTGCGTGTGACGTCCCAGGTTGTACACTGCGTTACCTAACCCTTACTGTAACCCTTACTCTAACCCTTCTCACCCTTACCATTACCCAAATCCTTACCTTTACTTTTTCCTTACCCATACTCTTTCCTTTAACCATAACCTTACCCTTACCCTATACCTTACTCCAACCCTTCCCCTTACCTTCCCCTTCCCCTTACACTTAACCTAACCCTTACACTTCTGCTTCCCCTAAAACATATCCTAACACTTTCCCTTACCCTTAAACTCACCCTAACCCTTTCTATTACCCTTACACTTACTCTTGCCCTAATCCTTGCTTGCACCCTTACACTTATCCTAACCCTTACCCTTACCCTTATTCATACCATTACCCTTACCCTTAACCTTACCCTTATCCTAATACTTACCCTAACCCTTAACCTTTCTGCTACATTTACCCTTTTCCTAAATCTAAACCTTACCCTTACCCTTACCCTTAACCTAAACCTAAACCTCAAACCTTACCGTAAAGCTTACCCTTTCTGCTACACTTACCCTTAGCCTAAATCTAAACCTTACACTTACCCTTAGCCTAACCCTCACCCTTACCATTACCCATACCCTTATTCTTACCCTTACCCTAACCCTTACCTTTACACTTACGGTTACCATTAACCTTACCCTTACCCTAACACTTATCCTGAACCTAACCCTTACCCTAAACCTTACCCTGACCCTTACATTAACCCTAACCCTTACCCTAAACCTTACACGTACTCTTAACATTAACCTTACCCTTAACCTTTAGCTAATACTTAACCTGACGTTTTTCTCACCCTAACCCTATAATTAACCATAACCATTACCCTAACACTTAACCTTACCCTTACAATAAGCCATACAACAACACTTAAATGTACACTTACGCTTACAGTTACCCTAGGAATTACTCTTTCAATTACTCCTACCCTTACCCTTACCCTTACCCTTCTCCATACCATTACCCTTACCCTAAACCTTACACTTACCCTTATCCTTACCCTAATCCTAACACTCACCCTTACCATTAACCATACCCTTACTCTTCTCCTTACCCTAAACCTTACCCCAACCCTTACCCTAACCCTTACATTAACCCTAACCCTTAACCTAAACCTTACACTTACACTCTTAACCATAACCTTACCCTTAAACTAATACATACCCGTACATTTCCCTCACCATAACCCTAATTTTAACAGTACCCATTACCCTAACACTTATCCTTACCTATCCCTAACCCTTACTCTAGCCCTTACCCTGACCTGTACCCTTACACTTACCCTTACCCTTACACTTACCCTAACCCTTTCCCTTACCATTACCGATACCCTTAACCTAACCCTTATCCTAACACCCTTACCCTAATCCTACAGCTTTCTGCTACACTTACCCTTAGCCTAAATCTGAACCTTACACTTACCCTCACCCTTACCATTACCCATATCCTTACTCTTACCCTTACCCTAAACCTTACCCTTCCTTTTACCGTTATCATTAACCTTAACCTTACCCTATCCCTTACAATTATCCTTGTCCATACAAATTACCCTTACCCTAACACTTACCCTTAACCTAACTCTAAACCTAAACCTTACCTGAAACCTTACCCTGATCCTTACATTAACCATAACCCTTATCCTAAACCTTACACTTACTCTTAACCTTAACCTTACCCTTAACCTTAACCTAATCCTTACCCTTACGTTTCCCTCACCCTAAACCTAAAATTAGCCTAACCATTACCCTAACACTTACCCTTACTCTAACCCTTACCCAGAACTGTACCCTTACACTTCCACTTACCCACTTAAGTGTAAGACTTAGGATAACGTTAACCTTAAGGGTGACCCTTTAGCTTATCCTTAATGTTTATGGTTAGATTAAGGGTAAGGGTAATGGTTTGGTAAGGGTAAGGTTAAGGGTAATTGTACGAGGAATTGCTAGGGTAAGTGTAAGCGTAAGTGTACATGTAAGTGTTGTTGTAGGGCTTATGGTAAGGGTAAGGTCAAGGGTAAGGTTTATGTTAAGGGTAAGCGTAAGGGTAATGGATAGAGTAAAAGTAAGGGTAAGGTTAAGGGTAACGGTAAGGTTAAGGGTACAAATATGTGTTAGGGTATGGGTTATGGTATGGGTAAAAATTAGGGTAAGTGTAAGAAAAAGGATTAGGGTAAGGGTAAGAGTAAGGGTTAGGGTTAGGGTAAGGTTAAGTGTTAAGGTTATGGTTAGGGTTAGTTTTAGGGTTAAATTCAGGAAAACGTATGCGTAAGTATTAGGTGAATGTTAAGGGTAAGGTTAAGGTTAAGAGTAAGTGTAAAATTTAGGGTAAGGGTTAGGTTAAGGATAAGTGTTAGGGTAAGGGTAAGGTTAATGGTAACCATAAGTGTAAAGGTAAGGGTTAGGGTAAGGGGAAGAGTAAGGGGAAGGGGAAGTCTAAGGGTCCGGGTCAGGGTAAAAGTTAGAGTAAGGGTTAGGGTTAGGGTTCGGTAAGGATAAGTGTTAGGGTAATGGTTACGGTTAATTTTAGGGTTATGGTGAGGGAAACGTAAGGGTATGTATTAGTTTAAGGGTAAGGTTAAAGTTAAGATTAAGTGTAAGGTTTAGGTTAAGGGTTAGGGTTAGAGTAAGGGTTAGGGTTAGGGTAAGGGTTAGGGTTAATGTAAGGGTCAGGGTAAGGGTTGGGGTAAGGTTTAGGTTAAGGGTAAAAGTAAGTATAATGGTAAGGGTAAGGGTGAGGGTTAGGGTAATGGTTAGCTTTAGGTAAGGGTGAGGGTTAGGGTAAGGTTTAGAATTAGGCAAAGGGTAAGTGTAGCAGAAAGGGTAAGGTTTAGGATAAGGGTAAGTGTTAGGATAAGGGTAAGGTTTAGGGTTAGCTTAATAGTAAGGTTAAGGGTAATTGTACGAGTAATTGCTAGGGTAAGTGCAAGCGTAAGTGTACATGTAAGAGTTGTTGTATGGCTAATGATAAGGGTTAGGTTAAGGTTAAGGTTTATGTTAAGTGTAAGTGTAAGGGTAACAGAGACAGTAAAGGTAAGGATAAGGGGAACGGTAAGGTTAAGGCTACAAGTATGTGTTAGGGTATGGGTTATGGTAAGGGTAAGGGTAAGTGTAAGGGTACGGGTCAGGGTAAGGGTTAGAGTAAGCGTTAGGGTTAGGGTTAGGGTAAGGTTAAGTGTTAGGGTAATGGTTAGGGTTAGTTTTAGGGTTAAAGTCAGGAAAACGTATGCGTAAATATTAGGTGAATGTTAAGGGTAAGGTTAAGGTTAACAGTAAGTGTAAGGTTTAGGGTAAGGGTTAGGGTTAATGTAAGGGTCAGGGTAAGGGTTGGGGTAAGGTTTAGGGTAAGGGTTAGGTTAAGGATAAGTGTTAAGGTAAGGGTAAGGTTAATGGTAACCGTAAGTGTAAAGGTAAGGGTTAGGGTAAGGGTAAGAATAAGGGTATGGGTAATGGCAAGGCTGAGGGTTAGGCTAAGGGTAAGTGTAAGGTTTAGATTTAGGCTAAGGGTAAGGTTTACGGTAAATTTAAGTGTTCGGATAAGGGTAAGGTTTAGGGTTAGGTTAAGGGTATGGGATCGGGTAAGGGTAAGGGTAAGGGTAAGGGTTACGGTAACGGTAAGAGTTATGGTAAGGGTACGGGTACGGGTAGAAGTATGTGTTAGAGTATGGGTTATGGTAAGGGTAAGGGTTAGGGTAAGGGTAAGTGTTGGGGTAATGGTTAGGGTTAATTTTAGGGTTAGGGTGAGGGAATAGTAAGGGTAAGTATTAGTTTAAGGTTAAGGGTAAGGTTAAGGTCAAGTGTAAGTTTTAGGGTAAGGGTTAATGTAAGGGTCAGGGTAAGGGTTCAGGTAAGGTTTAGTCTTAGGGTTAGGTTAAGGTTAAGTGTTAGGGTAAGCGTAAGTTGTATGGATAAGGATAAGTGTAAGGGATAGGGTAATGGTAAGTGTTAGGGTAAGGGTAAGGTTAATGGTAACTGTAAGTGTAAGGGTAAGGGTTAGGGTAAGGGGAAGGGGAAGGGGAAGTCTAAGGGTCCGGGTCAGGGTAAAAGTTAGAGTAAGGGTTAGGGTTAGGGTTCGGTAAGGATAAGTGTTAGGGTAATGGTTACGGTTAATTTTAGGGTTATGGTGAGGGAAACGTAAGGGTATGTATTAGTTTAAGGGTAAGGTTAAAGTTAAGATTAAGTGTAAGTTCTAGGTTAAGGGTTAGGGTTAGAGTAAGGGTTAGGGTAAGGGTTAGGGTAAGGGTTAGGGTTAATGTAAGGGTCAGGGTAAGGGTTGGGGTAAGGTTTAGGTTAAGGGTAAAATTAAGTATAATGGTAAGGGTAAGAGTGAACGTTAGGGTAATGGTTAGATTTAGGTAAAGGGTGAGGGTTAGGGTAAGGTTTAGAATTAGGCAAAGGGTAAGTGTAGCAGAAAGGGTAAGGTTTAGGATAAGGGTAAGTGTTAGGATAAGGGTAAGATTTAGGGTTAGCTTAATAGTAAGGTTAAGGGTAATTGTACGAGTAATTGCTAGGGTAAGTGTAAGCATAAGTGTACAAGTAAGTGTTGTTGTAGGGCTTATGGTAAGGGTAAGGTCAAGGGTAAGGTTTATGTTAAGGGTAAGCGTAAGGGTAACGGATAGAGTAAGGGTAAGAGTAAGGTTAAGGGTAACGGTAAGGTTAAGGGTACAAATATGTGTTAGGGTATGGGTTATGGTATGGGTAAGAATTAGGGTAAGTATAAGGGTAAGGGTAAGTGTAAGGGTACAGGTCAGGGTAAGGGTTAGAGTAAGGGTTAGGGTTAGGGTTAGGGTAAGGTTAAGTGTTAGGGTAATGGTTAGGGTTAGTTTTAGGGTTAAAGTCAGGAAAACGTATGCGTAAATATTAGGTGAATGTTAAGGGTAAGGTTAAGGTTAACAGTAAGTGTAAGGTTTAGGGTAAGGGTTAGGGTTAATGTAAGGGTCAGGGTAAGGGTTGGGGTAAGGTTTAGGGTAAGGGTTAGGTTAAGGATAAGTGTTAGGGTAAGGGTAAGGTTAATGGTAACCGTAAGTGTAAAGGTAAGGGTTAGGGAAAGGGTAAGATTAAGGGTATGGGTAATGGTAAGGCTGAGGGTTAGGCTAAGGGTAAGTGTAAGGTTTAGATTTAGGCTAAGGGTAAGTGTAGCAGAAAGGGTAAGGTTTACGGTAAGGTTTAAGGTTTAGGGTACGGGTCAGGTGTAATAGTAAGTGTAAGGGTACGGGTCATGGTAAGGGTTAGAGTAAGGGTTTGAGTAAGGGTAAGGGTAAGGGTTAGGATAAGTGTAAGGGTGCAAGCAAGGATTAGGGCAAGAGTAAGTGTAAGGGTAATAGTAAGGGTTAGGGTAAGGGTAAGGGTAAGGGAAAGTGTTAGGATATGTTTTAGGGGAAGCAGAAGGGTAAGGGTTAGGTTAAGTGTAAGGGGAAGGGGAAGGTAAGGGGAAGGGTTGGAGTAAGGATTAGGGTAAGGGTAAGGTTATGGTTAAAGGAAAGAGTATGGGTAAGGAAAATGTAAAGGTAAGGATTTGGGTAATGGTAAGGGTGAGAAGGGTTAGAGTAAGGGTTACAGTAAGGGTTAGGTAACGCAGTGTACAACCTGGGACGTCACACGCAGAGTTGCCTCTGGCAAGGTGAGTGAGGAACAGATGTAGCAGTTGTTGTGTTGTAGGTCTGTCTCACTGTTCCTCTAAGCATCCCCTCTTTGTCTTTTAGAGGTGTTGTAGCTGTTTGAAGAGGGTAGATTGAAGCATCTGCCTCGGGGGCTGGTAAGCGGCAGAGGTAAGGGAGCAGATGAGAGTAACTTACCTAGTTGTGCTGTGTCTTTGGATGCTGCATAGGCCTATGCGTTTCTTTTTCTTTCACAGGTGTCTCACACAGGCTCAAAGGAGCAAACTGCACTCTGAAGAGCTGTGTAAGAAGAGGGGCTGGTCATGAGCTGGGTTGGAGCAGAACGACCAAGTAGCACAAGGTGACTATGAAAGGTGTCCATCTTGCTTTGCAGGTGCCGTGGCAGGCTCTCCACAGAAGTGGATAAGGGTATGAGATAAGGCCAGAGATCGACAAGGAGCGGCACGTGCAGGGATGGTTTTGAAGCGCTGCGGTGGCTTACTCTTCTGTTCATCAGGTGCCACAGGCAAGGTGGGTTGTAACATCAGTCGTTATATTTGCATGAAAGCAGTTCACTTGAATGCCACAGTGCATCTGAGTAGGGTGTTCTAGCAGAACAAGCTTGTCTGGCACAGCGGTGCCTGATGGCAGTGTGTTTCCTCAGGTGAAGAGGTGCCTGAAGCCCCATCCTATCTAGCCTGCACACAATTATCTGAGAATGAAAGCTGCTTTCCAGTAATTCAGAAAGCCAAGTTACGTCTCAGCCTTGAGCATCTCGGGCTTTTGGGCCTGTCTGTAACATTTGGCACCAGCACTAATACTTTTTTTGGCATATGTTTAGCGTTTGGGGCCTGTGTCTGGGATTTGGGCCCTGTCTCGAACCACTGGGGCTTTGTCCTGGGTTTTGGAGCCTGCCTCTAGAGTTCAGGGCCTGTGATTAGGCTTTTGGGGTCTGTGTCTGGGGGCCGGTATCTGGGGGCAAGGGGGGAGCTGCTTGTAGACCCTTGGGGCCAGCATTGAGGGGGTTGGGAGCTGACTCTACACCTTTGGGGCCTGCTTCTGGGGGCGGGGGAGGGTTGAGACCAGCATCTGGGGGAGGGGTGGGAGCTCTTTGTGTTCCTTTGGAGCCATTGTCGGGGGGGGGGGGCGGAAGGGGAGGGTTGGTTGGGAGCTGCTTGTACACTGTTGGAGCCTGGGTTGAGGGAGGAGGTTTGGAGCTGCTTCTACACCTTTGGGCCTGGCATCGGGGATAGGGGGTTGGGTGCTGGTTGTAGGGGCCTGTGTTTCGGGGGGGGGGCTTGGGACCTGCGTCTGGGGGAGGGGTGGGAGCTGCTTGTACACCTTTGGGGCCTGCATCTGTGGGGGGTCAGGGCCTGTGTCTAGCGGGCTGGGAACTGCTTGTACAATGTAGGAATCTGTTTCTGCAGGGTGGCTGGGAGCTGTTTGTACAACTTTGGGGCCAGCATCTGGGGGGTCAGGGCCTGTGTCTAGCGGGCTGGGAACTGCTTGTACAATGTAGGAATCTGTTTCTGCAGGGTGGCTGGGAGCTGTTTGTACAACTTTGGGGCCAGCATCTGGGGGTGGCTGGGAGCTGCCTGTACACTGTAGGGGCCTGTGTTTGTGGGGGGCTTGGAGGCCTCCCTCGGGGGGGGGGGGAGGGTTGGGAGCTGCTTGTATAGGGTAGGGGGCCTGCCTGGCAGGGGTTGGGAGCTGCTTGTAGAATTTGGGTCGCTGTGTCTGGGGGGGCGGTTGGGGCCTGTGTCTCAGGGGTGTTGGGAACTGGTTGTACACCTTTGGGTCCTGTCTCTGGGGGGGAGCTACTTGTACACTTTTGGGGTCTGTATTTGAGGGGGGTTGGGAGCTGCTTGTGCACTTTTGGACCTATATTTAGGCTGGTTGGGAGCTGTTCATGCATTCTAGGTGCCTCCCTTTTGAGAAGAGTTGGGGCCTGCATCTGTGGGTGGTTGGGAGCTGCTTGTACACTATAGGGGCCATGGTCTTGGAGGGGGGTCTGGGCTGTTTATACACCTTTGTGGCCTGTGTTTGGGGGGGGGGGGGGTGGGCCTGTGCCTGGGGAAGTTGGGAGGTGTTTGTTCACTCTAGGAGCCTCCATTTGGGGGTCTTTGGGGCCTCCCTTTGAGTGGGAGGGAGTTGGGAGTTGGTTGTACACCTCCGCATCCCATGTCTTGGGGGGGGTGGGGGGAGTGGGACCGGTCTCTGAAGGGCCGGGTTGTGAGCTGCTTGTACACCTGTGTCGGGGGGAGGGTAGGGGGGGTGGCGGGGGTCGGGCCCGGGTCTTGGGCCAGTGTCTGGGTGGAGTCCAGTTCTTGGGAGGGGGTGGTGGGGTAGGAGCTGCTTGTGGGCAGTTGGGGTCTGCATCTGGGTGTGGTTGGTGCCTGCTTCTGTTGGCAGTTTGGGGCCTGCTTGTAGACTTGTGCAGCCTGGGTTTGGGGGCTTTTCTGTAACGTTTGGGGTCTGCATTTTTGCTTTGGGATGCATCTTGAGCTTTTGAGGCCTAGCAGTAGCATTTGGGGCCTGCATCTGGGGCTTTTCTGTAGCTTTTTGGTTGCGTATTTGTGATTTGGGGCCTGTATCCAGGGTTTTGCCTTTTTTGTAGTTTCCATCTTTGTGTGTGTGTGTTTCGTTGTTGGTTGTCTGGGGTTAGGGGCAGTTTGGGGTTTGGATTAAGGTCAGTGTCATTAGCGTTAGGGGGTTGATAATAAGGGTTAGGGTTGTGGTTAGAGTTGTTAGGTTTAAGGGGAATAAGGATTTCAGGGTAAGGGGATCAAGGTTGTGGGAATAAAAATGTTGTTTTTGCGCAGTTACATCCTGTAGAGGGAAGGAAGGTGGTATTGAGATATGCTTGCAGTGATAAGACAGCTTAACAGTGTGAAATGAGTTCATCTGATTCGTGTCAATATGGACCAATGCTAGGGCCGCATGATATGATGAAAAGTCTGAGAAAACCAGAGTGGTTAATGTATATAGTTCTTGTATCTTGCAAATGAATGGTCCAGCAATTCGGGTCAATAGGGGATAAGAGAACAAAGGGGTTTCAGAATTACTGCTAACTATTACAACTGTTGCATGGGACACTATGCAAGTGTCTGCCATCCAGCCAAGATGGACAAAGGAGATGGACAAGAGAAAAGCCTGGGAGGAAGACTACGAGCCTTCAGTACGAGCGGCCCCCAGAGGGACCACCGGAGACTGATAACGCCTGCACCAGTGGGAGGGTTTGGATTCTGGGAACTAATTAGAATAACCCTGCCTTTTGTAGAAGTAGTAATGAATATGTATTAGCCTAGCAGCATAAAAACCGGCCGCCTGATGTAACTTGTGTGCGTCTTGGTGGAGCAGAGACTCCTGGCGCACCCAGCGCTGCTTGCTTACCTCTATTCATTTAATAAATTGTAAATTTCAATTGCAATCCTATTTGTGACCCAGTCATTTATTACAAGTGGGCGCTCGTCCAGGAGGGCTTTGGTTCCTGATTTCTGGTTTGATCTAGGAGAGGCACCCCCACCATTTGGTGGCTGCTCTTTGAGTCAGGTCGGAACTAATGGCATCTTAAACCTGAATAAACGTAAGCAAAGTTTCTGATTCTTTTTTTCAGCTCCCTCGCCAGCTGCAGCACTATATTTTGCCCGTAATTGTGTGTGTGAAGATCCGAACGAAGATGACGGAGCTGTAAGCATTTAAAGCGTATACCGTTCGGTTGGGTGGGGTTCGGTTGCCTGTGTGTGTAAGAGTGTGACTGAGATGGAACTTAGTTCCGAAGCGATTGTGGAGGTCTTCTAACCGCGGTTCCAATCTCCCGCGAGGGACTTGGCCGGTGAAGGACCGAAGGGATTCCTATAGGATTTGTGGGTGTGTGATAGGTCCTCGACCCCCTGCAAGACACTCTTACTAAGGTAACCAAGGGCTGTGGGAATTGCCATAGTAAAATTCCTAGATGGGTCAGACAAAATCGAAGACCAGAGACCAGAAGAAAGGGAGCAAATTACCAGTCATACCACCAGAAAGTCCATTAGGAATAACGATTAGAAATTGGAATGATAGGGACCCCAGAAAAGGAAAAAGTAAATTAAAAATGGTCCAGTATTGTGTGACAGAATGGCAAAAGGAGCCTTTAAGACTACATGTCTTTTGGCCTGTTTTTGGATCCTTCAAAGACTGGATTTGCCAGGCCTTAAATATCCATGTTAATTCAAAGGAACCTTTTAGCCAGGAAGAAAGTGATTATGCAGGATTATGGATCAGGAGGACTTCAGGTCCTTTTCCAGCCTCAATATTTACACTAAAAGCAGGTAAGAAATTTGAAGAACAAGAAGAACATGAAAAAGAAAAAGAAGATAAACGTGAGCCGTTGGATAAGCTACCACCTCCATATCCTAACAATCCACCCCCGGCGGCTCCCCCTCCGGTGGCTGTGGTATCGCCACCAGTACCACCGTTGCCCCAGCTTCCACCACCAACAGCACCAGAATTAGACCGACCTCCGGCCGCATGCAGGAGAAGTAGGACGGACGTATCTGAGAGGGCTTCTCTATATCCCTTAAGGGAGGTAACTGGTGTATAACTGGTGCGCGTCTTGGTGGAGCAGAGACTCCCAGCGTACCCAGCACTGTTTGCTTACCTCTATTCATTCAGTGAATTGTAAACTTTGATTGTAATCCTATTTGGGACTTTTATTTATTATAACAGACAACCTTGTAAAACGCAGACAACCAGAATCCTTACAGCAATTAGGTGGATATCACGGCGTAAGAAACATTACCACCTCAAAGAGTAAAAACCTCAAAAGAAATGTGACTTGTAACAGGCCAGCAGCTGTGTATTTTCTGTGAAGCACCAGCTAGATTATGAACCTTGAATAGCACAGTTAAAGGGGAAACAGGGGAGGGTCCCGGTCCTCGGCAGAAAAAAAAAGTGTATAAACTGTGTATGGAATTAGTAGGCACCCTCCTGCTTGTGGGACACCCGCCATTGTAATCTCGAATAATAATGCTACTGTACTGAGATCCTCGACTCAGCCTATGCTATTTGCTACAGATTGATTCAGGGTTTTAAGGTTTCAGGGACTGGGCACTAGGGTTGGGTTTCAGGGTAAGGGGTTTCAGGGTTTATGTTTAGGATTTTAAGGTTTTTAGGGTTGGAGTTTTAACGGTTAGGGTTTTAAGGATTTGGGGGTTAGGGTTTTAAGGGTTTCAGGGTTAGCGTGTTAGGGTATTAGAGTTTTTTGGGTTGTAGAGTTGATATGTTTTTTAGGGTTAGAGTCTTAAGGTTTTATTTTTGGTCAGTTATTTACGGTTAGGGTTTTAAGATCTTTTTTTTTTTTTTTTTTTTCAGGTTAGGTTCTCCAGGTCCAGGGTTTTGAGTATCCTAATTTGGGGGTTTTGGATTTTGAGCATCTTAATTTTGGGGGTTAGGCTTTTGTGTGCCCTAATTTTTTGGGATCGGCTTTCAAGCATCCTAAGTAGTTGGGTTAGGGTTTTGAGCATCTTAATGTTTCCAGGATAGGGTTTGGAGCGTCCTAAGTTTTCGGGATAGGTCTTTGAGCTTCCTAATGTTTTCGGGATAGGGCTTGGAGCATCCTAATGTTTTTGGGTAAGGGCTTTGAGCGTCCTGTTTTCGGGATAGGGTTTGGAGAGTCCTAGTGTTTTCGGGATAGGGTTTTGAGCATCCAAAGTTTTTGGGTTTGGGTTTTGAGCGTCCAAAGTGTTATAAGTTGCCCCCTTAATTAATTTTCAGAGAGCATTGTATTAATCATAGAAAGGAGTTTATTGAGTAAGCAAACATCAAGCAAAACAGCACTGGGCAGCCGGGGAGTCTCAGCTATGCCAACAGCACGCACCTCACCCCTGCCAGGGTCCCTTTTTATACCTTGCTAATTCTGGGATTACGCAGCACATCCTGGTATATTCTGCGACTCCGCGCACTGTTGCGCGCAAAAGAATTTTTAAGAATTTAAATCTCTTTAAAAAGAAAATTAAGCAAAAGAATTTTCATAGTGTCTAGGCAAGCATTATGCAGCTCCTTACTTCAGCAGGGAGGTTTCGCAACTCCCGCTCCTCAAACAGAACTCCTTGTTTTTATAATACAAAAGACAATGAACAAACATTTATGGTGTATTACCCTAAGTTTTTGGGCTAGGGCTTTGAGGATTCCTAACGTTTTGGGTTGGGTTTTGAGCATCCTAAGATTTTGGGTTAGGGGTTTTAGGCATAGGTCTTCAGGGGTTTAGTGTGGTAAATAGTTTGGGTTAGGTCTGTAGGGGTTCCGAGGTTTTTTGGATGTTAGGGCTTGAGGCTTTTTTTGTAAGGGCGGTGAGGGTTCCAGTGAGTGCTGGTAAATGCAGTTCTCGAGCACTCGGCCTGTGATTGGCCATGCTGGCTGTGCGGGGAATGCTGGTAGGTGTAGTTTTCCGGCACTGGAAGGCCATGTTGTGTGCCCAGAGCATGCCGGGAGATGTAGTTCTCGGGACTCCGGACTTCCGGGAGGCCATGTTGCGTACCCATGGTATGCCGGGAAATGTAGTTGTCGGATCGGGACTTCCGGGAGGCCATGTTGAATGCCCAGAGCATACCGGGAGATGTAGTTCTCGGGAACTAGGGTTAGGGTTAGGGGCTAGGGCTGGGGCTAGAGTTAGGGTTTCGGGTGAGGGTTGGGGTTGGGGGTTATTGTTAGGGTTAGTGGTTTAGGGTTAGGCTTAGAGGGTTATGGTTAGGGATAGGTTAGGGGTAGGTTTAGAGGGTTAGGGTAAGGGTTAGGGGTTGGGACTGTGGTTAGGCTTAGGGTAAGGGTTAGGGTGAGAGTATTAGCGTTAGGGTTTGGGTTCAGATTAGGGTAAGGGTAAGGGTTAGGGCAAAGGTAAGTGTTAGGGTAAGGCTAAGGGTAAGGCTTAGGGTGAAGATAAGGTTTAGGGAAAGGGTTAGGTTTAGGGTAAGGGTTGGGGTAAGGGTTAGGGTAAGGGTAAGAGTTAGGGTAAAGGATAGAGTAATGGTAAGTATAAGGGTAGGGTAAGGATTAGGGTAAGGGTAAGGATTAGGGTTAGGTTTAGGGTAAGAATAAGGGTAAACTAATGGTTAGGATAAGGGTAAGGGTTAGGGTAAAGGTTTTCATTTGTTAAAGCTGAAACGCAGTATGCAATCTGGGACGTCACAGCCAGAGCTGCCTATGGCAAGGTGAGAGAGGAAAAGATGGAGCAGATGTTCTACTCCTAGTTTTTTCTTTATACGTAAATAAAAGTTTGAGCTAATTCCAGTTGGAAGAGTTCCAATTACTTGCTTGGTCATAATGTCTTTTAATATTGAAAGCTGCAGCAAAAGCATGGGGATTTTTGCTTCTAGAAACACCCTAGTTCTCTTCTCTGCACTTTGCATGCTTTTGAGCTAAAACTGATTAAAAAATGAAAAGAAAAATCACACACACACAAAAAAAAAGAAAAAAAAAAACCACACCACAGCTGCTGCTGCTCTCTTCCTACTTCCTTGTGCTTTGCCCCTACCCTTCCCAGGTGATTGGGTTTGGGTGCTAGGCGAGGCCAAATGGTATATGAGTCCCAGACATCCCCTCAGAGAGCTCATTCTGCTTGGGCTGCTCTTTGGGGTGTTTGTTTTTCCTTCGGTCAGTTGCAGGCTTCTTCAGGTGGATGAGAGTTTATGGACTGATGCGTTTCCAAGTAGCGAGGGGTACGCACATCTTTTTGAGGTAACAGCTAGTAGGATCTGTTAGAATAAACTGATGTAGTACTTGGTGCCTTTATTGCATGCAGTTCTTTATCAGGTGAGTAACTGTTGCGAGTAACTGAAGTCAATGTTACTTGGTGTGTTTGCTATGCAGTGCCTGTGCGGACTATTGCACGAGACACAGCTTTCTGACATCTGGCCCAGCAACTACTAAATAAGGGGAGGGGAGAAGCTGAAGAACGACCAAAGGACAAAGCCTGGGAGGAAGACTACGAGCCTTCAGTACGAGCGGCCCCCAGAGGGACCACCGGAGACTGATAACGCCTGCACCAGTGGGAGGGTTTGGATTCTGGGAACTAATTAGAATAACCCTGCCTTTTGTAGAAGTAGTAATGAATATGTATTAGCCTAGCAGCATAAAAACCAGCCGCCTGATGTAACTTGTGTGCGTCTTGGTGGAGCAGAGACTCCTGGCGCACCCAGCGCTGCTTGCTTACCTCTATTCCTTTAATAAATCATAAACATTAATTGTAAGCCTATTTGGGACTCGGTCATTTATTACAAGTGGTACCTCCCGATGGGTGGAAGCTGTCGGGATAGCTCGGGATGCTGAGGCGTGGTGCTGCAAGGAGGTTGGTGGTCAGTGGCGCCCTGGGGCAGGCCGAATTGGGAGGGGGCGAGGCGGCGGGTGGTCGGTGGCTTCTGTGGAAAAGGCGCTTGTATGGGGGGGCTGCGCGTTCAGAGGAACCTTGACAGGCTGCAGATAGGGGCAGGCAGGAACCTTTTGAAGTTCAGGAGAGGGAAATGCCAAGCCCTACCCCTAGGGAGAAACACCTCTGTTTACCAGCACTGGCTAGCTCGATACTGAATAAGCATTTCTTCATGGAAGGGGTGCTTTGCTATTAGAACAGGCTGCCCGGGGAAGTGGTAAGAGACCCGATCCTTAAAAGTATTGACGAGACATGTGCACATAGCCCGGGAGTCCGTCCTCCGGCAGGGCGGGAGCTGGCTCTTCCGAGCCCCTGTGCTCCGGTCTTGTGCGACGCGTTTGCAAGCAGCACCGGGTGCCGGGTCCGACATCGGACGTTTCGGGGACGGCGATTCCGGGGCCGTCGGCTAGCGGGGGCCGGCTATCTCGTGTCCCGGGGATCCGAATTCAGGGGGCGTGGGGGCCGGCCGTGCAGTGAAGCGGGGGGCTGGCGTCCGCCGGCTTCCCAGAGAGCGGGCTTTCGGTGCCGTGCGGTTCGGTGGCCGGCCGTCCCGAAACCCTGGGCACCGGTCTTGTGCTAGACTCAGCGGAGTCCGGGGCCGAACTCGGCTTCTCGGGGCCGGCGGTCCCGGTGTCCAGGTGTCCCGCCTCGGGCGGCGCGGGGCCGGCTGTCCCTAGCAGCTGGGCTCCCAAGAGCTTCTGGGCTCCCAAGCGTCGCCCAAGACCGGATCCCAGAGAATCGGGACGGCCGGCCACACCGCTGCGACTAGCACAAGCGTCTCCCGACAACGGAGCCCAGGGGCTTGCGAGGGTCAGATTCCGCACCCCGGGATAGAGAAACGGGGAGCGCGGGTCGGCCGGCCGCAGCTTCGCACAGGACCGAACCCCCTGTCTCCGGGACGGCCAGACCCCGAGCCGGCAGACAGCAGCCTCCCGCTTCACGGCACAGTCGGCCCCCAACCCGCCCGAGTTCTGATCGCCGGGACACGGGACAGCCGGCCGCGCCGCCCGAGGCCGGACACCTGGTGCCCGGGACCGCCGTCCCTGACAAAGCCAAAGTCGGACCCGGACCCCGGTGCGGCTAGCACACGCGTCGCCCAGGACCGCAGCCTAGGACCTCGGGACGGTCGCATCCCGCGCCTCCGGCAGGAGCTACCCGGGAGGGCAGGACGGCCTGCCGCAGCTCCGCAAGAGACCGAACCTGCTGGATTCCGGGACGGCCAGAGCCCGAGCCGGTGGGCAGCAGCCTCCCGCTTCACGGCTCGGCAGTGAAGCTCACGGTTCATCGCCCGGCTCACGGTTCGTCGCCCGACTGCGGACCCACGGGACAGCCGGCACCCGCGCCGCCGGAGGCCGGACACACGGGCCTTGGGATCGCCGTCCCCGAACCGCACGAAGTCACACACGGTCTCCGGTGCGTCCAGCACACGCATCGCAAAGACCGGAGCCCAGATTATAGGCTCAGCCAGCCCCGCGCCGCCCGAGGTCGGACCGGGAACCCGGTGCGCTTGGCACATGCGTCGCCCAAGAACGGCGCCCAGGGCCGCGGGATGGTCGTGCCTCACGCAGCCCGAGTTCGGACCCCCGGAACACGGGACAACTGGCACCCGCGCCACCGGAGGACAGAATCCCGTGCCCCGGGGGGATCACCGTCCTCAAAGCGCCCGAAGTCGGCTCCGGACCTCGCTGCGTCTGGCACACGCCTCGCCCAAGACCGGAGCACAGGTTCTAGGGACAGCTCCAGAGCCGTCCGAGTTCGTACCGGCAACCCGGTGCGGTTGACACATGCGTCGCCAAAGACGGGAGCCCTGGGAAGCGTGATGGCCGGACGCCACGTCGCCCGACTTCGGACCCACGGGACACGGGACAGCCGGCACCCGTGCCTGGCTCTTGGGGACTTGGAAGGAGTCCTGATGCTGTGCCAGCACTATTCAGACACAACACTGGAGTGATTTCAGTGTTGTTCCAGCTACGAGTGCAGAGTACAGCACTGTGCGAGCTGCTGCAGGGAAAAGGTGACTCCAGCTGAGACAGACCCAACAAAACTTCCACCCCTTATTCCATAACATTTGTGTCACAATCAGGTACAGTTTAGTATATAGATGGCCTCATCACCATAGTTTTCTGTCCATTGAAGCATTTTTATGTCTGTACTTCTCTTTATTTTATAGGTCTTTTCTCAAAATGCTCATAAAAACTGTTGATGGTTTCACCATCATCTGTCAAAGTGGTCACTCAGGGCAGGCGAAGTTGGTTTTCTTGACACCAGCACCAGCTTTGCTCACATCACTGTTGCACTTGCCTGGTTCCTTGCGAAGTTGACCTTTCATTGGTTCTGCAGTGTCCTCCTACAACACATAACTTGGATGACAGATTAATTTTCTCCCAGTGTTAAATCTCCTTGAGGCACACACTTGATAGCCCCATCTTTCTGCATCACCCACCAGGTATACCCTGGTCCTTGGGCGAAGACAATCCCACGAGTGGGTTTGCCTTTTCCCGAGGCAGGAGCAACCCACACTGCCTTCCCCATCCACCTTCCTATATGCACTACGGGAACCTTAGCTCCTTTCACAGTGTGTAGGGGTTTTGTTTCGGCAGGACCAGCACGGCTGTCAGACCCCCTGTTGTTAACTAGCCAAGTGGCTTCTGGTAGATTTGTGTCCCATTGTTTCCACGTCCCAGCACCCAATGCTCGCAGCATAGTTTTTAACAGTCCATTGTACCTCTCAACCTTCCCAGAGGCTTGTGGGTGATAAGGGATGTGATACACCCATTCAATGGCCCAGATACACCCATCTCTTGGCCCAGAAAGTGATCAAATTGTTTCGGAAGTGACTCCCATTGTCGGACTCAATTCTTTCTGGTGGACCATGTCGCCACAGCACTTGCCTTTCCAGGCCCAAGATAGTGTTTCGGGCCGTGGCATGGTTTACAGGGTATGTTTCCAGCCACCCAGTAGTTGCTTCTTCCATGGTGAGTATGTACCGTTTGCCTTGGCGGGTTTGTGGAAGTGGTCCGATGTAGTCAATCTGCCAGACCTCACCATATCGAAATCCAAGCCATCTCCCCCTATTCCAGGGAGACTTTACCCTCATGGCTCGTTTGATTGCAGCACAGCTCTCACACTGATGGGTAACCTGTGTGATGGCCTCAATGGTCAGTTCCTCTTTCGAGTCACTCAATATAGAGGACTCACAAGCTGACTATAGCCTGGCACATGCATTCTCCAAAATCCCACAAGACCTAGGAACGCTTCTGTTTCTTTTTTTCTGGTTGGCGGAGACAGAACTGTTATTTTGTTGATCACATCCGTCGGAATGTGGCGACGTCCATCCTGACATTTTACCCCCAAGAACTGGATTTCCTTTGCAGGTCCCTTGACCTTATTCTGTTTAATGGCAAATCCAGCTTTCAGGAGAATTTGAATTGTTTTCTTCCCTTTCCCAAAAACTTCTTCTGCTGTGTTACCCCATATGATGATATCATCGATATACTGCAGGTGTTCAGGAGCGTTCCCCTGTTCCAGTGTCGTCTGGATCAGTCCATGGCAGATGTCAGGGCTGTGTTTCCACGCGGGGCAGTAGATTCCAATTATACTGAATGCCCCTCCAAGTGAAAGCAAATTGTGGCCTGCATGCTGCTGCTAGACGGATAGAGAAAAATGCATTAGCAGTATCGATAGTAGCATTCCACTTGGCTGCCTTTGACTCTAGTTCGTACTGGAATTCTAGCATGTCTGGCACTGCTGCACCAACACACGGGGTCCCGGTCCGACCTCGGGAGGCTCGGGTACGGTGGTCCCGAGGCCCGTGTGTCCGGCCTCCGGCGGCGCGGGTGCCGGCTGTCCCGTGGGTCCGCAGTCGGGCGACGAACCGTGAGCCGGGCGATGAACCGTGAGCTTCACTGCCGAGCCGTGAAGCGGGAGGCTGCTGCCCACCGGCTCGGGCTCTGGCCGTCCCGGAATCCAGCAGGTTCGGTCTCTTGCGGAGCTGCGGCAGGCCGTCCTGCCCTCCCGGGTAGCTCCTGCCGGAGGCGCGGGATGCGACCGTCCCGAGGTCCTAGGCTGCGGTCCTGGGCGACGCGTGTGCTAGCCGCACCGGGGTCCGGGTCCGACTTTGGCTTTGTCAGGGACGGCGGTCCCGGGCACCAGGTGTCCGGCCTCGGGCGGCGCGGCCGGCTGTCCCGTGTCCCGGCGATCAGAACTCGGGCGGGTTGGGGGCCGACTGTGCCGTGAAGCGGGAGGCTGCTGTCTGCCGGCTCGGGGTCTGGCCGTCCCGGAGACAGGGGGTTCGGTCCTGTGCGAAGCTGCGGCCGACCGACCCGCGCTCCCCGTTTCTCTATCCCGGGGTGCGGAATCTGACCCTCGCAAGCCCCTGGGCTCCGTTGTCGGGAGACGCTTGTGCTAGTCGCAGCGGTGTGGCCGGCCGTCCCGATTCTCTGGGATCCGGTCTTGGGCGACGCTTGGGAGCCCAGCTGCTAGGGACAGCCGGCCCCGCGCCGCCCGAGGCGGGACACCTGGACACCGGGACCGCCGGCCCCGAGAAGCCGAGTTCGGCCCCGGACTCCGCTGAGTCTAGCACAAGACCGGTGCCCAGGGTTTCGGGACGGCCGGCCACCGAACCGCACGGCACCGAAAGCCCGCTCTCTGGGAAGCCGGCGAACGCCAGCCCCCCGCTTCACTGCACGGCCGGCCCCCACGCCCCCTGAATTCGGATCCCCGGGACACGACATAGCCGGCCCCCGCTAGCCGACGGCCCCGGAATCGCCGTCCCCGAAACGTCCGATGTCGGACCCGGCACCCGGTGCTGCTTGCAAACGCGTCGCACAAGACCGGAGCACAGGGGCTCGGAAGAGCCAGCTCCCGCCCTGCCGGAGGACGGACTCCCGGGCTATGTGCACATGTCTCGTCAATACTTTTAAGGATCGGGTCTCTTACCACTTCCCCGGGCAGCCTGTTCTAATAGCAAAGCACCCCTTCCATGAAGAAATGCTTATTCAGTATCGAGCTAGCCAGTGCTGGTAAACAGAGGTGTTTCTCCCTAGGGGTAGGGCTTGGCATTTCCCTCTCCTGAACTTCAAAAGGTTCCTGCCTGCCCCTATCTGCAGCCTGTCAAGGTTCCTCTGAACGCGCAGCCCCCCATACAAGCGCCTTTTCCACAGAAGCCACCGACCACCCGCCGCCTCGCCCCCTCCCAATTCGGCCTGCCCCAGGGCGCCACCGACCACCAACCTCCTTGCAGCACCACGCCTCAGCATCCCGAGCTATCCCGACAGCTTCCACCCATCGGGAGGTACCACTTGTAATAAATGACCGAGTCCCAAATAGGCTTACAATTAATGTTTATGATTTATTAAAGGAATAGAGGTAAGCAAGCAGCGCTGGGTGCGCCAGGAGTCTCTGCTCCACCAAGACGCACACAAGTTACATCAGGCGGCTGGTTTTTATGCTGCTAGGCTAATACATATTCATTACTACTTCTACAAAAGGCAGGGTTATTCTAATTAGTTCCCAGAATCCAAACCCTCCCACTGGTGCAGGCGTTATCAGTCTCCGGTGGTCCCTCTGGGGGCCGCTCGTACTGAAGGCTCGTAGTCTTCCTCCCAGGCTTTGTCCTTTGGTCGTTCTTCAGCTTCTCCCCTCCCCTTATTTAGTAGTTGCTGGGCCAGATGTCAGAAAGCTGTGTCTCGTGCAATAGTCCGCACAGGCACTGCATAGCAAACACACCAAGTAACATTGACTTCAGTTACTCGCAACAGTTACTCACCTGATAAAGAACTGCATGCAATAAAGGCACCAAGTACTACATCAGTTTATTCTAACAGATCCTACTAGCTGTTACCTCAGAAAGATGTGCGTACCCCTCGCTACTTGGAAACGCATCAGTCCATAAACTCTCATCCACCTGAAGAAGCCTGCAACTGACCGAAGGAAAAACAAACACCCCAAAGAGCAGCCCAAGCAGAATGAGCTCTCTGAGGGGATGTCTGGGACTCATATACCATTTGGCCTCGCCTAGCACCCAAACCCAATCACCTGGGAAGGGTAGGGGCAAAGCACAAGGAAGTAGGAAGAGAGCAGCAGCAGCTGTGGTGTGTTTTTTTTTTTTCTTTTTTTTTGTGTGTGTGTGATTTTTCTTTTCATTTTTTAATCAGTTTTAGCTCAAAAGCATGCATAGTGCAGAGAAGAGAACTAGGGTGTTTCTAGAAGCAAAAATCCCCATGCTGTTGCTGCAGCTTTCAATATTAAAAGACATTATGACCAAGCAAGTAATTGGAACTCTTCCAACTGGAATTAGCTCAAACTTTTATTTACGTATAAAGAAAAAACTAGGAGTAGAACATCTGCTCCATCTTTTCCTCTCTCACCTTGCCATAGGCAGCTCTGGCTGTGAAGTCCCAGATTGCATACTGCGTTTCAGCTTTAACAAATGAAAACCTTTACCCTAACCCTTACCCTTATCCTAACCATTAGCTTACCCTTATTCTTACCCTAAACCTAACCCTTTCCCTAAACCTTATCCTCACCCTAAGCCTTACCCTTAGCCTTACCCTAACACTTACCTTTGCCCTAACCCTTACCCTTACCCTAATCTGAACCCAAACCCTAACCCTAATACTCTCACCCTAACCCTTACCCTAACCCTAACCACAGTCCCAACCCCTAATCCTTACCCTAACCCTCTAAACCTACCCCTAACCTATCCCTAACCATAACCCTCTAAGCCTAACCCTAAACCACTAACCCTAACAATAACCCCCAGCCCCAACCCTCACCCGAAACCCTAAGTCTAACCCCAGCCCTAGCCCCTAACCCTAACCCTAGTTCCCGAGAACTACATCTCCCGGTATGCTCTGGGCATTCAACATGGCCTCCCGGAAGTCCCGATCCGACAACTACATTTCCCGGCATACCATGGGTACGCAACATGGCCTCCCGGAAGTCCGGAGTCCTGAGAACTACATCTCCCGGCATGCTCTGGGCACACAACATGGCCTTCCAGTGCCGGAAAACTACACCTACCAGCATTCCCCGCACAGCCAGCATGGCCAATCACAGGCCGAGTGCTCGAGAACTGCATTTACCAGCACTCACTGGAACCCTCACCGCCCTTACAAAAAAAGCCTCAAGCCCTAACATCCAAAAAACCTCGGAACCCCTACAGACCTAACCCAAACTATTTACCACACTAAACCCCTGAAGACCTATGCCTAAAACCCCTAACCCAAAATCTTAGGATGCTCAAAACCCAACCCAAAACGTTAGGAATGCTCAAAGCCCTAGCCCAAAAATTTAGGGCGCTCCAAACCCTAACCCCAAAACATTAAGACGCAAAAAACCCTAACCCAAAAACTTAGGGTAATACACCATAAATGTTTGTTCATTGTCTTTTGTATTATAAAAACAAGGAGTTCTGTTTGAGGAGCGGGAGTTGTGAAAGCTCCCTGCTGAAGTAAGGAGCTGCATAATGCTTGCCTAGACACTATGAAAATTCTTTTGCTTAATTTTCTTTTTAAAGAGATTTAAATTCTTAAAAATTCTTTTGCGCGCAACAGTGCGCGGAGTCGCAGAATATACCAGGATGTGCTGCGTAATCCCGGAATTAGCAAGGTATAAAAAGGGACCCTGGCAGGGGTGAGGTGCGTGCTGTTGGCATAGCTGAGACTCCCCGGCTGCCCAGTGCTGTTTTGCTTGATGTTTGCTTACTCAATAAATTCCTTTCTATGATTAATACAATGCTCTCTGAAAGTTAATTAAGGGGGCAACTTATAACACTTTGGACGCTCAAAACCCAAACCCAAAAACTTTGGACGCTCCAAACCCTATCCCGAAAACAGGACGCTCAAAGCCCTAACCCAAAAACATTCGGACGCTCAAAACCCAAACCCAAAACATTAAGATGCTCCAAACCCTATCCGGAAAACATTAGGAAGCTCAAAGACCTATCCCAAAAACTTAGGACGCTCAAAACCCTATCCTGGAAACACTGAGATGCTCAGAACCCTATCCTGAAAATTTAGGACGCTCCAAACCCTATCCTGGAAACATTAAGATGCTCAAAACCCTATCCTGAAAAATGAGGATGCTCATTACCCAGACCCAAAATATTAAGATGCTCAAAACCCTAACCCAACTACTTAGGATGCTTGAAAGCCGATCCCAAAAAATTAGGGCACACAAAAGCCTAACCCCCAAAATTAAGATGCTCAAAATCCAAACCCCCAAAATTAGGATACTCAAAACCCTGGACCTGGAGAACCTAACCTGAAAAAAAAAAAAAAAAAGATCTTAAAACCCTAACCGTAAATAACTGACCAAAAATAAAACCTTAAGACTCTAACCCTAAAAAACATACCAACACTACAACCCAAAAAACTCTAATACACTAACACGCTAACCCTGAAACCCTTAAAACCCTAACCCCCAAATCCTTAAAACCCTAACCGTTAAAACTCCAACCCTAAAAACCTTAAAATCCTAAACATAAACCCTGAAACCCCTTACCCTGAAACCCAACCCTAGTGCCCAATCCCTGAAACCTTAAAACCCTGAATCAATCTGTAGCAAATAGCATAGGCTGAGTCGAGGATCTCAGTACAGTAGCATTATTATTCGAGATTACAATGGCGGGTGTCCCACAAGCAGGAGGGTGCCTACTAATTCCATACACAGTTTATACACTTTTTTTTTCTGCCGAGGACCGGGACCCTCCCGACCCTCCCCTGTTTCCCCTTTAACTGTGCTATTCAAGGTTCATAATCTAGCTGGTGCTTCACAGAAAATACACAGCTGCTGGCCTGTTACAAGTCACATTTCTTTTGAGGTTTTTACTCTTTGAGGTGGTAATGTTTCTTACGCCGTGATTTCCACCTAATTGCTGTAAGGATTCTGGTTGTCTGCGTTTTACAAGGTTGTCTGTTATAATAAATAAAAGTCCCAAATAGGATTACAATCAAAGTTTACAATTCACTGAATGAATAGAGGTAAGCAAACAGTGCTGGGTACGCTGGGAGTCTCTGCTCCACCAAGACGCGCACCAGTTATACACCAGTTACCTCCCTTAAGGGATATAGAGAAGCCCTCTCAGATACGTCCGTCCTACTTCTCCTGCATGCGGCTGGAGGTCGGTCTAATTCTGGTGCTGTTGGTGGTGGAAGCTGGGGCAACGGTGGTACTGGTGGCGATACCACAGCCACCGGAGGGGGAGCTGCCGAGGGTGGATTGTTAGGATATGGAGGTGGTAGCTTATCCAACGGCTCACGTTTATCTTCTTTTTCTTTTTCATGTTTCTTGTTCATATTCAAAAATAATAATAACAATAATAATAATGATGATACAATGGGGATAATACGAAAGTAATAATAGTATGTACAAACAAGTGATGCACAATGCAATTGCTCACCACCCGCTGACCGATGCCCAGCCTAACCCCGAGCAGTCCGGCCCCCTCCCCCCGGCTAGCCACCCCTATATATTGTTTAGCATGACGTCAGATGGTATGGAATACCCCTTTGGCTAGTTTGGGTCACCTGTCCTGGGTCTGTCCCCTCCCAGCTCTTACTGCACCCCCCAGCCTGCCCGTTGGCAGGACAGAGCAAGAAGCTGAGATGTCCTTGGCTTAGTATAAGCACTGCTCTGCAACAATTAAAGCATCGGGGTGTTATCAGCACTCTTCTCATTCTAAGCCAAAACACAGCATTCCACCAGCTACTAGGAAGAAAATTAATTCTGTGCTAACTGAAACCAGGACAGAATTTTACTATGGCAATTCCCACAGCCCTTGGTTACCTTAGTAAGAGTGTCTTGCAGGGGGTCGAGGACCTATCGCACACCCACAAATCCTATAGGAATCCCTTCGGTCCTTCACCGGCCAAGTCCCTCGTGGGAGATTGGGACCGCGGTTAGAAGACCTCCACAATCGCTTCGGAACTAAGTTCCATCTCAGTCACACTCTTACACACACAGGCAACCGAACCCCACCCAACCGAACGGTATACGCTTTAAATGCTTACGACTCCGCCATCTTCGTTCGGATCTTCACACACACAATTACGGGCAAAATATAGTGCTGCAGCTGGCAAGGGAGCTGAAAAAAAGAATCAGAAACTTTGCTTACCTTTATTCAGGTTCAAGATGCCATTAGTTCCGACCTGACTCAAAGAGCAGCCACCAAATGGTGGGGGTGCCTCTCCTAGATCAAACCAGAAATCAGGAACCAAAGCCCTCCTGGACGAGCGCCCACTTGTAATAAATGACTGGGTCACAAATAGGATTGCAATTGAAATTTACAATTTATTAAATGAATAGAGGTAAGCAAGCAGCGCTGGGTGCGCCAGGAGTCTCTGCTCCACCAAGACGCACACAAGTTACATCAGGCGGCTGGTTTTTATGCTGCTAGGCTAATACATATTCATTACTACTTCTACAAAAGGCAGGGTTATTCTAATTAGTTCCCAGAATCCAAACCCTCCCACTGGTGCAGGCGTTATCAGTCTCCGGTGGTCCCTCTGGGGGCCGCTCGTACTGAAGGCTCGTAGTCTTCCTCCCAGGCTTTTCTCTTGTCCTTCTCCTTTGTCCATCTTGGCTGGATGGCAGACACTTGCATAGTGTCCCATGCAACAGTTGTAATAGTTAGCAGTTATTCTGAAACCCCTTTGTTCTCTTATCCCCTATTGACCCGAATTGCTGGACCATTCCTTTGCAAGATACAAGAACTATATACATTAACCACTCTGGTTTTCTCAGACTTTTCATCATATCATGCGGCCCTAGCATTGGTCCATATTGACACGAATCAGATGAACTCTTTTCACACTGTTAAGCTGTCTTATCACTGCAAGCATATCTCAATACCACCTTCCTTCCCTCTACAGGATGTAACTGCGCAAAAACAACATTTTTATTCCCACAACCTTGATCCCCTTACCCTGAAATCCTTATTCCCCTTAAACCTAACAACTCTAACCACAACCCTAACCCTTATTATCAACCCCCTAACGCTAATGACACTGACCTTAATCCAAACCCCAAACTGCCCCTAACCCCAGACAACCAACAACGAAACACACACACACAAAGATGGAAACTACAAAAAAGGCAAAACCCACGATACAGGCCCCAAATCACAAATACGCAACCAAAAAGCTACAGAAAAGCCCCAGATGCAGGCCCCAAATGCTACTGCTAGGCCTCAAAAGCTCAAGATGCATCCCAAAACAAAAATGCAGACCCCAAACGTTACAGAAAAGCCCCCAAACCCAGGCTGCACAAGTCTACAAGCAGGCCCCAAACTGCCAACAGAAGCAGGCACCAACCACACCCAGATGCAGACCCCAACTGCCCACAAGCAGCTCCTACCCCACCACCCCCTCCCAAGAACTGGACTCCACCCAGACATTGGCCCAAGACCCAGACCCGACCCCCGCCAACCCCTCTACCCTCCCCCCCGACACAGGTGTACAAGCAGCTCACAACCCGGCCCTTCAGAGACCGGTCCCACTCCCCCCAAGACATGGGATGCGGAGGTGTACAACCAACTCCCAACTCCCTCCCACTCAAAGGGAGGCCCCAAAGACCCCCAAATGGAGGCTTCTAGAGTGAACAAGCACCTCCCAACTCCCCCAGGCACAGGCCCCCCCCCCCCCCCCCCCCCAAACACAGGCCACAAAGGTGTATAAACAGCCCAGACCCCCCTCCAAGACCATGGCCCCTATAGTGTACAAGCAGCTCCCAACCACCCACAGATGCAGGCCCCAACCCTTCTCAAAAGGGAGGCACCTAGAATGCATGAGCAACTCCCAACCCCCCTCAAATACAGACCCCAAAAGTGTACAAGTAGCTCCCCCACAGAGACAGGACCCAAAGGTGTACAACCAGTTCCCAACACCCCTGAGACACAGGCCCCAACCCCCTCCCCAGACACAGGGACCCAAATTCTACAAGCAGCTCCCAACCCCTGCCAGGCAGGCCCCCCACCCTATACAAGCAGCTCCCAACCTTCCCCCCTCCCCCGAGGGAGGCCCCCAAGCCCCCCACAAACACAGGCCCCTACAGTGTACAGGCAGCTCCCAGCCACCCCCAGATGCTGGCCCCAAAGTTGTACAAACAGCTCCCAGCCACCCTGCAGAAACAGATTCCTACATTGTACAAGCAGTTCCCAGCCCGCTAGACACAGGCCCTGACCCCCCACAGATGCAGGCCCCAAAGGTGTACAAGCAGCTCCCACCCCTCCCCCAGACGCAGGTCCCAAGCCCCCCCCCGAAACACAGGCCCCTACAACCAGCACCCAACCCCCTACCCCCGATGCCAGGCCCAAAGGTGTAGAAGCAGCTCCAAACCTCCTCCCTCAACCCAGGCTCCAACAGTGTACAAGCAGCTCCCAATCAACCCTCCCCTTCCCCCCCCCCCCCCCCCCCCCCCCGACACAGGCTCCAAAGGAATACAAATAGCTCCCACCCCTCCCCCAGATGCTGGTCCCAACCCCCCCCGCCCCCAGAAGCAGGCCCCAAAGGCGTAGAGTCAGCTCCCAACCCCCTCAATGCTGGCCCCAAGGGTCTACAGGCAGCTCCCCCCTTGCCCCCAGATACCGGCCCCCAGACACAGGCCCCAAAAGCCTAATCACAGGCCCTGAACTCTAGAGGCAGGCTCCAAAACCCAGGACAAAGCCCCAGTGGTTCGAGACAGGGCCCAAATCCCAGACACAGGCCCCAAACGCTAAACATATGCCAAAAAAAGTATTAGTGCTGGTGCCAAATGTTACAGACAGGCCCAAAAGCCCGAGATGCTCAAGGCTGAGACGTAACTTGGCTTTCTGAATTACTGGAAAGCAGCTTTCATTCTCAGATAATTGTGTGCAGGCTAGATAGGATGGGGCTTCAGGCACCTCTTCACCTGAGGAAACACACTGCCATCAGGCACCGCTGTGCCAGACAAGCTTGTTCTGCTAGAACACCCTACTCAGATGCACTGTGGCGTTCAAGTGAACTGCTTTCATGCAAATATAACGACTGATGTTACAACCCACCTTGCCTGTGGCACCTGATGAACAGAAGAGTAAGCCACCGCAGCGCTTCAAAACCATCCCTGCACGTGCCGCTCCTTGTCGCTCTCTGGCCTTATCTCATATCCTTATCCACTTCTGTGGAGAGCCTGCCACGGCACCTGCAAAGCAAGACGGACACCTTTCATAGTCACCTTGTGCTACTTGGTCGATCTGCTCCAACCCAGCTCACGACCAGCCCCTCTTCTTACACAGCTCTTCAGAGTGCAGTTTGCTCCTTTGAGCCTGTGCAAGACACCTGTGAAAGAAAAAGAAACGCATAGGCCGATGCAGCATCCAAAGACACAGCACAACTAGGTAAGTTACTCTCATCTGCTCCCTTACCTCTGCCGCTTACCAGCCCCCGAGGCAGATGCTTCAACCTACCCTCTTCAAACAGCTACGACACCTCTAAAAGACAAAGAGGGGATGCTTAGAGGAACAGTGAGACAGACCTACAACACAACAACTGCTACATCTGTTCCTCACTCACCTTGCCAGAGGCAGCTCTGCGTGTGACGTCCCAGGTTGTACACTGCGTTACCTAACCCTTACTGTAACCCTTACTCTAACCCTTCTCACCCTTACCATTACCCAAATCCTTACCTTTACTTTTTCCTTACCCTTACTCTTTCCTTTAACCATAACCTTACCCTTACCCTAATCCTTACTCCAACCCTTCCCCTTACCTTCCCCTTCCCCTTACACTTAACCTAACCCTTACCCTTCCGCTTCCCCTAAAACATATCCTAACACTTTCCCTTACCCTTACACTTACCCTAACCCTTACTATTACCCTTACACTTACTCTTGCCCTAATCCTTGCTTGCACCCTTACACTTATCCTAACCCTTACCCTTACCCTTACTCAAACCCTTACACTTACTATTACACCTGACCCGTACCCTTAAACTTACCCTAACCCTTATCCATACCATTACCCTTACCCTTAACCTTACCCTTACCCTAACCCTTACCCTTACCATAACCCATACCCTAACACGTACTTGTAGCCTTAACCTTACCGTTCTCCTTACCCTTACCTTTACTGTCTCTGTTACCCATACACTTACACTTAACATAAACCTTAACCTTTACCTAACCCTTATCATAAGCCATACAACAACACTTACATGTACTTTTAAGCTTGACTTACCCTAGCAATTACTCGTACAATTACTCTTAACCTTACTATTAAGCTAACCCTAAACCTTACCCTTATCCTAACATTTACCCTTATCCTAAACCTTACCCTTTCTGCTGCACTTACCCTTTGCTTAATTCTAAACCTTACCCTAAACCTCACCCTTACCTAAATCTAACCATTACCCTAAGCCTCACCCTTACCCTTACCATTATACTTACTTTTACCCTTAACCTAAACCTTACCCCAACCCTTACCCTGACCCTTACATTAACCCTAACCCTTACCCTAAACCTTACACTTACTGTTAACCTTAACCTTACCCTTAACATTCACCTAATACTTACGCATACGTTTTCCTGACTTTAACCCTAAAACGAACCCTAACCATTACCCTAACACTTAACCTTACCCTAACCCTAACCCTAACCCTTACTCTAACCCTTACCCTGACCCGTACCCTTACACTTACCCTTACCCTTATACTTACCCTAATTCTTACCCATACCATAACCCATACCCTAACACATATTTGTACCCTTAACCTTACCGTTACCCTTAACCTTACCCTTACCCTTACCCTTAATCTATCCGTTACCCTTACGCTTACCCTTAATATAAACCTTACCCTTGACCTTACCCTTACCATAAGCCCTACAACAACACTTACATGTACACTTACGCTTACACTTACCCTAGCAATTCCTCGTACAATTACCCTTACCCTTACCCTTACCCTTAACCTAAGTCGAAACCTTAAACCTTACAGTAAACGTTACCCTTTCTGCTACACTTAGCCTTAGCCTAAATCTAAACCTTACACTTACCCTTACTGTAACCCTCACCCTTATCATTACCAATACTCTTACTCTTACCCTTACCCTAACCCTTCTCCTTACACTTACTGTTACCTTTAACATTACCCTTACCCTAACACTTACACTTATCCTTATCCATACCCTTACCCTTACCCTAATCCTTACCCTTAACCTAACCCTAACCCTAAACCTTACCCCAGCCCTTACCCTGACCCTTACATTAACACTAACCCTTACCCTAAAACTTACACTTACTCTTAACCTTAACCTTACACTTAACTTTAACCTAATACTTACGCATACGTTTTCCTGACTTTAACCCTAAAACTAACCCTAACCATTACCCTAACACTTACCCTTACCCTTACCCTTACCCAAACCCTAACCATAACTCTAACCCTTACTCTAACCCTTACCCTTACCATAACCCATACCCTAACACGTACTTGTAGCCTTAACCTTACCGTTCCCCTTACCCTTACCTTTACTGTCTCTGTTACCCTTACACTTACACTTAACATAAACCTTAACCTTAACCTAACCCTTATCATTAGCCATACAATAACTCTTACATGTACACTTACGCTTGCACTTACCCTAGCAATTACTCGTACAATTACCCTTAACCTTACAATTAAGCTAACCCTAATCCTTACCCTTATCCTAACACTTAACCTTATCCTAAACCTTACCCTTTCTGCTACACTTACCCTTTGCCTAATTCTAAACCTTACCCTAACCCTCACCCTTACCTAAATCTAACCATTACCCTAACCCTCACCCTTACCCTTACCATTATACTTACTTTTACCCTTAACCTAAACCTTACCCCAACCCTTACCCTGACCCTTACATTAACCCTAACCCTTACCCTTACCCTAACCCTTACTCTAACCCTAACCCTAAACCTAAACCTTACACTTAATCTTAACTTTAACCTTACCCTGAAACTAATACATACCCTTACGTTTCCCTCACCATAACCCTAACATTAACTGTAACCATTACCCTAACACTTATCCTTACCGAACCCTAACCCTAACCCTTACTCTAACTTTTACCCTGACCCGTACCCTTAGACTTCCCGTTCCCCTTACCCTTACCCTTACCCTTCCACTTATCCTAACCCTTACCCTTACACTTACGGTTACCATTAACCTTACCCTTACCCTAACACTTACCCTTACCCTATCCCTTACACTTATCCTTATCCATACAACTTTCGCTTACCCTAACACTTAACCTTAACCTAACCCTAAGCCTAAACCTTACCTAAACCCTTACCCTGACCCTTACATTAACCCTTACCCTAAAACTTACACTTAACCTTAACCTTCCCCTTAACCTTAACCTAATACATACCCTTACTTTTCCCTCACCCTAACCCTAAAATTAACCCTAACCATTACCCCAACACTTACCCTAACCCTTACCCTTACCATAACCCATACTCTAACACATACTTCTACCCGTACCCTTACCATTACCGTAACTCTTACCCTTACCCTTACGCTTACCCTTACACTTACCCTTTCCCTTACCCTTACCCTTACCCTTTCCCTTACTCTTACCCGATCCCATACCCTTAACCTAACCCTAAACCTTACCCTTATCCTAACACTTACCCTTACCGTAAACCTTACCCTTTCTGCAACATTTACCCTTAGCCTAAATCTAAACCTTACACATACACTTAGCCTAACCCTCCCCCTTACCATTACCCATACCCTTATTCTTACCCTTACCCTAACCCTTACCTTTACACTTACGGTTACCATTAACCTTACCCTTACCCTAACACTTATCCTTAACCTAACCCTTACCCTAAACCTTACACTTACTGTTAACCTTAACCTTACCCTTAACATTCACCTAATACTTACGCATACGTTTTCCTGACTTTAACCCTAAAACGAACCCTAACCATTACCCTAACACTTAACCTTACCCTAACCCTAACCCTAACCCTTACTCTAACCCTTACCCTGACCCGTACCCTTACACTTACCCTTACCCTTATACTTACCATAATTCTTACCCATACCATAACCCATACCCTAACACATATTTGTACCCTTAACCTTACCGTTACCCTTAACGTTACCCTCACCCTTACTCTATCCGTTACCCTTACGCTTACCCTTAACATAAACCTTACCCTTGACCTTACCCTTACCATAAGCCCTACAACAACACTTACATGTACACTTACGCTTACACTTACCCTAGCAATTCCTCGTACAATTACCCTTACCTTAACCTAAGTCGAAACCTTAAACCTTACAGTAAACGTTACCCTTTCTGCTACACTTAGCCTTAGCCTAAATCTAAACCTTACACTTACCCTTACTGTAACCCTCACCCTTATCATTACCAATACTCTTACTCTTACCCTTACCCTAACCCTTCTCCTTACACTTACTGTTACCTTTAACATTACCCTTACCCTAACACTTACACTTATCCTTATCCATACCCTTACCCTTACCCTATCCCTTACCCTTAACCTAACCCTAAACCTTACCCTTATCCTAACACTTACCCTTACCGGAAACCTTACCCTTTCTGCTACACTTACCCTTAGCCTAAATCTAAACCTTACACTTACCCTTAGCCTAACCCTCAGCCTTACCATTACCCATACCCTTATTCGTACCCTTACCCTAACCCTTACCTTTACACTTAGGGTTACCATTAACCTTACCCTTACCCTAACACTTATCCTTAACCTAACCCTTACCCTAAACCTTACCCCAACACTTACCCTGACCCTTACAGTAACCCTAAACCTAACCCTTACCCTAAACCTTACACTTACTCTTAACCTTAACCTTAGCTGTAACCTAATACTTACCCTTACGTTTCCCTCACCCTAAACCTAAAATTAACCCTAACCATTACCCTAACACTTAACCTTACCCTAACCCTAAAATTACTCGTACAATTACCCTTACGCTTACACTTACCCTTAACCTAACCCTAAACCTAACCCTTATCCTAACGCTTACCCTGTGTAAGGGTAAGGGTGAGGATTAGGCTAAGTGTAAGTGTAAGGTTTAGATTTAGGCTAAGGGTAAGTGTAGCAGAAAGGGTAAGGTTTACTCTAAGGGTAAGTGTTAGGAGAAGGGTAAGGTTTAGGGTTAGGTTAAGGGTAAGGGATAGGGTAAGGGTAAGGGTAAGAGTAAGGGTAAGGGTTACGATAAGGGTAAGGGTTACAGTAAGGGTAAGGGTACTGGTAGAAGTATGTGTTAGAATATGGGTTATGGTAAGCGTAAGGGTTAGGGTAAGGGTTAGGGTTAATGTAAGGGTCAGGGTAAGGGCTGGGGTAAGGTTTAGGGTTAGGGTTAGGTTAAGAGTAAGGATTAGGGTAAGGGTAAGGGTATGGATAAGGATAAGTGTAAGTGTTAGGGTAAGGGTAATGTTAAAGGTAACAGTAAGTGTAAGGAGAAGGGTTAGGGTAAGGGTAAGAGTAAGGGTATTGGTAATGATAAGGGTGAGGGTTACAGTAAGGGTAAGTGTAAGGTTTAGATTTAGGCTAAGGGTAAGTGTAGCAGAAAGGGAAAGGTTTACTGTAAGGTTTAAGGTTTCGGCTTAGGTTAAGGTAAGGGTAATTGTACGAGGAATTGCTAGGGTAAGTGTAAGCGTAAGTGTACATGTAAGTGTTGTTGTAGGGCTTATGGTAAGGGTAAGGTCAAGGGTAAGGTTTATGTTAAGGGTAAGCGTAAGGGTAACGGATAGAGTAAGGGTGAGGGTAAGGTTAAGGGTAACGGTAAGGTTAAGGGTACAAATATGTGTTAGGGTATGGGTTATGGTATGGGTAAGAATTAGGGTAAGTATAAGGGTAAGGGTAAGTGTAAGGGTACGGGTCAGGGTAAGGGTTAGAGTAAGGGTTGTTAGGGTTAGGGTATGGTTAAGTGTTAGGGTAATGGCTAGGGTTTGTTTTAGGGTTAAAGTCAGGAAAACGTATGCGTAAGTATTAGGTGAATGTTAAGGGTAAGGTTAAGGTTAACAGTAAGTGTAAGGTTTAGGGTAAGGGTTAGGGTTAATGTAAGGGTCAGGGTAAGGGTTGGGATAAGGTTTAGGGTAAGGGTTAGGTTAAGGATAAGTGTAAGTTAAAGGTAAGGTTAATGGTAACCGTAAGTGTAAAGGTAAGGGTTAGGGTAAGGGTAAGAATAAGGGTATGGGTAAGGGTAAGGGTGAGGGTTAGGCTAAGTGTAAGTGTAAGGTTTAGATTTAGGCTAAGGGTAAGTGTAGCAGAAAGGGTAAGGTTTACTCTAAGGGTAAGTGTTAGGAGAAGGGTAAGGTTTAGGGTTAGGTTAAGGGTAAGGGATAGGGTAAGGGTAAGGGTAAGAGTAAGGGTAAGGGTTACGATAAGGGTAAGGGTTACGGTAAGGGTAAGGGTACTGGTAGAAGTATGTGTTAGAATATGGGTTATGGTAAGCGTAAGGGTTAGGGTAAGGGTAAGTGTTGCGGTAATGGTTAGGGTTAATTTTAGGGTTAAATTCAAGAAAACGTATGCGTAAGTATTAGGTGAATGTTAAGGGTAAGGTTAAGGTTAAGAGTAAGTGTAAGGTTTAGGGTAAGGGTTAGGGTTAATGTAAGGGTCAGGGTAAGGGCTGGGGTAAGGTTTAGGGTTAGGGTTAGGTTAAGAGTAAGGATTAGGGTAAGGGTAAGGGTATGGATAAGGATAAGTGTAAGTGTTAGGGTAAGGGTAATGTTAAAGGTAACAGTAAGTGTAAGGAGAAGTGTTAGGGTAAGGGTAAGAGTAAGAGTATTGGTAATGATAAGGGTGAGGGTTACAGTAGGGGTAAGTGTAAGGTTTAGATTTAGGCTAAGGGTAAGTGTAGCAGAAAGGGAAAGGTTTACTGTTAGGTTTAAGGTTTAGGCTTAGGTTAAGGTAAGGGTAATTGTACGAGGAATTGCTAGGGTAAGTGTAAGCGTAAGTGTACATGTAAGTGTTGTTGTAGGGCTTATAGTAAGGGTAAGGTCAAGGGTAAGGTTTATGTTAAGGGTAAGCGTAAGGGTAACGGATAGAGTAAGGGTGAGGGTAAGGTTAAGGGTAACGGTAAGGTTAAGGGTACAAATATGTGTTAGGGTATGGGTTATGGTATGGGTAAGAATTAGGGTAAGTATAAGGGTAAGGGTAAGTGTAAGGGTACAGGTCAGGGTAAGGGTTAGAGTAAGGGTTAGGGTTAGGGTTCGGTAAGGTTAAGTGTTAGGGTAATGGTTAGGGTTAGTTTTAGGGTTAAAGTCAGGAAAACGTATGCGTAAGTATTAGGTTAATGTTAAGGGTAAGGTTAAGGTTAACAGTAAGTGTAAGGTTTAGGGTAAGGGTTAGGGTTAATGTAAGGGTCAGGGTAAGGGTTGGGGTAAGGTTTAGGGTAAGGGTTAGGTTAAGGATAAGTGTTAGGGTAAGGGTAAGGTTAATGGTAACCGTAAGTGTAAAGGTAAGGGTTAGGGAAAGGGTAAGAATAAGGGTAAGGGTAAGGGTAAGGTTGAGGGTTAGGCTAAGGGTAAGTTTAAGGTTTAGATTTAGGCTAAGGGTAAATGTAGCAGAAAGGGTAAGGTTTACGGTAAGGGTAAGTGTTAGGATAAGGGTAAGGTTTAGGGTTACGTTAAGGGTAAGGTGGGTAAGGGTAAGGGTAAGGGTAAGGGTAAGGGTAAGGGTAAGGGTAAGGGTAAGGGTAAGGGCCACGGTAACGGTAACGGTAAGGGTAAGGGTAAGGGTTACTGTAAGGGTACAGGTACGGGTAGAAGTATGTGTTAGAGTATGGGTTATGGTAAGGGTAAGGGTTAGGGTAAGGGTAAGTGTTGGGGTAATGGTTAGGGTTAATTTTAGGATTAGGGTGATGGAAAAGTAAGGGTAAGTATTAGGTTAAGGTTAAGGGGAAGGTTAAGGTTAAGTGTAAGTTTTAGTGTAAGGGTTAATGTAAGGGTCAGGGTAAGGGTTTAGGTAAGGTTTAGGGTTAGGCTTAGGTTAAGGTTAAGTGTTAGGGTAAGTGTAAGTTGTATGGATAAGGATAAGTGTAAGAGATAGGGTACGGGTAAGTGTTAGGGTAAGGTTATGGTTAATGGTAACCGTAAGTGTAAGGGTAAGATTTAGGGTAAGGGTATTAGTAAGGGGAAGGGGAAGGGGAAGTCTAAGGTTCTGGCTCAGGGTAAAAGTTAGAGTAAGGGTTAGGGCTAGTAAGGATAAGTTTTAGGGTAATGGTTATGGTTAATTTTAGGGTTATGATGAGGGAAACGTAAGGGTATGTATTAGTTTAAGGGTAAAGTTAAAGTTAAGATTAAGTGTAAGGTTTAGGTTAAGGGTTAGGGTTAGAGTAAGGGTTTGGGTTATGGTTAGGGTTAGGGTCAGGGTTAGGGTTAATGTAAGAGTTAGGGTAAGGGTTGGAGTAAGGGTTAGGGTTAGGGTTAGGGTAAGGGTTACAATACACCCTTATTCCCATGCTGTGGCAGATGGGTGCATACCCAACAGTTCGTCTTATTAGTTACTTGAGAAATTGTTTGTATTAAGGTCAGGTGTAAGTTCTCATCCCAAGTTGCTGTACTGGGTCTGGCTGGAATGTTAACTTTCCCGGCAGCAGCCCATTCAGTGCCGTACTCTGTACTTGTAGCTGGAACAGCAGTGTTATCAGTGATTTGGACAATGCCCAGACACCTCAAGACCCCGATGAAGTCCAGTGCACAACATCCATGTGGCGTAAATTTGTGCGGAGTGCACCAGCAGCACATGCCAGTACCCTGGCAGCAATTCACTGGGATGAGGGGATGGGACCAACAATGTATGATGTCTCCTGCCAACTTCAAAAATATGAAGACAATCTCTCTGCTCCACTACAGTCCTGTGTCTCAGCTGTGGAGAAATTGTCTAAAGGACTTGACAAGCTTGTGGAGAAAGTATATTCCCCCTCATCTAGACAGAGTGATACTTCAGCCACTAAGAATCAGCATTCGCCTGCTCAAGAGAGAGAGTACCCAAGACGTACACCACGTGGCACCTTGTGGTTTTATCTGCGTGACCATGGGGAAGATATGAGGAAATGGGATGGTGTACCTACTTCAACCCTAGCTGCTCGGGTACGTGAACTGAAAGGAAATACAGCAGCAAGAAGAGGGGCTCCTAAGAGAAATGCTGCTCCAGTTTCTATTGGACAGTACCCCAGAGGCAGTAGAAGAGCTGATGTTATTCTTGACCACGATGAAGGGACCTCTACCTCTCATTTGCCAGAATTTGTGCATTTGCAAGAATTAAGTGGCAGACGCTCCAGCCAGGACTAGAGGGGCCCTGCCTCTGGCCAGGTAGAGGAGAGGGATAACCGGATTTATTGGACTGTGTGGATCCGATGGCCTGGAACATCAGAACCACAGGAATACAAAGCTTTAGTGGACACTGGCGCACAATGTACCATAATGCCATCAGGCTACCAAGGGACAGAACTCACTTGTATCTCTGGAGTGACAGGGGGATCCCAACAACTATCTGTACTGGAAGCTGAAGTGAGTCTAACTGGGAATGAGTGGCAAAAGCATCCCATTGTGACTGGCCCAGAGGCTCCGTGCATCCTTGGCATAGACTATCTCAAGAGAGGGTACTTCAAGGATCCAAAAGGATACCGGTGGGCTTTTGGCATAGCTGCTTTGAGCACAGAGAAGATTAGGCAGCTGTCTACCCTGCCTGGCCTTTCAGAAGACCCTTCTGTTGTAGGATTGCTGAAGGTTGAAGAACAACAGGTACCAATTGCTACCACAACGGTGCACCGACGGCAATATCGCACCAACCGAGACTCCCTGATTCCCATCCATGAGTTGGTTCACCGACTGGAGAGTCAGGGAGTAATCAGCAAGACTCGCTCACCCTTTAATAGTCCTATATGGCCAGTACGAAAGTCTAATGGCGAGTGGAGGCTAACAGTGGACTATCGAGGCCTGAATGAAGTCACGCCACCACTGAGTGCTGCAGTGCCAGACATGCTAGAACTTCAGTACGAACTAGAGTCAAAGGCAGCCAAGTGGTATGCCACAATTGATATTGCTAATGCATTTTTCTCCATCCCTTTAGCAGCAGCATGCAGGCCGCAGTTTGCTTTCACTTGGAGGGGCATCCAATACACCTGGAATCGGCTGCCCCAGGGGTGGAAACACAGCCCTACCATTTGCCATGGACTGATCCAGTCTGCACTGGAGCAAGGGGGAGCTCCTGAGCATCTTCAGTACATTGACGACATCCTCGTGTGGGGCAACACAGCAGAAGAAGTTTTTGAGAAAGGGAAGAAAATAATCCAAATTCTCCTGAAAGCTGGTTTTGCCATAAAAAAGAGCAAGGTCAAGGGGCCTACACAGGAAATCCAGTTCTTGGGGGTAAAATGGCAGGATGGACGTCGCCATATTCCAATGGATGTGATCAATAAAATAACAGCAATGTCTCCGCCAACTAGCAAAAAGGAAACGCAAGCTTTCCTAGGCCTCGTGGGATTCTGGAGAATGCATGTGCCAGGCTATAGTCAGCTTGTGAGTCCTCTATATCGAGTGACTCGAAAGAGAAACTATTTTGAGTGGGGCCCTGAGCAACAACAGGCATTTGAACAAATCAAACAAGAAATAGCTCGTGCAGTAGCCCTTGGGCCTGTCCGTACTGGACCAGCTGTGCAAAATATACTGTACACTGCAGCTGGGGAGCATGGGCTCACCTGGAGCCTTTGGCAGAAAACCCCAGAAGAAACTCGAGGTCGACCTCTGGGCTTCTGGAGTCGGGGCTATCGAGGATCAGAAGCCAATTACACCCCAACTGAAAAGGAAATACTCACAGCATATGAGGGTGTTCGAGCTGCTTCAGAAGTTGTGGGTACAGAGGCACAGCTCCTCTTGGCACCGCGGCTACCTGTGTTACATTGGATGTTCAAAGAGAAAATTCCCACTACACACCATGCAACTGATGCTACATGGAGTAAGTGGATAGCGTTAATTACACAGCGGGCTCGAATGGGAAAACCCAATCGCCCAGGAATCCTGGAAGAGATTATGGACTGGCCGGAAGGCAGAGATTTCGGAGTGCCAACAGAAGAGGTAACCCGTGCTGAAGAGGCACCACCATACAATGAGTTGCCAGAAGACAGAAAGCAGTATGCGTTGTTTACTGACGGATCCTGCCGTGTGATAGGGAGCCATCGGAAATGGAAAGCTGCTGTGTGGAGTCCCATACGACGAGTTGTGGAAGCCATGGAAGGGGAAGGTGAGTCGAGTCAGTATGCAGAAGTAAAAGCCATACAACTAGCCCTAGATATCGCCGAAAGAGAAAATTGGCCAGTATTGTATCTTTATACTGACTCATGGATGGTGGCAAATGCTCTGTGGGGGTGGCTGCAGCAATGGAAACAGAGCAACTGGCAGCGCAGAGGTAAGCCTATCCACCAGTGTTGTGTCTACTGCTGAGCAGCAGTGGCACAGCATTGGGCCTTTCTCTAACCCTGCTAGGGGGTGGGCAAAAAAGTGAGGAGAGAAACATCACTAGGGCAGCTGACCTAAACCAATCAAAGGGGTATTCCATACCATGTGGTGTCACACTCAGCAATAAAAGGTGGAAACAGGAAGAAGAGGGGAGGGGTGGGCTCTCGTTGAGAAGACGTCGGTCCTCCTCTCGAACACCGGCTGCGTGCGTTGAGGCCTTGCTTCAAGGACGTGGTCAATCATCGCTCATTTGTGGGAAGTAGAGAGTAATTTCTTTCCTCTGCACTTCCATATCGTTTTCATTTATTTTGTTTGTTTGTTTTCCTCCCTTTTTCCCCTTTCCCTTTTATTTCCCCTTAGTTAAATTGTTTAGTTCATGGTAGTCTTTATTTAATTATTATAATTATTTCCCTTTAATTAAATTATCCTTATCTCAACCCGTGAGTTGTTCTTTGCTTTACTTCTCCCCCTCCTTATCTAAAGGAGGGGGAGTGAGAGAGCGGTTGTGGGGTTTAGCTGCCCAGCACGGTAAAACCACCACAGTTGCCCACCCCAAATCCGAGAACCGCACCCCTGCAATCATTAGGATCTGGAAAACCGTAATTTTGTTGGTCCAATTGGAGTGGTGGTCCATATCCTCGCCGGGGCCTTCTTCACCCTTGAATTGTGGATCCAAGCTGCTTGCTTCTTAATCTTCATGGCGGTGTGTGTTGTCAGTAATACTTGGTATGGTCCCATCCACTTTCCTTCCATTTTTCCTGCAGGGGTTGTCCTGAAAAAGTCTTTATATATATATAATCCCCGAGCTTCAAGGGGTGGATTGGTTGATCCAACCCTCTAGCCCTGGTCCCTAAAACAAATTTATGTACTTTATTTAATTGTTTCTGAAGTTCAGTTATATAAGCATATAAATATTCTGATCCTAACTGCGTTAGGTCCTCTCCACTAAATAGAAATTGCTATGGCCTTGCATATAAGATTTTGAAGGGACTCAAATTTCCTTTTATTCTAGGTTTAACTCTAATTCCAAGTAATGCTAAAGGGAGGGATTGAGGCCATGACAAATTAGCTTCTTATCCAATTTTAGCTATTTATTGTTTAATTAAATGGTTCATTTTTTCTACCTGTCCACTTGCCTGTGGTCTATAAGGAGTATGCAGTTGCCAATCTATCTTTAGAATCTTACTTATCTGTTCTACCACTTGTGCACAAAAATGTGAAACTCTATCAGAAGACATTGCTACTAGAATCCCAAAGCATGCTATTATTTCATTTAACAAGACTTTAACCACTTCTCTTGCTTTGTTTGTTCGACAGGGAAAGGCTTCAGGCCTTCCTGAAAACGTGTCAGTCAGAACCAGTAAATAATGATACCCCCCTTTTCTAGGGAGTTCTGAAAAATCAATTTGCCACTGTTGCCCCGAATAATTTCCTTTACCGATTATTCCAAATTTTATTCTATCCTTGGTATTGGGGTTACTGTGTAAGCAAATGCTACATTGTTGAGTTACTTGTTTTATCATATCGTCCCACTAATGTCTGACTCAGGCTCTTATGCAGTGTGCCAGCTCCCCAGTGCGTTTTATTGTGTTCTGTAAGAACTATGGGCCATGTCAAACTAGAGGGTATTACTATGTGGTTATCTTTTAAATATACTCATCCATCTGGTTTCATTTTACCTTTCAAATCTTCAATTAATTTTAAGTCTTCTTTTGTATAATTTGGATATAGTTTGGATTTTACCGTCTGGTATCAAAGACAATGCCTTCACCTCAGTTATTTCAGCTGCCTGCTTAGCCTCTGCCAATCGATTTTCCAGTTTCAAAATCGGTGTTCCCCTTTTGGTGTCCCTGACAATGCATGATAGCTACCTTTTCTGGTTGTTTTACAGCCTCTAACAATTTTAAAATGTCTTCAGCATACTTTGTGTTTTCACTGAGCGGTCAGCAATCCATGTTCTTTCCAAATTGCTCCATGAGCATGTACCACGCCGAATGTATATTTAGAATCTGTCCAAATATTTACCCTTTTTCCCGCTGCCAGTTCCAATGCTCTCGTGAGAGCAACTATCTCCGCCTTTTGAGCTGATGTTCCAGGGGGTAAAGGCTTAGACTCGATTACCTGCTGAGTAGTTGTTATAGCATATCCAGCTTTACGTTGTCTTTGCGTAACAAAACTGCTCCCATCCGTGAACCAAGTTTCTTCCGCATCTTCCATGGGCTCCTCCTTAAGGTCTGCTCGGCTGGAATACACAGTCTCTATAGTTTCTAAACAATCGTGAATCACAGGTCGTGCCGGAGCATCACTAAGAAAAGAGGCTAGATTCACAATATTAATTATCACAATTTCCACGTCGTCCTGTTCTACCAATATTGCTTGATGTTTCAAAATCATCAATTCTTGTTTAAGTTGTTTAAAGACTTTTTGTGCTTCTCCAGTCCAGACTAACTTTGACTGGTTAATCTTTATCAATTCACATAGAGGCTTTACCAATAGTCCATCATTATAAATCCAAAGGCGACACCAACCTGTCATTCCTAAAAAGGTTTGTAGCTCCTTTACCATTTGAGGTTCTGGAGTCCGGCAAATGACTTCCTTATGTTCAGTTCCTAGTTCTCGTTGTCCTTCCGAAATGTCAAATCCCAGATAGGTCACACTTTGTTGAGCCAGCTGGACTTTCTGTCAAGAGACTTGAGATCCATTTAAACCCAGAAAATTAAGACGACTTATAGTCCATTGAATACAACTGCCTTTAGTCTCGGTAGCTATTAAGAGATCATCTACATATTGTAAGAAAGCACCTTCAGTGTCCGGAGGTATCCATGTTTCGAGTTCCCTTGCTAATTGGTTTCCAAAAATAGTGGGGCTATTCTTGAATCCTTGAGGTAGTAATGTCCACGTAAGCTGCGTCTTTCTGCCTGAATCGGGATTTTCCCATTCAAAGGCGAATAGGTTTTGGCTTTCTGTGGCTAAGCCTAGGCAGAAGAAGGCATCTTTTAAATCCAGTACGGTAAACCAGCCTTGACTATTCTTTAATTTAGTCAGCAAAGTATAAGGGTTTGCCACTACTGGATGTATATCCTCAGTGATTTTATTTATGGCCCTTAAATCCTGAACTAGCCTATAGCTTTATCATCTGCCTTTTTAATTGGCAATATGGGTGCATTGTATTCTGATTCGCATTCAAGCAATAATCCATACTGTAAAAATTTATCAATTATCTCTTTAATTCCTTTCCTATCTTCTATCCTCAAAGGATATTACTTAACCTTAACGGGTTTCTCTCCTGGTTTTAGTTTAATAATTATTAAGGTCACATTTTTAGCTCTTCCAGGGACTTCGGTAGCCCAAACTCCTGGACATACTTGATCTGTGATCTCTAAAGGTATTTCACTTTTAGGGTCAGTTTGTAGTAGTGCCAAGCTTAACACATTTATTAGTTGTTCTTCTCCTGTTCTTAATTCCATTTTCCCTTTTTCAAAGACAATTTCTGCTCCTGCTTGCTCTAATAAATCTCTACCTAAGAGTGCCCATGAGGAGCTAGGCATAGATAAAAATCTGTGTATGCCCCATTGTTTCCCTAACTTGTACTTCAAAGGTTCACAAAAATAAGCCTTTTTGGTTACACCTTGTCCTGGTTTCAGTTAGAACAGAGTTAATTTTCTTCCTAGTAGCTGGTAGAATGCTATGTTTTGGCTTAGGATGAGAAGAGTGCTGATAACACCCCGATGTTTTAATTGTTGCAGAGCAGTGCTTATACCAAGCCAAGGACATCTCAGCTTCTTGCTCTGTCCTGCCAACAGGCAGGCTGGGGGTGCAGTAAGAGCTGGGAGGGGACAGACCCAGGACAGGTGACCCAAACTAGCCAAAGGGGTATTCCATAGCATCTGACGTCAGGCTAAACAATACATAGGGGTGGCTAGCCAGGGGGAGGGGGCCGGACTGCTCGGGGTTAGGCTGGGCATCGGTCAGCGGGTGGTGAGCAATTGCATTGTGCATCACTTGTTTGTACACATTATTAGTAGTGGTACTATTATCACCATTGTAATATTATTATTATTATTATTATTATTATTATTATTATTATTATTTTGTCTTATTAAACTGTCTTTATCTCAACTCACGGGCTTCACTTTCCATTTCTCTCCCCCGTCCCAGAGAGGGAGGGGGAGGGGGAGCGAACAGCTGCGTGGTGTTTAGCTGCCGGCCGGGTTAAACCACGACACACCTTTTACCCTAACATAATAATTCTGTGAAGGCATTAATGCTTGATTTAGAACTGAATACGTTGCCCCATAGCAATAAGAAATTTCACTTCCATTCCTCCCCTAGCTTCATTATAACCAGTGGAGGATCCGCTAGGGTAGATTCCCCAGGTCCCCGTTATTCCTGTTGAAATCAGGGGTTGATTACCCTAGGAAAAGGCTAGTCAATTTGTCCTCCAAAGCCAGGTCCAAACCGTTTTGTTTTATTTATTTATTTATTTATTTATTTTCCTTACATTTCAGAGTTGGTCCAAAAATTCCATAGGGCTTTCTTTTAGACCTTGTTGGAAGCATATTCTCAATTCCCAATTCATCCAGGTTTTAGTATTTACTTAACCGTTCATAATTTTCAGGATGATTCGGGTCTTAGTGGGGGTCGGTCAGGGGAATGCAATTGTCCACAGTTCCCTGAACGGTCCCATCAGCAATCTGAGCTCGCACATGAACTCAGGTTGTTTTAAGAGTTGACCTCTTTTCTGTTTCTGTGACAACTCTCTCGGACCGGACCGATCATGGTCCCTTTGCCCTAAAGGGCTAACACCCATGATTTTAAGATCTCTGCCTCGGGCAGAGGCAGAACTATTAACATTCCTACATCCTCTTTCCCTGCTCATTCAACTTCAAACACCTTTAACACTTTCAACAACCCTTTTAACACTTCCTTTATCTTTCTCCAGCCTGTACTTCTCTAATGCCAACATCAAAGGTTCAGTCAGGGGCCAACTTAAGTCCGTACCTTTTCCCACCAAGATGCTGAAACATCAGTATACAACATTTCATCCTGTTCTGCTTCTCAAAAAACAACATTAACTGTAGCAAAATATTAGAGTTTAAAGTTCCATTTAGGGGCCACTTTTCTCCACATTCCAGCTTATAAAGCGGCCACCACTGATTACGATATTTTATCAATGTTTTCCTGTTCACACTTCCACCGGCAGATCCTCCAATATCCTTCCAGTGACTTAAAACACAGCCTAACACACTTTTCTTTAAAATTTCACTGCTTGTTTGCCCCCCCAGTTTCCAGTTTACACTTTCAGAATACACATGTTACTTACAAAAGCGTATCACAAAACGTATCACTCACAAAAATACGGGCACGCAATATCTTTCAGTAGCGATGTCACAAAACTACTATTACCAGCAATATTGCCAAAATCACAGTAACAATAGTCAGAGTCAAATTCCACATGCGATAAGTCAGAAAACCGAACTGTCTAACACCGTAACGATATCTTTCTTATAACAATGCCACGAACCTACTATTACCACCAGGAAAATAGCCAAAATCGCAGTAACAATAACCAGAGTTAAATACCATACTCCATGAGTCAGAAAACCGAAATAGACAACACAATTCCAGATGGACCTTAAAGCGAGCTCCTTCCTTAAGGTCCCCAAACATGTACTTATGGTGCTAACCACAAAGTATATACCAAACACTGCCTCGCAGAAGATCACCTTCTGACTTACAGACAGTTCCAGATGACCGGTCTACCAGAAAACCAAACCAGAATAAAGAATATACTCACTTACAATGATGGGGTCCTTGTCTGCCTCCGCAGTGATCCGGTGAGTCGAGGAGTCCCTCCGGGAAATCCTGGGGGTACCCTAGGGAGTCCTGTTTCCAGCGGGTCCTGCGGTCCGGCAGAGAGGTTGTCCCATCCGGGTCGCCAAATTGATTCAAAGATCGAAGCCGAAATTCCTTTAAGTGGTATATTCTTTATTGCAGCGCTGGATGCACGGGGGATCTCTCCACCTATCGTGCATACCCAAAGCAGAAAGCAGTCTTGAATTTATACAATCAATCTATCAATATTCTACAAGCACCTATACATATGCATTACCTATCCCCGCCTTCCCTCGCTTCTCATGCTAATTAGCCTTTTGGCACCTTGCGCCTGCGCAGAGCCTTCCAAGAATTGTGGGCAGGGGTCTTTGGGACGTGGGCAGGGGTCTTTGGGAGGAAGACCCCGAGTCTTCCTCACAGTGTACTTTTCACCTTTGGTCAGGAATCTGCTGAATTGGCATGTTTCTTAATTGCAAGAGCTGGTTGTTGCTAATTCTCCCGTTTGTTGTATCTTTATAATGAATTCCAATGTCCAGTTTCGAGAGTTATAGTCCTTACATTCGTTTCTCTGTCCGCCTGCCGCTTCCTTATCATGAGTTCCAGTGTCTTGTTTCGAGATATACAGTCCTTGTCTGGGGATTGTCCTTGCCTCCCCAATACCTCCTTAATCAATCCCCCCTTTTCTTTTCCCATGCAAATTCTTTTGCATCAGATACTTTCATTATTTACAGTAACACAACAAAGCAGGCATCTAAACAACATGCACACAAATATTCCTAACACTACTAATACGATTAGAGCAATGAATACTCGTTTCAACCATTGGAAATTGGGCAACCAGGAGGTTAACTTATTCCATGGTTCACTAAAACTCCATGAAAGATCATCTTTACTGATCTCATGTAGGATCCTTGTCTGCTTCCAGATTTCTTCCAGGTCGGTAGAGATCCTTCCACTCTGATCTACATACATACAACAACTTGTGTTTATTACTGTACAGACTCCCCCTTGAGTGGCCAGTAACAAGTCTAGGGCCATCCGATTTTGTAATACGACCTGTGATAAACTAGATATCTCTTCTTGTTGAGCCTTTATAGCATCCAGAATTTTGTTTTCGAACTTCTCTATAATTGCAGAAATATTAACTATTGCCTTTTCCAATTCACTCACTCCTAACCATGGGATAAACCATCGCACAAAACTATGAAAAGGGGTGTGTCTCTCTACCAATGGATTGTTAATTTTTCATCTGATTCTCCGGATATGATTTCTCAAGTAACCTCGAGGCACTACATCATGTACTGTCATATTGGGGACTACCGCTCCAAGAGTGCAAGTTCCCTTCCAATTCTCAGGCAAGACCTTACGGGCTGTATCATTGCATAGCCAATACCACCCTTTTCCTTCTGGAACCGTCCAGCTGGTTGAATTTGCCCAGCCGCTAGTCGTACTAATATCAATTGTTCAATTACAAGATGTCTGATTTCCCACATAAGTAGTATCCGTATTTATACAATGCTGTTTTCCTATACCCTTAGGCGGGTTACACCTTTGTACACATACATAATAGGATTCTAACGGCACGAAGCTACTCACTTCTAGTTCCAAAACTGCTTAATATTTTCGACCCCGAGATGTGTTTTCCCACAAATTAGTCCAAGATAAGTTTGCAGGCAAGGGAATCCCAATTAACGATACACCCTTATTCCCATGCTGTGGCAGATGGGTGCATACCCAACAGTTCGTCTTATTAGTTACTTGAGAAATTGTTTGTATTAAGGTCAGGTGTAAGTTCTCATCCCAAGTTGCCCACCCCAAATCCGAGAACCGCACCCCTGCAATCATTAGGATCTGGAAAACCGTAATTTTGTTGGTCCAATTGGAGTGGTGGTCCATATCCTCGCCGGGGCCTTCTTCACCCTTGAATTGTGGATCCAAGCTGCTTGCTTCTTAATCTTCATGGCGGTGTGTGTTGTCAGAAATACTTGGTATGGTCCCATCCACTTTCCTTCCATTTTTCCTGCACGGGTTGTCCTGAAAAAGTCTTTATATATATATAATCCCCGAGCTTCAAGGGGTGGATTGGTTGATCCAACCCTCTAGCCCTGGTCCCTAAAACAAATGTATGTACTTTATCTAATTGTTTCTGAAGTTCAGTTATATAAGCATATAAATATTCTGATCCTAACTGCGTTAGGTCCTCTCCACTAAATAGAAATTGCTATGGCCTTCCATATAAGATTTTGAAGGGACTCAAATTTCCTTTTATTCTAGGTTTAACTCTAATTCCAAGTAATGCTAAAGGGAGGGATTGAGGCCATGACAAATTAGCTTCTTATCCAATTTTAGCTATTTATTGTTTAATTAAATGGTTCATTTTTTCTACCTGTCCACTTGCCTGTGGTCTATAAGGAGTATGCAGTTGCCAATCTATCTTTAGAATCTTACTTATCTGTTCTACTACTTGTGCACAAAAATGTGAAACTCTATCAGAAGACATTGCTACTAGAATCCCAAAGCATGCTATTATTTCATTTAACAAGACTTTAACCACTTCTCTTGCTTTGTTTGTTCGACAGGGAAAGGCTTCAGCCTTCCTGAAAACGTGTCAGTCAGAACCAGTAAATAATGATACCCCCCTTTTCTAGGGAGTTCTGAAAAATCAATTTGCCGCTGTTGCCCCGAATAATTTCCTTTACCGATTATTCCAAATTTTATTCTATCCTTGGTATTGGGGTTATTGTGTAAGCAAATGCTACATTGTTGAGTTACTTGTTTTATCATATCGTCCCACTAATGTCTGACTCAGGCTCTTATGCAGTGTGCCAGCTCCCCAGTGCGTTTTATTGTGTTCTGTAAGAACTATGGGCCATGTCAAACTAGAGGGTATTACTATGTGGTTATCTTTTAAATATACTCATCCATCTGGTTTCATTTTACCTTTCAAATCTTCAATTAATTTTAAGTCTTCTTTTGTATAATTTGGATATAGTTTGGATTTTACCGTCTGGTATCAAAGACAATGCCTTCACCTCAGTTATTTCAGCTGCCTGCTTAGCCTCTGCCAATCGATTTTCCAATTTCAAAAGCGGTGTTCCCCTTTTGGTGTCCCTGACAATGCATGATAGCTACCTTTTCTGGTTGTTTTACAGCCTCTAACAATTTTAAAATTTCTTCAGCATATTTTGTGTTTTCACTGAGCGGTCAGCAATCCATGGTCTTTCCAAATTGCTCCATGAGCATGTACCACGCCGAATGTATATTTAGAATCTGTCCAAATATTTACCCTTTTTCCCGCTGCCAGTTCCAATGCTCTCGTGAGAGCAACTATCTCCGCCTTTTGAGCTGATGTTCCAGGGGGTAAAGGCTTAGACTCGATTACCTGCTGAGTAGATGCTATAGCATATCCAGCTTTACGTTGTCTTTGCGTAACAAAACTGCTCCCATCCATGAACCAAGTTTCTTCCGCATCTTCCATGGGCTCCTCCTTAAGGTCTGCTCGGCTGGAATACACAGTCTCTATAGTTTCTAAACAATCGTGAATCACAGGTCGTGCCGGAGCATCACTAAGAAAAGAGGCTAGATTCACAATATTAATTATCACAATTTCCACGTCATCTTGTTCTACCAATATTGCTTGATATTTCAAAATCATCAATTCTTGTTTAAGTTGTTGTCCTGGTTTCAGTTAGAACAGAATTAATTTTCTTCCTCGTAGCTGGTGGAATGCTGTGTTTTGGCTTAGGATGAGAAGAGTGCTGATAACACCCCGATGTTTTAATTGTTGCAGAGCAGTGCTTATACCAAGCCAAGGACATCTCAGCCTTTCGCTCTGTCCTGCCAACAGGCAGGCTGGGGGTGCAGTAAGAGCTGGGAGGGGACAGACCCAGGACAGGTGACCCAAACTAGCCAAAGGGGTATTCCATACCATCTGACGTCATGCTAAACAATATATAGGGGTGGCTAGCCGGGGGGAGGGGGCCGGACTGCTCGGGGTTAAACTGGGCATCGGTCAGCGGGTGGTGAGCAATTGCATTGTGCATCACTTGTTTGTACATATTATTAGTAGTAGTACTATTATCATCATTGTATTATTATTATTATTATTATTATTATTATTATTATTATTATTATTTTCCTGTCTTATTAAACTGTCTTTGTCTCAACTCACGGGCTTCACTTTCCATTTCTCTCCCCCGTCCCAGAGAGGGAGGGGGGAGGGTGAGCGAACGGCTGTGTGGTGTTTAGCTGCCAGCCGGGTTAAACCACGACAGTCTTTTTTTATCCACCCCTTATTCCATACCATTTATGTCATGCTCAGGTTACACTCTTTTCCATACATTCGAATTAGTCACCTATAGTAGTCATGGTAGTGGTAACATACAGTATTATATAGTAATTAACATGGTACAATTCAGTTCATGGGCTATTCTCACCCAGTATTAAATCTCCTTGAGGTACACACCGGACCTCTCCGTTCTTTTGCATCACCCACCAAGTGTATCCAGGTCCCTGAGCGAAAACAATTCCACGAATGGGTTTGCCTTTTCCTGAGGCAGGAGTAGCCCAGACTGTTTTACCCAGCATATTTTTTACATGCACTACAGGAACTTTATCCCCATCTACAGTATGTAACAGGTTTGATTGGGCAGGTCCAGCTCGGTTGGCAGATCCCCTAGTATTGACTAGCCAGGTGGCCTTTGCCAAATGCGTATCCCAGTTTTTGAATGTCCCAGCGCCCATTGCTTTCAATGTAGTCTTTAACAGTCCATTGTATCGTTCAACTTTCCCGGAGGCTGGTGCATGATAGGGGATGTGATACACCCACTCAATACCATGTTCTTTGGCCCAAGTGTCTATAAGGTTGTTTCGGAAATGAGTTCCATTGTCTGACTCTATTCTTTCTGGGGTACCATGTCGCCATAGGACTTGCTTTTCAAGGCCCAGGATAGTGTTCCGGGCGGTGGCATGAGGCACAGGATATGTTTCCAGCCATCCGGTGGTTGCTTCCACCATTGTAAGTACGTGGCGCTTGCCATTGCGAGTTTGAGGGAGTGTGATGTAATCAATCTGCCAGGCCTCTCCATATTTATATTTCAGCCATCGTCCTCCATACCAAAGAGGCTTTGACCGTTTGGCTTGCTTGCTTGCAGCACATGTTTCACAGTCATGAATAACCTGTGCTATAGCATCCACGGTCAGGTCCACCCCTCGATCACGAGCCCATCTGTATGTTGCATCTCTACCTTGATGGCCTGAGGTGTCATGGGCCCATCGGGCTATAAATAATTCACCTTTATGCTGCCAATCCAGATCCACCTGAGCTACTTCAATCTTAGCAGCCTGATCCACCTGCTGGTTGTTCTGATGTTCTTCAGTAGCCCGATTCTTGGGCACATGAGCATCTACGTGATGTACTTTCACAGCCAGGTTCTCTACCCGAGCAGCAATATCTTGCCACAATGCAGCAGCCCAGATAGGTTTGCCCCTACGCTGCCAGTTGTTTTGCTTCCATTGCTGTAACCATCCCCACAGGGCATTTGCTACCATCCATGAATCGGTGTAGAGATAGAGAACTGGCCATTTTTCTCGTTCAGCAATGTCTAAAGCCAGCTGAATGGCTTTCACTTCTGCAAACTGACTCGATTCACCTTCTCCCTCAGCAGCTTCTGCAACTCGTCGCGTAGGACTCCATACAGCAGCCTTCCATCTCCGATGCTTCCCCACAATACGACAGGACCCATCAGTGAACAGGGCATATTTCTTTTCATTCTCTGGCAACTGGTTGTACAGTGGGGCTTCTTCAGCACGACCCACCTCCTCCTCTGATGATATCCCAAAGTATTTGCCTTCTGGCCAGTCCATGATCACTTCCAATATTCCTGGGCGACTGGGGTTTCCTATTCGAGCCCGCTGAGTAATCAGTGCAACCCACTTGCTCCATGTAGCATCAGTTGCATGATGCGTAGAGGGGACCCTTCCCTTGAACATCCAGCCTAGTACCGGTAATCGGGGTGCTAGGAGGAGCTGCGCTTCAGTACCGACTACCTCCGAAGCAGATCGAACTCCTTCATATGCTGCCAATATCTCCTTTTCAGTTGGAGTATAGCGGGCCTCAGACCCTCTGTATCCCCGGCTCCAAAACCCCAGGGGCTGACCTCGAGTTTCCCCAGGTTCTTTCTGCCAGAGGCTCCAGGTGGGGCCGTTCTCCCCGGCTGCAGTGTAGAGCACATTCTTTACATCTGGTCCTGTTCGAACTGGCCCAAGGGCTACTGCATGGACTATTTCCTGCTTAATTTGTTCAAAGGCTTGTCGTTGTTCAGGGCCCCATTCAAACTCATTCTTCTTACAGGTTACTTGGTAGAGCGGGTTTACAATCAGACTGTAATTTGGGATGTGCATTCTCCAAAACCCCACAACACCTAGGAAAGTCTGTGTTTCTTTTTTGTTAGTTGGTGGAGACATAGCTGTTATTTTGTTGATCACATCCATTGGGATTTGACGACGTCCATCTTGCCATTTTATTCCTAAAAACTGGATCTCTCGTGCAGGTCCTTTGACTTTATTTTGTTTTATGGCAAAACCGGCTTTCAGAAGGATTTGGACTATTTTCTTCCCTTTCTCAAAAACTTCCTCTGCTGTGTCACCCCACACAATAATGTCATCGATGTACTGCAGGTGTTCAGGAGCTTCCCCCTGCTCCAGTGCAGACTGGATCAGTCCATGGCAAATGGTAGGGCTGTGTTTCCACCCCTGGGGCAGTTGATTCCAAGTATATTGGACTCCCCTCCAAGTGAAAGCAAACTGTGGCCTGCACTCTGCTGCTAGAGGGATGGAGAAAAATGCATTAGCGATATCAATTGTGGCGTACCACTTGGCTGCCTTCGATTCAAGTTTGTACTGAAGTTCCAGCATGTCCGGCACTGCAGCACTCAGTGGTGGTGTCACTTCGTTCAGGCCACGATAGTCCACTGTTAGTCTCCACTCGCCATTAGACTTTCGCACTGGCCATATGGGACTATTGAAAGGTGAATGAGTCTTGCTGATCACTCCTTGGCTCTCCAATTGACGAATTAGCTTATGGATGGGAATCAGGGAGTCTCGGTTAGTGCAATATTGCCGCCGGTGCACAGTTGTGGTAGCGATTGGCACTTGCTGTTCTTCGACCCTCAGCAACCCCACAACAGAGGGGTCCTCTGAGAGACCAGGCAAGGTAGATAATTGTTTAATGCCCTCTGTCTCTAAGGCAGCTATACCAAAAGCCCACCGGAACCCTTTTGGGTCCTTGCAATATCCTCTTCTAAGATAGTCTATGCCAAGGATACATGGAGCATCCGGGCCAGTCACAATGCGGTGCTTTTCCCACTCATTCCCAGTCAGACTCACTTCAGCCTCCAATACAGTCAACTGCTGAGATCCCCCTGTCACTCCACAAATATAGATGGGCTCTGGTCCTTTATATCTCGATGGTATTATAGTACATTGTGCACCGGTGTCTACTAAAGCCTTATACTTCTGTGCGTCTGACGTGCCAGGCCATCGAATCCACACAGTCCAATAAACTCGATTATCCCTTTCCTCCCCCTGGCTGGAGGCAGGGCCTCCCTAATCTTGGTCGGAATCTTCTTCGTTTCTGTGTTTGAAGGACTGTCTGCTGGAAGTTGGAGCAGCAAACTTTTCAGAGAACCCCTTTTTCCTGATTGTTTTCTTTTGCAACTCACGTACCCGTGCCTCTAGGGTCGCGGTAGATTTTCCATCCCATTTTCTCATGTCCTCTCCATGGTCTCGTAAGTAAAACCACAGGGTGGCACGGGGTGAGTACCCACCATATCGTCTTCCTTGTGTGGATGAACGACTTCCCCTGATAGCTGAGACACTGCTCTGTACAGGTACGGAGGAGAATAATCTCTCTTCAAGTTGGTGAGCCTTTTCAGAAAGTTTCTCCACAGTGTTCTCTTTTGGTCGGTGGACACTGGTTGGTTCAGGTGGGGATGAAGATAGATTCTCTTTAAGTTGGTGGAACTCTTCAGAAAGTTTCTCCACAGCTGAGACGCAGGCCTGTAAGGAAGAGGAGAGACTTTCTTCGTATTGCCGGAGTTGTTTAGCCACTTCATCCACTGTGGGTTCCTCATCCTCTTTCCAGGCCATTATTGCCAATGAGCTGGCATATGATGATGGTGCACTCCGTACAAACTTCCGCCACATGGGTCGCGTACACCTGACTTCATCTGGATCTTTGGATGTTTGTCTGAGGTCTGGATCCTCATAAATCACTTCCCGTATGGCTAATTCTCTCAGGTACTGGATTCCCTTCTCCATAGTGGTCCACTTGCCTGGTAGACATAAAAGTTCTTCCTTGAAGGGATACCTTTCCCTCACAGCTGAGAGAAGACGCCTCCAGAGGCTGTGAGATTGTGCTCCATCTGCAATTGCTTTGTCAATGCCGGCGTCTCGAGCAAGGGATCCCAGTCGCTTGGCTTCCCTGCCGTCTAATTCCACACAATTGGCTCCAGAGTCCCAGCATCGGAGCAGCCAGGTGACAAGCTGCTCACCTATACAGCAACCAAAATCTTTTCGCACATCTCGTAACTCACGCTCGTTTAGGCTTCGGGTAGTTACTGTTGATTTTTCGGCATCCTCATCTTCCTCCTCCTGAACCCTTGATGGCCCAGCGTCGTCGTCGTCTCCGTCGTCTCTATACCTAGATTTGGCAGAAGATTCTCTGCGTTCTAAACGACCTGAATCTCTATACCATTTTTTCACCTTCTCTACAGGGGCAGCTTGCACTGCTACTGCTCGTTTCTCTGACCTTGTTACAGGGTCTGCCACAGAGGTTGGAATACCCTCCGCAGGGTCAACTTGCACTGCTACAGCTCGTTTCTCTGACCTTGTTATAGGGTCTGCTACAGAGGTTGGAATACCCTCTGCAGGGTCAACTTGCACTGCTACAGCTCGTTTCTCTGACCCAGCTACAGGAGCTGGAGTGGCTGCAGGAACTGGAGCAGCTGTAGGAACCGGAGCTGGAGCAGCTGCAGGAGCTGGAACTGGTGCGGCTGCAGGAGCTTGAACTGGAGCAGCTGCAGGAACCGGAGCTGGAGCAGCTGCAGGAACCGGAGCTGGAGCGGCTGTAGGAGCTGGAACTGGAGCGGCTGCAGGAACTGGAGCTGGAGCGGCTGCAGGAACTGGAACTGGAGTGGCTGCAGGAGCTGGGATTGAAGCATCTGCAGAAGCTGGGACTGGAGCGGCTGCAGAGTCCACCGTAGGGGTTACAGTGACGGTTGGATCTGTCACGGGACTTGGAGTGGCCGCAGGGTCTGTCACTAAGTTGATAGCAGTATCCATGGCAGCTCGATAGGCATGAGCCAGGCCCCAGCATGTTACAATGATTTGTGTTACTTTGGAACTTCCCGAATCGCGACACCTTTTTTTCAAGCATTCTGCCAGTTTTTGAGGATTTTGCACTTGTTCAGGGGTGAATTTCCAAAACACTGGGGGTGCCAACTGGTCTAGATGCCTGCCCATATCCTCCCATACTCCCTGCCACCCACAACTATACTGCCTCCGGGCAGATCTCCGGATGAGCTTCCTAAGTAGTTGTTTAACTTTAAGCAGAACCTGAAGCGCATTCAGGAGGCAGAACAACAGGACTATGCTGGTCTGAGTATCCCAAGGATATTCAATATCTTGGAGAGCTATTGTAATAAACTCGGAGGATAAGAGGGTGGTGAAGGAGGAAGGGAGAGTGATCAAGGAGGGTACAGGGGTGGTGAAGGAGAAAGGGAGAGTGATCAAGTAAGAAAAATTATCTTCCCCTTTCCCCTCCACAGATTGACTCCCTAATGAAAAAAGGCAACAGATATAATTGCTAATAGTTTCCAAAATACAGTTTCCAAAGTACAGAATCGAAGATGTTACTGAGTACAAATACCAGGTTAGAGTCATGGCAAGATATTTCATCATCTCATAAGCCACTGATACAACACACAGTACCATAATGGTCTGAAACCAGGGCCCGGAGAGGATAAACAACATGACAGAGAGCACATACGGAAAATAACGTGCTATAATACTCAATTTGGAAAACAGGCGCAGCACAGTTGAGATTAAAGCAATCAGCATTATGACCAGTGACTATTAAGCAGGTCTAATACTTACACCAATTTTAGTTTAACACACTCTGGTCAGATCTGCCGTTATCTCAACCTTTCGAGCCCCACGTTGGACGCCAAAAAGACTGTCGTGGTTTAACCCGGCTGGCAGCTAAACACCACGCAGCCGTTCGCTCACCCTCCCCCCTCCCTCTCTGGGACGAGGGAGAGAAATGGAAAGTGAAGCCCGTGAGTTGAGACAAAGACAGTTTAATAAGACAGGAAAATAATAATAATAATAATAATTATTATTATTATTATAATAATACAATGATGATAATAGTACTACTACTAATAATATGTACAAACAAGTGATGCACAATGCAATTGCTCACCACCCGCTGACCGATGCCCAGCTTAACCCCGAGCAGTCTGGCCCCCTCCCCCCGGCAAGCCACCCCTATATATTGTTTAGCATGACGTCAGACGGTATGGAATACCCCTTTGGCTAGTTCGGGTCACCTGTCCTGGGTCTGTCCCCTCCCAGCTCTTACTGCACCCCCAGCCTGCCTGTTGGCAGGACAGAGCGAAAGGCTGAGATGTCCTTGGCTTGGTATAAGCACTGCTCTGCAACAATTAAAACCACCGGGGTGTTATCAGCACTCTTCTCATCCTAAGCCAAACACAGTATTCCACCAGCTACTAGGAAGAAAATTAATTCTGTTCTAACTGAAACCAGGACAGTTGTTTAAAGACTTTTTGTGCTTCTCCAGTCCAGACTAACTTTGACTGGTTAATCTTTATCAATTCACATAGAGGCTTTACCAATAGTCCATAATTATAAATCCAAAGGCGACACCAACCTGTCATTCCTAAAAAGGTTTGTAGCTCCTTTACCATTTGAGGTTCTGGAGTCCGGCAAATGACTTCCTTATGTCCAGTTCCTAGTTCTCGTTGTCCTTCCGAAATTTCAAATCCCAGATAGGTCACACTTTGTTGAGCCAGCTGGACTTTCTGTCAAGAGACTTGATATCCATTTAAACCCAGAAAATTAAGACGACTTATAGTCCATTGAATAAAACTCCCTTTAGTCTCGGTAGCTATTAAGAGATCATCTACATATTGTAACAAAGCACCTTCAGTGTCCGGAGGTATCCATGTTTCGAGTTCCCTTGCTAATTGGTTTCCAAAAATAGTGGGGCTATTCTTGAATTCTTGAGGTAGTAATGTCCACGTAAGCTGCGTCTTTCTGCCTGAATCGGGATTTTCCCATTCAAAGGCGAATAGGTTTTGGCTTTCTGTGGCTAAGCCTAGGCAGAAGAAGGCATCTTTTAAATCCAGTACGGTAAACCAGCCTTGACTATTCTTTAATTTAGTCAGCAAAGTATAAGGGTTTGCCACTACTGGATGTATATCCTCAGTGATTTTATTTATGGCCCTCAAATCCTGAACTAGCCTATAGCTTTTTCATCTGCCTTTTTAATTGGCAATATGGGTGCATTGTATTCTGATTCGCATTCAAGCAATAATCCATACTGTAAAAATTTATCAATTATCTCTTTAATTCCTTTCCTATCTTCTATCCTCAAAGGATATTACTTAACCTTAACGTGTTTCTCTCCTGGTTTTAGTTTAATAATTATTAAGGTCACATTTTTAGCTCTTCCAGGGACTTCGGTAGCCCAAACTCCTGGACATACTTGATCTGTGATCTCTAAAGGTATTTCACTTTTAGGGTCAGTTTGTAGTAGTGCCAAGCTTAACACATTTATTAGTTGTTCTCCTGTTCTTAATTCCATTTTCCCTTTTTCAAAGACAATTTCTGCTCCTGCTTGCTCTAATAAATCTCTACCTAAGAGTGCCCATGAGGAGCCAGGCATAGATAAAAATCTGTGTATGCCCCATTGTTTCCCTAACTTGTACTTCAAAGGTTCACAAAAATAAGCCTTTTTGGTTACACCTTGTCCTGGTTTCAGTTAGAACAGAGTTAATTTTCTTCCTAGTAGCTGGTAGAATGCTATGTTTTGGCTTAGGATGAGAAGAGTGCTGATAACACCCCGATGTTTCAATTGTTGCAGAGCAATGCTTATACCAAGCCAAGGACATCTCAGCTTCTTGCTCTGTCCTGCCAACAGGCAGGCTGGGGGTGCAGGAAGAGCTGGGAGGGGACAGACCCAGGACAGGTGACCCAAACTAGCCAAAGGGGTATTCCATAGCATCTGACGTCAGGCTAAACAATACATAGGGGTGGCTAGCCAGGGGGAGGGGGCCGGACTGCTCGGGGTTAGGCTGGGCATCGGTCAGCGGGTGGTGAGCAATTGCATTGTGCATCACTTGTTTGTACACATTATTAGTAGTGGTACTATTATCATCATTGTATTATTATTATTATTATTATTATTATTACTATTATTTTGTCTTATTAAACTGTCTTTATCTCAACTCACGGGCTTCACTTTCCATTTCTCTCCCCCGTCCCAGAGAGGGAGGGGGAGGGGGAGCGAACAGCTGCGTGGTGTTTAGCTGCCGGCCGGGTTAAACCACGACACACCTTTTACCCTAACATAATAATTCTGTGAAGGCATTAATGCTTGATTTAGAACTGAATACGTTGCCCCATAGCAATAAGAAATTTCACTTCCATTCCTCCCCTAGCTTCATTATAACCAGTGGAGGATCCGCTAGGGTAGATTCCCCAGGTCCCCGTTATTCCTGTTGAAATCAGGGGTTGATTACCCTAGGAAAAGGCTAGTCAATTTGTCCTGCAAAGCCAGGTCCAAACCCTTTTGTTTTATTTATTTATTTATTTATTTATTTATTTTCCTTACATTTCAGAGTTGGTCCAAAAATTCCATAGGGCTTTCTTTTAGACCTTGTTGGAAGCATATTCTCAATTCCCAATTCATCCAGGTTTTAGTATTTACTTAACCGTTCATAATTTTCAGGATGATTCGGGTCTTAGTGGGGGTCGGTCAGGGGAATGCAATTGTCCACAGTTCCCTGAACGGTCCCATCAGCAATCTGAGCTCGCACATGAACTCAGGTTGTTTTAAGAGTTGACCTCTTTTCTGTTTCTGTGACAACTCTCTCGGACCGGACCGATCATGGTCCCTTTGCCCTAAAGGGCTAACACCCATGATTTTAAGATCTCTGCCTCGGGCAGAGGCAGAACTATTAACATTCCTACATCCTCTTTCCCTGCTCATTCAACTTCAAACACCTTTAACACTTTCAACAACCCTTTTAACACTTCCTTTATCTTTCTCCAGCCTGTACTTCTCTAATGCCAACATCAAAGGTTCAGTCAGGGGCCAACTTAATTCCGTACCTTTTCCCACCAAGATGCTGAAACATCAGTATACAACATTTCATCCTGTTCTGCTTCTCAAAAAACAACATTAACTGTAGCAAAATATTAGAGTTCAAAGTTCCATTTAGGGGCCACTTTTCTCCACATTCCAGCTTATAAAGCGGCCACCACTGATTACGATATTTTATCAATGTTTTCCTGTTCACACTTCCACCGGCAGATCCTCCAATATCCTTCCAGTGACTTCAAACACAGCCTAACACACTTTTCTTTAAAATTTCACTGCTTGTTTGCCCCCCCAGTTTCCAGTTTACACTTTCAGAATACACATGTTACTTACAAAAGCGTATCACAAAACGTATCACTCACAAAAATACGGGCACGCAATATCTTTCAGTAGCGATGTCACAAAACTACTATTACCAGCAATATTGCCAAAATCACAGTAACAATAGTCAGAGTCAAATTCCACATGCGATAAGTCAGAAAACCGAACTGTGTAACACCGTAACGATATCTTTCTTATAACAATGCCACGAACCTACTATTACCACCAGGAAAATAGCCAAAATCGCAGTAACAATAACCAGAGTTAAATACCATACTCCATGAGTCAGAAAACCGAAATAGACAACACAATTCCAGATGGACCTTAAAGCGAGCTCCTTCCTTAAGGTCCCCAAACATATACTTATGGTGCTAACCACAAAGTATATACCAAACACTGCCTCGCAGAAGATCACCTTCTGACTTACAGACAGTTCCAGATGACCGGTCTACCAGAAAACCAAACCAGAATAAAGAATATACTCACTTACAATGATGGGGTCCTTGTCTGCCTCCGCAGTGATCCGGTGAGTCGAGGAGTCCCTCCGGGAAATCCCGGGGGTACCCTAGGGAGTCCTGTTCCCAGCGGGTCCTGCGGTCCGGCAGAGAGGTTGTCCCATCTGGGTCGCCAAATTGATTCAAAGATCGAAGCCGAAATTCCTTTAAGTGGTATATTCTTTATTGCAGCGCTGGATGCACGGGGGATCTCTCCACCTATCGTGCATACCCAAAGCAGAAAGCAGTCTTGAATTTATACAATCAATCTATCAATATTCTACAAGCACCTATACATATGCATTACCTATCCCCGCCTTCCCTCGCTTCTCATGCTAATTAGCCTTTTGGCACCTTGCGCCTGCGCAGAGCCTTCCAAGAATTGTGGGCAGGGGTCTTTGGGACGTGGGCAGGGGTCTTTGGGAGGAAGACCCCGAGTCTTCCTCACAGTGTACTTTTCACCTTTGGTCAGGAATCTGCTGAATTGGCATGTTTCTTAATTGCAAGAGCTGGTTGTTGCTAATTCTCCCGTTTGCTGTATCTTTATAATGAATTCCAATGTCCAGTTTCGAGATTTATAGTCCTTACATTCGTTTCTCTGTCCGCCTGCCGCTTCCTTATCATGAGTTCCAGTGTCTTGTTTCGAGATATACAGTCCTTGTCTGGGGATTGTCCTTGCCTCCCCAATACCTCCTTAATCAGCCTGCACACAATTATCTGAGAATGAAAGCTGCTTTCCAGTAATTCAGAAAGCCAAGTTACGTCTCAGCCTTGAGCATCTCGGGCTTTTGGGCCTGTCTGTAACATTTGGCACCAGCACTAATACTTTTTTTGGCATATGTTTAGCGTTTGGGGCCTGTGTCTGGGATTTGGGCCCTGTCTCGAACCACTGGGGCTTTGTCCTGGGTTTTGGAGCCTGCCTCTAGAGTTCAGGGCCTGTGATTAGGCTTTTGGGGTCTGTGTCTGGGGGCCGGTATCTGGGGGCAAGGGGGGAGCTGCTTGTAGACCCTAGGGGCCAGCATTGAGGGGGTTGGGTGCTGACTCTACACCTTTGGGGCCTGCTTCTGGGGGCGGGGGAGGGTTGAGACCAGCATCTGGGGGAGGGGTGGGAGCTCTTTGTATTCCTTTGGAGCCTGTGTCGGGGGGGGGGGGGGGGGGGAAGGGGAGGGTTGGTTGGGAGCTGCTTGTACACTGTTGGAGCCTGGGTTGAGGGAGGAGGTTTGGAGCTGCTTCTACACCTTTGGGCCTGGCATCGGGGGTAGGGGGTTGGGTGCTGGTTGTAGGGGCCTGTGTTTCGGGGGGGGGGCTTGGGACCTGCGTCTGGGGGAGGGGTGGGAGCTGCTTGTACACCTTTGGGGCCTGCATCTGTGGGGGGTCAGGGCCTGTGTCTAGCGGGCTGGGAACTGCTTGTACAATGTAGGAATCTGTTTCTGCAGGGTGGCTGGGAGCTGTTTGTACAACTTTGGGGCCAGCATCTGGGGGTGGCTGGGAGCTGCCTGTACACTGTAGGGGCCTGTGTTTGTGGGGGGCTTGGGGGCCTCCCTCGGGGGAGGGGGGAAGGTTGGGAGCTGCTTGTATAGGGTGGGGGGCCTGCCTGGCAGGGGTTGGGAGCTGCTTGTAGAATTTGGGTCCCTGTGTCTGGGGGGGGGTTGGGGCCTGTGTCTCAGGGGTGTTGGGAACTGGTTGTACACCTTTGGGTCCTGTCTCTGGCGGGGGGAGCTACTTGTACCCTTACCATAAGCCGTACTCTAACACATACTTCTACCAGTACCCTTACCGTAACCCTTACCTTTACCCTTACTCTTACCCTTACGAAAGCATTACCCTTACCCTTAACGTAAGCCTAAACCTTAACCTTATCCTTACACTTACACTTTCCGTAACCCTTACGCTTTCTGCTACACTTACCCTTAGCCTAAATCTAAACCTTACACTTACCCTAACCCTAACACTTACCCTTACCATTACCCATATACTTACTCTTACCCTAACCCTAAATCTTACCCAAACACTTACCCTGACCCTTACATTAACCCTAAACCGTACCCTAAAACTTACACTTACTCTTAACCTTAACCTTACGCTTAACCTTAACCTACTACTTACCCTTTCTTATCCGTCACCCTACACCTAAAATTAACCCTAACCATTACCCTAACACTTGCCCTTACCCTAACCCTTATTCTAACCCTTACAATGACCCGTACACTTACACTTACACTTACTCTTACCCTAAACCTTACCCTTACCATAAGCCATATTCTAACAAATTCTACCCGTACCCTTACCCTTACTGTAATCCTTACCCTTTATGTTACCCTAAACCTTACCCTTACCCTAACACTTACCCTTATTGTAAACCTTACCCTTTCTGCTACATTTACCATTAGCCTAAATCTAAACCTTACACTTACCCTTACCTTAACCTAATACTTACCCTTACGTTTCCCTCACCCTAACCCTAAAATTAACCCTAACCATTATTCTAACACTTACCCTTACCCTAACCCTAACCCTTACTCTAACCCTTACCCTGACCCATACCCTTACACTCACCCTTACCCTTACATTACCCTAACTCTTACCCATACCATAACCCATACCCTAACACATATTTGTACCCTTAACCTTACCGTTACCCTTACCCTTACTCTATCCGTTACCCTTACGCTTACCCTTAACATAAACCTTACCATTAATCTTACCCTTACGCTAACCCTTACCCTTACCCTATCCCTTACACTTATCCTTATCCATACCCTTAACCTTACCCCAACCCTTACCCTTAAGCTGAACCTAACCCTAAACCTTACCCCAAACCTTTCCCTGAACCTTACATTAACCCTAACCCTTAACCTAAACCTTACACTTACTCTTAACCTTAACCTTACCCTTAACCTTAAGCTAGTACTTAACCTTACATTTTTCTCACCCTAATCCTAAAATTAACCCTAACCATTACCCTAACACTTAACCGTTACACTTACCCTTATTCTATCCGTTACTCTTACACTTTCCCTTAACATAAACCTTACCCTTACCATAAGCCATACATCAACACTTACATGTACACTTACGCTTACACTTATCCTAGTAATTACTCGTACAATTACCCTTAACCTAACCATAAACATTAAGGATAAGCTTAAGGCTCACCCTTAAGGTTAACGTTATCCTAACACTTACACTTAAGTTCAGGGTAAGGGTTAGAGTAAGGGTAAGTGTTAGGGTAATGGTTAGGCTAATTTTAGGTTTAGGGTGAGGGAAACGTAAGGGTAAGTATTAGGTTAAGTTTAAGGATAAGGTTAAGAGTTATGGTAAGGGTTAGGTTTATAAGGGTAAGGGTTTGGGAAATGTTTAGGATAAGGGTAAGAGAAGGGATAATAGTAAGGGTAAGGATGATGTTTAGTGTAAGGGTTAGATTTAGTTAAGGGTAAGGGTTAGTGTAAGTTTAAGAGTAAGGGTAAGTGTAAGGGTATGTGTAAAAGTACGGGTAATTGTAAGGGTTTGAGTAAGGGTTAGGGTAAAGGTAAGTGTTAGGGTAATGGTTAGGGTTAATTTTAGGGTTAGGGTGAGGGAAACGTAAGAGTAAGTATTAGGTTACAGCTAAGGTTAAGGTTAAGAGTAAGTGCAAGGTTTAGTGTAAGGATTAGGGTTAATGTAAGGGTCAAGGTAAGGGTTGGGGTAAAGGTTTAGGTAAAGGGTAAAAATATGTATATTGTAAGGGTGAGGGGTTAGGGTAATGGTTAGATTTAGGTAAGGGTGAGGGTTAGGGTAAGGTTTAGAATTAGGCAAAGGGTAAGTGTAGCAGAAAGGGTAAGGTTTAGGATAAGGGTAAGTGTTAGGATAAGGGTAAGGTTTAGGGTTAGCTTAATAGTAAGGTTAAGGGTAATTGTACGAGTAATTGCTAGGGTAAGTGCAAGCATAAGTGTACATGTAAGTGTTGTTGTATGGCTTATGACAAGGGTTAGGTTAAGGTTAAGGTTTATGTTAAGTGTAAGTGTAAGGGTAACGGATAGAGTAAGGGTAAGGGTAAGGTTAAGGGTAACCGTAAGTGTAAAGGTAAGGGTTAGGGAAAGGGTAAGAATAAGGGTATGGGTAAGGGTAAGGCTGAGGGTTAGGCTAAGGGTAAGTGTAAGGTTTAGATTTAGGCTAAGGGTAAGTGTAGCAGAAAGGGTAAGGTTTACTGTAAGGTTTACGGTTTCGGCTTAGGTTTAGGTTAAGGGTAAGGGTAAGGGTAATTGTACGAGGAATTGCTAGGGTAAGTGTAAACGTAAGTGTACATGTAAGTGTTGTTGTATGGCTTATGGTAAGGGTAAGGTCAAGGGTAAGGTTTATGTTAAGGGTAAGCGTAAGGGTAACAGATAGAGTAAGGGTAAGGGTAAGGTTAAGGGTAACGGTAAGGTTAAGGGTACAAATATGTGTTAGGGTATGGGTTATGGTATGGGTAAGAATTTACCCTTACGGTAAGGGTATGGGTAAGAATTTACCCTTACGGTAAGGGTAAGTGTTAGGATAAGGGTAAGGTTTAGGGTTAGGTTAAGGGTAAGGGATAGGGTAAGGGTAAGGGTAAGGGTAAGGGTAAGGGTAACGGTAACGGTAAGGGTAAGGGTTACGGTAAGGGTAAGTGTTGGGGTAATGGTTAGGGTTAATTTTAGGGTTAGGGTGAGGGAAAAGTAAGGGTAAGTATTAGGTTAAGGTTAAGGGTAAGGTTAAGGTTAAGTGTAAGTTTTAGGGTGAGGGTTAATGTAAGGGTCAGGGTAAGGGTTGGGGTAAGGTTTAGGCTTAGGGTTAGGTTAAGGTTAAGTGTTAGGGTAAGCGTAAGTTGTATGGATAAGGATAAGTGTAAGGGATAGGGTAAGGGTAAGTGTTAGGGTAAGGGTAAGGTTAATGGTAACCGTAAGTGTAAGGGTAAGGGTTAGGGTAAGGGTATGAGTAAGGGGAAGGGGAAGGGGAAGTCTAAGGGTCCGGGTTAGGGTAAAAGTTAGAGTAAGGGTTAGGGTTAGGGTTAGGTAAGGGTAAGTGTTAGGGTAATGGTTACGGTTAATTTTAGGGTTATGTTGAGGGAACACAGCAACAGTGCGCGCAGTCGCAGAATATACCAGGATGTGCTGCGTAATCCCAGAATTAGCAAGGTATAAAAAGGGACCCTGGCAGGGGTGAGGTGCGTGCCGTTGGCGGAGCTGAGACTCCCCGGCTGCCCAGTGCTGTTTTGCTTGATGTTTGCTTACTCAATAAATTCCTTTCTATGATTAATACAATGCTCTCTGAAAATTAATTAAGGGGGCAACTTATAACACTTTGGACGCTCAAAACCCAAACCCAAAAACTTTGGACGCTCAAAACCCTATCCCGAAAACACTAGGACGCTCCAAACCCTATCCCGAAAACAGGACGCTCAAAGCCCTAACCCAAAAACATTAGGATGCTCCAAGCCCTAACCCAAAAACATTCGGACGCTCAAAACCCAAACCCAAAAGATTAAGATGCTCCAAACCCTATCCGGAAAACATTAGGAAGCTCAAAGACCTATCCCAAAAACTTAGGACGCTCAAAACCCTATCCTGGAAACACTGAGATGCTCAGAACCCTATCCTGAAAATTTAGGACGCTCCAAACGCTAACCCAAAAACATTAGGACGCTCAAAGCCCCAACCCAAAACATTAGGACGCTCCAAACCCTATCCTGGAAACATTAAGATGCTCAAAACCCTATCCTGAAAACTGAGGATGCTCATTACCCAGACCCAAAATATTAAGATGCTCAAAACCCTAACCCAACTACTTAGGATGCTTGAAAGCCTATCCCAAAAAATTAGGGCACACAAAAGCCTAACCCCCAAAATTAAGATGCTCAAAATCCAAACCCCCAAAATTAGGATACTCAAAACCCTGGCCCTGGAGAACCTAACCTGAAAAAAAAAAAAAAAAAAAAAAAGATCTTAAAACCCTAACCGTAAATAACTGACCAAAAATAAAACCTTAAGACTCTAACCCTAAAAAACATATCAACACTACAACCCAAAAAACTCTAATACCCTAACACGCTAACCCTGAAATCCTTAAAACCCTAACCCCCAAATCCTTAAAACCCTAACCGTTAAAACTCCAACCCTAAAAACCTTAAAATCCTAAACATAAACCCTGAAACCCCTTACCCTGAAACCCAACCCTAGTGCCCAATCCCTGAAACCTTAAAACCCTGAATCAATCTGTAGCAAATAGCATAGGCTGAGTCGAGGATCTCAGTACAGTAGCATTATTATTCGAGATTACAATGGCGGGTGTCCCACAAGCAGGAGGGTGCCTACTAATTCCATACACAGTTTATACACTTTTTTTTTCTGCCGAGGACCGGGACCCTCCCCTGTTTCCCCTTTAACTGTGCTATTCAAGGTTCATAATCTAGCTGGTGCTTCACAGAAAATACACAGCTGCTGGCCTGTTACAAGTCACATTTCTTTTGAGGTTTTTTACTCTTTGAGGTGGTAATGTTTCTTACGCCGTGATTTCCACCTAATTGCTGTAAGGATTCTGGTTGTCTGCGTTTTACAAGGTTGTCTGTTATAATAAATAAAAGTCCCAAATAGGATTACAATCAAGGTTTACAATTCACTGAATGAATAGAGGTAAGCAAACAGTGCTGGGTACGCCGGGAGTCTCTGCTCCACCAAGACGCGCACCAGTTATACACCAGTTACCTCCCTTAAGGGATATAGAGAAGCCCTCTCAGATACGTCTGTCCTACTTCTCCTGCATGCGGCTGGAGGTCGGTCTAATTCTGGTGCTGTTGGTGGTGGAAGCTGGGGCAACGGTGGTACTGGTGGCGATACCACAGCCACCGGAGGGGGAGCTGCCGAGGGTGGATTGTTAGGATATGGAGGTGGTAGCTTATCCAACGGCTCACGTTTATCTTCTTTTTCTTTTTCATGTTCTTCTTGTTCTTCAAATTTCTTACCTGCTTTTAGTGTAAATATTGAGGCTGGAAAAGGACGTGAAGTCCTCCTGATCCATAATCCTGCATAATCACTTTCTTCCTGGCTAAAAGGTTCCTTTGAATTAACATGGATATTTAAGGCCTGGCAAATCCAGTCTTCGAAGGATTCAAAAACAGGCCAAAAGACATGTAGTCTTAAAGGCTCCTTTGGCCATTCTGTCACACAATACTGGACCATTTTTAATTTACTTTTTCCTTTTCTGGGGTCCCTATCATTCCAATTTCTAACCGTTATTCCTAATGGACTTTCTGGTGGTATGACTGGTAATTTGCTCCCTTTCTTCTGGTCTCTGGTCTTCGATTTTGTCTGACCCATCTAGGAATTTTACTATGGCAATTCCCACAGCCCTTGGTTACCTTAGTAAGAGTGTCTTGCAGGGGGTCGAGGACCTATCACACACCCACAAATCCTATAGGAATCCCTTCGGTCCTTCACCGGCCAAGTCCCTCGCAGGAGATTGGAACCGCGGTTAGAAGACCTCCACAATCGCTTCGGAACTAAGTTCCATCTCAGTCACACTCTTACACACACAGGCAACCGAACCCCACCCAACCGAACGGTATACGCTTTAAATGCTTACGACTCCGTCCTCTTTGTTCGGATCTTCACACACACAATTACGGGCAAAATATAGTGCTGCAGCTGGCGAGGGAGCTGAAAAAAAGAATCAGAAACTTTATTTACCTTTATTCAGGTTCAAGATGCCATTAGTTCCGACCTGACTCAAAGAGCAGCCACCAAATGGTGGGGGTGCCTCTCCTAGATCAAACCAGAAATCAGGAACCAAAGCCCTCCGGGACGAGCCCCCACTTGTAATAAATGACTGGGTCACAAATAGGATTGCAATTGAAATTTACAATTTATTAAATGAATAGAGGTAAGCAAGCAGCGCTGGGTGCGCCAGGAGTCTCTGCTCCACCAAGACGCACACAAGTTACATCAGGCGGCTGGTTTTTATGCAGCTAGGCTAATACATATTCATTACTACTTCTACAAAAGGCAGGGTTATTCTAATTAGTTCCCAGAATCCAAACCCTCCCGCTGGTGCAGGCGTTATCAGTCTCCGGTGGTCCCTCTGGGGGCCGCTCGTACTGAAGGCTCGTAGTCTTCCTCCCAGGCTTTTCTCTTGTCCATCTCCTTTGTCCATCTTGGCTGGATGGCAGACACTTGCATAGTGTCCCATGCAACAGTTGTAATAGTTAGCAGTTATTCTGAAACCCCTTTGTTCTCTTATCCCCTATTGACCCGAATTGCTGGACCATTCCTTTGCAAGATACAAGAACTATATACATTAACCACTCTGGTTTTCTCAGACTTTTCATCATATCATGCGGCCCTAGCATTGGTCCATATTGACACGAATCAGATGAACTCTTTTCACACTGTTAAGCTGTCTTATCACTGCAAGCATATCTCAATACCACCTTCCTTCCCTCTACAGGATGTAACTGCGCAAAAACAACATTTTTATTCCCACAACCTTGATCCCCTTACCCTGAAATCCTTATTCCCCTTAAACCTAACAACTCTAACCACAACCCTAACCCTTATTATCAACCCCCTAACGCTAATGACACTGACCTTAATCCAAACCCCAAACTGCCCCTAACCCCAGACAACCAACAACGAAACACACACACACAAAGATGGAAACTACAAAAAAGGTAAAACCCTGGATACAGGCCCCAAATCACAAATACGCAACCAAAATGCTACAGAAAAGCCCCAGATGCAGGCCCCAAATGCTACTGCTAGGCCTCAAAAGCTCAAGATGCATCCCAAAGCAAAAATGCAGACCCCAAACGTTACAGAAAAGCCCCCAAACCCAGGCTGCACAAGTCTACAAGCAGGCCCCAAACTGCCAACAGAAGCAGGCACCAACCACACCCAGATGCAGACCCCAACTGCCCACAAGCAGCTCCTACCCCACCACCCCCTCCCAAGAACTGGACTCCACCCAGACACTGGCCCAAGACCCGGGCCCGCCCCCCGCCAACCCCCCTACCCTCCCCCCCACACAGGTGTATAAGCAGCTCACAACCCGCCCCTTCAGAGACCGGTCCCACTCCCCCCACCTCCCCCAAGACATGGGATGCGGAGGTGTACAACCAACTCCCAACTCCCTCCCCCTCAAAGGGAGGCCCCAAAGACCCCCAAATGGAGGCTCCTAGAGTGAACAAGCACCTCCCAACTCCCCCAGGCACAGGCCCACCCCCCCACCCCGCCAAACACAGGCCACAAAGGTGTATAAACAGCCCAGACCCCCCTCCAAGACCATGGCCCCTATAGTGTACAAGCAGCTCCCAACCACCCACAGATGCAGGCCCCAACTCTTCTCAAAAGGGAGGCACCTAGAATGCATGAGCAGCTCCCAACCCCCCTAAACATAGGTCCAAAAGTGCACAAGCAGCTCCCAACCCCCCTCAAATACAGACCCCAAAAGTGTACAAGTAGCTCCCCCCGAGACAGGACCCAAAGGTGTACAACCAGTTCCCAACACCCCTGAGACACAGGCCCCAACCCCCCCCCAGACACAGGGACCCAAATTCTACAAGCAGCTCCCAACCCCTGCCAGGCAGGCCCCCTACCCTATACAAGCAGCTCCCAACCCTCCCCCCCCCCCCCCCCCGAGGGAGGCCCCCAAGCCCCCCACAAACACAGGCCCCTACAGTGTACAGGCAGCTCCCAGCCACCCCCAGATGCTGGCCCCAAAGTTGTACAAACAGCTCCCAGCCACCCTGCAGAAACAGATTCCTACATTGTACAAGCAGTTCCCAGCCCGCTAGACACAGGCCCTGACCCCCCACAGATGCAGGCCCCAAAGGTGTACAAGCAGCTCCCACCCCTCCCCCAGACGCAGGTCCCAAGACCCCCCCCCAAACACAGGCCCCTACAACCAGCACCCAACCCCCTACCTCCGATGCCAGGCCCAAAGGTGTAGAAGCAGCTCCAAACCTCCTCCCTCAACCCAGGCTCCAACAGTGTACAAGCAGCTCCCAACCAACCCTCCCCTTCCCCCCCCCCCCGACACAGGCTCCAAAGGAATACAAAGAGCTCCCAACCCTCCCCCAGATGCTGGTCTCAACCCCCCCCCGCCCCCAGAAGCAGGCCCCAAAGGCGTAGAGTCAGCTCCCAACCCCCTCAATGCTGGCCCCTAGGGTCTACAAGCAGCTCCCCCCTTGCCCCCAGATACCGGCCCCCAGACACAGACCCCAAAAGCCTAATCACAGGCCCTGAACTCTAGAGGCAGGCTCCAAAACCCAGGACAAAGCCCCAGTGGTTCGAGACAGGGCCCAAATCCCAGACACAGGCCCCAAACACTAAACATATGCCAAAAAAAGTATTAGTGCTGGTGCCAAATGTTACAGACAGGCCCAAAAGCCCGAGATGCTCAAGGCTGAGACGTAACTTGGCTTTCTGAATTACTGGAAAGCAGCTTTCATTCTCAGATAATTGTGTGCAGGCTGATTAAGGAGGTATTGGGGAGGCAAGGACAATCCCCAGACAAGGACTGTATATCTCGAAACAAGACACTGGAACTCATGATAAGGAAGCGGCAGGCGGACAGAGAAACGAATGTAAGGACTATAAATCTCGAAACTGGACATTGGAATTCATTATAAAGATACAGCAAACGGGAGAATTAGCAACAACCAGCTCTTGCAATTAAGAAACATGCCAATTCAGCAGATTCCTGACCAAAGGTGAAAAGTACACTGTGAGGAAGACTCGGGGTCTTCCTCCCAAAGACCCCTGCCCACGTCCCAAAGACCCCTGCCCACAATTCTTGGAAGGCTCTGCGCAGGCGCAAGGTGCCAAAAGGCTAATTAGCATGAGAAGCGAGGGAAGGCGGGGATAGGTAATGCATATGTATAGGTGCTTGTAGAATATTGATAGATTGATTGTATAAATTCAAGACTGCTTTCTGCTTTGGGTATGCACGATAGGTGGAGAGATCCCCCGTGCATCCAGCGCTGCAATAAAGAATATACCACTTAAAGGAATTTCGGCTTCGATCTTTGAATCAATTTGGCGACCCAGATGGGACAACCTCTCTGCCGGACTGCAGGACCCGCTGGGAACAGAACTCCTTAGGGTACCCCTGGGATTTCCCGGAGGGACTCTTCGACTCACCGGATCACTGCGGAGGCAGACAAGGACCCCATCATTGTAAGTGAGTATATTCTTTATTCTGGTTTGGTTTTCTGGTAGACCGGTCATCTGGAACTGTCTGTAAGTCAGAAGGTGATCTTCTGCAAGGCAGTGTTTGGTATATACTTTGTGGTTAGCACCGTAAGTACATGTTTGGGGACCTTAAGGAAGGAGCTCGCTTTAAGGTCCATCTGGAATTGTGTTGTCTATTTCGGTTTTCTGACTCATGGAGTATGGTATTTAACTCTGGTTATTGTTACTGCGATTTTGGCTATTTTCCTGGTGGTAATAGTAGGTTCGTGGTATTGTTATAAGAATGATATCGTTACGGTGTTACACAGTTCGGTTTTCTGACTTATCGCATGTGGAATTTGACTATTGTTACTGTGATTTTGGCAATATTGCTGGTAATAGTAGTTTTGTGACATTGCTACTGAAAGATATTGCGTGCCCGTATTTTTGTGAGTGATACGTTTTGTGATACGCTTTTGTAAGTAACATGTGTATTCTGAAAGTGTAAACTGGAAACTGGGGGGGCAAACAAGCAGTGAAATTTTAAAGAAAAGTGTGTTAGGCTGTGTTTTAAGTCACTGGAAGGATATTGGAGGATCTGCCGGTGGAAGTGTGAACAGGAAAACATTGATAAAATATCGTAATCAGTGGTGGCCGCTTTATAAGCTGGAATGTGGAGAAAAGTGGCCCCTAAATGGAACTTTAAACTCTAATATTTTGCTACAGTTAATGTTGTTTTTTGAGAAGCAGAACAGGATGAAATGTTGTATACTGATGTTTCAGCATCTCGGTGGGAAAAGGTACGGAATTAAGTTGGCCCCTGACTGAACCTTTGATGTTGGCATTAGAGAAGTACAGGCTGGAGAAAGATAAAGGAAGTGTTAAAAGGGTTGTTGAAAGTGTTAAAGGTGTTTGAAGTTGAATGAGCAGGGAAAGAGGATGTAGGAATGTTAATAGTTCTGCCTCTGCCCGAGGCAGAGATCTTAAAATCATGGGTGTTAGCCCTTTAGGGCAAAGGGACCATGATCGGTCCGGTCCGAGAGAGTTGTCACAGAAACAGAAAAGAGGTCAACTCTTAAAACAACCTGAGTTCATGTGCGAGCTCAGATTGCTGATGGGACCGTTCAGGGAACTGTGGACAATTGCATTCCCCTGACCGACCCCCACTAAGACCCGAATCATCCTGAAAATTATGAACGGTTAAGTAAATACTAAAACCTGGATGAACTGGGAATTGAGAATATGCTTCCAACAAGGTCTAAAAGAAAGCCCTATGGAATTTTTGGACCAACTCTGAAATGTAAGGAAAATAAATAAATAAATAAATAAATAAAACAAAACGGTTTGGACCTGGCTTTGGAGGACAAATTGACTAGCCTTTTCCTAGGGTAATCAACCCCTGATTTCAACAGGAATAACGGGGACCTGGGGAATCTACCCTAGCGGATCCTCCACTGGTTATAATGAAGCTAGGGGAGGAATGGAAGTGAAATTTCTTATTGCTATGGGGCAACGTATTCAGTTCTAAATCAAGCATTAATGCCTTCACAGAATTATTATGTTAGGGTAAAAGGAGTGTCGTGGTTTAACCCGGCCGGCAGCTAAACACCACGCAGCTGTTCGCTCACCCTCCCCCTCCCTCTCTGGGACGGGGGAGAGAAATGGAAAGTGAAGCCTGTGAGTTGAGATAAAGACAGTTTAATAAGACAAAATAATAATAATAATAATAATAATAATAATAATAATAATAATAATAATAATAATAATAATACAATGATGGTAATAGTACCACTACTAATAATGTGTACAAACAAGTGATGCACAATGCAATTGCTCACCACCCGCTGACCGATGCCCAGCGTAACCCCGAGCAGTCCGGCTCCCTCCCCCTGGCTAGCCACCCCTATGTATTATTTAGCCTGACGTCAGATGCTATGGAATACCCCTTTGGCTAGTTTGGGTCACCTGTCCTGGGTCTGTCCCCTCCCAGCTCTTACTGCACCCCCAGCCTGCCTGTTGGCAGGGCAGAGCAAGAAGCTGAGATGTCCTTGGCTTGGTATAAGCACTGCTCTGCAACAATTAAAACATCGGGGTGTTATCAGCACTCTTCTCATCCTAAGCCAAAACATAGCATTCTACCAGCTACTAGGAAGAAAATTAACTCTGTTCTAACTGAAACCAGGACAAGGTGTAACCAAAAAGGCTTATTTTTGTGAACCTTTGAAGTACAAGTTAGGGAAACAATGGGGCATACACAGATTTTTATCTATGCCTAGCTCCTCATGGGCACTCTTAGGTAGAGATTTATTAGAGCAAGCAGGAGCAGAAATTGTCTTTGAAAAAGGGAAAATGGAATTAAGAACAGGAGAAGAACAACTAATAAATGTGTTAAGCTTGGCACTAATACAAACTGACCCTAAAAGTGAAATACCTTTAGAGATCACAGATCAAGTATGTCCAGGAGTTTGGGCTACCGAAGTCCCTGGAAGAGCTAAAAATGTGACCTTAATAATTATTAAACTAAAACCAGGAGAGAAACCTGTTAAGGTTAAGTAATATCCTTTGAGGATAGAAGATAGGAAAGGAATTAAAGAGATAATTGATAAATTTTTACAGTATGGATTATTGCTTGAATGCGAATCAGAATACAATGCACCCATATTGCCAATTAAAAAGGCAGATGAAAAAGCTATAGGCTAGTTCAGGATTTGAGGGCCATAAATAAAATCACTGAGGATATACATCCAGTAGTGGCAAACCCTTATACTTTGCTGACTAAATTAAAGAATAGTCAAGGCTGGTTTACCGTACTGGATTTAAAAGATGCCTTCTTCTGCCTAGGCTTAGCCACAGAAAGCCAAAACCTATTCGCCTTTGAATGGGAAAATCCCGATTCAGGCAGAAAGACGCAGCTTACGTGGACATTACTACCTCAAGGATTCAAGAATAGCCCCACTATTTTTGGAAACCAATTAGCAAGGGAACTCGAAACATGGATACCTCCGGACACTGAAGGTGCTTTGTTACAATATGTAGATGATCTCTTAATAGCTACCGAGACTAAAGGCAGTTGTATTCAATGGACTATAAGTCGTCTTAATTTTCTGGGTTTAAATGGATATCAAGTCTCTTGACAGAAAGTCCAGCTGGCTCAACAAAGTGTGACCTATCTGGGATTTGACATTTCGGAAGGACAACGAGAACTAGGAACTGAACATAAGGAAGTCATTTGCCGGACTCCAGAACCTCAAATGGTAAAGCAGCTACAAACCTTTTTAGGAATGACAGGTTGGTGTCGCCTTTGGATTTATAATTATGGACTATTGGTAAAGCCTCTATGTGAATTGATAAAGATTAACCAGTCAAAGTTAGTCTGGACTGGAGAAGCACAAAAAGTCTTTAAACAACTTAAACAAGAATTGATGATTTTGAAACATCAAGCAATATTGGTAGAACAGGACGACGTGGAAATTGTGATAATTAATATTGTGAATCTAGCCTCTTTTCTTAGTGATGCTCCGGCACGACCTGTGATTCACAATTGTTTAGAAACTATAGAGACTGTGTATTCCAGCCGACCAGACCTTAAGGAGGAGCCCATGGAAGATGCGGAAGAAACTTGGTTCACGGATGGGAGCAGTTTTGTTACGCAAAGACAGCGTAAGGCTGGATATGCTATAACAACTACTCAGCAGGTAATCGAGTCTAAGCCTTTACCCCCTGGAACATCAGCTCAAAAGGCGGAGATAGTTGCTCTCACGAGAGCATTGGAACTGGCAGCGGGAAAAAGGGTAAATATTTGGACAGATTCTAAATATACATTCGGCGTGGTACATGCTCATGGAGCAATTTGGAAAGACCATGGATTGCTGACCGCTCAGTGAAAACACAAAGTATGCTGAAGAAATTTTAAAATTGTTAGAGGCTGTAAAACAACCAGAAAAGGTAGCTATCATGCATTGTCAGGGACACCAAAAGGGGAACACCGATTTTGAAATTGGAAAATCGATTGGCAGAGGCTAAGCAGGCAGCTGAAATAACTGAGGTGAAGGCATTGTCTTTGATACCAGACGGTAAAATCCAAACTATATCCAAATTATACAAAAGAAGACTTAAAATTAATTGAAGATTTGAAAGGTAAAATGAAACCAGATGGATGAGTATATTTAAAAGATAACCACATAGTAATACCCTCTAGTTTGACATGGCCCATAGTTCTTACAGAACACAATAAAACGCACTGGGGAGCTGGCACACTGCATAAGAGCCTGAGTCAGACATTAGTGGGACGATATGATAAAACAAGTAACTCAACAATGTAGCATTTGCTTACACAATAACCCCAATACCAAGGATAGAATAAAATTTGGAATAATCGGTAAAGGAAATTATTCGGGGCAACAGTGGCAAATTGATTTTTCAGAACTCCCTAGAAAAGGGGGGTATCATTATTTACTGGTTCTGACTGACACGTTGTCAGGAAGGCCTGAAGCCTTTCCCTGTCGAACAAACAAAGCAAGAGAAGTGGTTAAAGTCTTGTTAAATGAAATAATAGCATGCTTTGGGATTCTAGTAGCAATGTCTTCTGATAGAGTTTCACATTTTTGTGCACAAGTGGTAGAACAGATAAGTAAGATTCTAAAGATAGATTGGCAACTGCATACTCCTTATAGACCACAGGCAAGTGGACAGGTAGAAAAAATGAACCATTTAATTAAACAATAAATAGCTAAAATTGGATAAGAAGCTAATTTGTCATGGCCTCAATCCCTCCCTTTAGCATTACTTGGAATTAGAGTTAAACCTAGAATAAAAGGAAATTTGAGTCCCTTCAAAATCTTATATGGAAGGCCATAGCAATTTCTATTTAGTGGAGAGGACCTAACGCAGTTAGGATCAGAATATTTATATGCTTATATAACTGAACTTCAGAAACAATTAAATAAAGTACATAAATTTGTTTTAGGGACCAGGGCTAGAGGGTTGGATCAACCAATCCACCCCTTGAAGCTCGGGGATTATATATATATAAAGACTTTTTCAGGACAACCCCTACAGGAAAAATGGAAGGAAAGTGGATGGGACCATACCAAGTATTTCTGACAACACACACCGCCATGAAGATTAAGAAGCAAGCAGCTTGGATCCACAATTCAAGGGTGAAGAAGGCCCCGGCGAGGATATGGACCACCACTCCAATTGGACCAACAAAATTACGGTTTTCCAGATCCTAATGATTGCAGGGGTGCGGTTCTCGGATTTGGGGTGGGCAACTTGGGATGAGAACTTACACCTGACCTTAATACAAACAATTTCTCAAGTAACTAATAAGACGAACTGTTGGGTATGCACCCATGTGCCACAGCATGGGAATAAGGGTGTATGGTTAATTGGGATTCCCTTGCCTGCAAACTTATCTTGGACTAATTTGTGGGAAAACACATCTCGGGGTCGAAAATATTAAGCAGTTTTGGAACTAGAAGTGAGTAGCTTCGTGCCGTTAGAATCCTATTATGTATGTGTACAAAGGTGTAACCCGCCTAAGGGTATAGGAAAACAGCATTGTATAAATACGGATACTACTTATGTGGGAAATCAGACATCTTGTAATTGAACAATTGATATTAGTACGACTAGCGGCTGGGCAAATTCAACCAGCTGGACGGTTCCAGAAGGAAAAGGGTGGTATTGGCTATGCAATGATACAGCCCGTAAGGTCTTGCCTGAGAATTGGAAGGGAACTTGCACTCTTGGAGCGGTAGTCCCCAATATGACAGTACATGATGTAGTGCCTCGAGGTTACTTGAGAAATCATATGCGGAGAATCAGATGAAAAATTAACAATCCATTGGTAGAGAGACACACCCCTTTTCATAGTTTTGTGCGATGGTTTATCCCATGGTTAGGAGTGAGTGAATTGGAAAAGGCAATAGTTAATATTTCTGCAATTATAGAGAAGTTAGAAAACAAAATTCTGGATGCTATAAAGGCTCAACAAGAAGAGATATCTAGTTTATCACAGGTCGTATTACAAAATCGGATGGCCCTAGACTTGTTACTGGCCACTCAAGGGGGAGTCTGTACAGTAATAAACACAAGTTGTTGTATGTATGTAGATCAGAGTGGAAGGATCTCTACCGACCTGGAAGAAATCTGGAAGCAGACAAGGATCCTACATGAGATCAGTAAAGATGATCTTTCATGGAGTTTTAGTGAACTATGGAATAAGTTAACCTCCTGGTTGCCCAATTTCCAATGGTTGAAACGAGTATTCATTGCTCTAATCGTATTAGTAGTGTTAGGAATATTTGTGTGCATGTTGTTTAGATGCCTGCTTTGTTGTGTTACTGTAAATAATGAAAGTATCTGATGCAAAAGAATTTGCATGGGAAAAGAAAAGGGGGGATTGATTAAGGAGGTATTGGGGAGGCAAGGACAATCCCCAGACAAGGACTGTATATTTCGAAACAAGACACTGGAACTCATGATAAGGAAGCGGCAGGCGGACAGAGAAATGAATGTAAGGACTATAAATCTCGAAACTGGACGTTGGAATTCATTATAAAGATACAACAAACGGGAGAATTAGCAACAACCAGCTCTTGCAATTAAGAAACATGCCAATTCAGCAGATTCCTGACCAAAGGTGAAAAGTACACTGTGAGGAAGACTCGGGGTCTTCCTCCCAAAGACCCCTGCCCACGTCCCAAAGACCCCTGCCCACAATTCTTGGAAGGCTCTGCGCAGGCGCAAGGTGCCAAAAGGCTAATTAGCATGAGAAGCGAGGGAAGGCGGGGATAGGTAATGCATATGTATAGGTGCTTGTAGAATATTGATAGATTGATTGTATAAATTCAAGACTGCTTTCTGCTTTGGGTATGCACGATAGGTGGAGAGATCCCCCGTGCATCCAGCGCTGCAATAAAGAATATACCACTTAAAGGAATTTCGGCTTCGATCTTTGAATCAATTTGGCGACCCGGATGGGACAACCTCTCTGCCTGACTGCAGGACCCGCTATGAACAGGACTCCCTAGGGTACCCCCGGGATTTCCTGGAGGGACTCCTTGACTCACCGGATCACTGCGGAGGCAGACAAGGACCCCATCATTGTAAGTGAGTATATTCTTTATTCTGGTTTGGTTTTCTGGTAGACCGGTCATCTGGAACTGTCTGTAAGTCAGAAGGTGATCTTCTGCGAGGCAGTGTTTGGTATATACTTTGTGGTTAGCACCATAAGTACATGTTTGGGGACCTTAAGGAAGGAGCTCGCTTTAAGGTCCATCTGGAATTGTGTTGTCTATTTCGGTTTTCTGACTCATGGAGTATGGTATTTAACTCTGGTTATTGTTACTGCAATTTTGGCTATTTTCCTGGTGGTAATAGTAGGTTCGTGGCATTGTTATAAGAAAGATATCGTTACGGTGTTACACAGTTCGGTTTTCTGACTTATCGCATGTGGAATTTGACTCTGACTATTGTTATTTGGCAATATTGCTGGTAATAGTAGTTTTGTGACATCGCTACTGAAAGATATTGCGTGCCCGTATTTTTGTGAGTGATACGTTTTGTGATACGCTTTTGTAAGTAACGTGTATTCTGAAAGTGTAAACTGGAAACTGGGGGGGCAAACAAGCAGTGAAATTTTAAAGAAAAGTGTGTTAGGCTGTGTTTGAAGTCACTGGAAGGATATTGGAGGATCTGCCGGTGGAAGTGTGAACAGGAAAACATTGATAAAATATCGTAATCAGTGGTGGCCGCTTTATAAGCTGGAATGTGGAGAAAAGTGGCCCCTAAATGGAACTTTAAACTCTAATATTTTGCTACAGTTAATGTTGTTTTTTGAGAAGCAGAACAGGATGAAATGTTGTATACTAATGTTTCAGCATCTCGGTGGGAAAAGGTACGGAATTAAGTTGGCCCCTGACTGAACCTTTGATGTTGGCATTAGAGAAGTACAGGCTGGAGAAAGATAAAGGAAGTGTTAAAAGGATTGTTGAAAGTGTTAAAGGTGTTTGAAGTTGAATGAGCAGGGAAAGAGGATGTAGGAATGTTAATAGTTCTGCCTCTGCCCGAGGCAGAGATCTTAAAATCATGGGTGTTAGCCCTTTAGGGCAAAGGGACCATGATCGGTCCGGTCCGAGAGAGTTGTCACAGAAACAGAAAAGAGGTCAACTCTTAAAACAACCTGAGTTCATGTGCGAGCTCAGATTGCTGATGGGACCGTTCAGGGAACTGTGGACAATTGCATTCCCCTGACCGACCCCCACTAAGACCCGAATCATCCTGAAAATTATGAACGGTTAAGTAAATACTAAAACCTGGATGAACTGGGAATTGAGAATATGCTTCCAACAAGGTCTAAAAGAAAGCCCTATGGAATTTTTGGACCAACTCTGAAATGTAATGAAAATAAATAAATAAATAAATAAATAAATAAAACAAAATGGTTTGGACCTGGCTTTGGAGGACAAATTGACTAGCCTTTTCCTAGGGTAATCAACCCCTGATTTCAACAGGAATAACGGGGACCTGGGGAATCTACCCTAGCGGATCCTCCACTGGTTATAATAAAGCTAGGGGAGGAATGGAAGTGAAATTTCTTATTGCTATGGGGCAACGTATTCAGTTCTAAATCAAGCATTAATGCCTTCACAGAATTATTATGTTAGGGTAAAAGGAGTGTCGTGGTTTAACCTGGCCGGCAGCTAAACACCACGCAGCTGTTCGCTCACCCTCCCCCTCCCTCTCTGGGACGGGGGAGAGAAATGGAAAGTGAAGCCTGTGAGTTGAGATAAAGACAGTTTAATAAGACAAAATAATAATAATAATAATAATAATAATAATAATAATAATAATAATAATAATACAATGATGGTAATAGTACCACTACTAATAATGTGTACAAACAAGTGATGCACAATGCAATTGCTCACCACCCGCTGACCGATGCCCAGCCTAACCCCGAGCAGTCCGGCCCCCTCCCCCTGGCTAGCCACCCCTATGTATTGTTTAGCCTGACGTCAGATGCTATGGAATACCCCTTTGGCTAGTTTGGGTCACCTGTCCTGGGTCTGTCCCCTCCCAGCTCTTACTGCACCCCCAGCCTGCCTGTTGGCAGGGCAGAGCAAGAAGCTGAGATGTCCTTGGCTTGGTATAAGCACTGCTCTGCAACAATTAAAACATCGGGGTGTTATCAGCACTCTTCTCATCCTAAGCCAAAACATAGCATTCTACCAGCTACTAGGAAGAAAATTAACTCTGTTCTAACTGAAACCAGGACAAGGTGTAACCAAAAAGGCTTATTTTTGTGAACCTTTGAAGTACAAGTTAGGGAAACAATGGGGCATACACAGATTTTTATCTATGCCTAGCTCCTCATGGGCACTCTTAGGTAGAGATTTATTAGAGCAAGCAGGAGCAGAAATTGTCTTTGAAAAAGGGAAAATGGAATTAAGAACAGGAGAAGAACAACTAATAAATGTGTTAAGCTTGGCACTAATACAAACTGACCCTAAAAGTGAAATACCTTTAGAGATCACAGATCAAGTATGTCCAGGAGTTTGGGCTACCGAAGTCCCTGGAAGAGCTAAAAATGTGACCTTAATAATTATTAAATTAAAGCCAGGAGAGAAACCCGTTAAGGTTAAGTAATATCCTTTGAGGATAGAAGATAGGAAAGGAATTAAAGAGATAATTGATAAATTTTTACAGTATGGATTATTGCTTGAATGCGAATCAGAATACAATGCACCCATATTGCCAATTAAAAAGGCAGATGAAAAAGCTATAGGCTAGTTCAGGATTTGAGGGCCATAAATAAAATCACTGAGGATATACATCCAGTAGTGGCAAACCCTTATACTTTGCTGACTAAATTAAAGAATAGTCAAGGCTGGTTTACCGTACTGGATTTAAAAGATGCCTTCTTCTGCCTAGGCTTAGCCACAGAAAGCCAAAACCTATTCGCCTTTGAATGGGAAAATCCCGATTCAGGCAGAAAGACGCAGCTTACGTGGACATTACTACCTCAAGGATTCAAGAATAGCCCCACTATTTTTGGAAACCAATTAGCAAGGGAACTCGAAACATGGATACCTCCGGACACTGAAGGTGCTTTGTTACAATATGTAGATGATCTCTTAATAGCTACCGAGACTAAAGGCAGTTGTATTCAATGGACTATAAGTCGTCTTAATTTTCTGGGTTTAAATGGATATCAAGTCTCTTGACAGAAAGTCCAGCTGGCTCAACAAAGTGTGACCTATCTGGGATTTGACATTTCGGAAGGACAACGAGAACTAGGAACTGAACATAAGGAAGTCATTTGCCGGACTCCAGAACCTCAAATGGTAAAGCAGCTACAAACCTTTTTAGGAATGACAGGTTGGTGTCGCCTTTGGATTTATAATTATGGACTATTGGTAAAGCCTCTATGTGAATTGATAAAGATTAACCAGTCAAAGTTAGTCTGGACTGGAGAAGCACAAAAAGTCTTTAAACAACTTAAACAAGAATTGATGATTTTGAAACATCAAGCAATATTGGTAGAACAGGACGACGTGGAAATTGTGATAATTAATATTGTGAATCTAGCCTCTTTTCTTAGTGATGCTCCGGCACGACCTGTGATTCACAATTGTTTAGAAACTATAGAGACTGTGTATTCCAGCCGAGCAGACCTTAAGGAGGAGCCCATGGAAGATGCGGAAGAAACTTGGTTCACGGATGGGAGCAGTTTTGTTACGCAAAGACAGCGTAAGGCTGGATATGCTATAACAACTACTCAGCAGGTAATCGAGTCTAAGCCTTTACCCCCTGGAACATCAGCTCAAAAGGCGGAGATAGTTGCTCTCACGAGAGCATTGGAACTGGCAGCGGGAAAAAGGGTAAATATTTGGACAGATTCTAAATATACATTCGGCGTGGTACATGCTCATGGAGCAATTTGGAAAGACCATGGATTGCTGACCGCTCAGTGAAAACACAAAGTATGCTGAAGAAATTTTAAAATTGTTAGAGGCTGTAAAACAACCAGAAAAGGTAGCTATCATGCATTGTCAGGGACACCAAAAGGGGAACACCGATTTTGAAATTGGAAAATCGATTGGCAGAGGCTAAGCAGGCAGCTGAAATAACTGAGGTGAAGGCATTGTCTTTGATACCAGACGGTAAAATCCAAACTATATCCAAATTATACAAAAGAAGACTTAAAATTAATTGAAGATTTGAAAGGTAAAATGAAACCAGATGGATGAGTATATTTAAAAGATAACCACATAGTAATACCCTCTAGTTTGACATGGCCCATAGTTCTTACAGAACACAATAAAACGCACTGGGGAGCTGGCACACTGCATAAGAGCCTGAGTCAGACATTAGTGGGACGATATGATAAAACAAGTAACTCAACAATGTAGCATTTGCTTACACAATAACCCCAATACCAAGGATAGAATAAAATTTGGAATAATCGGTAAAGGAAATTATTCGGGGCAACAGTGGCAAATTGATTTTTCAGAACTCCCTAGAAAAGGGGGGTATCATTATTTACTGGTTCTGACTGACACGTTGTCAGGAAGGCCTGAAGCCTTTCCCTGTCGAACAAACAAAGCAAGAGAAGTGGTTAAAGTCTTGTTAAATGAAATAATAGCATGCTTTGGGATTCTAGTAGCAATGTCTTCTGATAGAGTTTCACATTTTTGTGCACAAGTGGTAGAACAGATAAGTAAGATTCTAAAGATAGATTGGCAACTGCATACTCCTTATAGACCACAGGCAAGTGGACAGGTAGAAAAAATGAACCATTTAATTAAACAATAAATAGCTAAAATTGGATAAGAAGCTAATTTGTCATGGCCTCAATCCCTCCCTTTAGCATTACTTGGAATTAGAGTTAAACCTAGAATAAAAGGAAATTTGAGTCCCTTCAAAATCTTATATGGAAGGCCATAGAAATTTCTATTTAGTGGAGAGGACCTAACGCAGTTAGGATCAGAATATTTATATGCTTATATAACTGAACTTCAGAAACCATTAAATAAAGTACATACATTTGTTTTAGGGACCACGGCTAGAGGGTTGGATCAACCAATCCACCCCTTTAAGCTCGGGGATTATATATATATAAAGACTTTTTCAGGACAACCCCTACAGGAAAAATGGAAGGAAAGTGGATGGGACCATACCAAGTATTTCTGACAACACACACCGCCATGAAGATTAAGAAGCAAGCAGCTTGGATCCACAATTCAAGGGTGAAGAAGGCCCCGGCGAGGATATGGACCACCACTCCAATTGGACCAACAAAATTACGGTTTTCCAGATCCTAATGATTGCAGGGGTGCGGTTCTCGGATTTGGGGTGGGCAACTTGGGATGAGAACTTACACCTGACCTTAATACAAACAATTTCTCAAGTAACTAATAAGACGAACTGTTGGGTATGCACCCATCTGCCACAGCATGGGAATAAGGGTGTATGGTTAATTGGGATTCCCTTGCCTGCAAACTTATCTTGGACTAATTTGTGGGAAAACACATCTCGGGGTCGAAAATATTAAGCAGTTTTGGAACTAGAAGTGAGTAGCTTCGTGCCGTTAGAATCCTATTATGTATGTGTACAAAGGTGTAACCCGCCTAAGGGTATAGGAAAACAGCATTGTATAAATACGGATACTACTTATGTGGGAAATCAGACATCTTGTAATTGAACAATTGATATTAGTACGACTAGCGGCTGGGCAAATTCAACCAGCTGGACGGTTCCAGAAGGAAAAGGGTGGTATTGGCTATGCAATGATACAGCCCGTAAGGTCTTGCCTGAGAATTGGAAGGGAACTTGCACTCTTGGAGCGGTAGTCCCCAATATGACAGTACATGATGTAGTGCCTCGAGGTTACTTGAGAAATCATATGCGGAGAATCAGATGAAAAATTAACAATCCATTGGTAGAGAGACACACCCCTTTTCATAGTTTTGTGCGATGGTTTATCCCATGGTTAGGAGTGAGTGAATTGGAAAAGGCAATAGTTAATATTTCTGCAATTATAGAGAAGTTAGAAAACAAAATTCTGGATGCTATAAAGGCTCAACAAGAAGAGATATCTAGTTTATCACAGGTCGTATTACAAAATCGGATGGCCCTAGACTTGTTACTGGCCACTCAAGGGGGAGTCTGTACAGTAATAAACACAAGTTGTTGTATGTATGTAGATCAGAGTGGAAGGATCTCTACCGACCTGGAAGAAATCTGGAAGCAGACAAGGATCCTACATGAGATCAGTAAAGATGATCTTTCCTGGAGTTTTAGTGAACTATGGAATAAGTTAACCTCCTGGTTGCCCAATTTCCAATGGTTGAAACGAGTATTCATTGCTCTAATCGTATTAGTAGTGTTAGGAATATTTGTGTGCATGTTGTTTAGATGCCTGCTTTGTTGTGTTACTGTAAATAATGAAAGTATCTGATGCAAAAGAATTTGCATGGGAAAAGAAAAGGGGGGATTGATTAAGGAGGTATTGGGGAGGCAAGGACAATCCCCAGACAAGGACTGTATATTTCGAAACAAGACACTGGAACTCATGATAAGGAAGCGGCAGGCGGACAGAGAAATGAATGTAAGGACTATAAATCTCGAAACTGGACGTTGGAATTCATTATAAAGATACAACAAACGGGAGAATTAGCAACAACCAGCTCTTGCAATTAAGAAACATGCCAATTCAGCAGATTCCTGACCAAAGGTGAAAAGTACACTGTGAGGAAGACTCGGGGTCTTCCTCCCAAAGACCCCTGCCCACGTCCCAAAGACCCCTGCCCACAATTCTTGGAAGGCTCTGCGCAGGCGCAAGGTGCCAAAAGGCTAATTAGCATGAGAAGCGAGGGAAGGCGGGGATAGGTAATGCATATGTATAGGTGCTTGTAGAATATTGATAGATTGATTGTATAAATTCAAGACTGCTTTCTGCTTTGGGTATGCACGATAGGTGGAGAGATCCCCCGTGCATCCAGCGCTGCAATAAAGAATATGCCACTTAAAGGAATTTCGGCTTCGATCTTTGAATCAATTTGGCGACCCGGATGGGACAACCTCTCTGCCTGACTGCAGGACCCGCTATGAACAGGACTCCCTAGGGTACCCCCGGGATTTCCTGGAGGGACTCCTTGACTCACCGGATCACTGCGGAGGCAGACAAGGACCCCATCATTGTAAGTGAGTATATTCTTTATTCTGGTTTGGTTTTCTGGTAGACCGGTCATCTGGAACTGTCTGTAAGTCAGAAGGTGATCTTCTGCGAGGCAGTGTTTGGTATATACTTTGTGGTTAGCACCATAAGTACATGTTTGGGGACCTTAAGGAAGGAGCTCGCTTTAAGGTCCATCTGGAATTGTGTTGTCTATTTCGGTTTTCTGACTCATGGAGTATGGTATTTAACTCTGGTTATTGTTACTGCGATTTTGGCTATTTTCCTGGTGGTAATAGTAGGTTCGTGGCATTGTTATAAGAAAGATATCGTTACGGTGTTACACAGTTCGGTTTTCTGACTTATCGCATGTGGAATTTGACTCTGACTATTGTTATTTGGCAATATTGCTGGTAATAGTAGTTTTGTGACATCGCTACTGAAAGATATTGCGTGCCCGTATTTTTGTGAGTGATACGTTTTGTGATACGCTTTTGTAAGTAACATGTGTATTCTGAAAGTGTAAACTGGAAACTGGGGGGGCAAACAAGCAGTGAAATTTTAAAGAAAAGTGTGTTAGGCTGTGTTTTAAGTCACTGGAAGGATATTGGAGGATCTGCCGGTGGAAGTGTGAACAGGAAAACATTGATAAAATATCGTAATCAGTGGTGGCCGCTTTATAAGCTGGAATGTGGAGAAAAGTGGCCCCTAAATGGAACTTTAAACTCTAATATTTTGCTACAGTTAATGTTGTTTTTTGAGAAGCAGAACAGGATGAAATGTTGTATACTAATGTTTCAGCATCTCGGTGGGAAAAGGTACGGAATTAAGTTGGCCCCTGACTGAACCTTTGATGTTGGCATTAGAGAAGTACAGGCTGGAGAAAGATAAAGGAAGTGTTAAAAGGATTGTTGAAAGTGTTAAAGGTGTTTGAAGTTGAATGAGCAGGGAAAGAGGATGTAGGAATGTTAATAGTTCTGCCTCTGCCCGAGGCAGAGATCTTAAAATCATGGGTGTTAGCCCTTTAGGGCAAAGGGACCATGATCGGTTCGGTCCGAGAGAGTTGTCACAGAAACAGAAAAGAGGTCAACTCTTAAAACAACCTGAGTTCATGTGCGAGCTCAGATTGCTGATGGGACCGTTCAGGGAACTGTGGACAATTGCATTCCCCTGACCGACCCCCACTAAGACCCGAATCATCCTGAAAATTATGAACGGTTAAGTAAATACTAAAACCTGGATGAACTGGGAATTGAGAATATGCTTCCAACAAGGTCTAAAAGAAAGCCCTATGGAATTTTTGGACCAACTCTGAAATGTAAGGAAAATAAATAAATAAATAAATAAATAAATAAATAAAACAAAACGGTTTGGACCTGGCTTTGGAGGACAAATTGACTAGCCTTTTCCTAGGGTAATCAACCCCTGATTTCAACAGGAATAACGGGGACCTGGGGAATCTACCCTAGCGGATCCTCCACTGGTTATAATGAAGCTAGGGGAGGAATGGAAGTGAAATTTCTTATTGCTATGGGGCAACGTATTCAGTTCTAAATCAAGCATTAATGCCTTCACAGAATTATTATGTTAGGGTGAAAGGTGTGTCGTGGTTTAACCCGGCCGGCAGCTAAACACCACGCAGCTGTTCGCTCATCCTCCCCCTCCCTCTCTGGGACGGAGGAGAGAAATGGAAAGTGAAGCCCATGAGTTGAGATAAAGACAGTTTAATAAGACAAAATAATAATAATAATAATAATAATAATAATAATAATAATAATAATAATAATAATAATACAATGATGATAATAGTACTACTACTAATAATGTGTACAAACAAGTGATGCACAATGCAATTGCTCACCACCCGCTGACCGATGCCCAGCCTAACCCCGAGCAGTCCGGCCCCCTCCCCCTGGCTAGCCACCCCTATGTATTGTTTAGCCTGACGTCAGATGCTATGGAATACCCCTTTGGCTAGTTTGGGTCACCTGTCCTGGGTCTGTCCCCTCCCAGCTCTTCCTGCACCCCCAGCCTGCCTGTTGGCAGGACAGAGCAAGAAGCTGAGATGTCCTTGGCTTGGTATAAGCACTGCTCTGCAACAATTAAAACATCGGGGTGTTATCAGCACTCTTCTCATCCTAAGCCAAAACAGAGCATTCTACCAGCTACTAGGAAGAAAATTAACTCTGTTCTAACTGAAACCAGGACAAGGTGTAACCGAAAAGGCTTATTTTTGTGAACCTTTGAAGTACAAGTTAGGGAAACAATGGGGCATACACAGATTTTTATCTATGCCTAGCTCCTCATGGGCACTCTTAGGTAGAGATTTATTAGAGCAAGTAGGAGCAGAAATTGTCTTTGAAAAAGGGAAAATGGAATTAAGAACAGGAGAAGAACAACTAATAAATGTGTTAAGCTTGACACTACTACAAACTGACCCTAAAAGTGAAATACGTTTAGAGATCACAGATCAAGTATGTCCAGGAGTTTGGGCTATAAAGCATATAAATATTCTGATCCTAACTGCGTTAGGTCCTCTCCACTAAATAGAAATTTCTATGGCCTTCCATATAAGATTTTGAAGGGACTCAAATTTCCTTTTATTCTAGGTTTAACTCTAATTCCAAGTAATGCTAAAGGGAGGGATTGAGGCCATGACAAATTAGCTTCTTATCCAATTTTAGCTATTTATTGTTTAATTAAATGGTTCATTTTTTCTACCTGTCCACTTGCCTGTGGTCTATAAGGAGTATGCAGTTGCCAATCTATCTTTAGAATCTTACTTATCTGTTCTACCACTTGTGCACAAAAATGTGAAACTCTATCAGAAGACATTGCTACTAGAATCCCAAAGCATGCTATTATTTCATTTAACAAGACTTTAACCACTTCTCTTGCTTTGTTTGTTCGACAGGGAAAGGCTTCAGGCCTTCCTGACAACGTGTCAGTCAGAACCAGTAAATAATGATACCCCCCTTTTCTAGGGAGTTCTGAAAAATCAATTTGCCACTGTTGCCCCGAATAATTTCCTTTACCGATTATTCCAAATTTTATTCTATCCTTGGTATTGGGGTTATTGTGTAAGCAAATGCTACATTGTTGAGTTACTTGTTTTATCATATCGTCCCACTAATGTCTGACTCAGGCTCTTATGCAGTGTGCCAGCTCCCCAGTGCGTTTTATTGTGTTCTGTAAGAACTATGGGCCATGTCAAACTAGAGGGTATTACTATGTGGTTATCTTTTAAATATACTCATCCATCTGGTTTCATTTTACCTTTCAAATCTTCAATTAATTTTAAGTCTTCTTTTGTATAATTTGGATATAGTTTGGATTTTACCGTCTGGTATCAAAGACAATGCCTTCACCTCAGTTATTTCAGCTGCCTGCTTAGCCTCTGCCAATCGATTTTCCAGTTTCAAAATCGGTGTTCCCCTTTTGGTGTCCCTGGCAATGCATGATAGCTACCTTTTCTGGTTGTTTTACAGCCTCTAACAATTTTAAAGTTTCTTCAGCATACTTTGTGTTTTCACTGAGCGGTCAGCAATCCATGTTCTTTCCAAATTGCTCCATGAGCATGTACCACGCCGAATGTATATTTAGAATCTGTCCAAATATTTACCCTTTTTCCCGCTGCCAGTTCCAATGCTCTCGTGAGAGCAACTATCTCCGCCTTTTGAGCTGATGTTCCAGGGGGTAAAGGCTTAGACTCGATTACCTGCTGAGTAGTTGTTATAGCATATCCAGCTTTACGTTGTCTTTGCGTAACAAAACTGCTCCCATCCGTGAACCAAGTTTCTTCCGCATCTTCCATGGGCTCCTCCTTAAGGTCTGCTCGGCTGGAATACACAGTCTCTATAGTTTCTAAACAATCGTGAATCACAGGTCGTGCCGGAGCATCACTAAGAAAAGAGGCTAGATTCACAATATTAATTATCACAATTTCCACGTCGTCCTGTTCTACCAATATTGCTTGATATTTCAAAATCATCAATTCTTGTTTAAGTTGTTTAAAGACTTTTTGTGCTTCTCCAGTCCAGACTAACTTTGACTGGTGAATCTTTATCAATTCACATAGAGGCTTTACCAATAGTCCATAATTATAAATCCAAAGGCGACACCAACCTGTCATTCCTAAAAAGGTTTGTAGCTGCTTTACCATTTGAGGTTCTGGAGTCCGGCAAATGACTTCCTTATGTTCAGTTCCTAGTTCTCGTTGTCCTTCCGAAATGTCAAATCCCAGATAGGTCACACTTTGTTGAGCCAGCTGGACTTTCTGTCAAGAGACTTGATATCCATTTAAACCCAGAAAATTAAGACGACTTATAGTCCATTGAATACAACTGCCTTTAGTCTCGGTAGCTATTAAGAGATCATCTACATATTGTAACAAAGCACCTTCAGTGTCCGGAGGTATCCATGTTTCGAGTTCCCTTGCTAATTGGTTTCCAAAAATAGTGGGGCTATTCTTGAATCCTTGAGGTAGTAATGTCCACGTAAGCTGCGTCTTTCTGCCTGAATCGGGATTTTCCCATTCAAAGGCGAATAGGTTTTGGCTTTCTGTGGCTAAGCCTAGGCAGAAGAAGGCATCTTTTAAATCCAGTACGGTAAACCAGCCTTGACTATTCTTTAATTTAGTCAGCAAAGTATAAGGGTTTGCCACTACTGGATGTATATCCTCAGTGATTTTATTTATGGCCCTCAAATCCTGAACTAGCCTATAGCTTTTTCATCTGCCTTTTTAATTGGCAATATGGGTGCATTGTATTCTGATTCGCATTCAAGCAATAATCCATACTGTAAAAATTTATCAATTATCTCTTTAATTCCTTTCCTATCTTCTATCCTCAAAGGATATTACTTAACCTTAACGGGTTTCTCTCCTGGCTTCAGTTTAATAATTATTAAGGTCACATTTTTAGCTCTTCCAGGGACTTCGGTAGCCCAAACTCCTGGACATACTTGATCTGTGATCTCTAAAGGTATTTCACTTTTAGGGTCAGTTTGTATTAGTGCCAAGCTTAACACATTTATTAGTTGTTCTTCTCCTGTTCTTAATTCCATTTTCCCTTTTTCAAAGACAATTTCTGCTCCTACTTGCTCTAATAAATCCCTACCTAAGAGTGCCCATGAGGAGCTAGGCATAGATAAAAATCTGTGTATGCCCCATTGTTTCCCTAACTTGTACTTCAAAGGTTCACAAAAATAAGCCTTTTTGGTTACACCTTGTCCTGGTTTCAGTTAGAACAGAGTTAATTTTCTTCCTAGTAGCTGGTAGAATGCTATGTTTTGGCTTAGGATGAGAAGAGTGCTGATAACACCCCGATGTTTCAATTGTTGCAGAGCAATGCTTATACCAAGCCAAGGACATCTCAGCTTCTTGCTCTGTCCTGCCAACAGGCAGGCTGGGGGTGCAGGAAGAGCTGGGAGGGGACAGACCCAGGACAGGTGACCCAAACTAGCCAAAGGGGTATTCCATAGCATCTGACGTCAGGCTAAACAATACATAGGGGTGGCTAGCCAGGGGGAGGGGGCCGGACTGCTCGGGGTTAGGCTGGGCATCGGTCAGCGGGTGGTGAGCAATTGCATTGTGCATCACTTGTTTGTACACATTATTAGTAGTGGTACTATTATCATCATTGTATTATTATTATTATTATTATTATTATTTTGTCTTATTAAACTGTCTTTATCTCAACTCACGGGCTTCACTTTCCATTTCTCTCCCCCGTCCCAGAGAGGGAGGGGGAGGGTGAGCGAACAGCTGCGTGGTGTTTAGCTGCCGGCCGGGTTAAACCACGACACACCTTTTACCCTAACATAATAATTCTGTGAAGGCATTAATGCTTGATTTAGAACTGAATACGTTGCCCCATAGCAATAAGAAATTTCACTTCCATTCCTCCCCTAGCTTCATTATAACCAGTGGAGGATCCGCTAGGGTAGATTCCCCAGGTCCCCGTTATTCCTGTTGAAATCAGGGGTTGATTACCCTAGGAAAAGGCTAGTCAATTTGTCCTCCAAAGCCAGGTCCAAACCGTTTTGTTTTATTTATTTATTTATTTATTTATTTTCCTTACATTTCAGAGTTGGTCCAAAAATTCCATAGGGCTTTCTTTTAGACCTTGTTGGAAGCATATTCTCAATTCCCAATTCATCCAGGTTTTAGTATTTACTTAACCGTTCATAATTTTCAGGATGATTCGGGTCTTAGTGGGGGTCGGTCAGGGGAATGCAATTGTCCACAGTTCCCTGAACGGTCCCATCAGCAATCTGAGCTCGCACATGAACTCAGGTTGTTTTAAGAGTTGACCTCTTTTCTGTTTCTGTGACAACTCTCTCGGACCGGACCGATCATGGTCCCTTTGCCCTAAAGGGCTAACACCCATGATTTTAAGATCTCTGCCTCGGGCAGAGGCAGAACTATTAACATTCCTACATCCTCTTTCCCTGCTCATTCAACTTCAAACACCTTTAACACTTTCAACAATCCTTTTAACACTTCCTTTATCTTTCTCCAGCCTGTACTTCTCTAATGCCAACATCAAAGGTTCAGTCAGGGGCCAACTTAAGTCCGTACCTTTTCCCACCAAGATGCTGAAACATCAGTATACAACATTTCATCCTGTTCTGCTTCTCAAAAAACAACATTAACTGTAGCAAAATATTAGAGTTTAAAGTTCCATTTAGGGGCCACTTTTCTCCACATTCCAGCTTATAAAGCGGCCACCACTGATTACGATATTTTATCAATGTTTTCCTGTTCACACTTCCACCGGCAGATCCTCCAATATCCTTCCAGTGACTTAAAACACAGCCTAACACACTTTTCTTTAAAATTTCACAGCTTGTTTGCCCCCCCAGTTTCCAGTTTACACTTTCAGAATACACATGTTACTTACAAAAGCGTATCACAAAACGTATCACTCACAAAAATACGGGCACGCAATATCTTTCAGTAGCGATGTCACAAAACTACTATTACCAGCAATATTGCCAAAATCACAGTAACAATAGTCAGAGTCAAATTCCACATGCGATAAGTCAGAAAAACGAACTGTGTAACACCGTAACGATATCATTCTTATAACAATGCCACGAACCTACTATTACCACCAGGAAAATAGCCAAAATCGCAGTAACAATAACCAGAGTTAAATACCATACTCCATGAGTCAGAAAACCGAAATAGGCAACACAATTCCAGATGGACCTTAAAGCGAGCTCCTTCCTTAAGGTCCCCAAACATGTACTTATGGTGCTAACCACAAAGTATATACCAAACACTGCCTCGCAGAAGATCACCTTCTGACTTACAGACAGTTCCAGATGACCGGTCTACCAGAAAACCAAACCAGAATAAAGAATATACTCACTTACAATGATGGGGTCCTTGTCTGCCTCCGCAGTGATCCGGTGAGTCAAGGAGTCCCTCCAGGAAATCCCGGGGGTACCCTAGGGAGTCCTGTTCATAGCGGGTCCTGCAGTCAGGCAGAGAGGTTGTCCCATCCGGGTCGCCAAATTGATTCAAAGATCGAAGCCGAAATTCCTTTAAGTGGTATATTCTTTATTGCAGCGCTGGATGCACGGGGGATCTCTCCACCTATCGTGCATACCCAAAGAAGAAAGCAGTCTTGAATTTATACAATCAATCTATCAATATTCTACAAGCACCTATACATATGCATTACCTATCCCCGCCTTCCCTCGCTTCTCATGCTAATTAGCCTTTTGGCACCTTGCGCCTGCGCAGAGCCTTCCAAGAATTGTGGGCAGGGGTCTTTGGGACGTGGGCAGGGGTCTTTGGGAGGAAGACCCCGAGCCTTCCTCACAGTGTACTTTTCACCTTTGGTCAGGAATCTGCTGAATTGGCATGTTTCTTAATTGCAAGAGCTGGTTGTTGCTAATTCTCCCGTTTGTTGTATCTTTATAATGAATTCCAACGTCCAGTTTCGAGATTTATAGTCCTTACATTCATTTCTCTGTCCGCCTGCCGCTTCCTTATCATGAGTTCCAGTGTCTTGTTTCGAGATATACAGTCCTTGTCTGGGGATTGTCCTTGCCTCCCCAATACCTCCTTAATCAATCCCCCCTTTTCTTTTCCCATGCAAATTCTTTTGCATCAGATACTTTCATTATTTACAGTAACACAACAAAGCAGGCATCTAAACAACATGCACACAAATATTCCTAACACTACTAATACGATTAGAGCAATGAATACTCGTTTCAACCATTGGAAATTGGGCAACCAGGAGGTTAACTTATTCCATAGTTCACTAAAACTCCAGGAAAGATCATCTTTACTGATCTCATGTAGGATCCTTGTCTGCTTCCAGATTTCTTCCAGGTCGGTAGAGATCCTTCCACTCTGATCTACATACATACAACAACTTGTGTTTATTACTGTACAGACTCCCCCTTGAGTGGCCAGTAACAAGTCTAGGGCCATCCGATTTTGTAATACTACCTGTGATAAACTAGATATCTCTTCTTGTTGAGCCTTTATAGCATCCAGAATTTTGTTTTCGAACTTCTCTATAATTGCAGAAATATTAACTATTGCCTTTTCCAATTCACTCACTCCTAACCATGGGATAAACCATCGCACAAAACTATGAAAAGGGGTGTGTCTCTCTACCAATGGATTGTTAATTTTTCATCTGATTCTCCGGATATGATTTCTCAAGTAACCTCGAGGCACTACATCATGTACTGTCATATTGGGGACTACCGCTCCAAGAGTGCAAGTTCCCTTCCAGTTCTCAGGCAAGACCTTACGGGCTGTATCATTGCATAGCCAATACCACCCTTTTCCTTCTGGAACCGTCCAGCTGGTTGAATTTGCCCAGCCGCTAGTCGTACTAATATCAATTGTTCAATTACAAGATGTCTGATTTCCCACATAAGTAGTATCCGTATTTATACAATGCTGTTTTCCTATACCCTTAGGCGGGTTACACCTTTGTACACATACATAATAGGATTCTAACGGCACGAAGCTACTCACTTCTGGTTCCAAAACTGCTTAATATTTTCGACCCCGAGATGTGTTTTCCCACAAATTAGTCCAAGATAAGTTTGCAGGTAAGGGAATCCCAATTAACGATACACCCTTATTCCCATGCTGTGGCAGATGGGTGCATACCCAACAGTTCGTCTTATTAGTTACTTGAGAAATTGTTTGTATTAAGGTCAGGTGTAAGTTCTCATCCCAAGTTGCCCACCCCAAATCCGAGAACCGCACCCCTGCAATCATTAGGATCTGGAAAACCGTAATTTTGTTGGTCCAATTGGAGTGGTGGTCCATATCCTCGCCGGGGCCTTCTTCACCCTTGAATTGTGGATCCAAGCTGCTTGCTTCTTAATCTTCATGGCGGTGTGTGTTGTCAGTAATACTTGGTATGGTCCCATCCACTTTCCTTCCATTTTTCCTGTAGGGGTTGTCCTGAAAAAGTCTTTATATCTATATAATCCCCGAGCTTCAAGGGGTGGATTGGTTGATCCAACCCTCTAGCCCTGGTCCCTAAAACAAATTTATGTACTTTATTTAATTGTTTCTGAAGTTCAGTTATATAAGCATATAAATATTCTGATCCTAACTGCGTTAGGTCCTCTCCACTAAATAGAAATTGCTATGGCCTTCCATATAAGATTTTGAAGGGACTCAAATTTCCTTTTATTCTAGGTTTAACTCTAATTCCAAGTAATGCTAAAGGGAGGGATTGAGGCCATGACAAATTAGCTTCTTATCCAATTTTAGCTATTTATTGTTTAATTAAATGGTTCATTTTTTCTACCTGTCCACTTGCCTGTGGTCTATAAGGAGTATGCAGTTGCCAATCTATCTTTAGAATCTTACTTATCTGTTCTACCACTTGTGCACAAAAATGTGAAACTCTATCAGAAGACATTGCTACTAGAATCCCAAAGCATGCTATTATTTCATTTAACAAGACTTTAACCACTTCTCTTGCTTTGTTTGTTCGACAGGGAAAGGCTTCAGGCCTTCCTGAAAGCGTGTCAGTCAGAACCAGTAAATAATGATACCCCCCTTTTCTAGGGAGTTCTGAAAAATCAATTTGCCACTGTTGCCCCGAATAATTTCCTTTACCGATTATTCCAAATTTTATTCTATTCTTGGTATTGGGGTTATTGTGTAAGCAAATGCTACATTGTTGAGTTACTTGTTTTATCATATCGTCCCACTAATGTCTGACTCAGGCTCTTATGCAGTGTGCCAGCTCCCCAGTGCGTTTTATTGTGTTCTGTAAGAACTATGGGCCATGTCAAACTAGAGGGTATTACTATGTGGTTATCTTTTAAATATACTCATCCATCTGGTTTCATTTTACCTTTCAAATCTTCAATTAATTTTAAGTCTTCTTTTGTATAATTTGGATATAGTTTGGATTTTACCGTCTGGTATCAAAGACAATGCCTTCACCTCAGTTATTTCAGCTGCCTGCTTAGCCTCTGCCAATCGATTTTCCAATTTCATAATCGGTGTTCCCCTTTTGGTGTCCCTGACAATGCATGATAGCTACCTTTTCTGGTTGTTTTACAGCCTCTAACAATTTTAAAGTTTCTTCAGCATACTTTGTGTTTTCACTGAGCGGTCAGCAATCCATGTTCTTTCCAAATTGCTCCATGAGCATGTACCACGCCGAATGTATATTTAGAATCTGTCCAAATATTTACCCTTTTTCCCGCTGCCAGTTCCAATGCTCTCGTGAGAGCAACTATCTCCGCCTTTTGAGCTGATGTTCCAGGGGGTAAAGGCTTAGACTCGATTACCTGCTGAGTAGTTGTTATAGCATATCCAGCTTTACGTTGTCTTTGCGTAACAAAACTGCTCCCATCCGTGAACCAAGTTTCTTCCGCATCTTCCATGGGCTCCTCCTTAAGGTCTGCTCGGCTGGAATACACAGTCTCTATAGTTTCTAAACAATCGTGAATCACAGGTTTTGCCGGAGCATCACTAAGAAAAGAGGCTAGATTCACAATATTAATTATCACAATTTCCACGTCGTCCTGTTCTACCAATATTGCTTGATATTTCAAAATCATCAATTCTTGTTTAAGTTGTTTAAAGACTTTTTGTGCTTCTCCAGTCCAGACTAACTTTGACTGGTTAATCTTTATCAATTCACATAGAGGCTTTACCAATAGTCCATAATTATAAATCCAAAGGCGACACCAACCTGTCATTCCTAAAAAGGTTTGTAGCTCCTTTACCATTTGAGGTTCTGGAGTCCGGCAAATGACTTCCTTATGTTCAGTTCCTAGTTCTCGTTGTCCTTCCGAAATGTCAAATCCCAGATAGGTCACACTTTGTTGAGCCAGCTGGACTTTCTGTCAAGAGACTTGATATCCATTTAAACCCAGAAAATTAAGACGACTTATAGTCCATTGAATACAACTGCCTTTAGTCTCGGTAGCTATTAAGAGATCATCTACATATTGTAACAAAGCACCTTCAGTGTCCGGAGGTATCCATGTTTCGAGTTCCCTTGCTAATTGGTTTCCAAAAATAGTGGGGCTATTCTTGAATCCTTGAGGTAGTAATGTCCACGTAAGCTGCGTCTTTCTGCCTGAATCGGGATTTTCCCATTCAAAGGCGAATAGGTTTTGGCTTTCCGTGGCTAAGCCTAGGCAGAAGAAGGCATCTTTTAAATCCAGTACGGTAAACCAGACTTGACTATTCTTTAATTTAATCAGCAAAGTATAAGGGTTTGCCACTACTGGATGTATATCCTCGGTGATTTTATTTATGGCCCTCAAATCCTGAACTAGCCTATAGCTTTATCATCTGCCTTTTTAATTGGCAATATGGGTGCATTGTATTCTGATTCGCATTCAAGCAATAATCCATACTGTAAAAATTTATCAATTATCTCTTTAATTCCTTTCCTATCTTCTATCCTCAAAGGATATTACTTAACCTTAACGGGTTTCTCTCCTGGCTTCAGTTTAATAATTATTAAGGTCACATTTTTAGCTCTTCCAGGGACTTCGGTAGCCCAAACTCCTGGACATACTTGATCTGTGATCTCTAAAGGTATTTCACTTTTAGGGTCAGTTTGTAGTAGTGCCAAGCTTAACACATTTATTAGTTGTTCTTCTCCTGTTCTTAATTCCATTTTCCCTTTTTCAAAGACAATTTCTGCTCCTGCTTGCTCTAATAAATCTCTACCTAAGAGTGCCCATGAGGAGCTAGGCATAGATAAAAATCTGTGTATGCCCCATTGTTTCCCTAACTTGTACTTCAAAGGTTCACAAAAATAAGCCTTTTCGGTTACACCTTGTCCTGGTTTCAGTTAGAACAGAGTTAATTTTCTTCCTAGTAGCTGGTAGAATGCTCTGTTTTGGCTTAGGATGAGAAGAGTGCTGATAACACCCCGATGTTTCAATTGTTGCAGAGCAATGCTTATACCAAGCCAAGGACATCTCAGCTTCTTGCTCTGTCCTGCCAACAGGCAGGCTGGGGGTGCAGGAAGAGCTGGGAGGGGACAGACCCAGGACAGGTGACCCAAACTAGCCAAAGGGGTATTCCATAGCATCTGACGTCAGGCTAAACAATACATAGGGGTGGCTAGCCAGGGGGAGGGGGCCGGACTGCTCGGGGTTAGGCTGGGCATCGGTCAGCGGGTGGTGAGCAATTGCATTGTGCATCACTTGTTTGTACACATTATTAGTAGTGGTACTATTATCATCATTGTATTATTATTATTATTATTATTATTATTATTATTATTATTATTATTATTATTATTATTTTGTCTTATTAAACTGTCTTTATCTCAACTCACGGGCTTCACTTTCCATTTCTCTCCCCCATCCCAGAGAGGGAGGGGGAGGGGGAGCGAACAGCTGCGTGGTGTTTAGCTGCCGGCCGGGTTAAACCACGACACTCCTTTTACCCTAACATAATAATTCTGTGAAGGCATTAATGCTTGATTTAGAACTGAATACGTTGCCCCATAGCAATAAGAAATTTCACTTCCATTCCTCCCCTAGCTTCATTATAACCAGTGGAGGATCCGCTAGCGTAGATTCCCCAGGTCCCCGTTATTCCTGTTGAAATCAGGGGTTGATTACCCTAGGAAAAGGCTAGTCAATTTGTCCTCCAAAGCCAGGTCCAAACCGTTTTGTTTTATTTATTTATTTATTTATTTATTTATTTTCCTTACATTTCAGAGTTGGTCCAAAAATTCCATAGGGCTTTCTTTTAGACCTTGTTGGAAGCATATTCTCAATTCCCAATTCATCCAGGTTTTAGTATTTACTTAACCGTTCATAATTTTCAGGATGATTCGGGTCTTAGTGGGGGTCGGTCAGGGGAATGCAATTGTCCACAGTTCCCTGAACGGTCCCATCAGCAATCTGAGCTCGCACATGAACTCAGGTTGTTTTAAGAGTTGACCTCTTTTCTGTTTCTGTGACAACTCTCTCGGACCGGACCGATCATGGTCCCTTTGCCCTAAAGGGCTAACACCCATGATTTTAAGATCTCTGCCTCGGGCAGAGGCAGAACTATTAACATTCCTACATCCTCTTTCCCTGCTCATTCAACTTCAAACACCTTTAACACTTTCAACAACCCTTTTAACACTTCCTTTATCTTTCTCCAGCCTGTACTTCTCTAATGCCAACATCAAAGGTTCAGTCAGGGGCCAACTTAAGTCCGTACCTTTTCCCACCAAGATGCTGAAACATCAGTATACAACATTTCATCCTGTTCTGCTTCTCAAAAAACAACATTAACTGTAGCAAAATATTAGAGTTTAAAGTTCCATTTATGGGCCACTTTTCTCCACATTCCAGCTTATAAAGCGGCCACCACTGATTACGATATTTTATCAATGTTTTCCTGTTCACACTTCCACCGGCAGATCCTCCAATATCCTTCCAGTGACTTCAAACACATCCTAACACACTTTTCTTTAAAATTTCACTGCTTGTTTGCCCCCCCAGTTTCCAGTTTACACTTTCAGAATACACATGTTACTTACAAAAGCGTATCACAAAACGTATCACTCACAAAAATACGGGCACGCAATATCTTTCAGTAGCGATGTCACAAAACTACTATTACCAGCAATATTGCCAAAATCACAGTAACAATAGTCAAATTCCACATGCGATAAGTCAGAAAACCGAACTGCGTAACACCGTAACGATATCTTTCTTATAACAATGCCACGAACCTACTATTACCACCAGGAAAATAGCCAAAATCGCAGTAACAATAACCAGAGTTAAATACCATACTCCATGAGTCAGAAAACCGAAATAGGCAACACAATTCCAGATGGACCTTAAAGCGAGCTCCTTCCTTAAGGTCCCCAAACATGTACTTATGGTGCTAACCACAAAGTATATACCAAACACTGCCTCGCAGAAGATCACCTTCTGACTTACAGACAGTTCCAGATGACCGGTCTACCAGAAAACCAAACCAGAATAAAGAATATACTCACTTACAATGATGGGGTCCTTGTCTGCCTCCGCAGTGATCCGGTGAGTCGAGGAGTCCCTCCAGGAAATCCCGGGGGTACCCTAGGGAGTCCTGTTCCCAGCGGGTCCTGCAGTCCGGCAGAGAGGTTGTCCCATCTGGGTCGCCAAATTGATTCAAAGATCGAAGCCGAAATTCCTTTAAGTGGTATATTCTTTATTGCAGCGCTGGATGCACGGGGGATCTCTCCACCTATCGTGCATACCCAAAGAAGAAAGCAGTCTTGAATTTATACAATCAATCTATCAATATTCTACAAGCACCTATACATATGCATTACCTATCCCCGCCTTCCCTCGCTTCTCATGCTAATTAGCCTTTTGGCACCTTGCGCCTGCGCAGAGCCTTCCAAGAATTGTGGGCAGGGGTCTTTGGGACGTGGGCAGGGGTCTTTGGGAGGAAGACCCCGAGCCTTCCTCACAGTGTACTTTTCACCTTTGGTCAGGAATCTGCTGAATTGGCATGTTTCTTAATTGCAAGAGCTGGTTGTTGCTAATTCTCCCGTTTGTTGTATCTTTATAATGAATTCCAACGTCCAGTTTCGAGATTTATAGTCCTTACATTCATTTCTCTGTCCGCCTGCCGCTTCCTTATCATGAGTTCCAGTGTCTTGTTTCGAGATATACAGTCCTTGTCTGGGGATTGTCCTTGCCTCCCCAATACCTCCTTAATCAATCCCCCCTTTTCTTTTCCCATGCAAAATCTTTTGCATCAGATACTTTCATTATTTACAGTAACACAACAAAGCAGGCATCTAAACAACATGCACACAAATATTCCTAACACTACTAATACGATTAGAGCAATGAATACTCGTTTCAACCATTGGAAATTGGGCAACCAGGAGGTTAACTTATTCCATAGTTCACTAAAACTCCAGGAAAGATCATCTTTACTGATCTCATGTAGGATCCTTGCCTGCTTCCAGATTTCTTCCAGGTCGGTAGAGATCCTTCCACTCTGATCTACATACATACAACAACTTGTGTTTATTACTGTACAGACTCCCCCTTGAGTGGCCAGTAACAAGTCTAGGGCCATCCGATTTTGTAATACTACCTGTGATAAACTAGATATCTCTTCTTGTTGAGCCTTTATAGCATCCAGAATTTTGTTTTCTAACTTCTCTATAATTGCAGAAATATTAACTATTGCCTTTTCCAATTCACTCACTCCTAACCACGGGATAAACCATCGCACAAAACTATGAAAAGGGGTGTGTCTCTCTACCAATGGATTGTTAATTTTTCATCTGATTCTCCGGATATGATTTCTCAAGTAACCTCGAGGCACTACATCATGTACTGTCATATTGGGGACTACCGCTCCAAGAGTGCAAGTTCCCTTCCAATTCTCAGGCAAGACCTTACGGGCTGTATCATTGCATAGCCAATACCACCCTTTTCCTTCTGGAACCGTCCAGCTGGTTGAATTTGCCCAGCCGCTAGTCGTACTAATATCAATTGTTCAATTACAAGATGTCTGATTTCCCACATAAGTAGTATCCGTATTTATACAATGCTGTTTTCCTATACCCTTAGGCGGGTTACACCTTTGTACACATACATAATAGGATTCTAACGGCACGAAGCTACTCACTTCTGGTTCCAAAACTGCTTAATATTTTCGACCCCGAGATGTGTTTTCCCACAAATTAGTCCAAGATAAGTTTGCAGGTAAGGGAATCCCAATTAACGATACACCCTTATTCCCATGCTGTGGCAGATGGGTGCATACCCAACAGTTCGTCTTATTAGTTACTTGAGAAATTGTTTGTATTAAGGTCAGGTGTAAGTTCTCATCCCAAGTTGCCCACCCCAAATCCGAGAACCGCACCCCTGCAATCATTAGGATCTGGAAAACCGTAATTTTGTTGGTCCAATTGGAGTGGTGGTCCATATCCTCGCCGGGGCCTTCTTCACCCTTGAATTGTGGATCCAAGCTGCTTGCTTCTTAATCTTCATGGCGGTGTGTGTTGTCAGTAATACTTGGTATGGTCCCATCCACTTTCCTTCCATTTTTCCTGCAGGGGTTGTCCTGAAAAAGTCTTTATATATATATAATCCCCGAGCTTCAAGGGGTGGATTGGTTGATCCAACCCTCTAGCCCTGGTCCCTAAAACAAATTTATGTACTTTATTTAATTGTTTCTGAAGTTCAGTTATATAAGCATATAAATATTCTGATCCTAACTGCGTTAGGTCCTCTCCACTAAATAGAAATTGCTATGGCCTTCCATATAAGATTTTGAAGGGACTCAAATTTCCTTTTATTCTAGGTTTAACTCTAATTCCAAGTAATGCTAAAGGGAGGGATTGAGGCCATGACAAATTAGCTTCTTATCCAATTTTAGCTATTTATTGTTTAATTAAATGGTTCAGTTTTTCTACCTGTCCACTTGCCTGTGGTCTATAAGGAGTATGCAGTTGCCAATCTATCTTTAGAATCTTACTTATCTGTTCTACCACTTGTGCACAAAAATGTGAAACTCTATCAGAAGACATTGCTACTAGAATCCCAAAGCATGCTATTATTTCATTTAACAAGACTTTAACCACTTCTCTTGCTTTGTTTGTTCGACAGGGAAAGGCTTCAGGCCTTCCTGACAACGTGTCAGTCAGAACCAGTAAATAATGATACCCCCCTTTTCTAGGGAGTTCTGAAAAATCAATTTGCCACTGTTGCCCCGAATAATTTCCTTTACCGATTATTCCAAATTTTATTCTATTCTTGGTATTGGGGTTATTGTGTAAGCAAATGCTACATTGTTGAGTTACTTGTTTTATCATATCGTCCCACTAATGTCTGACTCAGGCTCTTATGCAGTGTGCCAGCTCCCCAGTGCGTTTTATTGTGTTCTGTAAGAACTATGGGCCATGTCAAACTAGAGGGTATTACTATGTGGTTATCTTTTAAATATACTCATCCATCTGGTTTCATTTTACCTTTCAAATCTTCAATTAATTTTAAGTCTTCTTTTGTATAATTTGGATATAGTTTGGATTTTACCGTCTGGTATCAAAGACAATGCCTTCACCTCAGTTATTTCAGCTGCCTGCTTAGCCTCTGCCAATCGATTTTCCAATTTCAAAATCGGTGTTCCCCTTTTGGTGTCCCTGACAATGCATGATAGCTACCTTTTCTGGTTGTTTTACAGCCTCTAACAATTTTAAAGTTTCTTCAGCATACTTTGTGTTTTCACTGAGCGGTCAGCAATCCATGTTCTTTCCAAATTGCTCCATGAGCATGTACCACGCCGAATGTATATTTAGAATCTGTCCAAATATTTACCCTTTTTCCCGCTGCCAGTTCCAATGCTCTCGTGAGAGCAACTATCTCCGCCTTTTGAGCTGATGTTCCAGGGGGTAAAGGCTTAGACTCGATTACCTGCTGAGTAGTTGTTATAGCATATCCAGCTTTACGTTGTCTTTGCGTAACAAAACTGCTCCCATCCGTGAACCAAGTTTCTTCCGCATCTTCCATGGGCTCCTCCTTAAGGTCTGCTCGGCTGGAATACACAGTCTCTATAGTTTCTAAACAATCGTGAATCACAGGTTGTGCCGGAGCATCACTAAGAAAAGAGGCTAGATTCACAATATTAATTATCACAATTTCCACGTCGTCCTGTTCTACCAATATTGCTTGATATTTCAAAATCATCAATTCTTGTTTAAGTTGTTTAAAGACTTTTTGTGCTTCTCCAGTCCAGACTAACTTTGACTGGTTAATCTTTATCAATTCACATAGAGGCTTTACCAATAGTCCATAATTATAAATCCAAAGGCGACACCAACCTGTCATTCCTAAAAAGGTTTGTAGCTCCTTTACCATTTGAGGTTCTGGAGTCCGGCAAATGACTTCCTTATGTTCAGTTCCTAGTTCTCGTTGTCCTTCCGAAATGTCAAATCCCAGATAGGTCACACTTTGTTGAGCCAGCTGGACTTTCTGTCAAGAGACTTGATATCCATTTAAACCCAGAAAATTAAGACGACTTATAGTCCATTGAATACAACTGCCTTTAGTCTCGGTAGCTATTAAGAGATCATCTACATATTGTAACAAAGCACCTTCAGTGTCCGGAGGTATCCATGTTTCGAGTTCCCTTGCTAATTGGTTTCCAAAAATAGTGGGGCTATTCTTGAATCCTTGAGGTAGTAATGTCCACGTAAGCTGCGTCTTTCTGCCTGAATCGGGATTTTCCCATTCAAAGGCGAATAGGTTTTGGCTTTCCGTGGCTAAGCCTAGGCAGAAGAAGGCATCTTTTAAATCCAGTACGGTAAACCAGCCTTGACTATTCTTTAATTTAGTCAGCAAAGTATAAGGGTTTGCCACTACTGGATGTATATCCTCAGTGATTTTATTTATGGCCCTCAAATCCTGAACTAGCCTATAGCTTTATCATCTGCCTTTTTAATTGGCAATATGGGTGCATTGTATTCTGATTCGCATTCAAGCAATAATCCATACTGTAAAAATTTATCAATTATCTCTTTAATTCCTTTCCTATCTTCTATCCTCAAAGGATATTACTTAACCTTAACGGGTTTCTCTCCTGGCTTCAGTTTAATAATTATTAAGGTCACATTTTTAGCTCTTCCAGGGACTTCGGTAGCCCAAACTCCTGGACATACTTGATCTGTGATCTCTAAAGGTATTTCACTTTTAGGGTCAGTTTGTAGTAGTGCCAAGCTTAACACATTTATTAGTTGTTCTTCTCCTGTTCTTAATTCCATTTTCCCTTTTTCAAAGACAATTTCTGCTCCTGCTTGCTCTAATAAATCTCTACCTAAGAGTGCCCATGAGGAGCTAGGCATAGATAAAAATCTGTGTATGCCCCATTGTTTCCCTAACTTGTACTTCAAAGGTTCACAAAAATAAGCCTTTTCGGTTACACCTTGTCCTGGTTTCAGTTAGAACAGAGTTAATTTTCTTCCTAGTAGCTGGTAGAATGCTATGTTTTGGCTTAGGATGAGAAGAGTGCTGATAACACCCCGATGTTTCAATTGTTGCAGAGCAATGCTTATACCAAGCCAAGGACATCTCAGCTTCTTGCTCTGTCCTGCCAACAGGCAGGCTGGGGGTGCAGGAAGAGCTGGGAGGGGACAGACCCAGGACAGGTGACCCAAACTAGCCAAAGGGGTATTCCATAGCATCTGACGTCAGGCTAAACAATACATAGGGGTGGCTAGCCAGGGGGAGGGGGCCAGACTGCTCGGGGTTAGGCTGGGCATCGGTCAGCGGGTGGTGAGCAATTGCATTGTGCATCACTTGTTTGTACACATTATTAGTAGTGGTACTATTATCATCATTGTATTATTATTATTATTATTATTATTATTATTATTATTATTATTATTATTATTATTATTATTTTGTCTTATTAAACTGTCTTTATCTCAACTCACGGGCTTCACTTTCCATTTCTCTCCCCCATCCCAGAGAGGGAGGGGGAGGGGGAGCGAACAGCTGCGTGGTGTTTAGCTGCCGGCCGGGTTAAACCACGACACTCCTTTTACCCTAACATAATAATTCTGTGAAGGCATTAATGCTTGATTTAGAACTGAATACGTTGCCCCATAGCAATAAGAAATTTCACTTCCATTCCTCCCCTAGCTTCATTATAACCAGTGGAGGATCCGCTAGCGTAGATTCCCCAGGTCCCCGTTATTCCTGTTGAAATCAGGGGTTGATTACCCTAGGAAAAGGCTAGTCAATTTGTCCTCCAAAGCCAGGTCCAAACCGTTTTGTTTTATTTATTTATTTATTTATTTATTTATTTTCCTTACATTTCAGAGTTGGTCCAAAAATTCCATAGGGCTTTCTTTTAGACCTTGTTGGAAGCATATTCTCAATTCCCAATTCATCCAGGTTTTAGTATTTACTTAACCGTTCATAATTTTCAGGATGATTCGGGTCTTAGTGGGGGTCGGTCAGGGGAATGCAATTGTCCACAGTTCCCTGAACGGTCCCATCAGCAATCTGAGCTCGCACATGAACTCAGGTTGTTTTAAGAGTTGACCTCTTTTCTGTTTCTGTGACAACTCTCTCGGACCGGACCGATCATGGTCCCTTTGCCCTAAAGGGCTAACACCCATGATTTTAAGATCTCTGCCTCGGGCAGAGGCAGAACTATTAACATTCCTACATCCTCTTTCCCTGCTCATTCAACTTCAAACACCTTTAACACTTTCAACAACCCTTTTAACACTTCCTTTATCTTTCTCCAGCCTGTACTTCTCTAATGCCAACATCAAAGGTTCAGTCAGGGGCCAACTTAAGTCCGTACCTTTTCCCACCAAGATGCTGAAACATCAGTATACAACATTTCATCCTGTTCTGCTTCTCAAAAAACAACATTAACTGTAGCAAAATATTAGAGTTTAAAGTTCCATTTAGGGGCCACTTTTCTCCACATTCCAGCTTATAAAGCGGCCACCAGTGATTACGATATTTTATCAATGTTTTCCTGTTCACACTTCCACCGGCAGATCCTCCAATATCCTTCCAGTGACTTAAAACACAGCCTAACACACTTTTCTTTAAAATTTCACTGCTTGTTTGCCCCCCCCAGTTTCCAGTTTACACTTTCAGAATACACATGTTACTTACAAAAGCGTATCACAAAACGTATCACTCACAAAAATACGGGCACGCAATATCTTTCAGTAGCGATGTCACAAAACTACTATTACCAGCAATATTGCCAAAATCACAGTAACAATAGTCAAATTCCACATGCGATAAGTCAGAAAACCGAACTGCGTAACACCGTAACGATATCTTTCTTATAACAATGCCACGAACCTACTATTACCACCAGGAAAATAGCCAAAATCGCAGTAACAATAACCAGAGTTAAATACCATACTCCATGAGTCAGAAAACCGAAATAGGCAACACAATTCCAGATGGACCTTAAAGCGAGCTCCTTCCTTAAGGTCCCCAAACATGTACTTATGGTGCTAACCACAAAGTATATACCAAACACTGCCTCGCAGAAGATCACCTTCTGACTTACAGACAGTTCCAGATGACCGGTCTACCAGAAAACCAAACCAGAATAAAGAATATACTCACTTACAATGATGGGGTCCTTGTCTGCCTCCGCAGTGATCCGGTGAGTCGAGGAGTCCCTCCGGGAAATCCCGGGGGTACCCTAGGGAGTCCTGTTCCCAGCAGGTCCTGCGGTCCGGCAGAGAGGTTGTCCCATCCGGGTCGCCAAATTGATTCAAAGATCGAAGCCGAAATTCCTTTAAGTGGTATATTCTTTATTGCAGCGCTGGATGCACGGGGGATCTCTCCACCTATCGTGCATACCCAAAGCAGAAAGCAGTCTTGAATTTATACAATCAATCTATCAATATTCTACAAGCACCTATACATATGCATTACCTATCCCCGCCTTCCCTCGCTTCTCATGCTAATTAGCCTTTTGGCACCTTGCGCCTGCGCAGAGCCTTCCAAGAATTGTGGGCAGGGGTCTTTGGGACGTGGGCAGGGGTCTTTGGGAGGAAGACCCCGAGTCTTCCTCACAGTGTACTTTTCACCTTTGGTCAGGAATCTGCTGAATTGGCATGTTTCTTAATTGCAAGAGCTGGTTGTTGCTAATTCTCCCGTTTGTTGTATCTTTATAATGAATTCCAACGTCCAGTTTCGAGATTTATAGTCCTTACATTCGTTTCTCTGTCCGCCTGCCGCTTCCTTATCATGAGTTTCAGTGTCTTGTTTCGAGATATACAGTCCTTGTCTGGGGATTGTCCTTGCCTCCCCAATACCTCCTTAATCAATCCCCCCTTTTCTTTTCCCATGCAAATTCTTTTGCATCAGATACTTTCATTATTTACAGTAACACAACAAAGCAGGCATCTAAACAACATGCACACAAATATTCCTAACACTACTAATACGATTAGAGCAATGAATACTCGTTTCAACCATTGGAAATTGGGCAACCAGGAGGTTAACTTATTCCATAGTTCACTAAAACTCCATGAAAGATCATCTTTACTGATCTCATGTAGGATCCTTGTCTGCTTCCAGATTTCTTCCAGGTCGGTAGAGATCCTTCCACTCTGATCTACATACATACAACAACTTGTGTTTATTACTGTACAGACTCCCCCTTGAGTGGCCAGTAACAAGTCTAGGGCCATCCGATTTTGTAATACGACCTGTGATAAACTAGATATCTCTTCTTGTTGAGCCTTTATAGCATCCAGAATTTTGTTTTCGAACTTCTCTATAATTGCAGAAATATTAACTATTGCCTTTTCCAATTCACTCACTCCTAACCATGGGATAAACCATCGCACAAAACTATGAAAAGGGGTGTGTCTCTCTACCAATGGATTGTTAATTTTTCATCTGATTCTCCGGATATGATTTCTCAAGTAACCTCGAGGCACTACATCATGTACTGTCATATTGGGGACTACCGCTCCAAGAGTGCAAGTTCCCTTCCAATTCTCAGGCAAGACCTTACGGGCTGTATCTTTGCATAGCCAATACCACCCTTTTCCTTCTGGAACCGTCCAGCTGGTTGAATTTGCCCAGCCGCTAGTCGTACTAATATCAATTGTTCAATTACAAGATGTCTGATTTCCCACATAAGTAGTATCCGTATTTATACAATGCTGTTTTCCTATACCCTTAGGCGGGTTACACCTTTGTACACATACATAATAGGATTCTAACGGCACGAAGCTACTCACTTCTAGTTCCAAAACTGCTTAATATTTTCGACCCCGAGATGTGTTTTCCCACAAATTAGTCCAAGATAAGTTTGCAGGCAAGGGAATCCCAATTAACAATACACCCTTATTCCCATGCTGTGGCAGATGGGTGCATACCCAACAGTTCGTCTTATTAGTTACTTGAGAAATTGTTTGTATTAAGGTCAGGTGTAAGTTCTCATCCCAAGTTGCCCACCCCAAATCCGAGAACCGCACCCCTGCAATCATTAGGATCTGGAAAACCGTAATTTTGTTGGTCCAATTGGAGTGGTGGTCCATATCCTCGCCGGGGCCTTCTTCACCCTTGAATTGTGGATCCAAGCTGCTTGCTTCTTAATCTTCATGGCGGTGTGTGTTGTCAGTAATACTTGGTATGGTCCCATCCACTTTCCTTCCATTTTTCCTGCAGGGGTTGTCCTGAAAAAGTCTTTATATATATATAATCCCCGAGCTTCAAGGGGTGGATTGGTTGATCCAACCCTCTAGCCCTGGTCCCTAAAACAAATTTATGTACTTTATTTAATTGTTTCTGAAGTTCAGTTATATAAGCATATAAATATTCTGATCCTAACTGCGTTAGGTCCTCTCCACTAAATAGAAATTGCTATGGCCTTCCATATAAGATTTTGAAGGGACTCAAATTTCCTTTTATTCTAGGTTTAACTCTAATTCCAAGTAATGCTAAAGGGAGGGATTGAGGCCATGACAAATTAGCTTCTTATCCAATTTTAGCTATTTATTGTTTAATTAAATGGTTCATTTTTTCTACCTGTCCACTTGCCTGTGGTCTATAAGGAGTATGCAGTTGCCAATCTATCTTTAGAATCTTACTTATCTGTTCTACCACTTGTGCACAAAAATGTGAAACTCTATCAGAAGACATTGCTACTAGAATCCCAAAGCATGCTATTATTTCATTTAACAAGACTTTAACCACTTCTCTTGCTTTGTTTGTTCGACAGGGAAAGGCTTCAGGCCTTCCTGACAACGTGTCAGTCAGAACCAGTAAATAATGATACCCCCCTTTTCTAGGGAGTTCTGAAAAATCAATTTGCCACTGTTGCCCCGAATAATTTCCTTTACCGATTATTCCAAATTTTATTCTATTCTTGGTATTGGGGTTATTGTGTAAGCAAATGCTACATTGTTGAGTTACTTGTTTTATCATATCGTCCCACTAATGTCTGACTCAGGCTCTTATGCAGTGTGCCAGCTCCCCAGTGCGTTTTATTGTGTTCTGTAAGAACTATGGGCCATGTCAAACTAGAGGGTATTACTATGTGGTTATCTTTTAAATATACTCATCCATCTGGTTTCATTTTACCTTTCAAATCTTCAATTAATTTTAAGTCTTCTTTTGTATAATTTGGATATAGTTTGGATTTTACCGTCTGGTATCAAAGACAATGCCTTCACCTCAGTTATTTCAGCTGCCTGCTTAGCCTCTGCCAATCGATTTTCCAATTTCAAAATCGGTGTTCCCCTTTTGGTGTCCCTGACAATGCATGATAGCTACCTTTTCTGGTTGTTTTACAGCCTCTAACAATTTTAAAGTTTCTTCAGCATACTTTGTGTTTTCACTGAGCGGTCAGCAATCCATGGTCTTTCCAAATTGCTCCATGAGCATGTACCACGCCGAATGTATATTTAGAATCTGTCCAAATATTTACCCTTTTTCCCGCTGCCAGTTCCAATGCTCTCGTGAGAGCAACTATCTCCGCCTTTTGAGCTGATGTTCCAGGGGGTAAAGGCTTAGACTCGATTACCTGCTGAGTAGTTGTTATAGCATATCCAGCTTTACGTTGTCTTTGCGTAACAAAACTGCTCCCATCCGTGAACCAAGTTTCTTCCGCATCTTCCATGGGCTCCTCCTTAAGGTCTGCTCGGCTGGAATACACAGTCTCTATAGTTTCTAAACAATCGTGAATCACAGGTTGTGCCGGAGCATCACTAAGAAAAGAGGCTAGATTCACAATATTAATTATCACAATTTCCACGTCGTCCTGTTCTACCAATATTGCTTGATATTTCAAAATCATCAATTCTTGTTTAAGTTGTTTAAAGACTTTTTGTGCTTCTCCAGTCCAGACTAACTTTGACTGGTTAATCTTTATCAATTCACATAGAGGCTTTACCAATAGTCCATAATTATAAATCCAAAGGCGACACCAACCTGTCATTCCTAAAAAGGTTTGTAGCTCCTTTACCATTTGAGGTTCTGGAGTCCGGCAAATGACTTCCTTATGTTCAGTTCCTAGTTCTCGTTGTCCTTCCGAAATGTCAAATCCCAGATAGGTCACACTTTGTTGAGCCAGCTGGACTTTCTGTCAAGAGACTTGATATCCATTTAAACCCAGAAAATTAAGACGACTTATAGTCCATTGAATACAACTGCCTTTAGTCTCGGTAGCTATTAAGAGATCATCTACATATTGTAACAAAGCACCTTCAGTGTCCGGAGGTATCCATGTTTCGAGTTCCCTTGCTAATTGGTTTCCAAAAATAGTGGGGCTATTCTTGAATCCTTGAGGTAGTAATGTCCACGTAAGCTGCGTCTTTCTGCCTGAATCGGGATTTTCCCATTCAAAGGCGAATAGGTTTTGGCTTTCTGTGACTAAGCCTAGGCAGAAGAAGGCATCTTTTAAATCCAGTACGGTAAACCAGACTTGACTATTCTTTAATTTAGTCAGCAAAGTATAAGGGTTTGCCACTACTGGATGTATATCCTCGGTGATTTTATTTATGGCCCTCAAATCCTGAACTAGCCTATAGCTTTTTCATCTGCCTTTTTAATTGGCAATATGGGTGCATTGTATTCTGATTCGCATTCAAGCAATAATCCATACTGTAAAAATTTATCAATTATCTCTTTAATTCCTTTCCTATCTTCTATCCTCAAAGGATATTACTTAACCTTAACGGGTTTCTCTCCTGGCTTCAGTTTAATAATTATTAAGGTCACATTTTTAGCTCTTCCAGGGACTTCGGTAGCCCAAACTCCTGGACATACTTGATCTGTGATCTCTAAAGGTATTTCACTTTTAGGGTCAGTTTGTAGTAGTGCCAAGCTTAACACATTTATTAGTTGTTCTTCTCCTGTTCTTAATTCCATTTTCCCTTTTTCAAAGACAATTTCTGCTCCTGCTTGCTCTAATAAATCTCTACCTAAGAGTGCCCATGAGGAGCTAGGCATAGATAAAAATCTGTGTATGCCCCATTGTTTCCCTAACTTGTACTTCAAAGGTTCACAAAAATAAGCCTTTTCGGTTACACCTTGTCCTGGTTTCAGTTAGAACAGAGTTAATTTTCTTCCTAGTAGCTGGTAGAATGCTCTGTTTTGGCTTAGGATGAGAAGAGTGCTGATAACACCCCGATGTTTCAATTGTTGCAGAGCAATGCTTATACCAAGCCAAGGACATCTCAGCTTCTTGCTCTGTCCTGCCAACAGGCAGGCTGGGGGTGCAGGAAGAGCTGGGAGGGGACAGACCCAGGACAGGTGACCCAAACTAGCCAAAGGGGTATTCCATAGCATCTGACGTCAGGCTAAACAATACATAGGGGTGGCTAGCCAGGGGGAGGGGGCCGGACTGCTCGGGGTTAGGCTGGGCATCGGTCAGCGGGTGGTGAGCAATTGCATTGTGCATCACTTGTTTGTACACATTATTAGTAGTGGTACTATTATCATCATTGTATTATTATTATTATTATTATTATTATTATTATTATTATTATTTTGTCTTATTAAACTGTCTTTATCACAACTCACGGGCTTCACTTTCCATTTCTCTCCCCCATCCCAGAGAGGGAGGGGGAGGGGGAGCGAACAGCTGCGTGGTGTTTAGCTGCCGGCCGGGTTAAACCACGACACTCCTTTTACCCTAACATAATAATTCTGTGAAGGCATTAATGCTTGATTTAGAACTGAATACGTTGCCCCATAGCAATAAGAAATTTCACTTCCATTCCTCCCCTAGCTTCATTATAACCAGTGGAGGATCCGCTAGCGTAGATTCCCCAGGTCCCCGTTATTCCTGTTGAAATCAGGGGTTGATTACCCTAGGAAAAGGCTAGTCAATTTGTCCTCCAAAGCCAGGTCCAAACCGTTTTGTTTTATTTATTTATTTATTTATTTATTTATTTTCCTTACATTTCAGAGTTGGTCCAAAAATTCCATAGGGCTTTCTTTTAGACCTTGTTGGAAGCATATTCTCAATTCCCAATTCATCCAGGTTTTAGTATTTACTTAACCGTTCATAATTTTCAGGATGATTCGGGTCTTAGTGGGGGTCGGTCAGGGGAATGCAATTGTCCACAGTTCCCTGAACGGTCCCATCAGCAATCTGAGCTCGCACATGAACTCAGGTTGTTTTAAGAGTTGACCTCTTTTCTGTTTCTGTGACAACTCTCTCGGACCGGACCGATCATGGTCCCTTTGCCCTAAAGGGCTAACACCCATGATTTTAAGATCTCTGCCTCGGGCAGAGGCAGAACTATTAACATTCCTACATCCTCTTTCCCTGCTCATTCAACTTCAAACACCTTTAACACTTTCAACAACCCTTTTAACACTTCCTTTATCTTTCTCCAGCCTGTACTTCTCTAATGCCAACATCAAAGGTTCAGTCAGGGGCCAACTTAAGTCCGTACCTTTTCCCACCAAGATGCTGAAACATCAGTATACAACATTTCATCCTGTTCTGCTTCTCAAAAAACAACATTAACTGTAGCAAAATATTAGAGTTTAAAGTTCCATTTAGGGGCCACTTTTCTCCACATTCCAGCTTATAAAGCGGCCACCAGTGATTACGATATTTTATCAATGTTTTCCTGTTCACACTTCCACCGGCAGATCCTCCAATATCCTTCCAGTGACTTAAAACACAGCCTAACACACTTTTCTTTAAAATTTCACTGCTTGTTTGCCCCCCCCAGTTTCCAGTTTACACTTTCAGAATACACATGTTACTTACAAAAGCGTATCACAAAACGTATCACTCACAAAAATACGGGCACGCAATATCTTTCAGTAGCGATGTCACAAAACTACTATTACCAGCAATATTGCCAAAATCACAGTAACAATAGTCAAATTCCACATGCGATAAGTCAGAAAACCGAACTGCGTAACACCGTAACGATATCTTTCTTATAACAATGCCACGAACCTACTATTACCACCAGGAAAATAGCCAAAATCGCAGTAACAATAACCAGAGTTAAATACCATACTCCATGAGTCAGAAAACCGAAATAGGCAACACAATTCCAGATGGACCTTAAAGCGAGCTCCTTCCTTAAGGTCCCCAAACATGTACTTATGGTGCTAACCACAAAGTATATACCAAACACTGCCTCGCAGAAGATCACCTTCTGACTTACAGACAGTTCCAGATGACCGGTCTACCAGAAAACCAAACCAGAATAAAGAATATACTCACTTACAATGATGGGGTCCTTGTCTGCCTCCGCAGTGATCCGGTGAGTCGAGGAGTCCCTCCGGGAAATCCCGGGGGTACCCTAGGGAGTCCTGTTCCCAGCAGGTCCTGCGGTCCGGCAGAGAGGTTGTCCCATCCGGGTCGCCAAATTGATTCAAAGATCGAAGCCGAAATTCCTTTAAGTGGTATATTCTTTATTGCAGCGCTGGATGCACGGGGGATCTCTCCACCTATCGTGCATACCCAAAGAAGAAAGCAGTCTTGAATTTATACAATCAATCTATCAATATTCTACAAGCACCTATACATATGCATTACCTATCCCCGCCTTCCCTCGCTTCTCATGCTAATTAGCCTTTTGGCACCTTGCGCCTGCGCAGAGCCTTCCAAGAATTGTGGGCAGGGGTCTTTGGGACGTGGGCAGGGGTCTTTGGGAGGAAGACCCCGAGTCTTCCTCACAGTGTACTTTTCACCTTTGGTCAGGAATCTGCTGAATTGGCATGTTTCTTAATTGCAAGAGCTGGTTGTTGCTAATTCTCCCGTTTGTTGTATCTTTATAATGAATTCCAACGTCCAGTTTCGAGATTTATAGTCCTTACATTCGTTTCTCTGTCCGCCTGCCGCTTCCTTATCATGAGTTTCAGTGTCTTGTTTCGAGATATACAGTCCTTGTCTGGGGATTGTCCTTGCCTCCCCAATACCTCCTTAATCAATCCCCCCTTTTCTTTTCCCATGCAAATTCTTTTGCATCAGATACTTTCATTATTTACAGTAACACAACAAAGCAGGCATCTAAACAACATGCACACAAATATTCCTAACACTACTAATACGATTAGAGCAATGAATACTCGTTTCAACCATTGGAAATTGGGCAACCAGGAGGTTAACTTATTCCATAGTTCACTAAAACTCCATGAAAGATCATCTTTACTGATCTCATGTAGGATCCTTGTCTGCTTCCAGATTTCTTCCAGGTCGGTAGAGATCCTTCCACTCTGATCTACATACATACAACAACTTGTGTTTATTACTGTACAGACTCCCCCTTGAGTGGCCAGTAACAAGTCTAGGGCCATCCGATTTTGTAATACGACCTGTGATAAACTAGATATCTCTTCTTGTTGAGCCTTTATAGCATCCAGAATTTTGTTTTCGAACTTCTCTATAATTGCAGAAATATTAACTATTGCCTTTTCCAATTCACTCACTCCTAACCATGGGATAAACCATCGCACAAAACTATGAAAAGGGGTGTGTCTCTCTACCAATGGATTGTTAATTTTTCATCTGATTCTCCGGATATGATTTCTCAAGTAACCTCGAGGCACTACATCATGTACTGTCATATTGGGGACTACCGCTCCAAGAGTGCAAGTTCCCTTCCAATTCTCAGGCAAGACCTTACGGGCTGTATCTTTGCATAGCCAATACCACCCTTTTCCTTCTGGAACCGTCCAGCTGGTTGAATTTGCCCAGCCGCTAGTCGTACTAATATCAATTGTTCAATTACAAGATGTCTGATTTCCCACATAAGTAGTATCCGTATTTATACAATGCTGTTTTCCTATACCCTTAGGCGGGTTACACCTTTGTACACATACATAATAGGATTCTAACGGCACGAAGCTACTCACTTCTAGTTCCAAAACTGCTTAATATTTTCGACCCCGAGATGTGTTTTCCCACAAATTAGTCCAAGATAAGTTTGCAGGCAAGGGAATCCCAATTAACAATACACCCTTATTCCCATGCTGTGGCAGATGGGTGCATACCCAACAGTTCGTCTTATTAGTTACTTGAGAAATTGTTTGTATTAAGGTCAGGTGTAAGTTCTCATCCCAAGTTGCCCACCCCAAATCCGAGAACCGCACCCCTGCAATCATTAGGATCTGGAAAACCGTAATTTTGTTGGTCCAATTGGAGTGGTGGTCCATATCCTCGCCGGGGCCTTCTTCACCCTTGAATTGTGGATCCAAGCTGCTTGCTTCTTAATCTTCATGGCGGTGTGTGTTGTCAGTAATACTTGGTATGGTCCCATCCACTTTCCTTCCATTTTTCCTGTAGGGGTTGTCCTGAAAAAGTCTTTATATATATATAATCCCCGAGCTTCAAGGGGTGGATTGGTTGATCCAACCCTCTAGCCCTGGTCCCTAAAACAAATTTATGTACTTTATTTAATTGTTTCTGAAGTTCAGTTATATAAGCATATAAATATTCTGATCCTAACTGCGTTAGGTCCTCTCCACTAAATAGAAATTGCTATGGCCTTCCATATAAGATTTTGAAGGGACTCAAATTTCCTTTTATTCTAGGTTTAACTCTAATTCCAAGTAATGCTAAAGGGAGGGATTGAGGCCATGACAAATTAGCTTCTTATCCAATTTTAGCTATTTATTGTTTAATTAAATGGTTCATTTTTTCTACCTGTCCACTTGCCTGTGGTCTATAAGGAGTATGCAGTTGCCAATCTATCTTTAGAATCTTACTTATCTGTTCTACCACTTGTGCACAAAAATGTGAAACTCTATCAGAAGACATTGCTACTAGAATCCCAAAGCATGCTATTATTTCATTTAACAAGACTTTAACCACTTCTCTTGCTTTGTTTGTTCGACAGGGAAAGGCTTCAGGCCTTCCTGACAACGTGTCAGTCAGAACCAGTAAATAATGATACCCCCCTTTTCTAGGGAGTTCTGAAAAATCAATTTGCCACTGTTGCCCCGAATAATTTCCTTTACCGATTATTCCAAATTTTATTCTATCCTTGGTATTGGGGTTATTGTGTAAGCAAATGCTACATTGTTGAGTTACTTGTTTTATCATATCGTCCCACTAATGTCTGACTCAGGCTCTTATGCAGTGTGCCAGCTCCCCAATGCGTTTTATTGTGTTCTGTAAGAACTATGGGCCATGTCAAACTAGAGGGTATTACTATGTGGTTATCTTTTAAATATACTCATCCATCTGGTTTCATTTTACCTTTCAAATCTTCAATTAATTTTAAGTCTTCTTTTGTATAATTTGGATATAGTTTGGATTTTACCATCTGGTATCAAAGACAATGCCTTCACCTCAGTTATTTCAGCTGCCTGCTTAGCCTCTGCCAATCGATTTTCCAGTTTCAAAATCGGTGTTCCCCTTTTGGTGTCCCTGGCAATGCATGATAGCTACCTTTTCTGGTTGTTTTACAGCCTCTAACAATTTTAAAGTTTCTTCAGCATACTTTGTGTTTTCACTGAGCGGTCAGCAATCCATGTTCTTTCCAAATTGCTCCATGAGCATGTACCACGCCGAATGTATATTTAGAATCTGTCCAAATATTTACCCTTTTTCCCGCTGCCAGTTCCAATGCTCTCGTGAGAGCAACTATCTCCGCCTTTTGAGCTGATGTTCCAGGGGGTAAAGGCTTAGACTCGATTACCTGCTGAGTAGTTGTTATAGCATATCCAGCTTTACGTTGTCTTTGCGTAACAAAACTGCTCCCATCCGTGAACCAAGTTTCTTCCGCATCTTCCATGGGCTCCTCCTTAAGGTCTGCTCGGCTGGAATACACAGTCTCTATAGTTTCTAAACAATCGTGAATCACAGGTCGTGCCGGAGCATCACTAAGAAAAGAGGCTAGATTCACAATATTAATTATCACAATTTCCACGTCGTCCTGTTCTACCAATATTGCTTGATATTTCAAAATCATCAATTCTTGTTTAAGTTGTTTAAAGACTTTTTGTGCTTCTCCAGTCCAGACTAACTTTGACTGGTGAATCTTTATCAATTCACATAGAGGCTTTACCAATAGTCCATAATTATAAATCCAAAGGCGACACCAACCTGTCATTCCTAAAAAGGTTTGTAGCTGCTTTACCATTTGAGGTTCTGGAGTCCGGCAAATGACTTCCTTATGTTCAGTTCCTAGTTCTCGTTGTCCTTCCGAAATGTCAAATCCCAGATAGGTCACACTTTGTTGAGCCAGCTGGACTTTCTGTCAAGAGACTTGATATCCATTTAAACCCAGAAAATTAAGACGACTTATAGTCCATTGAATACAACTGCCTTTAGTCTCGGTAGCTATTAAGAGATCATCTACATATTGTAACAAAGCACCTTCAGTGTCCGGAGGTATCCATGTTTCGAGTTCCCTTGCTAATTGGTTTCCAAAAATAGTGGGGCTATTCTTGAATCCTTGAGGTAGTAATGTCCACGTAAGCTGCGTCTTTCTGCCTGAATCGGGATTTTCCCATTCAAAGGCGAATAGGTTTTGGCTTTCTGTGACTAAGCCTAGGCAGAAGAAGGCATCTTTTAAATCCAGTACGGTAAACCAGACTTGACTATTCTTTAATTTAGTCAGCAAAGTATAAGGGTTTGCCACTACTGGATGTATATCCTCGGTGATTTTATTTATGGCCCTCAAATCCTGAACTAGCCTATAGCTTTTTCATCTGCCTTTTTAATTGGCAATATGGGTGCATTGTATTCTGATTCGCATTCAAGCAATAATCCATACTGTAAAAATTTATCAATTATCTCTTTAATTCCTTTCCTATCTTCTATCCTCAAAGGATATTACTTAACCTTAACGGGTTTCTCTCCTGGCTTCAGTTTAATAATTATTAAGGTCACATTTTTAGCTCTTCCAGGGACTTCGGTAGCCCAAACTCCTGGACATACTTGATCTGTGATCTCTAAAGGTATTTCACTTTTAGGGTCAGTTTGTAGTAGTGCCAAGCTTAACACATTTATTAGTTGTTCTTCTCCTCTTCTTAATTCCATTTTCCCTTTTTCAAAGACAATTTCTGCTCCTGCTTGCTCTAATAAATCTCTACCTAAGAGTGCCCATGAGGAGCTAGGCATAGATAAAAATCTGTGTATGCCCCATTGTTTCCCTAACTTGTACTTCAAAGGTTCACAAAAATAAGCCTTTTCGGTTACACCTTGTCCTGGTTTCAGTTAGAACAGAGGTAATTTTCTTCCTAGTAGCTGGTAGAATGCTATGTTTTGGCTTAGGATGAGAAGAGTGCTGATAACACCCCGATGCTTCAATTGTTGCAGAGCAATGCTTATACCAAGCCAAGGACATCTCAGCTTCTTGCTCTGTCCTGCCAACAGGCAGGCTGGGGGTGCAGGAAGAGCTGGGAGGGGACAGACCCAGGACAGGTGACCCAAACTAGCCAAAGGGGTATTCCATAGCATCTGACGTCAGGCTAAACAATACATAGGGGTGGCTAGCCAGGGGGAGGGGGCCGGACTGCTCGGGGTTAGGCTGGGCATCGGTCAGCGGGTGGTGAGCAATTGCATTGTGCATCACTTGTTTGTACACATTATTAGTAGTGGTACTATTATCATCATTGTATTATTATTATTATTATTATTATTATTATTATTATTATTATTATTTTGTCTTATTAAACTGTCTTTATCTCAACTCACGGGCTTCACTTTCCATTTCTCTCCCCCATCCCAGAGAGGGAGGGGGAGGGGGAGCGAACAGCTGCGTGGTGTTTAGCTGCCGGCCGGGTTAAACCACGACACTCCTTTTACCCTAACATAATAATTCTGTGAAGGCATTAATGCTTGATTTAGAACTGAATACGTTGCCCCATAGCAATAAGAAATTTCACTTCCATTCCTCCCCTAGCTTCATTATAACCAGTGGAGGATCCGCTAGCGTAGATTCCCCAGGTCCCCGTTATTCCTGTTGAAATCAGGGGTTGATTACCCTAGGAAAAGGCTAGTCAATTTGTCCTCCAAAGCCAGGTCCAAACCGTTTTGTTTTATTTATTTATTTATTTATTTATTTATTTTCCTTACATTTCAGAGTTGGTCCAAAAATTCCATAGGGCTTTCTTTTAGACCTTGTTGGAAGCATATTCTCAATTCCCAATTCATCCAGGTTTTAGTATTTACTTAACCGTTCATAATTTTCAGGATGATTCGGGTCTTAGTGGGGGTCGGTCAGGGGAATGCAATTGTCCACAGTTCCCTGAACGGTCCCATCAGCAATCTGAGCTCGCACATGAACTCAGGTTGTTTTAAGAGTTGACCTCTTTTCTGTTTCTGTGACAACTCTCTCGGACCGGACCGATCATGGTCCCTTTGCCCTAAAGGGCTAACACCCATGATTTTAAGATCTCTGCCTCGGGCAGAGGCAGAACTATTAACATTCCTACATCCTCTTTCCCTGCTCATTCAACTTCAAACACCTTTAACACTTTCAACAACCCTTTTAACACTTCCTTTATCTTTCTCCAGCCTGTACTTCTCTAATGCCAACATCAAAGGTTCAGTCAGGGGCCAACTTAAGTCCGTACCTTTTCCCACCAAGATGCTGAAACATCAGTATACAACATTTCATCCTGTTCTGCTTCTCAAAAAACAACATTAACTGTAGCAAAATATTAGAGTTTAAAGTTCCATTTAGGGGCCACTTTTCTCCACATTCCAGCTTATAAAGCGGCCACCAGTGATTACGATATTTTATCAATGTTTTCCTGTTCACACTTCCACCGGCAGATCCTCCAATATCCTTCCAGTGACTTAAAACACAGCCTAACACACTTTTCTTTAAAATTTCACTGCTTGTTTGCCCCCCCCAGTTTCCAGTTTACACTTTCAGAATACACATGTTACTTACAAAAGCGTATCACAAAACGTATCACTCACAAAAATACGGGCACGCAATATCTTTCAGTAGCGATGTCACAAAACTACTATTACCAGCAATATTGCCAAAATCACAGTAACAATAGTCAAATTCCACATGCGATAAGTCAGAAAACCGAACTGCGTAACACCGTAACGATATCTTTCTTATAACAATGCCACGAACCTACTATTACCACCAGGAAAATAGCCAAAATCGCAGTAACAATAACCAGAGTTAAATACCATACTCCATGAGTCAGAAAACCGAAATAGGCAACACAATTCCAGATGGACCTTAAAGCGAGCTCCTTCCTTAAGGTCCCCAAACATGTACTTATGGTGCTAACCACAAAGTATATACCAAACACTGCCTCGCAGAAGATCACCTTCTGACTTACAGACAGTTCCAGATGACCGGTCTACCAGAAAACCAAACCAGAATAAAGAATATACTCACTTACAATGATGGGGTCCTTGTCTGCCTCCGCAGTGATCCGGTGAGTCGAGGAGTCCCTCCGGGAAATCCCGGGGGTACCCTAGGGAGTCCTGTTCCCAGCAGGTCCTGCGGTCCGGCAGAGAGGTTGTCCCATCCGGGTCGCCAAATTGATTCAAAGATCGAAGCCGAAATTCCTTTAAGTGGTATATTCTTTATTGCAGCGCTGGATGCACGGGGGATCTCTCCACCTATCGTGCATACCCAAAGCAGAAAGCAGTCTTGAATTTATACAATCAATCTATCAATATTCTACAAGCACCTATACATATGCATTACCTATCCCCGCCTTCCCTCGCTTCTCATGCTAATTAGCCTTTTGGCACCTTGCGCCTGCGCAGAGCCTTCCAAGAATTGTGGGCAGGGGTCTTTGGGACGTGGGCAGGGGTCTTTGGGAGGAAGACCCCGAGTCTTCCTCACAGTGTACTTTTCACCTTTGGTCAGGAATCTGCTGAATTGGCATGTTTCTTAATTGCAAGAGCTGGTTGTTGCTAATTCTCCCGTTTGTTGTATCTTTATAATGAATTCCAACGTCCAGTTTCGAGATTTATAGTCCTTACATTCGTTTCTCTGTCCGCCTGCCGCTTCCTTATCATGAGTTTCAGTGTCTTGTTTCGAGATATACAGTCCTTGTCTGGGGATTGTCCTTGCCTCCCCAATACCTCCTTAATCAATCCCCCCTTTTCTTTTCCCATGCAAATTCTTTTGCATCAGATACTTTCATTATTTACAGTAACACAACAAAGCAGGCATCTAAACAACATGCACACAAATATTCCTAACACTACTAATACGATTAGAGCAATGAATACTCGTTTCAACCATTGGAAATTGGGCAACCAGGAGGTTAACTTATTCCATAGTTCACTAAAACTCCATGAAAGATCATCTTTACTGATCTCATGTAGGATCCTTGTCTGCTTCCAGATTTCTTCCAGGTCGGTAGAGATCCTTCCACTCTGATCTACATACATACAACAACTTGTGTTTATTACTGTACAGACTCCCCCTTGAGTGGCCAGTAACAAGTCTAGGGCCATCCGATTTTGTAATACGACCTGTGATAAACTAGATATCTCTTCTTGTTGAGCCTTTATAGCATCCAGAATTTTGTTTTCGAACTTCTCTATAATTGCAGAAATATTAACTATTGCCTTTTCCAATTCACTCACTCCTAACCATGGGATAAACCATCGCACAAAACTATGAAAAGGGGTGTGTCTCTCTACCAATGGATTGTTAATTTTTCATCTGATTCTCCGGATATGATTTCTCAAGTAACCTCGAGGCACTACATCATGTACTGTCATATTGGGGACTACCGCTCCAAGAGTGCAAGTTCCCTTCCAATTCTCAGGCAAGACCTTACGGGCTGTATCTTTGCATAGCCAATACCACCCTTTTCCTTCTGGAACCGTCCAGCTGGTTGAATTTGCCCAGCCGCTAGTCGTACTAATATCAATTGTTCAATTACAAGATGTCTGATTTCCCACATAAGTAGTATCCGTATTTATACAATGCTGTTTTCCTATACCCTTAGGCGGGTTACACCTTTGTACACATACATAATAGGATTCTAACGGCACGAAGCTACTCACTTCTAGTTCCAAAACTGCTTAATATTTTCGACCCCGAGATGTGTTTTCCCACAAATTAGTCCAAGATAAGTTTGCAGGCAAGGGAATCCCAATTAACAATACACCCTTATTCCCATGCTGTGGCAGATGGGTGCATACCCAACAGTTCGTCTTATTAGTTACTTGAGAAATTGTTTGTATTAAGGTCAGGTGTAAGTTCTCATCCCAAGTTGCCCACCCCAAATCCGAGAACCGCACCCCTGCAATCATTAGGATCTGGAAAACCGTAATTTTGTTGGTCCAATTGGAGTGGTGGTCCATATCCTCGCCGGGGCCTTCTTCACCCTTGAATTGTGGATCCAAGCTGCTTGCTTCTTAATCTTCATGGCGGTGTGTGTTGTCAGTAATACTTGGTATGGTCCCATCCACTTTCCTTCCATTTTTCCTGTAGGGGTTGTCCTGAAAAAGTCTTTATATATATATAATCCCCGAGCTTCAAGGGGTGGATTGGTTGATCCAACCCTCTAGCCCTGGTCCCTAAAACAAATTTATGTACTTTATTTAATTGTTTCTGAAGTTCAGTTATATAAGCATATAAATATTCTGATCCTAACTGCGTTAGGTCCTCTCCACTAAATAGAAATTGCTATGGCCTTCCATATAAGATTTTGAAGGGACTCAAATTTCCTTTTATTCTAGGTTTAACTCTAATTCCAAGTAATGCTAAAGGGAGGGATTGAGGCCATGACAAATTAGCTTCTTATCCAATTTTAGCTATTTATTGTTTAATTAAATGGTTCATTTTTTCTACCTGTCCACTTGCCTGTGGTCTATAAGGAGTATGCAGTTGCCAATCTATCTTTAGAATCTTACTTATCTGTTCTACCACTTGTGCACAAAAATGTGAAACTCTATCAGAAGACATTGCTACTAGAATCCCAAAGCATGCTATTATTTCATTTAACAAGACTTTAACCACTTCTCTTGCTTTGTTTGTTCGACAGGGAAAGGCTTCAGGCCTTCCTGACAACGTGTCAGTCAGAACCAGTAAATAATGATACCCCCCTTTTCTAGGGAGTTCTGAAAAATCAATTTGCCACTGTTGCCCCGAATAATTTCCTTTACCGATTATTCCAAATTTTATTCTATCCTTGGTATTGGGGTTATTGTGTAAGCAAATGCTACATTGTTGAGTTACTTGTTTTATCATATCGTCCCACTAATGTCTGACTCAGGCTCTTATGCAGTGTGCCAGCTCCCCAATGCGTTTTATTGTGTTCTGTAAGAACTATGGGCCATGTCAAACTAGAGGGTATTACTATGTGGTTATCTTTTAAATATACTCATCCATCTGGTTTCATTTTACCTTTCAAATCTTCAATTAATTTTAAGTCTTCTTTTGTATAATTTGGATATAGTTTGGATTTTACCATCTGGTATCAAAGACAATGCCTTCACCTCAGTTATTTCAGCTGCCTGCTTAGCCTCTGCCAATCGATTTTCCAGTTTCAAAATCGGTGTTCCCCTTTTGGTGTCCCTGGCAATGCATGATAGCTACCTTTTCTGGTTGTTTTACAGCCTCTAACAATTTTAAAGTTTCTTCAGCATACTTTGTGTTTTCACTGAGCGGTCAGCAATCCATGTTCTTTCCAAATTGCTCCATGAGCATGTACCACGCCGAATGTATATTTAGAATCTGTCCAAATATTTACCCTTTTTCCCGCTGCCAGTTCCAATGCTCTCGTGAGAGCAACTATCTCCGCCTTTTGAGCTGATGTTCCAGGGGGTAAAGGCTTAGACTCGATTACCTGCTGAGTAGTTGTTATAGCATATCCAGCTTTACGTTGTCTTTGCGTAACAAAACTGCTCCCATCCGTGAACCAAGTTTCTTCCGCATCTTCCATGGGCTCCTCCTTAAGGTCTGCTCGGCTGGAATACACAGTCTCTATAGTTTCTAAACAATCGTGAATCACAGGTTGTGCCGGAGCATCACTAAGAAAAGAGGCTAGATTCACAATATTAATTATCACAATTTCCACGTCGTCCTGTTCTACCAATATTGCTTGATATTTCAAAATCATCAATTCTTGTTTAAGTTGTTTAAAGACTTTTTGTGCTTCTCCAGTCCAGACTAACTTTGACTGGTGAATCTTTATCAATTCACATAGAGGCTTTACCAATAGTCCATAATTATAAATCCAAAGGCGACACCAACCTGTCATTCCTAAAAAGGTTTGTAGCTGCTTTACCATTTGAGGTTCTGGAGTCCGGCAAATGACTTCCTTATGTTCAGTTCCTAGTTCTCGTTGTCCTTCCGAAATGTCAAATCCCAGATAGGTCACACTTTGTTGAGCCAGCTGGACTTTCTGTCAAGAGACTTGATATCCATTTAAACCCAGAAAATTAAGACGACTTATAGTCCATTGAATACAACTGCCTTTAGTCTCGGTAGCTATTAAGAGATCATCTACATATTGTAACAAAGCACCTTCAGTGTCCGGAGGTATCCATGTTTCGAGTTCCCTTGCTAATTGGTTTCCAAAAATAGTGGGGCTATTCTTGAATCCTTGAGGTAGTAATGTCCACGTAAGCTGCGTCTTTCTGCCTGAATCGGGATTTTCCCATTCAAAGGCGAATAGGTTTTGGCTTTCCGTGGCTAAGCCTAGGCAGAAGAAGGCATCTTTTAAATCCAGTACGGTAAACCAGCCTTGACTATTCTTTAATTTAGTCAGCAAAGTATAAGGGTTTGCCACTACTGGATGTATATCCTCGGTGATTTTATTTATGGCCCTCAAATCCTGAACTAGCCTATAGCTTTATCATCTGCCTTTTTAATTGGCAATATGGGTGCATTGTATTCTGATTCGCATTCAAGCAATAATCCATACTGTAAAAATTTATCAATTATCTCTTTAATTCCTTTCCTATCTTCTATCCTCAAAGGATATTACTTAACCTTAACGGGTTTCTCTCCTGGCTTCAGTTTAATAATTATTAAGGTCACATTTTTAGCTCTTCCAGGGACTTCGGTAGCCCAAACTCCTGGACATACTTGATCTGTGATCTCTAAAGGTATTTCACTTTTAGGGTCAGTTTGTAGTAGTGCCAAGCTTAACACATTTATTAGTTGTTCTTCTCCTGTTCTTAATTCCATTTTCCCTTTTTCAAAGACAATTTCTGCTCCTGCTTGCTCTAATAAATCTCTACCTAAGAGTGCCCATGAGGAGCTAGGCATAGATAAAAATCTGTGTATGCCCCATTGTTTCCCTAACTTGTACTTCAAAGGTTCACAAAAATAAGCCTTTTCGGTTACACCTTGTCCTGGTTTCAGTTAGAACAGAGTTAATTTTCTTCCTAGTAGCTGGTAGAATGCTATGTTTTGGCTTAGGATGAGAAGAGTGCTGATAACACCCCGATGTTTCAATTGTTGCAGAGCAATGCTTATACCAAGCCAAGGACATCTCAGCTTCTTGCTCTGTCCTGCCAACAGGCAGGCTGGGGGTGCAGGAAGAGCTGGGAGGGGACAGACCCAGGACAGGTGACCCAAACTAGCCAGAGGGGTATTCCATAGCATCTGACGTCAGGCTAAACAATACATAGGGGTGGCTAGCCAGGGGGAGGGGGCCGGACTGCTCGGGGTTAGGCTGGGCATCGGTCAGCGGGTGGTGAGCAATTGCATTGTGCATCACTTGTTTGTACACATTATTAGTAGTGGTACTATTATCATCATTGTATTATTATTATTATTATTATTATTATTATTATTATTATTATTATTATTATTATTATTATTATTTTGTCTTATTAAACTGTCTTTATCTCAACTCACGGGCTTCACTTTCCATTTCTCTCCCCCGTCCCAGAGAGGGAGGGGGAGGGTGAGCGAACAGCTGCGTGGTGTTTAGCTGCCGGCCGGGTTAAACCACGACACTCCTTTTACCCTAACATAATAATTCTGTGAAGGCATTAATGCTTGATTTAGAACTGAATACGTTGCCCCATAGCAATAAGAAATTTCACTTCCATTCCTCCCCTAGCTTCATTATAACCAGTGGAGGATCCGCTAGGGTAGATTCCCCAGGTCCCCGTTATTCCTGTTGAAATCAGGGGTTGATTACCCTAGGAAAAGGCTAGTCAATTTGTCCTCCAAAGCCAGGTCCAAACCGTTTTGTTTTATTTATTTATTTATTTATTTATTTTCCTTACATTTCAGAGTTGGTCCAAAAATTCCATAGGGCTTTCTTTTAGACCTTGTTGGAAGCATATTCTCAATTCCCAATTCATCCAGGTTTTAGTATTTACTTAACCGTTCATAATTTTCAGGATGATTCGGGTCTTAGTGGGGGTCGGTCAGGGGAATGCAATTGTCCACAGTTCCCTGAACGGTCCCATCAGCAATCTGAGCTCGCACATGAACTCAGGTTGTTTTAAGAGTTGACCTCTTTTCTGTTTCTGTGACAACTCTCTCGGACCGGACCGATCATGGTCCCTTTGCCCTAAAGGGCTAACACCCATGATTTTAAGATCTCTGCCTCGGGCAGAGGCAGAACTATTAACATTCCTACATCCTCTTTCCCTGCTCATTCAACTTCAAACACCTTTAACACTTTCAACAACCCTTTTAACACTTCCTTTATCTTTCTCCAGCCTGTACTTCTCTAATGCCAACATCAAAGGTTCAGTCAGGGGCCAACTTAATTCCGTACCTTTTCCCACCAAGATGCTGAAACATCAGTATACAACATTCCATCCTGTTCTGCTTCTCAAAAAACAACATTAACTGTAGCAAAATATTAGAGTTTAAAGTTCCATTTAGGGGCCACTTTTCTCCACATTCCAGCTTATAAAGCGGCCACCACTGATTACGATATTTTATCAATGTTTTCCTGTTCACACTTCCACCGGCAGATCCTCCAATATCCTTCCAGTGACTTCAAACACAGCCTAACACACTTTTCTTTAAAATTTCACTGCTTGTTTGCCCCCCCAGTTTCCAGTTTACACTTTCAGAATACACATGTTACTTACAAAAGCGTATCACAAAACGTATCACTCACAAAAATACGGGCACGCAATATCTTTCAGTAGCGATGTCACAAAACTACTATTACCAGCAATATTGCCAAAATCACAGTAACAATAGTCAAATTCCACATGCGATAAGTCAGAAAACCGAACTGCGTAACACCGTAACGATATCTTTCTTATAACAATGCCACGAACCTACTATTACCACCAGGAAAATAGCCAAAATCGCAGTAACAATAACCAGAGTTAAATACCATACTCCATGAGTCAGAAAACCGAAATAGGCAACACAATTCCAGATGGACCTTAAAGCGAGCTCCTTCCTTAAGGTCCCCAAACATGTACTTATGGTGCTAACCACAAAGTATATACCAAACACTGCCTCGCAGAAGATCACCTTCTGACTTACAGACAGTTCCAGATGACCGGTCTACCAGAAAACCAAACCAGAATAAAGAATATACTCACTTACAATGATGGGGTCCTTGTCTGCCTCCGCAGTGATCCGGTGAGTCGAGGAGTCCCTCCAGGAAATCCCGGGGGTACCCTAGGGAGTCCTGTTCCCAGCAGGCCCTGCGGTCCGGCAGAGAGGTTGTCCCATCCGGGTCGCCAAATTGATTCAAAGATCGAAGCCGAAATTCCTTTAAGTGGTATATTCTTTATTGCAGCGCTGGATGCACGGGGGATCTCTCCACCTATCGTGCATACCCAAAGCAGAAAGCAGTCTTGAATTTATACAATCAATCTATCAATATTCTACAAGCACCTATACATATGCATTACCTATCCCCGCCTTCCCTCGCTTCTCATGCTAATTAGCCTTTTGGCACCTTGCGCCTGCGCAGAGCCTTCCAAGAATTGTGGGCAGGGGTCTTTGGGACGTGGGCAGGGGTCTTTGGGAGGAAGACCCCGAGTCTTCCTCACAGTGTACTTTTCACCTTTGGTCAGGAATCTGCTGAATTGGCATGTTTCTTAATTGCAAGAGCTGGTTGTTGCTAATTCTCCCGTTTGTTGTATCTTTATAATGAATTCCAATGTCCGGTTTCGAGATTTATAGTCCTTACATTCGTTTCTCTGTCCGCCTGCCGCTTCCTTATCATGAGTTTCAGTGTCTTGTTTCGAGATATACAGTCCTTGTCTGGGGATTGTCCTTGCCTCCCCAATACCTCCTTAATCAATCCCCCCTTTTCTTTTCCCATGCAAATTCTTTTGCATCAGATACTTTCATTATTTACAGTAACACAACAAAGCAGGCATCTAAACAACATGCACACAAATATTCCTAACACTACTAATACGATTAGAGCAATGAATACTTGTTTCAACCATTGGAAATTGGGCAACCAGGAGGTTAACTTATTCCATAGTTCACTAAAACTCCATGAAAGATCATCTTTACTGATCTCATGTAGGATCCTTGCCTGCTTCCAGATTTCTTCCAGGTCGGTAGAGATCCTTCCACTCTGATCTACATACATACAACAACTTGTGTTTATTACTGTACAGACTCCCCCTTGAGTGGCCAGTAACAAGTCTAGGGCCATCCGATTTTGTAATACGACCTGTGATAAACTAGATATCTCTTCTTGTTGAGCCTTTATAGCATCCAGAATTTTGTTTTCTAACTTCTTTATAATTGCAGAAATATTAACTATTGCCTTTTCCAATTCACTCACTCCTAACCATGGGATAAACCATCGCACAAAACTATGAAAAGGGGTGTGTCTCTCTACCAATGGATTGTTAATTTTTCATCTGATTCTCCGCATATGATTTCTCAAGTAACCTCGAGGCACTACATCATGTACTGTCATATTGGGGACTACCGCTCCAAGAGTGCAAGTTCCCTTCCAATTCTCAGGCAAGACCTTACGGGCTGTATCATTGCATAGCCAATACCACCCTTTTCCTTCTGGAACCGTCCAGCTGGTTGAATTTGCCCAGCCGCTAGTCGTACTAATATCAATTGTTCAATTACAAGATGTCTGATTTCCCACATAAGTAGTATCCGTATTTATACAATGCTGTTTTCCTATACCCTTAGGCGGGTTACACCTTTGTACACATACATAATAGGATTCTAACGGCACGAAGCTACTCACTTCTAGTTCCAAAACTGCTTAATATTTTCGACCCCAAGACGTGTTTTCCCACAAATTAGTCCAAGATAAGTTTGCAGGCAAGGGAATCCCAATTAACGATACACCCTTATTCCCATGCTGTGGCAGATGGGTGCATACCCAACAGTTCGTCTTATTAGTTACTTGAGAAATTGTTTGTATTAAGGTCAGGTGTAAGTTCTCATCCCAAGTTGCCCACCCCAAATCCGAGAACCGCACCCCTGCAATCATTAGGATCTGGAAAACCGTAATTTTGTTGGTCCAATTGGAGTGGTGGTCCATATCCTCGCCGGGGCCTTCTTCACCCTTGAATTGTGGATCCAAGCTGCTTGCTTCTTAATCTTCATGGCGGTGTGTGTTGTCAGTAATACTTGGTATGGTCCCATCCACTTTCCTTCCATTTTTCCTGCACGGGTTGTCCTGAAAAAGTCTTTATATATATATAATCCCCGAGCTTCAAGGGGTGGATTGGTTGATCCAACCCTCTAGCCCTGGTCCCTAAAACAAATTTATGTACTTTATTTAATTGTTTCTGAAGTTCGGTTATATAAGCATATAAATATTCTGATCCTAACTGCGTTAGGTCCTCTCCACTAAATAGAAATTGCTATGGCCTTCCATATAAGATTTTGAAGGGACTCAAATTTCCTTTTATTCTAGGTTTAACTCTAATTCCAAGTAATGCTAAAGGGAGGGATTGAGGCCATGACAAATTAGCTTCTTATCCAATTTTAGCTATTTATTGTTTAATTAAATGGTTCATTTTTTCTACCTGTCCACTTGCCTGTGGTCTATAAGGAGTATGCAGTTGCCAATCTATCTTTAGAATCTTACTTATCTGTTCTACCACTTGTGCACAAAAATGTGAAACTCTATCAGAAGACATTGCTACTAGAATCCCAAAGCATGCTATTATTTCATTTAACAAGACTTTAACCACTTCTCTTGCTTTGTTTGTTCGACAGGGAAAGGCTTCAGGCCTTCCTGAAAGCGTGTCAGTCAGAACCAGTAAATAATGATACCCCCCTTTTCTAGGGAGTTCTGAAAAATCAATTTGCCACTGTTGCCCCGAATAATTTCCTTTACCGATTATTCCAAATTTTATTCTATCCTTGGTATTGGGGTTATTGTGTAAGCAAATGCTACATTGTTGAGTTACTTGTTTTATCATATCGTCCCACTAATGTCTGACTCAGGCTCTTATGCAGTGTGCCAGCTCCCCAGTGCGTTTTATTGTGTTCTGTAAGAACTATGGGCCATGTCAAACTAGAGGGTATTACTATGTGGTTATCTTTTAAATATACTCATCCATCTGGTTTCATTTTACCTTTCAAATCTTCAATTAATTTTAAGTCTTCTTTTGTATAATTTGGATATAGTTTGGATTTTACCGTCTGGTATCAAAGACAATGCCTTCACCTCAGTTACTTCAGCTGCCTGCTTAGCCTCTGCCAATCGATTTTCCAATTTCAAAATCGGTGTTCCCCTTTTGGTGTCCCTGACAATGCATGATAGCTACCTTTTCTGGTTGTTTTACAGCCTCTAACAATTTTAAAATTTCTTCAGCATATTTTGTGTTTTCACTGAGCGGTCAGCAATCCATGTTCTTTCCAAATTGCTCCATGAGCATGTACCACGCCGAATGTATATTTAGAATCTGTCCAAATATTTACCCTTTTTCCCGCTGCCAGTTCCAATGCTCTCGTGAGAGCAACTATCTCCGCCTTTTGAGCTGATGTTCCAGGGGGTAAAGGCTTAGACTCGATTACCTGCTGAGTAGTTGTTATAGCATATCCAGCTTTACGTTGTCTTTGCGTAACAAAACTGCTCCCATCCGTGAACCAAGTTTCTTCCGCATCTTCCATGGGCTCCTCCTTAAGGTCTGCTCGGCTGGAATACACAGTCTCTATAGTTTCTAAACAATCGTGAATCACAGGTTGTGCCGGAGCATCACTAAGAAAAGAGGCTAGATTCACAATATTAATGATCACAATTTCCACGTCGTCCTGTTCTACCAATATTGCTTGATGTTTCAAAATCATCAATTCTTGTTTAAGTTGTTTAAAGACTTTTTGTGCTTCTCCAGTCCAGACTAACTTTGACTGGTTAATCTTTATCAATTCACATAGAGGCTTTACCAATAGTCCATCATTATAAATCCAAAGGCGACACCAACCTGTCATTCCTAAAAAGGTTTGTAGCTCCTTTACCATTTGAGGTTCTGGAGTCCGGCAAATGACTTCCTTATGTTCAGTTCCTAGTTCTCGTTGTCCTTCCGAAATGTCAAATCCCAGATAGGTCACACTTTGTTGAGCCAGCTGGACTTTCTGTCAAGAGACTTGATATCCATTTAAACCCAGAAAATTAAGACGACTTATAGTCCATTGAATACAACTCCCTTTAGTCTCGGTAGCTATTAAGAGATCATCTACATATTGTAACAAAGCACCTTCAGTGTCCGGAGGTATCCATGTTTCGAGTTCCCTTGCTAATTGGTTTCCAAAAATAGCGGGGCTATTCTTGAATCCTTGAGGTAGTAATGTCCACGTAAGCTGCGTCTTTCTGCCTGAATCGGGATTTTCCCATTCAAAGGCGAATAGGTTTTGGCTTTCTGTGGCTAAGCCTAGGCAGAAGAAGGCATCTTTTAAATCCAGTACGGTAAACCAGACTTGACTATTCTTTAATTTAGTCAGCAAAGTATAAGGGTTTGCCACTACTGGATGTATATCCTCAGTGATTTTATTTATGGCCCTCAAATCCTGAACTAGCCTATAGCTTTATCATCTGCCTTTTTAATTGGCAATATGGGTGCATTGTATTCTGATTCGCATTCAAGCAATAATCCATACTGTAAAAATTTATCAATTATCTCTTTAATTCCTTTCCTATCTTCTATCCTCAAAGGATATTACTTAACCTTAACGGGTTTCTCTCCTGGCTTCAGTTTAATAATTATTAAGGTCACATTTTTAGCTCTTCCAGGGACTTCGGTAGCCCAAACTCCTGGACATACTTGATCTGTGATCTCTAAAGGTATTTCACTTTTAGGGTCACTTTGTATTAGTGCCAAGCTTAACACATTTATTAGTTGTTCTTCTCCTGTTCTTAATTCCATTTTCCCTTTTTCAAAGACAATTTCTGCTCCTGCTTGCTCTAATAAATCTCTACCTAAGAGTGCCCATGAGGAGTTAGGCATAGATAAAAATCTGTGTATGCCCCATTGTTTCCCTAACTTGTACTTCAAAGGTTCACAAAAATAAGCCTTTTTGGTTACACCTTGTCCTGGTTTCAGTTAGAACAGAGTTAATTTTCTTCCTAGTAGCTGGTAGAATGCTATGTTTTGGCTTAGGATGAGAAGAGTGCTGATAACACCCCGATGTTTTAATTGTTGCAGAGCAGTGCTTATACCAAGCCAAGGACATCTCAGCTTCTTGCTCTGTCCTGCCAACAGGCAGGCTGGGGGTGCAGTAAGAGCTGGGAGGGGACAGACCCAGGACAGGTGACCCAAACTAGCCAAAGGGGTATTCCATAGCATCTGACGTCAGGCTAAACAATACATAGGGGTGGCTAGCCAGGGGGAGGGGGCCGGACTGCTCGGGGTTAGGCTGGGCATCGGTCAGCGGGTGGTGAGCAATTGCATTGTGCATCACTTGTTTGTACACATTATTAGTAGTGGTACTATTATCATCATTGTATTATTATTATTATTATTATTATTATTATTTTGTCTTATTAAACTGTCTTTATCTCAACTCACGGGCTTCACTTTCCATTTCTCTCCCCCGTCCCAGAGAGGGAGGGGGAGGGTGAGCAAACAGCTGCGTGGTGTTTAGCTGCCGGCCGGGTTAAACCACGACACACCTTTTACCCTAACATAATAATTCTGTGAAGGCATTAATGCTTGATTTAGAACTGAATACGTTGCCCCATAGCAATAAGAAATTTCACTTCCATTCCTCCCCTAGCTTCATTATAACCAGTGGAGGATCCGCTAGGGTAGATTCCCCAGGTCCCCGTTATTCCTGTTGAAATCAGGGGTTGATTACCCTAGGAAAAGGCTAGTCAATTTGTCCTCCAAAGCCAGGTCCAAACCGTTTTGATTTATTTATTTATTTATTTATTTATTTATTTATTTATTTTCCTTACATTTCAGAGTTGGTCCAAAAATTCCATAGGGCTTTCTTTTAGACCTTGTTGGAAGCATATTCTCAATTCCCAATTCATCCAGGTTTTAGTATTTACTTAACCGTTCATAATTTTCAGGATGATTCGGGTCTTAGTGGGGGTCGGTCAGGGGAATGCAATTGTCCACAGTTCCCTGAACGGTCCCATCAGCAATCTGAGCTCGCACATGAACTCAGGTTGTTTTAAGAGTTGACCTCTTTTCTGTTTCTGTGACAACTCTCTCGGACCGGACCGATCATGGTCCCTTTGCCCTAAAGGGCTAACACCCATGATTTTAAGATCTCTGCCTCGGGCAGAGGCAGAACTATTAACATTCCTACATCCTCTTTCCCTGCTCATTCAACTTCAAACACCTTTAACACTTTCAACAACCCTTTTAACACTTCCTTTATCTTTCTCCAGCCTGTACTTCTCTAATGCCAACATCAAAGGTTCAGTCAGGGGCCAACTTAAGTCCGTACCTTTTCCCACCAAGATGCTGAAACATCAGTATACAACATTTCATCTTGTTCTGCTTCTCAAAAAACAACATTAACTGTAGCAAAATATTAGAGTTTAAAGTTCCATTTAGGGGCCACTTTTCTCCACATTCCAGCTTATAAAGCGGCCACCACTGATTACGATATTTTATCAATGTTTTCCTGTTCACACTTCCACCGGCAGATCCTCCAATATCCTTCCAGTGACTTCAAACACAGCCTAACACACTTTTCTTTAAAATTTCACTGCTTGTTTGCCCCCCCAGTTTCCAGTTTACACTTTCAGAATACACGTTACTTACAAAAGCGTATCACAAAACGTATCACTCACAAAAATACGGGCACGCAATATCTTTCAGTAGCGATGCCACAAAACTACTATTACCAGCAATATTGCCAAAATCACAGTAACAATAGTCAGAGTCAAATTCCACATGCGATAAGTCAGAAAACCGAACTGTGTAACACCGTAACCATATCTTTCTTATAACAATGCCACGAACCTACTATTACCACCAGGAAAATAGCCAAAATCGCAGTAACAATAACCAGAGTTAAATACCATACTCCATGAGTCAGAAAACCGAAATAGACAACACAATTCCAGATGGACCTTAAAGCGAGCTCCTTCCTTAAGGTCCCCAAACATGTACTTATGGTGCTAACCACAAAGTATATACCAAACACTGCCTCGCAGAAGATCACCTTCTGACTTACAGACAGTTCCAGATGACCGGTCTACCAGAAAACCAAACCAGAATAAAGAATATACTCACTTACAATGATGGGGTCCTTGTCTGCCTCCGCAGTGATCCGGTGAGTCAAGGAGTTCCTCCGGGAAATCCCGGGGGTACCCTAGGGAGTCCTGTTCCCAGCAGGTCCTGCAGTCTGGCAGAGAGGTTGTCCCATCTGGGTCGCCAAATTGATTCAAAGATCGAAGCTGAAATTCCTTTAAGTGGCATATTCTTTATTGCAGCGCTGGATGCACGGGGGATCTCTCCACCTATCGTGCATACCCAAAGCAGAAAGCAGTCTTGAATTTATACAATCAATCTATCAATATTCTACAAGCACCTATACATATGCATTACCTATCCCCGCCTTCCCTCGCTTCTCATGCTAATTAGCCTTTTGGCACCTTGCGCCTGCGCAGAGCCTTCCAAGAATTGTGGGCAGGGGTCTCTGGGACGTGGGCAGGGGTCTTTGGGAGGAAGACCCCGAGTCTTCCTCACAGTGTACTTTTCACCTTTGGTCAGGAATCTGCTGAATTGGCATGTTTCTTAATTGCAAGAGCTGGTTGTTGCTAATTCTCCCGTTTGTTGTATCTTTATAATGAATTCCAATGTCCAGTTTCGAGATTTATAGTCCTTACATTCGTTTCTCTGTCTGCCTGCCGCTTCCTTATCATGAGTTCCAGTGTCTTGTTTCGAGATATACAGTCCTTGTCTGGGGATTGTCCTTGCCTCCCCAATACCTCCTTAATCAATCCCCCCTTTTCTTTTCCCATGCAAATTCTTTTGCATCAGATACTTTCATTATTTACAGTAACACAACAAAGCAGGCATCTAAACAACATGCACACAAATATTCCTAACACTACTAATACGATTAGAGCAATGAATACTTGTTTCAACCACTGGAAATTGGGCAACCAGGAGGTTAACTTATTCCATAGTTCACTAAAACTCCATGAAAGATCATCTTTACTGATCTCATGTAGGATCCTTGTCTGCTTCCAGATTTCTTCCAGGTCGGTAGAGATCCTTCCACTCTGATCTACATACATACAACAACTTGTGTTTATTACTGTACAGACTCCCCCTTGAGTGGCCAGTAACAAGTCTAGGGCCATCCGATTTTGTAATACGACCTGTGATAAACTAGATATCTCTTCTTGTTGAGCCTTTATAGCATCCAGAATTTTGTTTCCTAACTTCTCTATAATTGCAGAAATATTAACTATTGCCTTTTCCAATTCACTCACTCCTAACCATGGGATAAACCATCGCACAAAACTATGAAAAGGGGTGTGTCTCTCTACCAATGGATTGTTAATTTTTCATCTGATTCTCCGCATATGATTTCTCAAGTAACCTCGAGGCACTACATCATGTACTGTCATATTGGGGACTACCGCTCCAAGAGTGCAAGTTCCCTTCCAATTCTCAGGCAAGACCTTACGGGCTGTATCATTGCATAGCCAATACCACCCTTTTCCTTCTGGAACCGTCCAGCTGGTTGAATTTGCCCAGCCGCTAGTCGTACTAATATCAATTGTTCAATTACAAGATGTCTGATTTCCCACATAAGTAGTATCCGTATTTATACAATGCTGTTTTCCTATACCCTTAGGCGGGTTACACCTTTGTACACATACATAATAGGATTCTAACGGCACGAAGCTACTCACTTCTAGTTCCAAAACTGCTTAATATTTTCGACCCCAAGACGTGTTTTCCCACAAATTAGTCCAAGATAAGTTTGCAGGCAAGGGAATCCCAATTAACGATACACCCTTATTCCCATGCTGTGGCAGATGGGTGCATACCCAACAGTTCGTCTTATTAGTTACTTGAGAAATTGTTTGTATTAAGGTCAGGTGTAAGTTCTCATCCCAAGTTGCCCACCCCAAATCCGAGAACCGCACCCCTGCAATCATTAGGATCTGGAAAACCGTAATTTTGTTGGTCCAATTGGAGTGGTGGTCCATATCCTCGCCGGGGCCTTCTTCACCCTTGAATTGTGGATCCAAGCTGCTTGCTTCTTAATCTTCATGGCGGTGTGTGTTGTCAGTAATACTTGGTATGGTCCCATCCACTTTCCTTCCATTTTTCCTGCAGGGGTTGTCCTGAAAAAGTCTTTATATATATATAATCCCCGAGCTTCAAGGGGTGGATTGGTTGATCCAACCCTCTAGCCCTGGTCCCTAAAACAAATTTATGTACTTTATTTAATTGTTTCTGAAGTTCAGTTATATAAGCATATAAATATTCTGATCCTAACTGCGTTAGGTCCTCTCCACTAAATAGAAATTGCTATGGCCTTCCATATAAGATTTTGAAGGGACTCAAATTTCCTTTTATTCTAGGTTTAACTCTAATTCCAAGTAATGCTAAAGGGAGGGATTGAGGCCATGACAAATTAGCTTCTTATCCAATTTTAGCTATTTATTGTTTAATTAAATGGTTCATTTTTTCTACCTGTCCACTTGCCTGTGGTCTATAAGGAGTATGCAGTTGCCAATCTATCTTTAGAATCTTACTTATCTGTTCTACCACTTGTGCACAAAAATGTGAAACTCTATCAGAAGACATTGCTACTAGAATCCCAAAGCATGCTATTATTTCATTTAACAAGACTTTAACCACTTCTCTTGCTTTGTTTGTTCGACAGGGAAAGGCTTCAGGCCTTCCTGACAACGTGTCAGTCAGAACCAGTAAATAATGATACCCCCCTTTTCTAGGGAGTTCTGAAAAATCAATTTGCCACTGTTGCCCCGAATAATTTCCTTTACCGATTATTCCAAATTTTATTCTATTCTTGGTATTGGGGTTATTGTGTAAGCAAATGCTACATTGTTGAGTTACTTGTTTTATCATATCGTCCCACTAATGTCTGACTCAGGCTCTTATGCAGTGTGCCAGCTCCCCAGTGCGTTTTATTGTGTTCTGTAAGAACTATGGGCCATGTCAAACTAGAGGGTATTACTATGTGGTTATCTTTTAAATATACTCATCCATCTGGTTTCATTTTACCTTTCAAATCTTCAATTAATTTTAAGTCTTCTTTTGTATAATTTGGATATAGTTTGGATTTTACCGTCTGGTATCAAAGACAATGCCTTCACCTCAGTTATTTCAGCTGCCTGCTTAGCCTCTGCCAATCGATTTTCCAATTTCAAAATCGGTGTTCCCCTTTTGGTGTCCCTGACAATGCATGATAGCTACCTTTTCTGGTTGTTTTACAGCCTCTAACAATTTTAAAATTTCTTCAGCATACTTTGTGTTTTCACTGAGCGGTCAGCAATCCATGGTCTTTCCAAATTGCTCCATGAGCATGTACCACGCCGAATGTATATTTAGAATCTGTCCAAATATTTACCCTTTTTCCCGCTGCCAGTTCCAATGCTCTCGTGAGAGCAACTATCTCCGCCTTTTGAGCTGATGTTCCAGGGGGTAAAGGCTTAGACTCGATTACCTGCTGAGTAGTTGTTATAGCATATCCAGCTTTACGTTGTCTTTGCGTAACAAAACTGCTCCCATCCGTGAACCAAGTTTCTTCCGCATCTTCCATGGGCTCCTCCTTAAGGTCTGGTCGGCTGGAATACACAGTCTCTATAGTTTCTAAACAATCGTGAATCACAGGTCGTGCCGGAGCATCACTAAGAAAAGAGGCTAGATTCACAATATTAATGATCACAATTTCCACGTCGTGGAAAGGTAAGGGTGAGGGTTAGAGTAAGGTTTAGAATTAGGCAAAGGGTAAGTGTAGCAAAAAGGGTAAGGTTTAAGATAAGGGTAAGTGTTAGGATAAGGGTAAGGTTTAGGGTTAGCTTAATAGTAAGGTTAAGGGTAATTGTATGAGTAATTGCTAGGGTAAGTGCAAGCGTAAGTGTACATGTAACTGTTGTTGTATGGCTTATGATAAGTCCATTACGAATAATGATTAGAAATTGGAACAATAGGGGCCCCAGAAAATTAAAGAGTAAATTAAAAATGATCCTGTATTATATGATAGAATGACCAAAAGAACTCTTAAGACCCCATGTATTTTGATCCACGGAGGACGGGGTCTGTCAGGCTTTGAACATTAATAGTAGAATACCCATGGATCCAGAAAAGAGCAAGCTGAAACACTGGAATTAGAAATTAGAGTGCAATTGATTAAGAATGAATATGTGCTACATTTGTGCCTGTGCTGCACTTATACCACCAGATAACAGGAGCCTCTCGGACCCCGAGAACCAGATCAAAAACAACCTCATGGTTCGGACTTTAATCAAGGGGTCTGAGATAAGGAGGACTGCTCACAAAGGGACAGGTTAGGAATATGTATATGTATAGGAATGTTCATGTATATGTAACTCTTTACTAGAGCAATTTGCCATGTTAGGCGTGCACGACTTTGGTGGGACTACCCGCCCTGTGCTGCATGGAACTGAGTAAACATACCTACTTTACAATCTTACTGATTGTGGAGTCAGCTTTCTGTGAGTCATTTTGGTGAGCCAGGCAGGAGACACTCTGCTCGGCTGCGGGATCGGCTGCAGCGCGGACGCCCCTAGGTGCACCCTGAGCGTTTTTGCTCGGAGGGGACTCCACTCTCAGCTGCTCACCGCAGGAGCAAAGATCTCCTGAAACTGCAGACAAACGGTATGTTTTCAGCTGCTGGAGGGATACTAACTGGAGTGTTAATAATTGTATGTGTTTTTATGTATGTATTTTGTGTTGACATTTTGTATATTGTAATAGTTGCATATTGGATGTATTTTGTGTTGAAAGTATTTGTGTAAATGTAAGGGTTTGAAACAAAGTGTTACAAGTCACTTCACGAAGAACACAGTCAGAGACAATACTTGTTTGGTTGGTTATCATTCTAAATTATATTCCTGTGGTACGAATGAGATGTGCTGGAGGCCTCCGTATGCGATTGTGCTGTGTGAGTGAGACGCAGCGTTGCTGCAAAGCGAGTGCAGAGTTCCGATCCGTTGTTCCGTACTCTCCACAAGGGGAGTGGGCAGAGACGAACGAAGTGCTTGACAGACTGAAAAGAAGTGCTGTTTTATCCAAGTTTTGAGTGGTGGTGCCCAGTGTATCTTGTGTATCTTGTGTATCCTATTTTTGCTCTTAAATGTTTTGACCGTGACAAGAAAAAGGCAGGAGCATGATATGACATGCTTTCTGCAACATATGAGGCCTGCACAGGCCGAGACCTGGACTCGCTGAGACCTGAACAGGCCGAGAGACCGGAGCGGCGCCGAGAGACTGGAGTGGCGCTGGGAGACCCGAGACACTACGGAGGGACTACCGCTGGACGGAGAGAGCCCTGAGAGACGCTGCAGAGCCACGGACGGCTCTGAGAGAAACAGAATAGACCGGACAGAAGCCGGAAAACGCGGGGAATTGAAGTAATTGCGGGACATCCGAGATCGAGTTGCTACGGGAGACCAGAGGCGTCAGTGGACACCGGTAGCCGACCCTCACTGTGTGGCCAGTCGGCACAGAGCAGAGGGGCGGACATCAGGACCCTGCAGCCTGTCTGACGTAACCATGGAGGCAGCGGCAGCAGTGGCTGTGCTGCTTCACTCTAGCATTCTTTTTATAAAAGGTTTATCTTGCAATGCAAAAAAGACTATTAGTCCCCAGATCGGTGTTATAACTGTTACTAATGACGACTTAGCTCTATTGCAGGGCAGGAGTGCAGAGACGCAGATTACACTGCCAAATGACCACCAGCAGGCTCTTTCACAAACCTAAGGTTGCAGCTGGCACTGCCTGCAGCCGTATAGCAGACGTTACACTCTCTTTCCTAACTAGTAATCATGTGTCTCATCCATTTGTGGTGAATGGTCAGTGGGTCAGGGGCAAAAAGAAAAGGAGGATGCCACTGACACTAACAGCATGGGTAATAGGAGTAGTATAAGTGACACAGGTGACGGTGCGAGGCGAGGCGCTCTGCCTGCTGCTCGCCTTCGCCTGACTGTGCACTGCTGCCGACGGTGCTAGAGTAAAATGTGAAGACTGCTCAGATGGCAGTGATGAGAGTGTTTGTGTGAAGAAGATGTGTGAAGAAGATGTGTGCTGAATCTGACTTTGTGTGCAACAGTGGTCAGTGTGTGCCAAACAGATGGCAGTGTGAAGGGGATCTGGATTGTGAAGATGGGTCTGACGAAAGTGCTGAGCTGTGTCATATGAGAACAGTGTCATGGAAATGTGATGGTGAAAAAGACTGTGACAGTGGAGAAGATGAAGAGAATTGTGGCGATGTGATAGAGATCCTTACTGTAAGGATGGAAGAGATGAAATTAACTGCCCTTCCTGGACCTGTAGGCCAGACCAGTTCAGATGTGAACTGTGTCCATGGGAGTAGGCAGTGCAGTGGTGTGAGAGACTGTCTGGATGACACTGATGAAGCAAACTGTAACAATGTTATTCAGTGCTCTGGACCTGGCAAATTCAAGTGCAGAAGTGGAGAATGCATAGATATCAATAAAGTGTGTAACCAGCAGAGAGACTGCAAGGACTGGGGTGATGAGCCCCTGAAGGAATGCAACATAAATGAATGTGACTGTCCAGCTGTGAAACTGTGGAGATAGTGATGAATGCCAAAACCCTGTAGTCAAATCTGTATCAACCTGAAAGGCTATCAGATGAATCCTGCTACAGGAACCTGGAAAGGGCCATACGGCAAAGCAAATTAAGTAACTGTTATTTAACTTGTCAGAAGATAAAAAATAAAGTGTTTCAACAAGCAGCCACGGGAGGGAAGAATCACTGAACCCTCGATGTGAGGGACTGTACCTTGTTTTACTGACTACTGAAACAGCTGTGAGAACTGCAGAAAGGGACCCACGCATCCAGAATAAAAGGACCAGTAACTACTGAAACTTGGAGGGTTGAGTCCGCTCCTGGGCAACTGAAACTCAAGCTAAGGGAGAACTAATATTCTGGCAGCGAGGCTCTGCATGTATTAAGGATGCCAAATAAAGGGGACAAGCCTAAAGGGAGAAAAGGGAGAAGGCAAGACCGGGGCAGGACCCTCCACTGCGGTGTGTATGGTCTACCGAGGGAGGCAACCCCTATCGGTATTGACTGCCGAATGAGAGGGCCTCGACCGGACTTCTCCCACACTAAGATCAGGTTGTCCCGAGAAAATAACATAAAAAACCTCTTTTTTAAACCTATATAAAATTGTGATTCGTTTTACAGGAGCTGGATCACCCTGACAGGCCGAACGGTAACACAAGCCTGAATCGACCCTGAAGGCGTTTGCCTATTATGATCCAGCTACATGGGCAGAAGACAGATCCTGGGGCTATAGGACCTCAGTATATATATACTTAATAGAATAATTAGGTTATTAGCTGTAATAGAAATAGTTATAAATGATGAGAACTGATCTAAATGAGTTATAAAGATGAGAACTGCTTTGTGTCAAAATTGCCTAGCTTTGGACTGTTTGCTAGCACAAGAAGGAGAAGTCTGTGGAAAATTTAACTTTAGTAATTACTGTTTAAAGATTGATGAAAAGGTGTTTCTTCCTAGTAACTGATAGAATGTTATGTTCTGGTTTAGGATGAGAAGAATGTTAATAATATGCTGATGTTTTAATTGTTTTTAATTGTTACAGAGCAGTGCTTACACCAAGCCAAGGACCAAGCCAAATTCAGCTTCTCACTGTCCTGCCAGCAGGCAGGCTGGGAGGAGGGCCGGACTGCTCGGGGTTAGGTTGGGCATCGGACAGCGGGTGGTGAGCAATTGCATTGTGCATCACTTGTTTCGTACACATTATTACTAGTAGTACTACTATCATCATTATTGTTATTATCTTCTTGTTTTTAACTCAACTCACAGGCTTCACTTTCCCATTTCTCTCTCCCATCCCAGAGAAGGAGGGGGGAGGTGAGCGAGCAAACACAAACCTGGAAGGATATGGAATGGGATTTATTTTCATGGCTGCCTGGTGGACCATGGGTCAGAAGAGTGTTATTTTTATTGTTATGTGGTGTAATTACGTTATTATTTGTACCTTGTATGATACCTTGTCTTACATTATTAATACACCGGGTGATAAATAGTACATTTGTAATAACTTCATTAAAAAAAGAAGGGAATATGTCAATTATGATGCTTAAGAATTGGACCCTCCAAGAACAAACTGATGAAATCCAATTATTAATAACAGAAGAGACACGAATTGGGGATGTTAAAAAGAAGATAAGGGATTGTGAGGAATGTTTTAACAATTCGTGTCCATAAAGAACAATTCTGTTTGAATCCTGTCTGCCTTTGGGCCCTGCACTGGCAATTTAATTCTTGAACCTCAGCTGCAGTGTGTCCCAGTCTCCCCCTCATTCTAGTCAATTTATCACTCCTTAAATTTATGAACCTGTTTGCGTTTGTTATTCCGGACTTCTATTTCTAACACTGCTATAGATGTGTCTGTGAATGGCTGGGGAAGAATGTTTTAATTACTCGTGAAGCTGTTTGTGTTTGATGTCTGGGAGTTTCAGAACAACTGATAACAACTAGTGACTGTTACGGGATACTATGCGGATCTTTGGTATCTGGTTAGGGGGGCCGAGAGATTAAGAGGAAGGAAAAAGAAGCTGAAGGACGGCTGGGAGACAAGTCTTGAAGAGAATGTTCTATAAACTTGGTATGGTGCCAAGTAAGTACAAAGGGGGAGAGGAAGACTAGGAGCCTTCAGCATGAAAGACCCCTAGAGACCCCCAGAAGAGACCCCAGAGGAGACTGCGCATGCTCCAGTAGGAGGGACTGCACCCCGGAAGCTAATTTTAATAATCTATTTTTTTTAGAAGTAGTAATGAATATGTATTAGTGTAGGAGCATAAAAATCAGCTGCTTGATGTAACCGGTGTGCGTCCTGGTGGAGCGGAGACTCCCGGTGCACCCAGCGCTGTTTGCTTACCTCTATTCCTTTATATTCTTTCAATAAATCCTATTTTTTTATTTAATCCTAATTTGAATCCTGAGCCATTTATGACAAGGGTTAGGTTAACTTTAAGGTTTATGTTAAGTGTAAGTGTAAGGGTAACGGAGACAGTAAAGGTAAGGGTAAGGCGAATGGTAAGGTTAAGGCTACAAGTACGTGTTAGGGTATGGGTTATGGTAAGGGTAAGGGTTAGGGTAAGGGTAAGTGTTAGGGTAATGGTTAGGGTTAATTTTAGGGTTAGGGTGAGGGAAACATAAGGGTAAGTGTTAGGGTAATAGTTAAGGGTAAGGTTAAGGTTAAGAGTAAGTGTAAGCTTTAGGGTAAGGGTTAGGGTTAATGTAAGGGTCAGGGTAAGGGCTGGGGTAAGGTTTAGGGTTAGGGTTAGGTTAAGGGTAAGGATTAGGGTAAGGGTAAGGGTATGGATAAGGATAAGTGTAAGTGTTAGGGTAAGGGTAATGTTAAAGGTAACAGTAAGTGTAAGGAGAAGGGTTAGGGTAAGGGTAAGAGTAAGGGTATTGGCAACGGTAAGGGTGAGGGTTACAGTAAGGGTAAGTGTAAGGTTTAGATTTAGGCTAAGGGTAAGTGTAGCAGAAAGGGTAAGGTTTACTGTAAGGTTTAAGGTTTCGGCTTAGGTTAAGGGTAAGGGTAAGGGTAATTGTACGAGTAATTGCTAGGGTAAGTGTAAGCGTAAGTGTACATGTAAGTGTTGTTGTAGGGCTTATGGTAAGGGTAAGGTCAAGGGTAAGGTTTATGTTAAGGGTAAGCGTAAGGGTAACGGATAGAGTAAGGGTAAGGGTAAGGTTAAGGGTACAAATATGTGTTAGGGTATGGGTTATGGTATGGGTAAGAATTAGGGTAAGTATAAGGGTAAGGGTACAGGTCAGGGTAAGGGTTAGAGTAAGGGTTAGGGTTAGGGTTAGGGTAAGGGTAAGGGTTAGGGTAAGGGTTAGTTTTAGGGTTAAAGTCAGGAAAACGTATGCGTAAGTATTAGGTTAATGTTAAGGGTAAAGTTAAGGTTAAAAGTAAGTGTAAGGTTTAGGGTAAGGGTTAGGGTTAATGTAAGGGTCAGGGTAAGGGTTGGGGTAAGGTTTAGGGTAAGGGTTAGGTTAAGGATAAGTGTTAGGGTAAGGGTAAGGTTAATGGTAACCGTAAGTGTAAAGGTAAGGGTTAGGGTAAGGGTAAGAATAAGGGTATGGGTAATGGTAAGGGCGAGGGTTAGGCTAAGGGTAAGTTTAAGGTTTAGATTTAGGCTAAGGGTAAGTGTAGCAGAAAGGGTAAGGTTTACGGTAAGGGTAAGTGTTAGGATAAGGGTAAGGTTTAGGGTTAGGTTAAGGGTAAGGGATAGGGTAAGGGTAAGGGTAAGGGTAACGATAAGGGTAAGGGTTACGGTAAGGGTACGGGTACGGGTAGAAGTATGTGTTAGAGTATGGGTTATGGTAAGGGTAAGGGTTAGGGTAAGGGTAAGTGTTGGGGTAATGGTTAGGGTTAATTTTAGGGTTAGGGTGAGGGAAAAGTAAGGGTAAGTATTAGGTTAAGGTTAAGGGTAAGGTTAAGGTTAAGTTTTAGGGTTAGGGTTAATGTAAGGGTCAGGGTAAGGGTTCAGGTAAGGTTTAGGGTTAGGGTTAGGTTAAGGTTAAGTGTTAGGGTAAGCGGAAGTTGTATGGATAAGGATAAGTGTAAGGGATAGGGTAAGGGTAAGTGTTCGGGTAAGGGTAAGGTTAATGGTAACCGTAAGTGTAAGGGTAAAGGTTAGGGTAAGGGGAAGAGTAAGGGTAAGGGTAGGGGAAGTCTAAGGTTATGGGTCAGGGTTAAAAGTTAGAGTAAGGGTTAGGGTTAGGGTTAGGTAAGGATAAGTGTTAGGGTAATGGTTACGGTTAATTTTAGGGTTATGTTGAGGGAACACAGCAACAGTGCGCGCAGTCGCAGAATATACCAGGATGTGCTGCGTAATCCCAGAATTAGCAAGGTATAAAAAGGGACCCTGGCAGGGGTGAGGTGCGTGCCGTGTGCGGAGCTGAGACTCCCCGGCTGCGCAGTGCTGTTTTGCTTGATGTTTGCTTACTCAATAAATTCCTTTCTATGATTAATACAATGCTCTCTGAAAATTAATTGAGGGGGCAACTTATAACACTTTGGACACTCAAAACCCAAACCCAAAAACTTTGGATGCTCCAAACCCTATCCCGAAAACAGGACGCTCAAAGCCCTAACCCAAAAACATTAGGATGCTCCAAGCCCTAACCCAAAAACATTCGGACGCTCAAAACCCAAACCCAAAACATTAAGATGCTCCAAACCCTATCCGGAAAACATTAGGAAGCTCAAAGACCTATCCCAAAAACTTAGGACGCTCAAAACCCTATCCTGGAAACATTAAGATGCTCAAAACCCTATCCTGAAAACTGAGGATGCTCATTACCCAGACCCAAAATATTAAGATGCTCAAAACCCTAACCCAACTACTTAGGATGCTTGAAAGCCGATCCCAAAAAATTAGGGCACACAAAAGCCTAACCCCCAAAATTAAGATGCTCAAAATCCAAACCCCCAAAATTAGGATACTCAAAACCCTGGACCTGGAGAACCTAACCTGAAAAAAAAAAAAAAAAAAGATCTTAAAACCCTAACCGTAAATAACTGACCAAAAATAAAACCTTAAGACTCTAACCCTAAAAAACATATCAACACTACAACCCAAAAAACTCTAATACCCTAACACGCTAACCCTGAAACCCTTAAAACCCTAACCCCCAAATCCTTAAAATCCTAACCGTTGTTAAAACTCCAACCCTAAAAACCTTAAAATCCTAAACATAAACCCTGAAACCCCTTACCCTGAAACCCAACCCTAGTGCCCAATCCCTGAAACCTTAAAACCCTGAATCAATCTGTAGCAAATAGCATAGGCTGAGTCGAGGATCTCAGTACAGTAGCATTATTATTCGCGATTACAATGGCGGGTGTCCCACAAGCAGGAGGGTGCCTACTAATTCCATACACAGTTTATACACTTTTTTTTTCTGCCGAGGACCGGGACCCTCCCCTGTTTCCCCTTTAACTGTGCTATTCAAGGTTCATAATCTAGCTGGTGCTTCACAGAAAATACACAGCTGCTGGCCTGTTACAAGTCACATTTCTTTTGAGGTTTTTACTCTTTGAGGTGCTAATGTGTCTTACGCCGTGATTTCCACCTAATTGCTGTAAGGATTCTGGTTGTCTGTGTTTTACAAGGTTGTCTGTTATAATAAATAAAAGTCCCAAATAGGATTACAATCAAAGTTTACAATTCACTGAATGAATAGAGGTAAGCAAACAGTGCTGGGTACGCCGGGAGTCTCTGCTCCACCAAGACGCGCACCAGTTATACACCAGTTACCTCCCTTAAGGGATATAGAGAAGCCCTCTCAGATACGTCCGTCCTACTTCTCCTGCATGCGGCCGGAGGTCGGTCTAATTCTGGTGCTGTTGGTGGTGGAAGCTGGGGCAACGGTGGTACTGGTGGCGATACCACAGCCACCGGAGGGGGAGCCGCCGGGGGTGGATTGTTAGGATATGGAGGTGGTAGCTTATCCAACGGCTCACGTTTATCTTCTTTTTCTTTTTCATGTTCTTCTTGTTCTTCAAATTTCTTACCTGCTTTTAGTGTAAATATTGAGGCTGGAAAAGGACCTGAAGTCCTCCTGATCCATAATCCTGCATAATCACTTTCTTCCTGGCTAAAAGGTTCCTTTGAATTAACATGGATATTTAAGGCCTGGCAAATCCAGTCTTTGAAGGATCCAAAAGCAGGCCAAAAGACATGTAGTCTTAAAGGCTCCTTTGGCCATTCAGTCACACAATACTGGACCATTTTTAATTTACTTTTTCCTTTTCTGGGGTCCCTATCATTCCAATTTCTAATCGTTATTCCTAATGGACTTTCTGGTGGTATGACTGGTAATTTGCTCCCTTTCTTCTGGTCTCTGGTCTTCGATTTTGTCTGACCCATCTAGGAATTTTACTATGGCAATTCCCACAGCCCTTGGTTACCTTAGTAAGAGTGTCTTGCAGGGGGTCGAGGACCTATCACACACCCACAAATCCTATAGGAATCCCTTTGGTCCTTCACCAGCCAAGTCCCTCGCGGGAGATTGAAAACGCGGTTAGAAGACCTCCACAATCGCTTCGGAACTAAGTTCCATCTCAGTCACACTCTTACACACACAGGCAACCGAACCCCACCCAACCGAACGGTATACGCTTTAAATGCTTACGACTCCGTCATCTTCGTTCGGATCTTCACACACACAATTACGGGCAAAATATAGTGCTGCAGCTGGCAAGGGAGCTGAAAAAAAGAATCAGAAACTTTGTTTACCTTTATTCAGGTTCAAGATGCCATTAGTTCCGACCTGACTCAAACAGCAGCCACCAAATGGTGGGGGTGCCTCTCCTAGATCAAACCAGAAATCAGGAACCAAAGCCGTCCCGGACGAGCCCCCACTTGTAATAAATGACTGGGTCCCAAATAGGCTTACAATTAATGTTTATGATTTATTAAAGGAATAGAGGTAAGCAAGCAGCGCTGGGTGCGCCAGGAGTCTCTGCTCCACCAAGACGCACACAAGTTACATCAGGCGGCTGGTTTTTATGCTGCTAGGCTAATACATATTCATTACTACTTCTACAAAAGGCAGGGTTATTCTAATTAGTTCCCAGAATCCAAACCCTCCCACTGGTGCAGGCGTTATCAGTCTCCGGTGGTCCCTCTGGGGGCCGCTCGTACTGAAGGCTCGTAGACTTCCTCCCAGGCTTTTCTCTTGTCCATCTCCTTTGTCCATCTTGGCTGGATGGCAGACACTTGCATAGTGTCCCATGCAACAGTTGTAATAGTTAGCAGTTATTCTGAAACCCCTTTGTTCTCTTATCCCCTATTGACCCGAATTGCTGGACCATTCCTTTGCAAGATACAAGAACTATATATATTAACCACTCTGGTTTTCTCAGACTTTTCATCATATCATGCGGCCCTAGCATTGTTCCATATTGACACGAATCAGATGAACTCTTTTCACACTGTTAAGCTGTCTTATCACTGCAAGCATATCTCAATACCACCTTCCTTCCCTCTACAGGATGTAAAAACATCCTGTTGTTTGTGCAAAAACAACATTTTTATTCCCACAACCTTGATCCCCTTACCCTGAAATCCTTATTCCCCTTAAACCTAACAACTCTAACCACAACCCTAACCCTTATTATCAACCCCCTAACGCTAATGACACTGACCTTAATCCAAACCCCAAAATGTCCCTAACTCCAGACAACCAACAACGAAACACACACACACAAAGATGGAAACTACAAAAAAGGCAAAACCCTGGATACAGGCCCCAAATCACAAATACGCAACCAAAATGCTACAGAAAAGCCCCAGATGCAGGCCCCAAATGCTACTGCTAGGCCTCAAAAGCTCAAGATGCATCCCAAAGCAAAAATGCAGGCCCCAAACGTTACAGAAAAGCCCCCAAACCCAGGCTGCACAAGTCTACAAGCAGGCCCCAAACTGCCAACAGAAGCAGGCACCAACCACACCCAGATGCAGACCCCAACTGCCCACAAGCAGCTCCTACCCCACCACCCCCTCCCAAGAACTGGACTCCACCCAGACATTGGCCCAAGACCCAGACCCGACCCCCGCCAACCCCCCTACCCTCCCCCCCGACACAGGTGTACAAGCAGCTCACAACCCGCCCCTTCAGAGACCGGTCCCACTCCCCCCACCTCGCCCAAGACATGGGATGCGGAGGTGTACAACCAACTCCCAACTCCCTCCCCCTCAAAGGCAGGCCCCAAAGACCCCCAAATGGAGGCTCCTAGAGTGAACAAGCACCTCCCAACTCCCCCAGGCACAGGCCCACCCCCCCCCCCCCTGAAACACAGGCCACAAAGGTGTATAAACAGCCCAGACCCTCCTCCATGACCATGGCCCCTGATTAAGGAGGTATTGGGGAGGCATTGGGGAGGCAAGGACAATCCCCAGACATGGACTGTATATCTCGAAACAAGACACTGAAACTCATGATAAGGAAGCGGCAGACGGACAGAGAAACAAACGTAAGGACTATAAATCTCAAAACTGGACATTGGAATTCATTATAAAGATACAACAAACGGAAGAATTGGCAACAACCAGCTCTTGCAATTAAGAAACATTCCAATTCAGCAGATTCCTGACCAAAGGTGAAAAGTACACTGTGAGGAAGACTCGGGGTCTTCCTCCCAGAGACCCCTGCCCACGTCCCAAAGACCCCTGCCCACAATTCTTGGAAGGCTCTACGCAGGCGCAAGGTGCCAAAAGGCTAATTAGCATGAGAAGCGAGGGAAGGCGGGGATAGGTAATGCATATGTATAGGTGCTTGTAGAATATTGATAGATTGATTGTATAAATTCAAGTCTGCTTTCTGCTTTGGGTATGCACGATAGGTGGAGAGATCCCCCGTGCATCCAGCGCTGCAATAAAGAATATACCACTTAAAGGAATTTCGGCTTCGATCTTTGAATCAATCTGGCACCCAGATGGGACAACCTCTCTGCCGGACCGCAGGACCTGCTGGGAACAGGACTCCCTAGGGTACCCCCGAGATTTCCCGGAGGGACTCCTCGACTCACCGGATCACTGCGGAGGCAGACAAGGACCCCATCATTGTAAGTGAGTATATTCTTTTTTCTGGTTTGGTCTTCTGGTAGACCGGTCATCTGGGACTGTCCAGTAAGTCGGAAGGTGACTTCTGCAGGACAGTATTTGGTATATAATTTGTGGTTAGTACCACAAGTATATCTGGGGACATTGGGGTCCATCTGTATCTGGAACTGTCTGTAAGTCAGAAGGTGATCTTCTGCGAGGCAGTGTTTGGTATATACTTTGTGGTAAGCACCATAAGTATATTTGGGGACCTTAAGGAAAGAGCTCGCTTTAAGGTCCATCTGGAATTGTGTTGTCTATTTCGGTTTTCTGACTCATGGAGTATGGTATTTAACTCTGGTTATTGTTACTGTGATTTTGGCTATTTTCCTGGTGGTAATAGTAGGTTCGTTGCATTGTTATAAGAGAGATATCGTTACGGTGTTACACAGTTCGGTTTTCTGACTTATCGCATGTGGAATTTGACTCTGACTATTGTTACTGTGATTTTGGCAATATTGCTGGTAATAGTAGTTTTGTGACATCGCTACTGAAAGATATTGCGTGCCCGTATTTTTGTGAGTGATACGTTTTGTGATACGCTTTTGTAAGTAACGTGTGTTCTGAAAGTGTAAACTGGAAACTGGGGGGGCAAACAAGCAGTGAAATTTTAAAGAAAAGTGTGTTAGGCTGTGTTTTAAGTCACTGGAAGGATATTGGAGGATCTGCCGGTGGAAGTGTGAACAGGAAAACATTGATAAAATATCGTAATCAGTGGTGGCCATTTTATAAGCTGGAATGTGGAGAAAAGTGGACCCTAAATGGAACTTTAAACTATAATATTTTGCTACAGTTAGTGTTGTTTTTGGAGAAGCAGAACAGGATGAAATGTTGTATACTGATGTTTCAGCATCTTGGTGGGAAAAGGTACAGAATTAAGTTGGCCCCTGACTGAGCCTTTTATGACAGGCTGGAGAAAGATAAAGGAAGTGTTAAAAGGGTTGTGGAAAGTGTTAAAGGTGTTTGAAGTTGAATGAGCAGGGAAAGAGGATGTAGGAATGATAATAGTTCTGCCTCTGCCCGAGGCAGAGATCTTAAAATCATGGGTGTTAGCCCTTTAGGGGAAAGGCACCATGATGGGTCCGAGAGAGTTGTCACAGAAACAGAAAACCAGTTAACTCTTAAAACAACCTGAGTTCATGTGCGAGCTCAGATTGCTGATGGGACCGTTCAGGGAACTGTGGACAATTGCATTCCCCTGACCGACCCCCACTAAGACCCGAATCATCCCGAAAATTATGAACGGTTAAGTAAATACTAAAATCTGGATGAATTGGGAATTGAGAATATGCTTCCAACAAGGTCTAAAAGAAAGCCCTATGGAATTTTTGGACCAACTCCGAAATGTAATGAAAATAAATAAATAAATAAATAAAACAAAACGGTTTGGACCTGGCTTTGGAGGACAAATTGACTAGCCTTTTCCTAGGGTAATCAACCCCTGATTTCAACAGGAATAACGGGGACCTGGGGAATCTACCCTAGCGGATCCTCCACTGGTTATAATGAAGCTAGGGGAGGAATGGAAGTGAAATTTCTTATTGCTATGGGGCAACGTATTCAGTTCTAAATCAAGCATTAATGCCTTCACAGAATTATTATGTTAGGGTAAAAGGAGTGTCGTGGTTTAACCCGGCCGGCAGCTAAACACCACGCAGCCGTTTGCTCCCTCTCCCCCTCCCTCTCTGGGACGAGGGAGAGAAATGGAAAGTGAAGCCCGTGAGTTGAGATAAAGACAGTTTAATAAGACAAAATAATAATAATAATAATAATAATAATAATACAATGATGATAATAGTACCACTACTAATAATATGTACAAACAAGTGATGCACAATGCAATTGCTCACCACCCGCTGACCGATGCCCAGCCTAACCCCGAGCAGTCCGGCCCCCTCCCCCGGCTAGCCACCCCTATGTATTGTTTAGCATGATGTCAGATGCTATGGAATACCCCTTTGGCTAGTTTGGGTCACCTGTCCTGGGTCTGTCCCCTCCCAGCTCTTCCTGCACCCCCAGCCTGCCTGTTGGCAGGACAGAGCAAGAAGCTGAGATGTCCTTGGCTTGGTATAAGCACTGCTCTGCAACTATTAAAACATCGGGGTGTTATCAGCACTCTTCTCATCCTAAGCCAAAACATAGCATTCTACCAGCTACTAGGAAGAAAATTAACTCTGTTCTAACTGAAACCAGGACAAGGTGTAACCAAAAAGGCTTATTTTTGTGAACCTTTGAAGTACAAGTTAGGGAAACAATGGGGCATACACAGATTTTTATATATGCCTAACTCCTCATGGGCACTCTTAGGTAGAGATTTATTAGAGCAAGTAGGAGCAGAAATTGTCTTTGAAAAAGGGAAAATAGAATTAAGAATAGGAGAAGAACAACTAACAAATGTGTTAAGCTTGGCACTAATACAAACTGACCCTAAAAGTGAAATACCTTTAGAGATCACAGATCAAGTATGTCCAGGAGTGTGGGCTACCGAAGTCCCTGGAAGAGCTAAAAATGTGACCTTAATAATTATTAAATTGAAGCCAGGAGAGAAACCCGTTAAGGTTAAGTAATATCCTTTGAGGATAGAAGATAGGAAAGGAATTAAAGAGATAATTGATAAATTTTTACAGTATGGATTATTGCTTGAATGCGAATCAGAATACAATGCACCCATATTGCCAATTAAAAAGGCAGATGAAAAAGCTATAGGCTAGTTCAGGATTTGAGGGCCATAAATAAAATCACTGAGGATATACATCCAGTAGTGGCAAACCCTTATACTTTGCTGACTAAATTAAAGAATAGTCAAGTCTGGTTTACCGTGCTGGATTTAAAAGATGCCTTCTTCTGCCTAGGCTTAGCCACAGAAAGCCAAAACCTATTCGCCTTTGAATGGGAAAATCCCGATTCAGGCAGAAAGACGCAGCTTACGTGGACATTACTACCTCAAGGATTCAAGAATAGCCCCACTATTTTTGGAAACCAATTAGCAAGGGAACTCGAAACATGGATACCTGCGGACACTGAAGGTGCTTTGTTACAGTATGTAGATGATCTCTTAATAGCTACCGAGACTAAAGGCAGTTGTATTCAATGGACTATAAGTCGTCTTAATTTTCTGGGTTTAAATGGATATCAAGTCTCTTGACAGAAAGTCCAGCTGGCTCAACAAAGTGTGACCTATCTGGGATTTGACATTTCGGAAGGACAACGAGAACTAGGAACTGAACATAAGGAAGTCATTTGCCGGACTCCAGAACCTCAAATGGTAAAGGAGCTACAAACCTTTTTAGGAATGACAGGTTGGTGTCGCCTTTGGATTTATAATGATGGACTATTGGTAAAGCCTCTATGTGAATTGATAAAGATTAACCAGTCAAAGTTAGTCTGGACTGGAGAAGCACAAAAAGTCTTTAAACAACTTAAACAAGAATTGATGATTTTGAAATATCAAGCAATATTGGTAGAACAGGACGACGTGGAAATTGTGATCATTAATATTGTGAATCTAGCCCCTTTTCTTAGTGATGCTCCGGCACAAACTGTGATTCACGATTGTTTAGAAACTATAGAGACTGTGTATTCCAGCCGAGCAGACCTTAAGGAGGAGCCCATGGAAGATGCGGAAGAAACTTGGTTCACGGATGGGAGCAGTTTTGTTACGCAAAGACAACGTAAAGCTGGATATGCTATAACAACTACTCAGCAGGTAATCGAGTCTAAGCCTTTACCCCCTGGAACATCAGCTCAAAAGGCGGAGATAGTTGCTCTCACGAGAGCATTGGAACTGGCAGCGGGAAAAAGGGTAAATATTTGGACAGATTCTAAATATACATTCGGCGTGGTACATGCTCATGGAGCAATTTGGAAAGACCATGGATTGCTGACCGCTCAGTGAGAACACAAAGTATGCTGAAGAAATTTTAAAATTGTTAGAGGCTGTAAAACAACCAGAAAAGGTAGCTATCATGCATTGTCAGGGACACCAAAAGGGGAACACCGCTTTTGAAATTGGAAAATCGATTGGCAGAGGCTAAGCAGGCAGCTGAAATAACTGAGGTGAAGGCATTGTCTTTGATACCAGACGGTAAAATCCAAACTATATCCAAATTATACAAAAGAAGACTTAAAATTAATTGAAGATTTGAAAGGTAAAATGAAACCAGATGGATGAGTATATTTAAAAGATAACCACATAGTAATACCCTCTAGTTTGACATGGCCCATCATTCTTACAGAACACAATAAAACGCATTGGGGAGCTGGCACACTGCATAAGAGCCTGAGTCAGACATTAGTGGGACGATATGATAAAACAAGTAACTCAACAATGTAGCATTTGCTTACACAGTAACCCCAATACCAAGGATAGAATAAAATTTGGAATAATCGGTAAAGGAAATTATTCGGGGCAACAGTGGCAAATTGATTTTTCAGAACTCCCTAGAAAAGGGGGGTATCATTATTTACTGGTTCTGACTGACACGTTTTCAGGAAGGCCTGAAGCCTTTCCCTGTCGAACAAACAAAGCAAGAGAAGTGGTTAAAGTCTTGTTAAATGAAATAATAGCATGCTTTGGGATTCTAGTAGCAATGTCTTCTGATAGAGTTTCACATTTTTGTGCACAAGTGGTAGAACAGATAAGTAAGATTCTAAAGATAGATTGGCAACTGCATACTCCTTATAGACCACAGGCAAGTGGACAGGTAGAAAAAATGAACCATTTAATTAAACAGTAAATAGCTAAAATTGGATAAGAAGCTAATTTGTCATGGCCTCAATCCCTCCCTTTAGCATTACTTGGAATTAGAGTTAAACCTAGAATAAAAGGAAATTTGAGTCCCTTCAAAATCTTATATGGAAGGCCATAGCAATTTCTATTTAGTGGAGAGGACCTAACACAGTTAGGATCAGAATATTTATATGCTTATATAACTGAACTTCAGAAACAATTAAATAAAGTACATACATTTGTTTTAGGGACCAGGGCTAGAGGGTTGGATCAACCAATCCACCCCTTGAAGCTTGGGGATTATATAGACATAAAGACTTTTTCAGGACAACCCCTACATGAAAAATGGAAGGAAAGTGGATGGGACCATACCAAGTATTACTGACAACACACACCGCCATGAAGATTAAGAAGCAAGCAGCTTGGATCCACAATTCAAGGGTGAAGAAGGCCCCGGCGAGGATATGGACCACCACTCCAATTGGACCAACAAAATTACGGTTTTCCAGATCCTAATGATTGCAGGGGTGCGGTTCTCGGATTTGGGGTGGGCAACTTGGGATGAGAACTTACACCTGACCTTAATACAAACAATTTCTCAAGTAACTCATAAGACGAACTGTTGGGTATGCACCCATCTGCCACAGCATGGGAATAAGGGTGTATCGTTAATTGGGATTCCCTTGCCTGCAAACTTATCTTGGACTAATTTGTGGGAAAACACATCTTGGGGTCGAAAATATTAAGCAGTTTTGGAACTAGAAGTGAGTAGCTTCGTGCCGTTAGAATCCTATTATGTATGTGTACAAAGGTGTAACCCGCCTAAGGGTATAGGAAAACAGCATTGTATAAATACGGATACTACTTCTGTGGGAAATCAGACATCTTGTAATTGAACAATTGATATTAGTACGACTAGCGGCTGGGCAAATTCAACCAGCTGGACGGTTCCAGAAGGAAAAGGGTGGTATTGGCTATGCAAAGATACAGCCCGTAAGGTCTTGCCTGAGAATTGGAAGGGAACTTGCACTCTTGGAGCGGTAGTCCCCAATATGACAGTACATGATGTAGTGCCTCGAGGTTACTTGAGAACTCATATGCGGAGAATCAGATGAAAAATTAACAATCCATTGGTAGAGAGACACACCCCTTTTCATAGTTTTGTGCGATGGTTTATCCCATGGTTAGGAGTGAGTGAATTGGAAAAGGCAATAGTTAATATTTCTGCAATTATAGAGAAGTTAGAAAACAAAATTCTGGATGCTATAAAGGCTCAACAAGAAGAGATATCTAGTTTATCACAGGTAGTATTACAAAATCGGATGACCCTAGACTTGTTACTGGCCACTCAAGGGGGAGTCTGTACAGTAATAAACACAAGTTGTTGTATGTATGTAGATCAGAGTGGAAGGATCTCTACCGACCTGGAAGAAATCTGGAAGCAGACAAGGATCCTACATGAGATCAGTAAAGATGATCTTTCATGGAGTTTTAGTGAACTATGGAATAAGTTAACCTCCTGGATGCCCAATTTCCAATGGTTGAAACAAGTATTCATTGCTCTAATCGTATTAGTAGTGTTAGGAATATTTGTGTGCATGTTGTTTAGATGCCTGCTTTGTTGTGTTACTGTAAATAATGAAAGTATCTGATGCAAAAGAATTTGCATGGGAAAAGAAAAGGGGGGATTGATTAAGGAGGTATTGGGGAGGCATTGGGGAGGCAAGGACAATCCCCGGACACGGACTGTATATCTCGAAACAAGACACTGAAACTCATGATAAGGAAGCGGCAGGCGGACAGAGAAACAAACGTAAGGACTATAAATCTCGAAACTGGACATTGGAATTCATTATAAAGATACAACAAACGGAAGAATTGGCAACAACCAGCTCTCGTAATTAAGAAACATGCCAATTCAGCAGATTCCTGACCAAAGGTGAAAAGTACACTGTGAGGAAGACTTGGGGTCTTCCTCCCAGAGACCCCTGCCCACGTCCCAAAGACCCCTGCCCACAATTCTTGGAAGGCTCTACGCAGGCGCAAGGTGCCAAAAGGCTAATTAGCATGAGAAGCGAGGGAAGGCGGGGATAGGTAATGCATATGTATAGGTGCTTGTAGAATATTGATAGATTGATTGTATAAATTCTAGACTGCTTTTTGCTTTGGGTATGCACGATAGGTGGAGAGATCCCCCGTGCATCCAGCGCTGCAATAAAGAATATACCACTTAAAGGAATTTCGGCTTCGATCTTTGAATCACCCCTATAGTGTACAAGCAGCTCCCAACCACCCACAGATGCAGGCCCCAACCCTTCTCAAAAGGGAGGCACCTAGAATGCATGAACAGCTCCCAACCCCCCTAAACATAGGTCCAAAAGTGCACAAGCAGCTCCCAACCCCCCTCAAATACAGACCCCAAAAGTGTACAAGTAGCTCCCCCCCGAGAGACAGGACCCAAAGGTGTACAACCAGTTCCCAACACCCCTGAGACACAGGCCCCAACCCCCCCCCAGACACAGGGACCCAAATTCTACAAGCAGCTCCCAACCCCTGCCAGGCAGGCCCCCTACCCTATACAAGCAGCTCCCAACCCTCCCCCCCCCCCCCCCCCCGAGGGAGGCCCCCAAGCCCCCCCACAAACATAGGCCCCTACAGTGTACAGGCAGCTCCCAGCCACCCCCAGATGCTGGCCCCAAAGTTGTACAAACAGCTCCCAGCCACCCTGCAGAAACAGATTCCTACATTGTACAAGCAGTTCCCAGCCCGCTAGACACAGGCCCTGACCCCCCACAGATGCAGGCCCCAAAGGTGTACAAGCAGCTCCCACCCCTCCCCCAGACGCAGGTCCCAAGCCCCCCCCCCAAACACAGGCCCCTACAACCAGCACCCAAGCCCCTACCCCCGATGCCAGGCCCAAAGGTGTAGAAGCAGCTCCAAACCTCCTCCCTCAACCCAGGCTCCAACAGTGTACAAGCAGCTCCCAACCAACCCTCCCCTTCCCCCCGCCTCCCCCCCCTCCCCCCCCCCCCCCCCGCCCGACAATGGCTCCAAAGGAATACAAAGAGCTCCCACCCCTCCCCCAGATGCTGGTCTCAACCCCCCCCACCCCCAGAAGCAGGCCCCAAAGGTGTAGAGTCAGCTCCCAACCCCCTCAGTGCTGGCCCCAAGGGTCTACAAGCAGCTCCCCCCTTGCCCCCAGATACCGGCCCCCAGACACAGACCCCAAAAGCCTAATCACAGGCCCTGAACTCTAGAGGCAGGCTCCAAAACCCAGGACAAAGCCCCAGTGGTTCGAGACAGGGCCCAAATCCCAGACACAGGCCCCAAACGCTAAACATATGCCAAAAAAAGTATTAGTGCTGGTGCCAAATGTTACAGTGTCTGTAAAAAAAAAAAAGCCCAAAAGCCCGAGATGCTCAAGGCTGAGACGTAACTTGGCTTTCTGAATTACTGGAAAGCAGCTTTCATTCTCAGATAATTGTGTGCAGGCTAGATAGGATGGGGCTTCAGGCACCTCTTCACCTGAGGAAACACACTGCCATCAGGCACCGCTGTGCCAGACAAGCTTGTTCTGCTAGAACACGCTACTCAGATGCACTGTGGCATTCAAGTGAACTGCTTTCATGCAAATATAACGACTGATGTTACAACTCACCTTGCCTGTGGCACCTGATGAACAGAAGAGGAAGCCACCGCAGCGCTTCAAAACCATCCCTGCACGTGCCGCTCCTTGTCGCTCTCTGGCCTTATCTCATATCCTTATCCACTTCTGTGGAGAGCCTGCCACGGCACCTGCAAAGCAAGACGGACACCTTTCATAGTCACCTTGTGCTACTTGGTCGTTCTGCTCCAACCCAGCTCATGACCAGCCCCTCTTCTTACACAGCTCTTCAGAGTGCAGTTTGCTCCTTTGAGCCTGTGCGAGACACCTGTGAAAGAAAAAGAAACGCATAGGCCGATGCAGCATCCAAAGACACAGCACAACTAGGTAAGTTACTCTCATCTGCTCCCTTACCTCTGCCGCTTACCAGCCCCCGAGGCAGATGCTTCAATCTACCCTCTTCAAACAGCTACAACACCTCTAAAAGACAAAGAGGGGATGCTTAGAGGAACAGTGAGACAGACCTACAACAACTGCTACATCTGTTCCTCACTCACCTTGCCAGAGGCAGCTCTGCGTGTGACGTCCCAGGTTGTACACTGCGTTACCTAACCCTTACCGTAACCCTTACCCTAACCCTTCTCACCCTTACCATTACCCAAATCCTTACCTTTACTTTTTCCTTACCCTTACTCTTTCCTTTAACCATAACCTTACCCTTACCCTATACCTTACTCCAACCCTTCCCCTTACCTTCCCCTTCCCCTTACACTTAACCTAACCCTTACCCTTCTGCTTCCCCTAAAACATATCCTAACACTTTCCCTTACCCTTACCCTTACCCTAACCCTTTCTATTACCCTTACACTTACTCTTGCCCTAATCCTTGCTTGCACCCTTACACTTATCCTAACCCTTTCCCTTACCCATGCTCAAACCCTTACTCTAACCCTTACCCTGACCCGTACCCTTACCCTTACCCTTAACCTAAGCCTAAACCTTAAACCTTACAGTAAAGCTTACCCTTTCTGCTACACTTACCCTTCGCCTAAATCTAAACCTTACACTTACCCTTAGCCTAACCCTCACCCTTATCATTACCCATACCCTTATTCTTACCCTTACCCTAACCCTTACCTTTACACTTATGGTTACCATTAACCTTACCCTTACCCTAACACTTATCCTTAACCTAACCCTTACCCTAAACCTTACCCCAACCCTTACCCTGACCCTTACATTAACCCTAACCCTTACCCTAAACCTTACACTTACTTTTAACCTTAACCTTACCCTTAACATTAACCTAATACTTACGCATACGTTTTCCTGACTTTAACCCTAAAACTAACCCTAACCATTACCCTAACACTTAACCTTACCCTAACCCTAACCCTAACCCTTACTCTAACCCTTACCCTGACCTGTACCCTTACACTTACACTTACCCTTACCCTTACCCTTATACTTACCCTAATTCTTACCCATACCATAACCCATACCCTAACACATATTTGTACCCTTAACGTTACCGTTAACCTTAACCTTACCCTTACCCTTACTCTATCCGTTACCCTTACGCTTACCCTTAACATAAACCTTACCCTTGACCTTACCCTTACCATAAGCCATACAACAACACTTACATGTACACTTACGCTTGCACTTACCCTAGCAATTACTCGTACAATTACCCTTAACCTTACTATTAAGCTAACCCTAAACCTTACCCTTATCCTAACACTTACCCTTATCCTAAACCTTACCCTTTCTGCTACACTTACCCTTTGCCTAATTCTAAACCTTACCCGAACCCTCACCCTTACCTAAATCTAACTAAAATCTAACCATTACCCTAACCCCTCACCCTTACAATATGCATATTTTTACCCTTTACCTAAACCTTTACCCCAACCCTTACCTTGACCCTTACACTAACCCTAATCCTTACACTAAACCTTACACTTACTCTTAACCTTAACCTTAGCTGTAACCTAATACTTACTCTTACGTTTCCCTCACCCTAACCCTAAAATTAACCCTAACCATTACCCTAACACTTACCCTTACCCTAACCCTTACTCAAACCCTTACAATTACCCGTACTTTTACACATACCCTTACACTTACCCTTACTCTTAAACTTACACTAACCCTTACCCTTAACTAAATCTAACCCTTACACTAAACATCATCCTTACCCTTACCGTTATCCCTTCTCTTACCCTTATCCTAAACATTTCCCAAACCCTTACCCTTACATTAAACCTAACCCTTACCATAACTCTTAACCTTATCCTTAAACTTAACCTAATACTTACCCTTACGTTTCCCTCACCCTAAACCTAAAATTAGCCTAACCATTACCCTAACACTTACCCTTACTCTAACCCTTACCCTGAACTTAAGTGTAAGTGTTAGGATAACGTTAACCTTAAGGGTGACCCTTAAGCTTATCCTTAATGTTTATGGTTAGGTTAAGGGTAATTGTACGAGTAATTACTAGGATAAGTGTAAGCATAAGTGTACACGTAAGTGTTGATGTATGGCTTATGGTAAGGGTAAGGTAAAGGGTAAGGTTTATGTTAAGGGAAAGTGTAAGAGTAACGGATAGAATAAGGGTAAGTGTAACGGTTAAGTGTTAGGGTAATGGTTAGGGTTAATTTTAGGATTAGGGTGAGAAAAATGTAAGGTTAAGTACTAGCTTAAGGTTAAGGGTAAGGTTAAGGTTAAGAGTAAGTGTAAGGTTTAGGTTAAGGGTTAGGGTTAATGTAAGGTTCAGGGAAAGGTTTGGGGTAAGGTTTAGGGTTAGGTTCAGCTTAAGGGTAAGGGTTGGGGTAAGGTTAAGGGTATGGATAAGGATAAGTGTAAGGGATAGGGTAAGGGTAAGGGTTAGCGTAAGGGTAAGATTAATGGTAAGGTTTATGTTAAGGGTAAGCGTAAGGGTAACGGATAGAGTAAGGGTAAGGGTAACGGTAAGGTTAAGGGTACAAATATGTGTTAGGGTATGGGTTATGGTATGGGTAAGAGTTAGGGTAATGTAAGGGTAAGGGTGAGTGTAAGGGTATGGGTCAGGGTAAGGGTTAGAGTAAGGGTTAGGGTTAGGGTAAGGGTAAGTGTTAGAATAATGGTTAGGGTTAATTTTAGGGTTAGGGTGAGGGAAACGTAAGGGTTAAGGTAAGGGTAAGTGTAAGGTTTAGATTTAGGCTAATGGTAAATGTAGCAGAAAGGGTAAGGTTTACGATAAGGGTAAGTGTTAGGGTAAGGGTAAGGTTTAGGGTAACATAAAGGGTAAGGATTACGGTAAGGGTAAGGGTACAGGTAGAATTTGTTAGAATATGGCTTATGGTAAGGGTAAGGTTTAGGGTAAGAGTAAGTGTAAGTGTATGTGTAAGGGTACGGGTCATTGTAAGGGTTAGAGTAAGGGTTAGGGTAAGGGTAGGTGTTAGGGTAATGGTTAGGGTTAATTTTAGGGTTAGGGTGAGGGAAACGGAAGGGTAAGTATTAGGTTTAGGTTAAGGTTAAGGGTAAGGTTAAGGTTAAGAGTGTAAGTTTTAGGGTAAGGGTAAGGGTTAATGTAAGGGTCAGGGTAAGGGTTAAGGTAAGGGTTAGGGTTAGAGTTAGGTTAAGGTTAATTTTTAGGGTAAGGGTAAGTTGTATGTATAAGGATAAGTGTGAGGGTAAGTGTTAGGGTAAGTGTAAGGATAAGGATAAGTGTACAAGTCAAGGTAAGGTTTAGAGTTAGGATTAGGGTTTGGGTTAGGGTAAGGGTAAGTGTTAGGGTAATGGTTAGGGTTAATTTTAGGTGTAGGGTGACGGATAAGAAAGGGTAAGTAGTAGGTTAAGGTTAAGCGTAAGGTTAAGGTTAAGAGTAAGTGTAAGTTTTAGGGTACGGTTTAGGGTTAATGTAAGGGTCAGGGTAAGTGTTTGGGTAAGATTTAGGGTTAGGGTAAGAGTAAGTATATGGGTAATGGTAAGGGTAAGTGTTAGGGTTAGGGTAAGTGTAAGGTTTAGATTTAGGCTAAGGGTAAGTGTAGCAGAAAGGGTAAGGGTTACGGTAAGTGTAAGTGTAAAGATAAGGTTAAGGTTTAGGCTTACGTTAAGGGTAAGGGTAATGCTTTAGTAAGGGTAAGAGTAAGGGTAAAGGTAAGGGTTACGGTAAGGGTACTGGTAGAAGTATGTGTTAGAGTACGGCTTATGGTAAGGGTACAAGTAGCTCCCCCCCGAGAGACAGGACCCAAAGGTGTACAACCAGTTCCCAACACCCCTGAGACACAGGCCCCAACCGCCCCCCCAGACACAGGGACCCAAATTCTACAAGCAGCTCCCAACCCCTGCCAGGCAGGCCCCCTACCCTATACAAGCAGCTCCCAACCCTCCCCCCCCGCCCCGAGGGAGGCCCCCAAGCCCCCCACAAACACAGGCCCCTACAGTGTACAGGCAGCTCCCAGCCACCCCCAGATGCTGGCCCCAAAGTTGTACAAACAGCTCCCAGCCACCCTGCAGAAACAGATTCCTACATTGTACAAGCAGTTCCCAGCCTGCTAGACACAGGCCCTGACCCCCCACAGATGCAGGCCCCAAAGGTGTACAAGCAGCTCCCACCCCTCCCCCAGACGCAGGTCCCAAGCCCCCCCCCCAAACACAGGCCCCTACAACCAGCACCCAACCCCCTACCCCCGATGCCAGGCCCAAAGGTGTAGAAGCAGCTCCAAACCTCCTCCCTCAACCCAGGCTCCAACAGTGTACAAGCAGCTCCCAACCAACCCTCCCCTTCCCCCCGCCTCCCCCCCCCCCCCCCCCCCCCCCCGCCCGACAATGGCTCCAAAGGAATACAAAGAGCTCCCACCCCTCCCCCAGATGCTGGTCTCAACCCCCCGCCCCCCCCAGAAGCAGGCCCCAAAGGTGTAGAGTCAGCTCCCAACCCCCTCAGTGCTGGCCCCAAGGGTCTACAAGCAGCTCCCCCCTTGCCCCCAGATACCGGCCCCCAGACACAGACCCCAAAAGCCTAATCACAGGCCCTGAACTCTAGAGGCAGGCTCCAAAACCCAGGACAAAGCCCCAGTGGTTCGAGACAGGGCCCAAATCCCAGACACAGGCCCCAAACGCTAAACATATGCCAAAAAAAGTATTAGTGCTGGTGCCAAATGTTACAGACAGGCCCAAAAGCCCGAGATGCTCAAGGCTGAGACGTAACTTGGCTTTCTGAATTACTGGAAAGCAGCTTTCATTCTCAGATAATTGTGTGCAGGCTGATTAAGGAGGTATTGGGGAGGCAAGGACAATCCCCAGACAAGGACTGTATATCTCGAAACAAGACACTGGAACTCATGATAAGGAAGCGGCAGGCGGACAGAGAAACGAATGTAAGGACTATAAATCTCGAAACTGGACATTGGAATTCATTATAAAGATACAACAAACGGGAGAATTAGCAACAACCAGCTCTTGCAATTAAGAAACATGCCAATTCAGCAGATTCCTGACCAAAGGTGAAAAGTACACTGTGAGGAAGACTCGGGGTCTTCCTCCCAAAGACCCCTGCCCACGTCCCAAAGACCCCTGCCCACAATTCTTGGAAGGCTCTGCGCAGGCGCAAGGTGCCAAAAGGCTAATTAGCATGAGAAGCGAGGGAAGGCGGGGATAGGTAATGCATATGTATAGGTGCTTGTAGAATATTGATAGATTGATTGTATAAATTCAAGACTGCTTTCTGCTTTGGGTATGCACGATAGGTGGAGAGATCCCCCGTGCATCCAGCGCTGCAATAAAGAATATACCACTTAAAGGAATTTCGGCTTCGATCTTTGAATCAATTTGGTGACCCAGATGGGACAACCTCTCTGCCGGACCGCAGGACCCGCTGGGAACAGGACTCCCTAGGGTACCCCCGGGATTTCCCGGAGGGACTCCTCGACTCACCGGATCACTGCGGAGGCAGACAAGGACCCCATCATTGTAAGTGAGTATATTCTTTATTCTGGTTTGGTTTTCTGGTAGACCGGTCATCTGGAACTGTCTGTAAGTCAGAAGGTGATCTTCTGCGAGGCAGTGTTTGGTATATACTTTGTGGTTAGCACCATAAGTACATGTTTGGGGACCTTAAGGAAGGAGCTCGCTTTAAGGTCCATCTGGAATTGTGTTGTCTATTTCGGTTTTCTGACTCATGGAGTATGGTATTTAACTCTGGTTATTGTTACTGCGATTTTGGCTATTTTCCTGGTGGTAATAGTAGGTTCGTGGCATTGTTATAAGAAAGATATCGTTACGGTGTTACACAGTTTGGTTTTCTGACTTATCGCATGTGGAATTTGACTCTGACTATTGTTACTGTGATTTTGGCAATATTGCTGGTAATAGTAGTTTTGTGACATCGCTACTGAAAGATATTGCGTGCCCGTATTTTTGTGAGTGATACGTTTTGTGATACGCTTTTGTAAGTAACATGTGTATTCTGAAAGTGTAAACTGGAAACTGGGGGGGCAAACAAGCAGTGAAATTTTAAAGAAAAGTGTGTTAGGCTGTGTTTTAAGTCACTGGAAGGATATTGGAGGATCTGCCGGTGGAAGTGTGAACAGGAAAACATTGATAAAATATCGTAATCAGTGGTGGCCGCTTTATAAGCTGGAATGTGGAGAAAAGTGGCCCCTAAATGGAACTTTGAACTCTAATATTTTGCTACAGTTAATGTTGTTTTTTGAGAAGCAGAACAGGATGAAATGTTGTATACTGATGTTTCAGCATCTTGGTGGGAAAAGGTACGGAATTAAGTTGGCCCCTGACTGAACCTTTGATGTTGGCATTAGAGAAGTACAGGCTGGAGAAAGATAAAGGAAGTGTTAAAAGGGTTGTGGAAAGTGTTAAAGGTGTTTGAAGTTGAATGAGCAGGGAAAGAGGATGTAGGAATGTTAATAGTTCTGCCTCTGCCCGAGGCAGAGATCTTAAAATCATGGGTGTTAGCCCTTTAGGGCAAAGGGACCATGATCGGTCCGGTCCGAGAGAGTTGTCACAGAAACAGAAAAGAGGTCAACTCTTAAAACAACCTGAGTTCATGTGCGAGCTCAGATTGCTGATGGGACCGTTCAGGGAACTGTGGACAATTGCATTCCCCTGACCGACCCCCACTAAGACCCGAATCATCCTGAAAATTATGAACGGTTAAGTAAATACTAAAACCTGGATGAATTGGGAATTGAGAATATGCTTCCAACAAGGTCTAAAAGAAAGCCCTATGGAATTTTTGGACCAACTCTGAAATGTAATGAAAATAAACAAATAAATAAATAAATAAATAAAACAAAACGGTTTGGACCTGGCTTTGCAGGACAAATTGACTAGCCTTTTCCTAGGGTAATCAACCCCTGATTTCAACAGGAATAACGGGGACCTGGGGAATCTACCCTAGCGGATCCTCCACTGGTTATAATGAAGCTAGGGGAGGAATGGAAGTGAAATTTCTTATTGCTATGGGGCAACGTATTCAGTTCTAAATCAAGCATTAATGCCTTCACAGAATTATTATGTTAGGGTAAAAGGTGTGTCGTGGTTTAACCCGGCCGGCAGCTAAACACCACGCAGCTGTTCGCTCCCCCTCCCCCTCCCTCTCTGGGACGGGGGAGAGAAATGGAAAGTGAAGCCCGTGAGTTGAGATAAAGACAGTTTAATAAGACAAAATAATAGTAATAATAATAATAATAATAATAATACAATGATGATAATAGTACCACTACTAATAATGTGTACAAACAAGTAATGCACAATGCAATTGCTCACCACCCGCTGACCGATGCCCAGCCTAACCCCGAGCAGTCCGGCCCCCTCCCCCTGGCTAGCCACCCCTATGTATTGTTTAGCCTGACGTCAGATGCTATGGAATACCCCTTTGGCTAGTTTGGGTCACCTGTCCTGGGTCTGTCCCCTCCCAGCTCTTCCTGCACCCCCAGCCTGCCTGTTGGCAGGACAGAGCAAGAAGCTGAGATGTCCTTGGCTTGGTATAAGCACTGCTCTGCAACAATTAAAACATCGGGGTGTTATCAGCACTCTTCTCATCCTAAGCCAAAACATAGCATTCTACCAGCTACTAGGAAGAAAATTAACTCTGTTCTAACTGAAACCAGGACAAGGTGTAACCAAAAAGGCTTATTTTTGTGAACCTTTGAAGTACAAGTTAGGGAAACAATGGGGCATACACAGATTTTTATCTATGCCTAGCTCCTCATGGGCACTCTTAGGTAGAGATTTATTAGAGCAAGCAGGAGCAGAAATTGTCTTTGAAAAAGGGAAAATGGAATTAAGAAGAGGAGAAGAACAACTAATAAATGTGTTAAGCTTGGCACTACTACAAACTGACCCTAAAAGTGAAATACCTTTAGAGATCACAGATCAAGTATGTCCAGGAGTTTGGGCTACCGAAGTCCCTTGAAGAGCTAAAAATGTGACCTTAATAATTATTAAACTGAAGCCAGGAGAGAAACCCGTTAAGGTTAAGTAATATCCTTTGAGGATAGAAGATAGGAAAGGAATTAAAGAGATAATTGATAAATTTTTACAGTATGGATTATTGCTTGAATGCGAATCAGAATACAATGCACCCATATTGCCAATTAAAAAGGCAGATGATAAAGCTATAGGCTAGTTCAGGATTTGAGGGCCATAAATAAAATCACTGAGGATATACATCCAGTAGTGGCAAACCCTTATACTTTGCTGACTAAATTAAAGAATAGTCAAGTCTGGTTTACCGTACTGGATTTAAAAGATGCCTTCTTCTGCCTAGGCTTAGCCACAGAAAGCCAAAACCTATTCGCCTTTGAATGGGAAAATCCTGATTCAGGCAGAAAGACGCAGCTTACGTGGACATTACTACCTCAAGGATTCAAGAATAGCCCCGCTATTTTTGGAAACCAATTAGCAAGGGAACTCGAAACATGGATACCTCCGGACACTGAAGGTGCTTTGTTACAATATGTAGATGATCTCTTAATAGCTACCGAGACTAAAGGGAGTTGTATTCAATGGACTATAAGTCGTCTTAATTTTCTGGGTTTAAATGGATATCAAGTCTCTTGACAGAAAGTCCAGCTGGCTCAACAAAGTGTGACCTATCTGGGATTTGACATTTCGGAAGGACAACGAGAACTAGGAACTGAACATAAGGAAGTCATTTGCCGGACTCCAGAACCTCAAATGGTAAAGCAGCTACAAACCTTTTTAGGAATGACAGGTTGGTGTCGCCTTTGGATTTATAATTATGGACTATTGGTAAAGCCTCTATGTGAATTGATAAAGATTAACCAGTCAAAGTTAGTCTGGACTGGAGAAGCACAAAAAGTCTTTAAACAACTTAAACAAGAATTGATGATTTTGAAATATCAAGCAATATTGGTAGAACAGGACGACGTGGAAATTGTGATCATTAATATTGTGAATCTAGCCTCTTTTCTTAGTGATGCTCCGGCACGAACTTTGATTCACGATTGTTTAGAAACTATAGAGACTGTGTATTCCAGCCGACCAGACCTTAAGGAGGAGCCCATGGAAGATGCGGAAGAAACTTGGTTCACGGATGGGAGCAGTTTTGTTACGCAAAGACAACGTAAAGCTGGATATGCTATAGCATCTACTCAGCAGGTAATCGAGTCTAAGTCTTTACCTCCTGGAACATCAGCTCAAAAGGCGGAGATAGTTGCTCTCACGAGAGCATTGGAACTGGCAGCGGGAAAAAGGGTAAATATTTGGACAGATTCTAAATATACATTCGGCGTGGTACATGCTCATGGAGCAATTTGGAAAGAACATGGATTGCTGACCGCTCAGTGAAAACACAAAATATGCTGAAGAAATTTTAAAATTGTTAGAGGCTGTAAAACAACCAGAAAAGGTAGCTATCATGCATTGTCAGGGACACCAAAAGGGGAACACCGATTTTGAAATTGGAAAATCGATTGGCAGAGGCTAAGCAGGCAGCTGAAATAACTGAGGTGAAGGCATTGTCTTTGATACCAGACGGTAAAATCCAAACTATATCCAAATTATACAAAAGAAGACTTAAAATTAATTGAAGATTTGAAAGGTAAAATGAAACCAGATGGATGAGTATATTTAAAAGATAACCACATAGTAATACCCTCTAGTTTGACATGGCCCATAGTTCTTACAGAACACAATAAAACGCACTGGGGAGCTGGCACACTGCATAAGAGCCTGAGTCAGACATTAGTGGGACGATATGATAAAACAAGTAACTCAACAATGTAGCATTTGCTTACACAATAACCCCAATACCAAGAATAGAATAAAATTTGGAATAATCGGTAAAGGAAATTATTCGGGGCAACAGTGGCAAATTGATTTTTCAGAACTCCCTAGAAAAGGGGGGTATCATTATTTACTGGTTCTGACTGACACGCTTTCAGGAAGGCCTGAAGCCTTTCCCTGTCGAACAAACAAAGCAAGAGAAGTGGTTAAAGTCTTGTTAAATGAAATAATAGCATGCTTTGGGATTCTAGTAGCAATGTCTTCTGATAGAGTTTCACATTTTTGTGCACAAGTGGTAGAACAGATAAGTAAGATTCTAAAGATAGATTGGCAACTGCATACTCCTTATAGACCACAGGCAAGTGGACAGGTAGAAAAAATGAACCATTTAATTAAACAATAAATAGCTAAAATTGGATAAGAAGCTAATTTGTCATGGCCTCAATCCCTCCCTTTAGCATTACTTGGAATTAGAGTTAAACCTAGAATAAAAGGAAATTTGAGTCCCTTCAAAATCTTATATGGAAGGCCATAGCAATTTCTATTTAGTGGAGAGGACCTAACGCAGTTAGGATCAGAATATTTATATGCTTATATAACTGAACTTCAGAAACAATTAAATAAAGTACATACATTTGTTTTAGGGACCAGGGCTAGAGGGTTGGATCAACCAATCCACCCCTTGAAGCTCGGGGATTATATATATATAAAGACTTTTTCAGGACAACCCCTGCAGGAAAAATGGAAGGAAAGTGGATGGGACCATACCAAGTATTACTGACAACACACACCGCCATGAAGATTAAGAAGCAAGCAGCTTGGATCCACAATTCAAGGGTGAAGAAGGCCCCGGCGAGGATATGGACCACCACTCCAATTGGACCAACAAAATTACGGTTTTCCAGATCCTAATGATTGCAGGGGTGCGGTTCTCGGATTTGGGGTGGGCAACTTGGGATGAGAACTTACACCTGACCTTAATACAAACAATTTCTCAAGTAACTAATAAGACGAACTGTTGGGTATGCACCCATCTGCCACAGCATGGGAATAAGGGTGTATCGTTAATTGGGATTCCCTTGCCTGCAAACTTATCTTGGACTAATTTGTGGGAAAACACGTCTTGGGGTCGAAAATATTAAGCAGTTTTGGAACTAGAAGTGAGTAGCTTCATGCCGTTAGAATCCTATTATGTATGTGTACAAAGGTGTAACCCGCCTAAGGGTATAGGAAAACAGCATTGTATAAATACGGATACTACTTATGTGGGAAATCAGACATCTTGTAATTGAACAATTGATATTAGTACGACTAGCGGCTGGGCAAATTCAACCAGCTGGACGGTTCCAGAAGGAAAAGGGTGGTATTGGCTATGCAATGATACAGCCCGTAAGGTCTTGCCTGAGAATTGGAAGGGAACTTGCACTCTTGGAGCGGTAGTCCCCAATATGACAGTACATGATGTAGTGCCTCGAGGTTACTTGAGAAATCATATGCGGAGAATCAGATGAAAAATTAACAATCCATTGGTAGAGAGACACACCCCTTTTCATAGTTTTGTGCGATGGTTTATCCCATGGTTAGGAGTGAGTGAATTGGAAAAGGCAATAGTTAATATTTCTGCAATTATAAAGAAGTTAGAAAACAAAATTCTGGATGCTATAAAGGCTCAACAAGAAGAGATATCTAGTTTATCACAGGTCGTATTACAAAATCGGATGGCCCTAGACTTGTTACTGGCCACTCAAGGGGGAGTCTGTACAGTAATAAACACAAGTTGTTGTATGTATGTAGATCAGAGTGGAAGGATCTCTACCGACCTGGAAGAAATCTGGAAGCAGACAAGGATCCTACATGAGATCAGTAAAGATGATCTTTCATGGAGTTTTAGTGAACTATGCAATAAGTTAACCTCCTGGTTGCCCAATTTCCAATGGTTGAAACAAGTATTCATTGCTCTAATCGTATTAGTAGTGTTAGGAATATTTGTGTGCATGTTGTTTAGATGCCTGCTTTGTTGTGTTACTGTAAATAATGAAAGTATCTGATGCAAAAGAATTTGCATGGGAAAAGAAAAGGGGGGATTGATTAAGGAGGTATTGGGGAGGCAAGGACAATCCCCAGACAAGGACTGTATATCTCGAAACAAGACACTGGAACTCATGATAAGGAAGCGGCAGGCGGACAGAGAAACGAATGTAAGGACTATAAATCTCGAAACTGGACATTGGAATTCATTATAAAGATACAACAAACGGGAGAATTAGCAACAACCAGCTCTTGCAATTAAGAAACATGCCAATTCAGCAGATTCCTGACCAAAGGTGAAAAGTACACTGTGAGGAAGACTCGGGGTCTTCCTCCCAAAGACCCCTGCCCACGTCCCAGAGACCCCTGCCCACAATTCTTGGAAGGCTCTGCGCAGGCGCAAGGTGCCAAAAGGCTAATTAGCATGAGAAGCGAGGGAAGGCGGGGATAGGTAATGCATATGTATAGGTGCTTGTAGAATATTGATAGATTGATTGTATAAATTCAAGACTGCTTTCTGCTTTGGGTATGCACGATAGGTGGAGAGATCCCCCGTGCATCCAGCGCTGCAATAAAGAATATACCACTTAAAGGAATTTCGGCTTCGATCTTTGAATCAATTTGGCGACCCAGATGGGACAACCTCTCTGCCGGACTGCAGGACCCGCTGGGAACAGGACTCCCTAGGGTACCCCCGGGATTTCCCGGAGGGACTCCTTGACTCACCGGATCACTGCGGAGGCAGACAAGGACCCCATCATTGTAAGTGAGTATATTCTTTATTCTGGTTTGGTTTTCTGGTAGACCGGTCATCTGGAACTGTCTGTAAGTCAGAAGGTGATCTTCTGCGAGGCAGTGTTTGGTATATACTTTGCGGTTAGCACCATAAGTACATGTTTGGGGACCTTAAGGAAGGAGCTCGCTTTAAGGTCCATCTGGAATTGTGTTGTCTCTTTCGGTTTTCTGACTCATGGAGTATGGTATTTAACTCTGGTTATTGTTACTGCGATTTTGGCTATTTTCCTGGTGGTAATAGTAGGTTCGTGGCATTGTTATAAGAAAGATATCGTTACGGTGTTACACAGTTTGGTTTTCTGACTTATCGCATGTGGAATTTGACTCTGACTATTGTTACTGTGATTTTGGCAATATTGCTGGTAATAGTAGTTTTGTGGCATCGCTACTGAAAGATATTGCGTGCCCGTATTTTTGTGAGTGATACGTTTTGTGATACGCTTTTGTAAGTAACATGTGTATTCTGAAAGTGTAAACTGGAAACTGGGGGGGCAAACAAGCAGTGAAATTTTAAAGAAAAGTGTGTTAGGATGTGTTTTAAGTCACTGGAAGGATATTGGAGGATCTGTCGGTGGAAGTGTGAACAGGAAAACATTGATAAAATATCGTAATCAGTGGTGGCCGCTTTATAAGCTGGAATGTGGAGAAAAGTGGCCCCTAAATGGAACTTTAAACTCTAATATTTTGCTACAGTTAATGTTGTTTTTTGAGAAGCAGAACAGGATGAAATGTTGTATACTGATGTTTCAGCATCTTGGTGGGAAAAGGTACGGAATTAAGTTGGCCCCTGACTGAACCTTTGATGTTGGCATTAGAGAAGTACAGGCTGGAGAAAGATAAAGGAAGTGTTAAAAGGGTTGTGGAAAGTGTTAAAGGTGTTTGAAGTTGAATGAGCAGGGAAAGAGGATGTAGGAATGTTAATAGTTCTGCCTCTGCCTGAGGCAGAGATCTTAAAATCATGGGTGTTAGCCCTTTAGGGCAAAGGGACCATGATCGGTCCGGTCCGAGAGAGTTGTCACAGAAACAGAAAAGAGGTCAACTCTTAAAACAACCTGAGTTCATGTGCGAGCTCAGATTGCTGATGGGACCGTTCAGGGAACTGTGGACAATTGCATTCCCCTGACCGACCCCCACTAAGACCCGAATCATCCTGAAAATTATGAACGGTTAAGTAAATACTAAAACCTGGATGAATTGGGAATTGAGAATATGCTTCCAACAAGGTCTAAAAGAAAGCCCTATGGAATTTTTGGACCAACTCTGAAATGTAAGGAAAATAAATAAATAAATAAACAAATAAATCAAAACGGTTTGGACCTGGCGTTGGAGGACAAATTGACTAGCCTTTTCCTAGGGTAATCAACCCCTGATTTCAACAGGAATAACGGGGACCTGGGGAATCTACCCTAGCGGATCCTCCACTGGTTATAATGAAGCTAGGGGAGGAATGGAAGTGAAATTTCTTATTGCTATGGGGCAACGTATTCAGTTCTAAATCAAGCATTAATGCCTTCACAGAATTATTATGTTAGGGTAAAAGGTGTGTCGTGGTTTAACCCGGCCGGCAGCTAAACACCACGCAGCTGTTTGCTCACCCTCCCCCTCCCTCTCTGGGACGGGGGAGAGAAATGGAAAGTGAAGCCCGTGAGTTGAGATAAAGACAGTTTAATAAGACAAAATAATAATAATAATAATAATAATAATAATAATAATAATAATAATAATAATAATACAATGATGATAATAGTACCACTACTAATAATGTGTACAAACAAGTGATGCACAATGCAATTGCTCACCACCCGCTGACCGATGCCCAGCCTAACCCCGAGCAGTCCGGCCCCCTCCCCCTGGCTAGCCACCCCTATGTATTGTTTAGCCTGACGTCAGATGCTATGGAATACCCCTTTGGCTAGTTTGGGTCACCTGTCCTGGGTCTGTCCCCTCCCAGCTCTTACTGCACCCCCAGCCTGCCTGTTGGCAGGACAGAGCAAGAAGCTGAGATGTCCTTGGCTTGGTATAAGCACTGCTCTGCAACAATTAAAACATATGGGCGTTATCAGCACTCTTCTCATCCTAAGCCAAAACATAGCATTCTACCAGCTACTAGGAAGAAAATTAACTCTGTTCTAACTGAAACCAGGACAAGGTGTAACCGAAAAGGCTTATTTTTGTGAACCTTTGAAGTACAAGTTAGGGAAACAATGGGGCATACACAGATTTTTATCTATGCCTAGCTCCTCATGGGCACTCTTAGGTAGAGATTTATTAGAGCAAGCAGGAGCAGAAATTGTCTTTGAAAAAGGGAAAATGGAATTAAGAACAGGAGAAGAACAACTAATAAATGTGTTAAGCTTGGCACTAATACAAACTGACCCTAAAAGTGAAATACCTTTAGAGATCACAGATCAAGTATGTCCAGGAGTTTGGGCTACCGAAGTCCCTGGAAGAGCTAAAAATGTGACCTTAATAATTATTAAACTGAAGCCAGGAGAGAAACCCGTTAAGGTTAAGTAATATCCTTTGAGGATAGAAGATAGGAAAGGAATTAAAGAGATAATTGATAAATTTTTACAGTATGGATTATTGCTTGAATGCGAATCAGAATACAATGCACCCATATTGCCAATTAAAAAGGCAGATGATAAAGCTATAGGCTAGTTCAGGATTTGAGGGCCATAAATAAAATCACTGAGGATATACATCCAGTAGTGGCAAACCCTTATACTTTGCTGACTAAATTAAAGAATAGTCAAGTCTGGTTTACCGTACTGGATTTAAAAGATGCCTTCTTCTGCCTAGGCTTAGCCACAGAAAGCCAAAACCTATTCGCCTTTGAATGGGAAAATCCCGATTCAGGCAGAAAGACGCAGCTTACGTGGACATTACTACCTCAAGGATTCAAGAATAGCCCCGCTATTTTTGGAAACCAATTAGCAAGGGAACTCGAAACATGGATACCTCCGGACACTGAAGGTGCTTTGTTACAATATGTAGATGATCTCTTAATAGCTACCGAGACTAAAGGGAGTTGTATTCAATGGACTATAAGTCGTCTTAATTTTCTGGGTTTAAATGGATATCAAGTCTCTTGACAGAAAGTCCAGCTGGCTCAACAAAGTGTGACCTATCTGGGATTTGACATTTCGGAAGGACAACGAGAACTAGGAACTGAACATAAGGAAGTCATTTGCCGGACTCCAGAACCTCAAATGGTAAAGGAGCTACAAACCTTTTTAGGAATGACAGGTTGGTGTCGCCTTTGGATTTATAATGATGGACTATTGGTAAAGCCTCTATGTGAATTGATAAAGATTAACCAGTCAAAGTTAGTCTGGACTGGAGAAGCACAAAAAGTCTTTAAACAACTTAAACAAGAATTGATGATTTTGAAATATCAAGCAATATTGGTAGAACAGGACGACGTGGAAATTGTGATCATTAATATTGTGAATCTAGCCTCTTTTCTTAGTGATGCTCCGGCACGAACTTTGATTCACGATTGTTTAGAAACTATAGAGACTGTGTATTCCAGCCGACCAGACCTTAAGGAGGAGCCCATGGAAGATGCGGAAGAAACTTGGTTCACGGATGGGAGCAGTTTTGTTACGCAAAGACAACGTAAAGCTGGATATGCTATAGCATCTACTCAGCAGGTAATCGAGTCTAAGCCTTTACCCCCTGGAACATCAGCTCAAAAGGCGGAGATAGTTGCTCTCACGAGAGCATTGGAACTGGCAGCGGGAAAAAGGGTAAATATTTGGACAGATTCTAAATATACATTCGGCGTGGTACATGCTCATGGAGCAATTTGGAAAGAACATGGATTGCTGACCGCTCAGTGAAAACACAAAGTATGCTGAAGAAATTTTAGAATTGTTAGAGGCTGTAAAACAACCAGAAAAGGTAGCTATCATGCATTGTCAGGGACACCAAAAGGGGAACACCGATTTTGAAATTGGAAAATCGATTGGCAGAGGCTAAGCAGGCAGCTGAAATAACTGAGGTGAAGGCATTGTCTTTGATACCAGACGGTAAAATCCAAACTATATCCAAATTATACAAAAGAAGACTTAAAATTAATTGAAGATTTGAAAGGTAAAATGAAACCAGATGGATGAGTATATTTAAAAGATAACCACATAGTAATACCCTCTAGTTTGACATGGCCCATAGTTCTTACAGAACACAATAAAACGCACTGGGGAGCTGGCACACTGCATAAGAGCCTGAGTCAGACATTAGTGGGACGATATGATAAAACAAGTAACTCAACAATGTAGCATTTGCTTACACAATAACCCCAATACCAAGAATAGAATAAAATTTGGAATAATCGGTAAAGGAAATTATTCGGGGCAACAGTGGCAAATTGATTTTTCAGAACTCCCTAGAAAAGGGGGGTATCATTATTTACTGGTTCTGACTGACACGTTGTCAGGAAGGCCTGAAGCCTTTCCCTGTCGAACAAACAAAGCAAGAGAAGTGGTTAAAGTCTTGTTAAATGAAATAATAGCATGCTTTGGGATTCTAGTAGCAATGTCTTCTGATAGAGTTTCACATTTTTGTGCACAAGTGGTAGAACAGATAAGTAAGATTCTAAAGATAGATTGGCAACTGCATACTCCTTATAGACCACAGGCAAGTGGACAGGTAGAAAAAATGAACCATTTAATTAAACAATAAATAGCTAAAATTGGATAAGAAGCTAATTTGTCATGGCCTCAATCCCTCCCTTTAGCATTACTTGGAATTAGAGTTAAACCTAGAATAAAAGGAAATTTGAGTCCCTTCAAAATCTTATATGGAAGGCCATAGCAATTTCTATTTAGTGGAGAGGACCTAACGCAGTTAGGATCAGAATATTTATATGCTTATATAACTGAACTTCAGAAACAATTAAATAAAGTACATACATTTGTTTTAGGGACCAGGGCTAGAGGGTTGGATCAACCAATCCACCCCTTGAAGCTCGGGGATTATATAGATATAAAGACTTTTTCAGGACAACCCCTACAGGAAAAATGGAAGGAAAGTGGATGGGACCATACCAAGTATTACTGACAACACACACCGCCATGAAGATTAAGAAGCAAGCAGCTTGGATCCACAATTCAAGGGTGAAGAAGGCCCCGGCGAGGATATGGACCACCACTCCAATTGGACCAACAAAATTACGGTTTTCCAGATCCTAATGATTGCAGGGGTGCGGTTCTCGGATTTGGGGTGGGCAACTTGGGATGAGAACTTACACCTGACCTTAATACAAACAATTTCTCAAGTAACTAATAAGACGAACTGTTGGGTATGCACCCATCTGCCACAGCATGGGAATAAGGGTGTATCGTTAATTGGGATTCCCTTGCCTGCAAACTTATCTTGGACTAATTTGTGGGAAAACACGTCTTGGGGTCGAAAATATTAAGCAGTTTTGGAACTAGAAGTGAGTAGCTTCATGCCGTTAGAATCCTATTATGTATGTGTACAAAGGTGTAACCCGCCTAAGGGTATAGGAAAACAGCATTGTATAAATACGGATACTACTTATGTGGGAAATCAGACATCTTGTAATTGAACAATTGATATTAGTACGACTAGCGGCTGGGCAAATTCAACCAGCTGGACGGTTCCAGAAGGAAAAGGGTGGTATTGGCTATGCAATGATACAGCCCGTAAGGTCTTGCCTGAGAATTGGAAGGGAACTTGCACTCTTGGAGCGGTAGTCCCCAATATGACAGTACATGATGTAGTGCCTCGAGGTTACTTGAGAAATCATATGCGGAGAATCAGATGAAAAATTAACAATCCATTGGTAGAGAGACACACCCCTTTTCATAGTTTTGTGCGATGGTTTATCCCATGGTTAGGAGTGAGTGAATTGGAAAAGGCAATAGTTAATATTTCTGCAATTATAAAGAAGTTAGAAAACAAAATTCTGGATGCTATAAAGGCTCAACAAGAAGAGATATCTAGTTTATCACAGGTCGTATTACAAAATCGGATGGCCCTAGACTTGTTACTGGCCACTCAAGGGGGAGTCTGTACAGTAATAAACACAAGTTGTTGTATGTATGTAGATCAGAGTGGAAGGATCTCTACCGACCTGGAAGAAATCTGGAAGCAGGCAAGGATCCTACATGAGATCAGTAAAGATGATCTTTCATGGAGTTTTAGTGAACTATGGAATAAGTTAACCTCCTGGTTGCCCAATTTCCAATGGTTGAAACAAGTATTCATTGCTCTAATCGTATTAGTAGTGTTAGGAATATTTGTGTGCATGTTGTTTAGATGCCTGCTTTGTTGTGTTACTGTAAATAATGAAAGTATCTGATGCAAAAGAATTTGCATGGGAAAAGAAAAGGGGGGATTGATTAAGGAGGTATTGGGGAGGCAAGGACAATCCCCAGACAAGGACTGTATATCTCGAAACAAGACACTGGAACTCATGATAAGGAAGCGGCAGGCAGACAGAGAAACGAATGTGAGGACTGTAAATCTCGAAACTGGACATTGGAATTCATTATAAAGATACAACAAACGGGAGAATTAGCAACAACCAGCTCTTGCAATTAAGAAACATGCCAATTCAGCAGATTCCTGACCAAAGGTGAAAAGTACACTGTGAGGAAGACTCGGGGTCTTCCTCCCAAAGACCCCTGCCCACAATTCTTGGAAGGCTCTGCGCAGGCACAAGGTGCCAAAAGGCTAATTAGCATGAGAAGCGAGGGAAGGCGGGGATAGGTAATGCATATGTATAGGTGCTTGTTTCTCGTGCTAATTAGCCTTTTGGCTAATGCTTGTTTCTGAAGTTCAGTTATATAAGCATATAAATATTCTTATCCTAACTGCGTTAGGTCCTCTCCACTAAATAGAAATTGCTATGGCCTTCCATATAAGATTTTGAAGGGACTCAAATTTCCTTTTATTCTAGGTTTAACTCTAATTCCAAGTAATGCTAAAGGGAGGGATTGAGGCCATGACAAATTAGCTTCTTATCCAATTTTAGCTATTTATTGTTTAATTAAATGGTTCATTTTTTCTACCTGTCCACTTGCCTGTGGTCTATAAGGAGTATGCAGTTGCCAATCTATCTTTAGAATCTTACTTATCTGTTCTACCACTTGTGCACAAAAATGTGAAACTCTATCAGAAGACATTGCTACTAGAATCCCAAAGCATGCTATTATTTCATTTAACAAGACTTTAACCACTTCTCTTGCTTTGTTTGTTCGACAGGGAAAGGCTTCAGGCCTTCCTGAAAACGTGTCAGTCAGAACCAGTAAATAATGATACCCCCCTTTTCTAGGGAGTTCTGAAAAATCAATTTGCCACTGTTGCCCCGAATAATTTCCTTTACCGATTATTCCAAATTTTATTCTATCCTTGGTATTGGGGTTACTGTGTAAGCAAATGCTACATTGTTGAGTTACTTGTTTTATCATATCGTCCCACTAATGTCTGACTCAGGCTCTTATGCAGTGTGCCAGCTCCCCAATGCGTTTTATTGTGTTCTGTAAGAACTATGGGCCATGTCAAACTAGAGGGTATTACTATGTGGTTATCTTTTAAATATACTCATCCATCTGGTTTCATTTTACCTTTCAAATCTTCAATTAATTTTAAGTCTTCTTTTGTATAATTTGGATATAGTTTGGATTTTACCGTCTGGTATCAAAGACAATGCCTTCACCTCAGTTATTTCAGCTGCCTGCTTAGCCTCTGCCAATCGATTTTCCAATTTCAAAAGCGGTGTTCCCCTTTTGGTGTCCCTGACAATGCATGATAGCTACCTTTTCTAATTGTTTTACAGCCTCTAACAATTCTAAAATTTCTTCAGCATACTTTGTGTTTTCACTGAGCGGTCAGCAATCCATGTTCTTTCCAAATTGCTCCATGAGCATGTACCACGCCGAATGTATATTTAGAATCTGTCCAAATATTTACCCTTTTTCCCGCTGCCAGTTCCAATGCTCTCGTGAGAGCAACTATCTCCGCCTTTTGAGCTGATGTTCCAGGAGGTAAAGACTTAGACTCGATTACCTGCTGAGTAGATGCTATAGCATATCCAGCTTTACGTTGTCTTTGCGTAACAAAACTGCTCCCATCCGTGAACCAAGTTTCTTCCGCATCTTCCATGGGCTCCTCCTTAAGGTCTGGTCGGCTGGAATACACAGTCTCTATAGTTTCTAAACAATCGTGAATCAAAGTTCGTGCCGGAGCATCACTAAGAAAAGAGGCTAGATTCACAATATTAATGATCACAATTTCCACGTCGTCCTGTTCTACCAATATTGCTTGATATTTCAAAATCATCAATTCTTGTTTAAGTTGTTTAAAGACTTTTTGTGCTTCTCCAGTCCAGACTAACTTTGACTGGTTAATCTTTATCAATTCACATAGAGGCTTTACCAATAGTCCATAATTATAAATCCAAAGGCGACACCAACCTGTCATTCCTAAAAAGGTTTGTAGCTGCTTTACCATTTGAGGTTCTGGAGTCCGGCAAATGACTTCCTTATGTTCAGTTCCTAGTTCTCGTTGTCCTTCCGAAATGTCAAATCCCAGATAGGTCACACTTTGTTGAGCCAGCTGGACTTTCTGTCAAGAGACTTGATATCCATTTAAACCCAGAAAATTAAGACGACTTATAGTCCATTGAATACAACTCCCTTTAGTCTCGGTAGCTATTAAGAGATCATCTACATATTGTAACAAAGCACCTTCAGTGTCCGGAGGTATCCATGTTTCGAGTTCCCTTGCTAATTGGTTTCCAAAAATAGCGGGGCTATTCTTGAATCCTTGAGGTAGTAATGTCCACGTAAGCTGCGTCTTTCTGCCTGAATCGGGATTTTCCCATTCAAAGGCGAATAGGTTTTGGCTTTCTGTGGCTAAGCCTAGGCAGAAGAAGGCATCTTTTAAATCCAGTACGGTAAACCAGACTTGACTATTCTTTAATTTAGTCAGCAAAGTATAAGGGTTTGCCACTACTGGATGTATATCCTCAGTGATTTTATTTATGGCCCTCAAATCCTGAACTAGCCTATAGCTTTATCATCTGCCTTTTTAATTGGCAATATGGGTGCATTGTATTCTGATTCGCATTCAAGCAATAATCCATACTGTAAAAATTTATCAATTATCTCTTTAATTCCTTTCCTATCTTCTATCCTCAAAGGATATTACTTAACCTTAACGGGTTTCTCTCCTGGCTTCAGTTTAATAATTATTAAGGTCACATTTTTAGCTCTTCAAGGGACTTCGGTAGCCCAAACTCCTGGACATACTTGATCTGTGATCTCTAAAGGTATTTCACTTTTAGGGTCAGTTTGTAGTAGTGCCAAGCTTAACACATTTATTAGTTGTTCTTCTCCTCTTCTTAATTCCATTTTCCCTTTTTCAAAGACAATTTCTGCTCCTGCTTGCTCTAATAAATCTCTACCTAAGAGTGCCCATGAGGAGCTAGGCATAGATAAAAATCTGTGTATGCCCCATTGTTTCCCTAACTTGTACTTCAAAGGTTCACAAAAATAAGCCTTTTTGGTTACACCTTGTCCTGGTTTCAGTTAGAACAGAGTTAATTTTCTTCCTAGTAGCTGGTAGAATGCTATGTTTTGGCTTAGGATGAGAAGAGTGCTGATAACACCCCGATGTTTTAATTGTTGCAGAGCAGTGCTTATACCAAGCCAAGGACATCTCAGCTTCTTGCTCTGTCCTGCCAACAGGCAGGCTGGGGGTGCAGGAAGAGCTGGGAGGGGACAGACCCAGGACAGGTGACCCAAACTAGCCAAAGGGGTATTCCATAGCATCTGACGTCAGGCTAAACAATACATAGGGGTGGCTAGCCAGGGGGAGGGGGCCGGACTGCTCGGGGTTAGGCTGGGCATCGGTCAGCGGGTGGTGAGCAATTGCATTGTGCATTACTTGTTTGTACACATTATTAGTAGTGGTACTATTATCATCATTGTATTATTATTATTATTATTATTATTACTATTATTTTGTCTTATTAAACTGTCTTTATCTCAACTCACGGGCTTCACTTTCCATTTCTCTCCCCCGTCCCAGAGAGGGAGGGGGAGGGGGAGCGAACAGCTGCGTGGTGTTTAGCTGCCGGCCGGGTTAAACCACGACACACCTTTTACCCTAACATAATAATTCTGTGAAGGCATTAATGCTTGATTTAGAACTGAATACGTTGCCCCATAGCAATAAGAAATTTCACTTCCATTCCTCCCCTAGCTTCATTATAACCAGTGGAGGATCCGCTAGGGTAGATTCCCCAGGTCCCCGTTATTCCTGTTGAAATCAGGGGTTGATTACCCTAGGAAAAGGCTAGTCAATTTGTCCTGCAAAGCCAGGTCCAAACCGTTTTGTTTTATTTATTTATTTATTTATTTGTTTATTTTCATTACATTTCAGAGTTGGTCCAAAAATTCCATAGGGCTTTCTTTTAGACCTTGTTGGAAGCATATTCTCAATTCCCAATTCATCCAGGTTTTAGTATTTACTTAACCGTTCATAATTTTCAGGATGATTCGGGTCTTAGTGGGGGTCGGTCAGGGGAATGCAATTGTCCACAGTTCCCTGAACGGTCCCATCAGCAATCTGAGCTCGCACATGAACTCAGGTTGTTTTAAGAGTTGACCTCTTTTCTGTTTCTGTGACAACTCTCTCGGACCGGACCGATCATGGTCCCTTTGCCCTAAAGGGCTAACACCCATGATTTTAAGATCTCTGCCTCGGGCAGAGGCAGAACTATTAACATTCCTACATCCTCTTTCCCTGCTCATTCAACTTCAAACACCTTTAACACTTTCCACAACCCTTTTAACACTTCCTTTATCTTTCTCCAGCCTGTACTTCTCTAATGCCAACATCAAAGGTTCAGTCAGGGGCCAACTTAATTCCGTACCTTTTCCCACCAAGATGCTGAAACATCAGTATACAACATTTCATCCTGTTCTGCTTCTCAAAAAACAACATTAACTGTAGCAAAATATTAGAGTTCAAAGTTCCATTTAGGGGCCACTTTTCTCCACATTCCAGCTTATAAAGCGGCCACCACTGATTACGATATTTTATCAATGTTTTCCTGTTCACACTTCCACCGGCAGATCCTCCAATATCCTTCCAGTGACTTAAAACACAGCCTAACACACTTTTCTTTAAAATTTCACTGCTTGTTTGCCCCCCCAGTTTCCAGTTTACACTTTCAGAATACACATGTTACTTACAAAAGCGTATCACAAAACGTATCACTCACAAAAATACGGGCACGCAATATCTTTCAGTAGCGATGTCACAAAACTACTATTACCAGCAATATTGCCAAAATCACAGTAACAATAGTCAGAGTCAAATTCCACATGCGATAAGTCAGAAAACCAAACTGTGTAACACCGTAACGATATCTTTCTTATAACAATGCCACGAACCTACTATTACCACCAGGAAAATAGCCAAAATCGCAGTAACAATAACCAGAGTTAAATACCATACTCCATGAGTCAGAAAACCGAAATAGACAACACAATTCCAGATGGACCTTAAAGCGAGCTCCTTCCTTAAGGTCCCCAAACATGTACTTATGGTGCTAACCACAAAGTATATACCAAACACTGCCTCGCAGAAGATCACCTTCTGACTTACAGACAGTTCCAGATGACCGGTCTACCAGAAAACCAAACCAGAATAAAGAATATACTCACTTACAATGATGGGGTCCTTGTCTGCCTCCGCAGTGATCCGGTGAGTCGAGGAGTCCCTCCGGGAAATCCCGGGGGTACCCTAGGGAGTCCTGTTCCCAGCGGGTCCTGCGGTCCGGCAGAGAGGTTGTCCCATCTGGGTCACCAAATTGATTCAAAGATCGAAGCCGAAATTCCTTTAAGTGGTATATTCTTTATTGCAGCGCTGGATGCACGGGGGATCTCTCCACCTATCGTGCATACCCAAAGCAGAAAGCAGTCTTGAATTTATACAATCAATCTATCAATATTCTACAAGCACCTATACATATGCATTACCTATCCCCGCCTTCCCTCGCTTCTCATGCTAATTAGCCTTTTGGCACCTTGCGCCTGCGCAGAGCCTTCCAAGAATTGTGGGCAGGGGTCTTTGGGACGTGGGCAGGGGTCTTTGGGAGGAAGACCCCGAGTCTTCCTCACAGTGTACTTTTCACCTTTGGTCAGGAATCTGCTGAATTGGCATGTTTCTTAATTGCAAGAGCTGGTTGTTGCTAATTCTCCCGTTTGCTGTATCTTTATAATGAATTCCAATGTCCAGTTTCGAGATTTATAGTCCTTACATTCGTTTCTCTGTCCGCCTGCCGCTTCCTTATCATGAGTTCCAGTGTCTTGTTTCGAGATATACAGTCCTTGTCTGGGGATTGTCCTTGCCTCCCCAATACCTCCTTAATCAGCCTGCACACAATTATCTGAGAATGAAAGCTGCTTTCCAGTAATTCAGAAAGCCAAGTTACGTCTCAGCCTTGAGCATCTCGGGCTTTTGGGCCTGTCTGTAACATTTGGCACCAGCACTAATACTTTTTTTGGCATATGTTTAGCGTTTGGGGCCTGTGTCTGGGATTTGGGCCCTGTCTCGAACCACTGGGGCTTTGTCCTGGGTTTTGGAGCCTGCCTCTAGAGTTCAGGGCCTGTGATTAGGCTTTTGGGGTCTGTGTCTGGGGGCCGGTATCTGGGGGCAAGGGGGGAGCTGCTTGTAGACCCTTGGGGCCAGCACTGAGGGGGTTGGGAGCTGACTCTACACCTTTGGGGCCTGCTTCTGGGGGGGGCGGGGGGTTGAGACCAGCATCTGGGGGAGGGGTGGGAGCTCTTTGTATTCCTTTGGAGCCATTGTCGGGCGGGGGGGGGGGGGGGGGGGGGGGGGAGGCGGGGGGAAGGGGAGGGTTGGTTGGGAGCTGCTTGTACACTGTTGGAGCCTGGGTTGAGGGAGGAGGTTTGGAGCTGCTTCTACACCTTTGGGCCTGGCATCGGGGGTAGGGGGTTGGGTGCTGGTTGTAGGGGCCTGTGTTTGGGGGGGGGGCTTGGGACCTGCGTCTGGGGGAGGGGTGGGAGCTGCTTGTACACCTTTGGGGCCTGCATCTGTGGGGGGTCAGGGCCTGTGTCTAGCAGGCTGGGAACTGCTTGTACAATGTAGGAATCTGTTTCTGCAGGGTGGCTGGGAGCTGTTTGTACAACTTTGGGGCCAGCATCTGGGGGTGGCTGGGAGCTGCCTGTACACTGTAGGGGCCTGTGTTTGTGGGGGGCTTGGGGGCCTCCCTCGGGGCGGGGGGGGAGGGTTGGGAGCTGCTTGTATAGGGTAGGGGGCCTGCCTGGCAGGGGTTGGGAGCTGCTTGTAGAATTTGGGTCCCTGTGTCTGGGGGGGCGGTTGGGGCCTGTGTCTCAGGGGTGTTGGGAACTGGTTGTACACCTTTGGGTCCTGTCTCTCGGGGGGGAGCTACTTGTACCCTTACCATAAGCCGTACTCTAACACATACTTCTACCAGTACCCTTACCGTAACCCTTACCTTTACCCTTACTCTTACCCTTACTAAAGCATTACCCTTACCCTTAACGTAAGCCTAAACCTTAACCTTATCTTTACACTTACACTTACCGTAACCCTTACCCTTTCTGCTACACTTACCCTTAGCCTAAATCTAAACCTTACACTTACCCTAACCCTAACACTTACCCTTACCATTACCCATATACTTACTCTTACCCTAACCCTAAATCTTACCCAAACACTTACCCTGACCCTTACATTAACCCTAAACCGTACCCTAAAACTTACACTTACTCTTAACCTTAACCTTACGCTTAACCTTAACCTACTACTTACCCTTTCTTATCCGTCACCCTACACCTAAAATTAACCCTAACCATTACCCTAACACTTACCCTTACCCTAACCCAAACCCTAATCCTAACTCTAAACCTTACCTTGACTTGTACACTTATCCTTATCCTTACACTTACCCTAACACTTACCCTCACACTTATCCTTATACATACAACTTACCCTTACCCTAAAAATTAACCTTAACCTAACTCTAACCCTAACCCTTACCTTAACCCTTACCCTGACCCTTACATTAACCCTTACCCTTACCCTAAAACTTACACTCTTAACCTTAACCTTACCCTTAACCTTAACCTAAACCTAATACTTACCCTTCCGTTTCCCTCACCCTAACCCTAAAATTAACCCTAACCATTACCCTAACACCTACCCTTACCCTAACCCTTACTCTAACCCTTACAATGACCCGTACCCTTACACATACACTTACACTTACTCTTACCCTAAACCTTACCCTTACCATAAGCCATATTCTAACAAATTCTACCTGTACCCTTACCCTTACCGTAATCCTTACCCTTTATGTTACCCTAAACCTTACCCTTACCCTAACACTTACCCTTATCGTAAACCTTACCCTTTCTGCTACATTTACCATTAGCCTAAATCTAAACCTTACACTTACCCTTACCTTAACCCTTACGTTTCCCTCACCCTAACCCTAAAATTAACCCTAACCATTATTCTAACACTTACCCTTACCCTAACCCTAACCCTTACTCTAACCCTTACCCTGACCCATACCCTTACACTCACCCTTACCCTTACATTACCCTAACTCTTACCCATACCATAACCCATACCCTAACACATATTTGTACCCTTAACCTTACCGTTACCCTTACCCTTACTCTATCCGTTACCCTTACGCTTACCCTTAACATAAACCTTACCATTAATCTTACCCTTACGCTAACCCTTACCCTTACCCTATCCCTTACACTTATCCTTATCCATACCCTTAACCTTACCCCAACCCTTACCCTTAAGCTGAACCTAACCCTAAACCTTACCCCAAACCTTTCCCTGAACCTTACATTAACCCTAACCCTTAACCTAAACCTTACACTTACTCTTAACCTTAACCTTACCCTTAACCTTAAGCTAGTACTTAACCTTACATTTTTCTCACCCTAATCCTAAAATTAACCCTAACCATTACCCTAACACTTAACCGTTACACTTACCCTTATTCTATCCGTTACTCTTACACTTTCCCTTAACATAAACCTTACCCTTTACCTTACCCTTACCATAAGCCATACATCAACACTTACGTGTACACTTATGCTTACACTTATCCTAGTAATTACTCGTACAATTACCCTTAACCTAACCATAAACATTAAGGATAAGCTTAAGGGTCACCCTTAAGGTTAACGTTATCCTAACACTTACACTTAAGTTCAGGGTAAGGGTTAGAGTAAGGGTAAGTGTTAGGGTAATGGTTAGGCTAATTTTAGGTTTAGGGTGAGGGAAACGTAAGGGTAAGTATTAGGTTAAGTTTAAGGATAAGGTTAAGAGTTATGGTAAGGGTTAGGTTTAATGTAAGGGTAAGGGTTTGGGAAATGTTTAGGATAAGGGTAAGAGAAGGGATAACGGTAAGGGTAAGGATGATGTTTAGTGTAAGGGTTAGATTTAGTTAAGGGTAAGGGTTAGTGTAAGTTTAAGAGTAAGGGTAAGTGTAAGGGTATGTGTAAAAGTACGGGTAATTGTAAGGGTTTGAGTAAGGGTTAGGGTAAGGGTAAGTGTTAGGGTAATGGTTAGGGTTAATTTTAGGGTTAGGGTGAGGGAAACGTAAGAGTAAGTATTAGGTTACAGCTAAGGTTAAGGTTAAGAGTAAGTGTAAGGTTTAGTGTAAGGATTAGGGTTAGTGTAAGGGTCAAGGTAAGGGTTGGGGTAAAGGTTTAGGTAAAGGGTAAAAATATGCATATTGTAAGGGTGAGGGGTTAGGGTAATGGTTAGATTTTAGTTAGATTTAGGTAAGGGTGAGGGTTCGGGTAAGGTTTAGAATTAGGCAAAGGGTAAGTGTAGCAGAAAGGGTAAGGTTTAGGATAAGGGTAAGTGTTAGGATAAGGGTAAGGTTTAGGGTTAGCTTAATAGTAAGGTTAAGGGTAATTGTACGAGTAATTGCTAGGGTAAGTGCAAGCGTAAGTGTACATGTAAGTGTTGTTGTATGGCTTATGGTAAGGGTAAGGTCAAGGGTAAGGTTTATGTTAAGGGTAAGCGTAAGGGTAACGGATAGAGTAAGGGTAAGGGTAAGGTTAAGGTTAACGGTAACGTTAAGGGTACAAATATGTGTTAGGGTATGGGTTATGGTATGGGTAAGAATTAGGGTAAGTATAAGGGTAAGGGTAAGGGTAAGTGTAAGTGTAAGGGTACAGGTCAGGGTAAGGGTTAGAGTAAGGGTTAGGGTTAGGGTTAGGGTAAGGTTAAGTGTTAGGGTAATGGTTAGGGTTAGTTTTAGGGTTAAAGTCAGGAAAACGTATGCGTAAGTATTAGGTTAATGTTAAGGGTAAGGTTAAGGTTAAAAGTAAGTGTAAGGTTTAGGGTAAGGGTTAGGGTTAATGTAAGGGTCAGGGTAAGGGTTGGGGTAAGGTTTAGGGTAAGGGTTAGGTTAAGGATAAGTGTTAGGGTAAGGGTAAGGTTAATGGTAACCATAAGTGTAAAGGTAAGGGTTAGGGTAAGGGTAAGAATAAGGGTATGGGTAATGATAAGGGTGAGGGTTAGGCTAAGGGTAAGTGTAAGGTTTAGATTTAGGCGAAGGGTAAGTGTAGCAGAAAGGGTAAGCTTTACTGTAAGGTTTAAGGTTTAGGCTTAGGTTAAGGGTAAGGGTAAGGGTACGGGTCAGGGTAAGGGTTAGAGTAAGGGTTTGAGCATGGGTAAGGGAAAGGGTTAGGATAAGTGTAAGGGTGCAAGCAAGGATTAGGGCAAGAGTAAGTGTAAGGGTAATAGAAAGGGTTAGGGTAAGGGTAAGGGTAAGGGTAAGGGAAAGTGTTAGGATATGTTTTAGGGGAAGCAGAAGGGTAAGGGTTAGGTTAAGTGTAAGGGGAAGGGGAAGGTAAGGGGAAGGGTTGGAGTAAGGTATAGGGTAAGGGTAAGGTTATGGTTAAAGGAAAGAGTAAGGGTAAGGAAAAAGTAAAGGTAAGGATTTGGGTAATGGTAAGGGTGAGAAGGGTTAGGGTAAGGGTTACGGTAAGGGTTAGGTAACGCAGTGTACAACCTGGGACGTCACACGCAGAGCTGCCTCTGGCAAGGTGAGTGAGGAACAGATGTAGCAGTTGTTGTAGGTCTGTCTCACTGTTCCTCTAAGCATCCCCTCTTTGTCTTTTAGAGGTGTTGTAGCTGTTTGAAGAGGGTAGATTGAAGCATCTGCCTCGGGGGCTGGTAAGCGGCAGAGGTAAGGGAGCAGATGAGAGTAACTTACCTAGTTGTGCTGTGTCTTTGGATGCTGCATCGGCCTATGCTTTTCTTTTTCTTTCACAGGTGTCTCGCACAGGCTCAAAGGAGCAAACTGCACTCTGAAGAGCTGTGTAAGAAGAGGGGCTGGTCATGAGCTGGGTTGGAGCAGAACGACCAAGTAGCACAAGGTGACTATGAAAGGTGTCCGTCTTGCTTTGCAGGTGCCGTGGCAGGCTCTCCACAGAAGTGGATAAGGATATGAGATAAGGCCAGAGAGCGACAAGGAGCGGCACGTGCAGGGATGGTTTTGAAGCGCTGCGGTGGCTTCCTCTTCTGTTCATCAGGTGCCACAGGCAAGGTGGGTTGTAACATCAATCGTTATATTTGCATGAAAGCAGTTCACTTGAATGCCACAGTGCATCTGAGTAGGGTGTTCTAGCAGAACAAGCTTGTCTGGCACAGCGGTGCCTGATGGCAGTGTGTTTCCTCAGGTGCCTGAAGCCCCATCCTATCTAGCCTGCACACAATTATCTGAGAATGAAAGCTGCTTTCCAGTATTTCAGAAAGCCAAGTTACGTCTCAGCCTTGAGCATCTCGGGCTTTTGGGCTTTCTTTTTTTTACAGACACTGTAACATTTGGCACCAGCACTAATACTTTTTTTGGCATATGTTTAGCGTTTGGGGCCTGTGTCTGGGATTTGGGCCCTGTCTCGAACCACTGGGGCTTTGTCCTGGGTTTTGGAGCCTGCCTCTAGAGTTCAGGGCCTGTGATTAGGCTTTTGGGGTCTGTGTCTGGGGTCCGGTATCTGGGGGCAAGGGGGGAGCTGCTTGTAGACCCTTGGGGCCAGCACTGAGGGGGTTGGGAGCTGACTCTACACCTTTGGGGCCTGCTTCTGGGGGTGGGGGGGGTTGAGACCAGCATCTGGGGGAGGGGTGGGAGCTCTTTGTATTCCTTTGGAGCCATTGTCGGGGGGGGGGGGGGGGGGGGGGAGGCGGGGGGAAGGGGAGGGTTGGTTGGGAGCTGCTTGTACACTGTTGGAGCCTGGGTTGAGGGAGGAGGTTTGGAGCTGCTTCTACACCTTTGGGCCTGGCATCGGGGGTAGGGGGTTGGGTGCTGGTTGTAGGGGCCTGTGTTTGGGGGGGGGCTTGGGACCTGCGTCTGGGGGAGGGGTGGGAGCTGCTTGTACACCTTTGGGGCCTGCATCTGTGGGGGGTCAGGGCCTGTGTCTAGCGGGCTGGGAACTGCTTGTACAATGTAGGAATCTGTTTCTGCAGGGTGGCTGGGAGCTGTTTGTACAACTTTGGGGCCAGCATCTGGGGGTGGCTGGGAGCTGCCTGTACACTGTAGGGGCCTGTGTTTGTGGGGGGCTTGGGGGCCTCCCTCGGGGGGAGGGGGGGAGGGTTGGGAGCTGCTTGTATAGGGTAGGGGGCCTGCCTGGCAGGGGTTGGGAGCTGCTTGTAGAATTTGGGTCCCTGTGTCTGGGGGGGTGTACTGGGTCTGGCTGGAATGTTAACTTTCCCGGCAGCAGCCCATTCAGTGCCGTACTCTGTACTTGTAGCTGGAACAGCAGTGTTATCACACCAGTGTTGTGTCTACTGCTGAGCAGCAGTGGCACAGCATTGGGCCTTTCTCTAACCCTCCTAGGGGGTGGGCAAAAAAGTGAGGAGAGAAACATCACTAGGGCAGCTGACCTAAACCAATCAAAGGGATATTCCATACCATGTGGTGTCACACTCAGCAATAAAAGGTGGAAACAGGAAGAAGAGGGGAGGGGTGGGCTCTCGTTGAGAAGACGTCGGTCCTCCTCTCGAACACCGGCTGCGTGCGTTGAGGCCTTGCTTCAAGGACGTGGTCAATCATCGCTCATTTGTGGGAAGTAGAGAGTAATTTCTTTCCTCTGCACTTCCATATCGCTTTCATTTATTTTGTTTGTTTGTTTTCCTCCCTTTTTCCCCTTTCCCTTTTATTTCCCCTTAGTTAAATTGTTTAGTTCATGGTAGTCTTTATTTAATTATTATAATTATTTCCCTTTAATTAAATTATCCTTATCTCAACCCGTGAGTTGTTCTTTGCTTTACTTCTCCCCCTCCTTATCTAAAGGAGGGGGAGTGAGAGAGCGGTTGTGGGGTTTAGCTGCCCAGCACGGTAAAACCACCACAGTCCTTTTTGGCGCCCAACGTGGGGCTCGAAGGGTTGAGATAACAATAGAATTGATTAAATGCATACAACTAACACGCTTGCTTGCTAGTAACCATGTACATTGTCCTGTTAATAATAGCTTTGTTCATATGTCATGCAATCCGTGTCATATTCTCCTTTCTCCTATATATCCGATCCGACAAAGTGCTACAATCTGTGTTCACTTTTTTTAATTCGTTGTGCTGCCAAGCACTGACCTTGGGTTTACTCTGGAATTCAGGCTCTGCGCTGTTATCATTTGGGTCCCATGGAAACTATCTTCCAGAGAATATTCAGAACTACACTGCCTTCCTTTTCTCATCTGGACACCAGTTTATTAATAATATCAGGAATGGTACCTTTCCCTTCTTTCACAGTGGGCTAATTACAACAGTTTGGGAGTATTTTGAAGATCCATCTGTAACCCATGTATTGCTATTTCTAATTCTGAATAACAGGTTTCATTTTCTCTCTAAGATTAGTCGATTGTTTAGAAAACTTATTTGGGAATCTGTCCCGAAACAGTCTCGTGGTGAGTGGCACGGTGTGTGGGATGATGTTAGCAGATACCTGTCACGAGTGTCTCCTCCAATAGTTTTGAACTTCACCCCTGAGCAAGTGCTAAATCCTAAAAACTTGGTAGAATGTTTGAGAGTTGTATGTCCTGATCCTGATAATGCCGGAGAACAACAGCTTGCAGCATTGTGCTGGGTCCTGGTTTATTCCTATCAAACACTGTTTAACATCATCCAGCAACTTGAAGAGAGGGAGGAAGTCTCTGAATCTGATGACCAAGTAACACATGCTGTGGCTGACCCAGAGGACCAACCAACTATGGTATCAGTCGCCCCCATAGTCAAGTCAAAACAATGGAAACGGAGGTCAGCTCGTTTAGTAAGGGAAGAAGGCTCTCCTAAGAAGGAGGGAGAAGGGGAATTGGCAGGCACCTCTAAAGCAGAGCCATCACAAAAACAGCAGGAAGACGAGACGGAAATCATAAAGGAATCAGAAATCACTCGATCCTTATCCCTGAGTGAGATGCGAGAAATACGAAAGGATTATGGTCGACGCCCAGGTGAACACATCCTCACTTGGCTGCTCCGATGCTGGGATGCTGGGGCCAGTAGCCTACAATTAGAAGGCAATGAAGCCAAGCAGCTGGGATCCCTCTCTAGAGAAAGGGTAATCGACAAAGTAATCGGGAGAGGAGCACAGGCCCTCAGCCTCTGGAGACGACTCCTGGCAGCTATCAAAGAAAGATATCCCCATAAGGAAGATATTGTGTATCACATAGGCAAGTGGACCACTGTGGATAAAGGTCTCCAACATCTGCGGGAATTAGCTGTGCGGGAGATGATTTATAGTGATTTGGACAATGCCCAGACACCTCAAGACCCTGATGAAGTCCAGTGCACAACATCCATGTGGCGTAAATTTGTGCAGAGTGCACCAGCAGCACATGCCAGTACCCTGGCAGCAATTCACTGGGATGAGGGGATGGGACCAACAATGTATGATGTCTCCTGCCAACTTCAAAAATATGAAGACAATCTCTCTGCTCCACTACAGTCCTGTGTCTCAGCTGTGGAGAAATTGTCTAAAGGACTTGACAAGCTTGTGGAGAAAGTATATTCCCCCTCATCTAGACAGAGTGATACTTCAGCCACTAAGAATCAGCATTCGCCTGCTCAAGAGAGAGAGTACCCAAGACGTACACCACGTGGCACCTTGTGGTTTTATCTGCGTGACCATGGGGAAGATATGAGGAAATGGGATGGTGTACCTACTTCAACCCTAGCTGCTCGGGTACGTGAACTGAAAGGAAATACAGCAGCAAGAAGAGGGGCTCCTAAGAGAAATGCTGCTCCAGTTTCTATTGGGCAGTACCCCAGAGGCAGTAGAAGAGCTGATGTTATTCTTGACCACGATGAAGGGACCTCTACCTCTCATTTGCCAGAATTTGTGCATTTGCAAGAATTAAGTAGCAGACGCTCCAGCCAGGACTAGAGGGGCCCTGCCTCTGGCCAGGTAGAGGAGAGGGATAACCGGATTTATTGGACTGTGTGGATCCGATGGCCTGGAACATCAGAACCACAGGAATACAAAGCTTTAGTGGACACTGGCGCACAATGTACCATAATGCCATCAGGCTACCAAGGGACAGAACTCACCTGTATCTCTGGAGTGACAGGGGGATCCCAACAACTATCTGTACTGGAAGCTGAAGTGAGTCTAACTGGGAATGAGTGGCAAAAGCATCCCATTGTGACTGGCCCAGAGGCTCCGTGCATCCTTGGCATAGACTATCTCAAGAGAGGGTACTTCAAGGATCCAAAAGGATACCGGTGGGCTTTTGGCATAGCTGCTTTGAGCACAGAGAAGATTAGGCAGCTGTCTACCCTGCCTGGCCTTTCAGAAGACCCTTCTGTTGTAGGATTGCTGAAAGTTGAAGAACAACAGGTACCAATTGCTACCACAACGGTGCACCGACGGCAATATCGCACCAACCGAGACTCCCTGATTCCCATCCATGAGTTGGTTCACCGACTGGAGAGTCAGGGAGTAATCAGCAAGACTCGCTCACCCTTTAATAGTCCTATATGGCCAGTACGAAAGTCTAATGGCGAGTGGAGGCTAACAGTGGACTATCGAGGCCTGAATGAAGTCACGCCACCACTGAGTGCTGCAGTGCCAGACATGCTAGAACTTCAGTACGAACTAGAGTCAAAGGCAGCCAAGTGGTATGCCACAATTGATATTGCTAATGCATTTTTCTCCATCCCTTTAGCAGCAGCATGCAGGCCGCAGTTTGCTTTCACTTGGAGGGGCATCCAATACACCTGGAATCGGCTGCCCCAGGGGTGGAAACACAGCCCTACCATTTGCCATGGACTGATCCAGTCTGCACTGGAGCAAGGGGGAGCTCCTGAGCATCTTCAGTACATTGACGACATCCTCGTGTGGGGCAACACAGCAGAAGAAGTTTTTGAGAAAGGGAAGAAAATAATCCAAATTCTCCTGAAAGCTGGTTTTGCCATTAAAAAGAGCAAGGTCAAGGGGCCTACACAGGAAATCCAGTTCTTGGGGGTAAAATGGCAGATGAAGACCTAATCATCAACAGTTCTTATGAACATTTTCCAACAAAGACCTATGGAATGAAAAGATACATCTGCCTATTAATCCTGTCCTGTTAAATCCTTGTCCTGTTAAAGGACAAGGGATAATGATGAGAATGCTTGTATGCTAAAGTATGGGGATCTGAGTGTGACACAAATGTTATGGAATAAGGGGTGGAGGTTGTACTGGGTCTGGCTGGAATGTTAACTTTCCCGGCAGCAGCCCATTCAGTGCCGTACTCTGTACTTGTAGCTGGAACAGCAGTGTTATCACACCAGTGTTGTGTCTACTGCTGAGCAGCAGTGGCACAGCATTGGGCCTTTCTCTAACCCTCCTAGGGGGTGGGCAAAAAAGTGAGGAGAGAAACATCACTAGGGCAGCTGACCTAAACCAATCAAAGGGATATTCCATACCATGTGGTGTCACACTCAGCAATAAAAGGTGGAAACAGGAAGAAGAGGGGAGGGGTGGGCTCTCGTTGAGAAGACGTCGGTCCTCCTCTCGAACACCGGCTGCGTGCGTTGAGGCCTTGCTTCAAGGACGTGGTCAATCATCGCTCATTTGTGGGAAGTAAAGAGTAATTTCTTTCCTCTGCACTTCCATATCGCTTTCATTTATTTTGTTTGTTTGTTTTCCTCCCTTTTTCCCCTTTCCCTTTTATTTCCCCTTAGTTAAATTGTTTAGTTCATGGTAGTCTTTATTTAATTATTATAATTATTTCCCTTTAATTAAATTATCCTTATCTCAACCCGTGAGTTGTTCTTTGCTTTACTTCTCCCCCTCCTTATCTAAAGGAGGGGGAGTGAGAGAGCGGTTGTGGGGTTTAGCTGCCCAGCACGGTAAAACCACCACAGGGGGGGTTGGGGCCTGTGTCTCAGGGGTGTTGGGAACTGGTTGTACACCTTTGGGTCCTGTCTCTCGGGGGGGAGCTACTTGTACACTTTTGGGGTCTGTATTTGAGTGGGGTTGGGAGCTGCTTGTGCACTTTTGGACCTATGTTTAGGGGCGTTGGGAGCTGTTCATGCATTCTAGGTGCCTCCCTTTTGAGAAGGGTTGGGGCCTGCATCTGTGGGTGGTTGGGAGCTGCTTGTACACTATAGGGGCCATGGTCTTGGAGGGGGGTCTGGGCTGTTTATACACCTTTGTGGCCTGTGTTTGGCGAGGGGGGGGGGGTGGGCCTGTGCCTTGGGGAGTTGGGAGGTGCTTGTTCACTCTAGGAGCCTCCATTTGGGGGTCTTTGGGGCCTCCCTTTGAGGGGGAGGGAGTTGGGAGTTGGTTGTACACCTCCGCATCCCATGTCTTGGGGGAGGTGGGGGGAGTGGGACCGGTCTCTGAAGGGGCGGGTTGTGAGCTGCTTGTACACCTGTGTCGGGGGGGAGGGTAGGGGGGTTGGCGGGGGGCGGGCCCGGGTCTTGGGCCAGTGTCTGGGTGGAGTCCAGTTCTTGGGAGGGGGTAGTGGGGTAGGAGCTGCTTGTGGGCAGTTGGGATCTGCATCTGGGTGTGGTTGGTGCCTGCTTCTGTTGGCAGTTTGGGGCCTGCTTGTAGACTTGTGCAGCCTGGGTTTGGGGGCTTTTCTGTAACGTTTGGGGTCTGCATTTTTGCTTTGGGATGCATCTTGAGCTTTTGAGGCCTAGCAGTAGCATTTGGGGCCTGCATCTGGGGCTTTTCTGTAGCATTTTGGTTGCGTATTTGTGATTTGGGGCCTGTATCCAGGGTTTTGCCTTTTTTGTAGTTTCCATCTTTGTGTATGTGTTTTTCGTTGTTGGTTGTCTGGAGTTAGGGGCAGTTTGGGGTTTGGATTAAGGTCAGTGTCATTAGCGTTAGGGGGTTGATAATAAGGGTTAGGGTTGTGGTTAGAGTTGTTAGGTTTAAGGGGAATAAGGATTTCAGGGTAAGGGGATCAAGGTTGTGGGAATCAAAATGTTGTTTTTGCGCAGTTACATCCTGTAGAGGGAAGGAAGGTGGTATTGAGATATGCTTGCAGTGATAAGACAGCTTAACAGTGTGAAATGAGTTCACCTGATTCGTGTCAATATGGAACAATGCTAGGGCCGCATGATATGATGAAAAGTCTGAGAAAACCAGAGTGGTTAATATATATAGTTCTTGTATCTTGCAAAGGAATGGTCCAGCAATTCGGGTCAACAGGGGATAAGAGAACAAAGGGGTTTCAGAATAACTGCTAACTATTACAACTGTTGCATGGGACACTATGCAAGTGTCTGCCATCCAGCCAAGATGGACAAAGGAGATGGACAAGAGAAAAGCCTGGGAGGAAGTCTATGAGCCTTCAGTACGAGCGGCCCCCAGAGGGACCACCGGAGACTGATAACGCATGCACCAGTGGGAGGGTTTGGATTCTGGGAACTAATTAGAATAACCCTGCCTTTTGTAGAAGTAGTAATGAATATGTATTAGCCTAGCAGCATAAAAACCAGCCGCCTGATGTAACTTGTGTGCGTCTTGGTGGAGCAGAGACTCCTGGCGCACCCAGCGCTGCTTGCTTACCTCTATTCATTTAATAAATTGTAAATTTCAATTGCAATCCTATTTGGGACCCAGTCATTTATTACAAGTGGGGGCTCGTCCGGGAGGGCTTTGGTTCCTGATTTCTGGTTTGATCTAGGAGAGGCACCCCCACCATTTGGTGGCTGCTCTTTGAGTCAGGTTGGAACTAATGGCATCTTGAACCTGAATAAAGGTAAACAAAGTTTCTGATTCTTTTTTTCAGCTCCCTTGCCAGCTGCAGCACTATATTTTGCCCGTAATTGTGTGTGTGAAGATCCGAACGAAGATGACGGAGTCGTAAGCATTTAAGGTGTATACCGTTCGGTTGGGTGGGGTCCGGTTGCCTGTGTGTGTAAGAGTGTGACTGAGATGGAACTTAGTTCCGAAGCGATTGTGGAGGTCTTCTAACCGCGTTTTCAATCTCCCGCGAGGGACTTGGCTGATGAAGGACCAAAGGGATTCCTATAGGATTTGTGGGTGTGTGATAGGTCCTCGACCCCCTGCAAGACACTCTTACTAAGGTAACCAAGGGCTGTGGGAATTGCCATAGTAAAATTCCTAGATGGGTCAGACAAAATTGAAGACCAGAGACCAGAAGAAAGGGAACAAATTACCAGTCATACCACCAGAAAGTCCATTAGGAATAACGATTAGAAATTGGAATGATAGGGACCCCAGAAAAGGAAAAAGTAAATTAAAAATGGTCCAGTATTGTGTGACAGAATGGCCAAAGGAGCCTTTAAGACTACATGTCTTTTGGCCTGCTTTTGGATCCTTCAAAGACTGGATTTGCCAGGCCTTAAATATCCATGTTAATTCAAAGGAACCTTTTAGCCAGGAAGAAAGTGATTATGCAGGATTATGGATCAGGAGGACTTCAGGTCCTTTTCCAGCCTCAATATTTACACTAAAAGCAGGTAAGAAATTTGAAGAACAAGAAGAACATGAAAAAGAAAAAGAAGATAAACGTGAGCCGTTGGATAAGCTACCACCTCCATATCCTAACAATCCACCCCCGGCGGCTCCCCCTCCGGTGGCTGTGGTATCGCCACCAGTACCACCGTTGCCCCAGCTTCCACCACCAACAGCACCAGAATTAGACCGACCTCCGGCCGCATGCAGGAGAAGTAGGACGGACGTATCTGAGAGGGCTTCTCTATATCCCTTAAGGGAGGTAACTGGTGTATAACTGGTGCGCGTCTTGGTGGAGCAGAGACTCCTGGCGTACCCAGCACTGTTTGCTTACCTCTATTCATTCAGTGAATTGTAAACTTTGATTGTAATCCTATTTGGGACTTTTATTTATTATAACAGACAACCTTGTAAAACACAGACAACCAGAATCCTTACAGCAATTAGGTGGAAATCACGGCGTAAGACACATTAGCACCTCAAAGAGTAAAAACCTCAAAAGAAATGTGACTTGTAACAGGCCAGCAGCTGTGTATTTTCTGTGAAGCACCAGCTAGATTATGAACCTTGAATAGCACAGTTAAAGGGGAAACAGGGGAGGGTCCCGGTCCTCGGCAGAAAAAAAAAGTGTATAAACTGTGTATGGAATTAGTAGGCACCCTCCTGCTTGTGGGACACCCGCCATTGTAATCTCGAATAACAATGCTACTGTACTGAGATCCTCGACTCAGCCTATGCTATTTGCTACAGATTGATTCAGGGTTTTAAGGTTTCAGGGATTGGGCACTAGGGTTGGGTTTCAGGGTAAGGGGTTTCAGGGTTTATGTTTAGGATTTTAAGGTTTTTAGGGTTGGAGTTTTAACGGTTAGGGTTTTAAGGATTTGGGGGTTAGGGTTTTAAGGGTTTCAGGGTTAGCGTGTTAGGGTATTAGAGTTTTTTGGGTTGTAGTGTTGATATGTTTTTTAGGGTTAGAGTCTTAAGGTTTTATTTTTGGTCAGTTATTTACGGTTAGGGTTTTAAGATCTTTTTTTTTTTTTTTTTTTCAGGTTAGGTTCTCCAGGTCCAGGGTTTTGAGTATCCTAATTTTGGGGGTTTGGATTTTGAGCATCTTAATTTTGGGGGTTAGGCTTTTGTGTGCCCTAATTTTTTGGGATAGGCTTTCAAGCATCCTAAGTAGTTGGGTTAGGGTTTTGAGCATCTTAATATTTTGGGTCTGGGTAATGAGCATCCTCAGTTTTCAGGATAGGGTTTTGAGCATCTTAATGTTTCCAGGATAGGGTTTTGAGCGTCCTAAGTTTTTGGGATAGGTCTTTGAGCTTCCTAATGTTTTCCGGATAGGGTTTGGAGCATCTTAATGTTTTGGGTTTGGGTTTTGAGCGTCCGAATGTTTTTGGGTTAGGGCTTGGAGCATCCTAATGTTTTTGGGTTAGGGCTTTGAGCGTCCTGTTTTCGGGATAGGGTTTGGAGCGTCCTAGTGTTTTCGGGATAGGGTTTTGAGCATCCAAAGTTTTTGGGTTTGGGTTTTGAGTGTCCAAAGTGTTATAAGTTGCCCCCTTAATTAATTTTCAGAGAGCATTGTATTAATCATAGAAAGGAATTTATTGAGTAAGCAAACATCAAGCAAAACAGCACTGCGCAGCCGGGGAGTCTCAGCTCCGCACACGGCACGCACCTCACCCCTGCCAGGGTCCCTTTTTATACCTTGCTAATTCTGGGATTACGCAGCACATCCTGGTATATTCTGCGACTGCGCGCACTGTTGCTGTGTTCCCTCAACATAACCCTAAAATTAACCGTAAACATTACCCTAACACTTATCCTTACCTAACCCTAACCCTAACCCTTACTCTAACTTTTAACCCTGACCCATAACCTTAGACTTCCCCTACCCTTACCCTTACTCTTCCCCTTACCCTAACCCTTACCCTTACACTTACGGTTACCATTAACCTTACCCTTACCCGAACACTTACCCTTACCCTATCCCTTACACTTATCCTTATCCATACAACTTCCGCTTACCCTAACACTTAACCTTAACCTAACCCTAAGCCTAAACCTTACCTGAACCCTTACCCTGACCCTTACATTAACACTAACCCTAAAACTTAACCTTAACCTTACCCTTAACCTTAACCTAATACTTACCCTTACTTTTCCCTCACCCTAACCCTAAAATTAACCCTAACCATTACCCCAACACTTACCCTTACCCTAACCCTTACCCTTACCATAACCCATACTCTAACACATACTTCTACCCGTACCCGTACCCTTACCGTAACCCTTACCCTTACCGTTACCGTTACCCTTACCCTTACCCTATCCCTTACCCTTAACCTAACCCTAAACCTTACCCTTATCCTAACACTTACCCTTACCGTAAACCTTACCCTTTCTGCTACACTTACCCTTCACCTAAATCTAAACCTTACACTTACCCTTAGCCTAACCCTCGCCCTTACCATTACCCATACCCTTATTCTTACCCTTACCCTAACCCTTACCTTTACACTTACGGTTACCATTAACCTTACCCTTACCCTAACACTTATCCTTAACCTAACCCTTACCCTAAACCTTACCCCAACCCTTACCCTGACCCTTACATTAACCCTAACCCTTACCCTAAACCTTACACTTACTTTTAACCTTAACCTTACCCTTAACATTAACCTAATACTTACGCATACGTTTTCCTGACTTTAACCCTTAAACTAACCCTTACCCTAACCCTTACCCTTACCCTAACCCTAACCCTAACCCTAACCCTAACCCTAACCCTAACCCTTACTCTAACCCTTACCCTGACCTGTACCCTTACCCTTATACTTACCCTAATTCTTACCCATACCATAACCCATACCCTAACACATATTTGTACCCTTAACCTTACCGTTACCCTTAACCTTACCCTTACCCTTACTCTATCCGTTACCCTTACGCTTACCCTTAACATAAACCTTACCCTTGACCTTACCCTTACCATAAGCCATACAACAACACTTACATGTACACTTACGCTTACACTTACCCTAGCAATTACTCGTACAATTACCCTTACCCTTACCCTTAACCTAAGCCGAAACCTTAAACCTTACAGTAAACCTTACCCTTTCTGCTACACTTACCCTTAGCCTAAATCTAAACCTTACACTTACCCTTACTGTAACCCTCACCCTTACCGTTGCCAATACCCTTACTCTTACCCTTACCCTAACCCTTCTCCTTACACTTACTGTTACCTTTAACATTACCCTTACCCTAACACTTACACTTATCCTTATCCATACCCTTACCCTTACCCTAATCCTTACCCTTAACCTAACCCTAACCCTAAACCTTACCCCAGCCCTTACCCTGACCCTTACATTAACCCTAACCCTTACCCTAAAACTTACACTTACTCTTAACCTTAACCTTACCCTTAACTATTACCCTAACACTTACCCTTATGTTTCCCTCACCCTAACCCTAAAATTAACCCTAACCATTACCCTAACACTTACCCTTACCCTAACCCTTACCCTTACCATAACCCATACCCTAACACGTACTTGTAGCCTTAACCTTACCATTCGCCTTACCCTTACCTTTACTGTCTCCGTTACCCTTACACTTACACTTAACATAAACCTTAAAGTTAACCTAACCCTTGTCATAAATGGCTCAGGATTCAAATTAGGATTAAATAAAAAAATAGGATTTATTGAAAGAATATAAAGGAATAGAGGTAAGCAAACAGCGCTGGGTGCACCGGGAGTCTCCGCTCCACCAGGACGCACACCGGTTACATCAAGCAGCTGATTTTTATGCTCCTACACTAATACATATTCATTACTACTTCTAAAAAAAATAGATTATTAAAATTAGCTTCCGGGGTGCAGTCCCTCCTACTGGAGCATGCGCAGTCTCCTCTGGGGTCTCTTCTGGGGGTCTCTAGGGGTCTTTCATGCTGAAGGCTCCTAGTCTTCCTCTCCCCCTTTGTACTTACTTGGCACCATACCAAGTTTATAGAACATTCTCTTCAAGACTTGTCTCCCAGCCGTCCTTCAGCTTCTTTTTCCTTCCTCTTAATCTCTCGGCCCCCCTAACCAGATACCAAAGATCCGCATAGTATCCCGTAACAGTCACTAGTTGTTATCAGTTGTTCTGAAACTCCCAGACATCAAACACAAACAGCTTCACGAGTAATTAAAACATTCTTCCCCAGCCATTCACAGACACATCTATAGCAGTGTTAGAAATAGAAGTCCGGAATAACAAACGCAAACAGGTTCATAAATTTAAGGAGTGATAAATTGACTAGAATGAGGGGGAGACTAGGACACACTGCAGCTGAGGTTCAAGAATTAAATTGCCAGTGCAGGGCCCAAAGGCAGACAGGATTCAAACAGAATTGTTCTTTATGGACACGAATTGTTAAAACATTCCTCACAATCCCTTATCTTCTTTTTAACATCCCCAATTCGTGTCTCTTCTGTTATTAATAATTGGATTTCATCAGTTTGTTCTTGGAGGGTCCAATTCTTAAGCATCATAATTGACATATTCCCTTCTTTTTTTAATGAAGTTATTACAAATGTACTATTTATCACCCGGTGTATTAATAATGTAAGACAAGGTATCATACAAGGTACAAATAATAACGTAATTACACCACATAACAATAAAAATAACACTCTTCTGACCCATGGTCCACCAGGCAGCCATGAAAATAAATCCCATTCCATATCCTTCCAGGTTTGTGTTTGCTCGCTCACCTCCCCCCTCCTTCTCTGGGATGGGAGAGAGAAATGGGAAAGTGAAGCCTGTGAGTTGAGTTAAAAACAAGAAGATAATAACAATAATGATGATAGTAGTACTACTAGTAATAATGTGTACGAAACAAGTGATGCACAATGCAATTGCTCACCACCCGCTGTCCGATGCCCAACCTAACCCCGAGCAGTCCGGCCCTCCTCCCAGCCTGCCTGCTGGCAGGACAGTGAGAAGCTGAATTTGGCTTGGTCCTTGGCTTGGTGTAAGCACTGCTCTGTAACAATTAAAAACAATTAAAACATCAGCATATTATTAACATTCTTCTCATCCTAAACCAGAACATAACATTCTATCAGTTACTAGGAAGAAACACCTTTTCATCAATCTTTAAACAGTAATTACTAAAGTTAAATTTTCCACAGACTTCTCCTTCTTGTGCTAGCAAACAGTCCAAAGCTAGGCAATTTTGACACAAAGCAGTTCTCATCTTTATAACTCATTTAGATCAGTTCTCATCATTTATAACTATTTCTATTACAGCTAATAACCTAATTATTCTATTAAGTATATATATACTGAGGTCCTATAGCCCCAGGATCTGTCTTCTGCCCATGTAGCTGGATCATAATAGGCAAACGCCTTCAGGGTCGATTCAGGCTTGTGTTACCGTTCGGCCTGTCAGGGTGATCCAGCTCCTGTAAAACGAATCACAATTTTATATAGGTTTAAAAAAGAGGTTTTTTATGTTATTTTCTCGGGACAACCTGATCTTAGTGTGGGAGAAGTCCGGTCGAGGCCCTCTCATTCGGCAGTCAATACCGATAGGGGTTGCCTCCCTCGGTAGACCATACACACCGCAGTGGAGGGTCCTGCCCCGGTCTTGCCTTCTCCCTTTTCTCCCTTTAGGCTTGTCCCCTTTATTTGGCATCCTTAATACATGCAGAGCCTCGCTGCCAGAATATTAGTTCTCCCTTAGCTTGAGTTTCAGTTGCCCAGGAGCGGACTCAACCCTCCAAGTTTCAGTAGTTACTGGTCCTTTTATTCTGGATGCGTGGGTCCCTTTCTGCAGTTCTCACAGCTGTTTCAGTAGTCAGTAAAACAAGGTACAGTCCCTCACATCGAGGGTTCAGTGATTCTTCCCTCCCGTGGCTGCTTGTTGAAACACTTTATTTTTTATCTTCTGACAAGTTAAATAACAGTTACTTAATTTGCTTTGCCGTATGGCCCTTTCCAGGTTCCTGTAGCAGGATTCATCTGATAGCCTTTCAGGTTGATACAGATTTGACTACAGGGTTTTGGCATTCATCACTATCTCCACAGTTTCACAGCTGGACAGTCACATTCATTTATGTTGCATTCCTTCAGGGGCTCATCACCCCAGTCCTTGCAGTCTCTCTGCTGGTTACACACTTTATTGATATCTATGCATTCTCCACTTCTGCACTTGAATTTGCCAGGTCCAGAGCACTGAATAACATTGTTACAGTTTGCTTCATCAGTGTCATCCAGACAGTCTCTCACACCACTGCACTGCCTACTCCCATGGACACAGTTCACATCTGAACTGGTCTGGCCTACAGGTCCAGGAAGGGCAGTTAATTTCATCTCTTCCATCCTTACAGTAAGGATCTCTATCACATCGCCACAATTCTCTTCATCTTCTCCACTGTCACAGTCTTTTTCACCATCACATTTCCATGACACTGTTCTCATATGACACAGCTCAGCACTTTCGTCAGACCCATCTTCACAATCCAGATCCCCTTCACACTGCCATCTGTTTGGCACACACTGACCACTGTTGCACACAAAGTCAGATTCAGCACACATCTTCTTCACACATCTTCTTCACACAAACACTCTCATCACTGCCATCTGAGCAGTCTTCACATTTTACTCTAGCACCGTCGGCAGCAGTGCACAGTCAGGCGAAGGCGAGCAGCAGGCAGAGCGCCTCGCCTCGCACCGTCACCTGTGTCACTTATACTACTCCTATTACCCATGCTGTTAGTGTCAGTGGCATCCTCCTTTTCTTTTTGCCCCTGACCCACTGACCATTCACCACAAATGGATGAGACACATGATTACTAGTTAGGAAAGAGAGTGTAACGTCTGCTATACGGCTGCAGGCAGTGCCAGCTGCAACCTTAGGTTTGTGAAAGAGCCTGCTGGTGGTCATTTGGCAGTGTAATCTGCGTCTCTGCACTCCTGCCCTGCAATAGAGCTAAGTCGTCATTAGTAACAGTTATAACACCGATCTGGGGACTAATAGTCTTTTTTGCATTGCAAGATAAACCTTTTATAAAAAGAATGCTAGAGTGAAGCAGCACAGCCACTGCTGCCGCTGCCTCCATGGTTACGTCAGACAGGCTGCAGGGTCCTGATGTCCGCCCCTCTGCTCTGTGCCGACTGGCCACACAGTGAGGGTCGGCTACCGGTGTCCACTGACGCCTCTGGTCTCCCGTAGCAACTCGATCTCGGATGTCCCGCAATTACTTCAATTCCCCGCGTTTTCCGGCTTCTGTCCGGTCTATTCTGTTTCTCTCAGAGCCGTCCGTGGCTCTGCAGCGTCTCTCAGGGCTCTCTCCGTCCAGCGGTAGTCCCTCCGTAGTGTCTCGGGTCTCCCAGCGCCACTCCAGTCTCTCGGCGCCGCTCCGGTCTCTCGGCCTGTTCAGGTCTCAGCGAGTCCAGGTCTCGGCCTGTGCAGGCCTCATATGTTGCAGAAAGCATGTCATATCATGCTCCTGCCTTTTTCTTGTCACGGTCAAAACATTTAAGAGCAAAAATAGGATACACAAGATACACAAGATACACTGGGCACCACCACTCAAAACTTGGATAAAACAGCACTTCTTTTCAGTCTGTCAAGCACTTCGTTCGTCTCTGCCCACTCCCCTTGTGGAGAGTACGGAACAACGGATCGGAACTCTGCACTCGCTTTGCAGCAACGCTGCGTCTCACTCACACAGCACAATCGCATACGGAGGCCTCCAGCACATCTCATTCGTACCACAGGAATATAATTTAGAATGATAACCAACCAAACAAGTATTGTCTCTGACTGTGTTCTTCGTGAAGTGACTTGTAACACTTTGTTTCAAACCCTTACATTTACACAAATACTTTCAACACAAAATACATCCAATATGCAAATATTACAATATACAAAATGTCAACACAAAATACATACATAAAAACACATACAATTATTAACACTCCAGTTAGTATCCCTCCAGCAGCTGAAAACATACCGTTTGTCTGCAGTTTCAGGAGATCTTTGCTCCTGCGGTGAGCAGCTGAGAGTGGAGTCCCCTCCGAGCAAAAACGCTCAGGGTGCACCTAGGGGCGTCCGCGCTGCAGCCGATCCCGCAGCCGAGCAGAGTGTCTCCTGCCTGGCTCACCAAAATGACTCACAGAAAGCTGACTCCACAATCAGTAAGATTGTAAAGTAGATATGTTTACTCAGTTCCATGCAGCACGGGGCGGGTAGTCCCACCAAAGTCGTGCACGCCTAACATGGCAAATTGCTCTAGTAAAGAGTTACATATACATGAACATTCCTATACATATACATATTCCTAACCTGTCCCTTTGTGAGCAGTCCTCCTTATCTCAGACCCCTTGATTAAAGTCCGAACCATGAGGTTGTTTTTGATCTGGTTCTCGGGGTCCGAGAGGCTCCTGTTATCTGGTGGTATAAGTGCAGCACAGGCACAAATGTAGCACATATTCATTCTTAATCAATTGCTCTCTAATTTCTAATTCCAATGTTTCAGCTTGCTCTTTTCTGGATCCATGGGTATTCTACTATTAATGTTCAAAGCCTGACAGACCCCGTCCTCCGTGGATCAAAATACATGGGGTCTTAAGAGTTCTTTTGGTCATTCTATCATATAATACAGGATCATTTTTAATTTACTCTTTAATTTTCTGGGGCCCCTATTGTTCCAATTTCTAATCATTATTCGTAATGGACTTATCATAAGCCATACAACAGTAGTTACATGTACACTTACGCTTGCACTTACCCTAGCAATTACTCATACAATTACCCTTAACCTTACTATTAAGCTAACCCTAAACCTTACCCTTATCCTAACACTTACCCTTATCTTAAACCTTACCCTTTTTGCTACACTTACCCTTTGCCTAATTCTAAACCTTACCCTAACCCTCACCCTTACCTTTCCACGACGTGGAAATTGTGATCATTAATATTGTGAATCTAGCCTCTTTTCTTAGTGATGCTCCGGCACGACCTGTGATTCACGATTGTTTAGAAACTATAGAGACTGTGTATTCCAGCCGACCAGACCTTAAGGAGGAGCCCATGGAAGATGCGGAAGAAACTTGGTTCACGGATGGGAGCAGTTTTGTTACGCAAAGACAACGTAAAGCTGGATATGCTATAACAACTACTCAGCAGGTAATCGAGTCTAAGCCTTTACCCCCTGGAACATCAGCTCAAAAGGCGGAGATAGTTGCTCTCACGAGAGCATTGGAACTGGCAGCGGGAAAAAGGGTAAATATTTGGACAGATTCTAAATATACATTCGGCGTGGTACATGCTCATGGAGCAATTTGGAAAGAACATGGATTGCTGACCGCTCAGTGAAAACACAAAGTATGCTGAAGAAATTTTAAAATTGTTAGAGGCTGTAAAACAACCAGAAAAGGTAGCTATCATGCATTGTCAGGGACACCAAAAGGGGAACACCGCTTTTGAAATTGGAAAATCGATTGGCAGAGGCTAAGCAGGCAGCTAAAATAACTGAGGTGAAGGCATTGTCTTTGATACCAGACGGTAAAATCCAAACTATATCCAAATTATACAAAAGAAGACTTAAAATTAATTGAAGATTTGAAAGGTAAAATGAAACCAGATGGATGAGTATATTTAAAAGATAACCACATAGTAATACCCTCTAGTTTGACATGGCCCATAGTTCTTACAGAACACAATAAAACGCATTGGGGAGCTGGCACACTGCATAAGAGCCTGAGTCAGACATTAGTGGGACGATATGATAAAACAAGTAACTCAACAATGTAGCATTTGCTTACACAATAACCCCAATACCAAGAATAGAATAAAATTTGGAATAATCGGTAAAGGAAATTATTCGGGGCAACAGTGGCAAATTGATTTTTCAGAACTCCCTAGAAAAGGGGGGTATCATTATTTACTGGTTCTGACTGACACGCTTTCAGGAAGGCCTGAAGCCTTTTCCTGTCGAACAAACAAAGCAAGAGAAGTGGTTAAAGTCTTGTTAAATGAAATAATACCATGCTTTGGGATTCTAGTAGCAATGTCTTCTGATAGAGTTTCACATTTTTGTGCACAAGTGGTAGAACAGATAAGTAAGATTCTAAAGATAGATTGGCAACTGCATACTCCTTATAGACCACAGGCAAGTGGACAGGTAGAAAAAATGAACCATTTAATTAAACAATAAATAGCTAAAATTGGATAAGAAGCTAATTTGTCATGGCCTCAATCCCTCCCTTTAGCATTACTTGGAATTAGAGTTAAACCTAGAATAAAAGGAAATTTGAGTCCCTTCAAAATCTTATATGGAAGGCCATAGCAATTTCTATTTAGTGGAGAGGACCTAACGCAGTTAGGATCAGAATATTTATATGCTTATATAACTGAACTTCAGAAACAATTAAATAAAGTACATAAATTTGTTTTAGGGACCAGGGCTAGAGGGTTGGATCAACCAATCCACCCCTTGAAGCTCGGGGATTATATATATATAAAGACTTTTTCAGGACAACCCGTGCAGGAAAAATGGAAGGAAAGTGGATGGGACCATACCAAGTATTACTGACAACACACACCGCCATGAAGATTAAGAAGCAAGCAGCTTGGATCCACAATTCAAGGGTGAAGAAGGCCCCGGCGAGGATATGGACCACCACTCCAATTGGACCAACAAAATTACGGTTTTCCAGATCCTAATGATTGCAGGGGTGCGGTTCTCGGATTTGGGGTGGGCAACTTGGGATGAGAACTTACACCTGACCTTAATACAAACAATTTCTCAAGTAACTCATAAGACGAACTGTTGGGTATGCACCCATCTGCCACAGCATGGGAATAAGGGTGTATCGTTAATTGGGATTCCCTTGCCTGCAAACTTATCTTGGACTAATTTGTGGGAAAACACATCTCGGGGTCGAAAATATTAAGCAGTTTTGGAACTAGAAGTGAGTAGCTTCGTGCCGTTAGAATCCTATTATGTATGTGTACAAAGGTGTAACCCGCCTAAGGGTATAGGAAAACAGCATTGTATAAATACGGATACTACTTATGTGGGAAATCAGACATCTTGTAATTGAACAATTGATATTAGTACGACTAGCGGCCGGGCAAATTCAACCAGCTGGACGGTTCCAGAAGGAAAAGGGTGGTATTGGCTATGCAATGATACAGCCCGTAAGGTCTTGCCTGAGAATTGGAAGAGAACTTGCACTCTTGGAGCGGTAGTCCCCAATATGACAGTACATGATGTAGTGCCTCGAGGTTACTTGAGAAATCATATGCGGAGAATCAGATGAAAAATTAACAATCCATTGGTAGAGAGACACACCCCTTTTCATAGTTTTGTGCGATGGTTTATCCCATGGTTAGGAGTGAGTGAATTGGAAAAGGCAATAGTTAATATTTCTGCAATTATAGAGAAGTTAGAAAACAAAATTCTGGATGCTATAAAGGCTCAACAAGAAGAGATATCTAGTTTATCACAGGTAGTATTACAAAATCGGATGGCCCTAGACTTGTTACTGGCCACTCAAGGGGGAGTCTATACAGTAATAAACACAAGTTGTTGTATGTATGTAGATCAGAGTGGAAGGATCTCTACCGACCTGGAAGAAATCTGGAAGCAGACAAGGATCCTACATGAGATCAGTAAAGATGATCTTTCATGGAGTTTTAGTGAACTATGGAATAAGTTAACCTCCTGGTTGCCCAATTTCCAATGGTTGAAACAAGTATTCATTGCTCTAATCGTATTAGTAGTGTTAGGAATATTTGTGTGCATGTTGTTTAGATGCCTGCTTTGTTGTGTTACTGTAAATAATGAAAGTATCTGATGCAAAAGAATTTGCATGGGAAAAGAAAAGGGGGGATTGATTAAGGAGGTATTGGGGAGGCAAGGACAATCCCCAGACAAGGACTGTATATCTCGAAACAAGACACTGGAACTCATGATAAGGAAGCGGCAGGCGGACAGAGAAACGAATGTAAGGACTATAACTCTCGAAACTGGACATTGGAATTCATTATAAAGATACAACAAACGGGAGAATTAGCAACAACCAGCTCTTGCAATTAAGAAACATGCCAATTCAGCAGATTCCTGACCAAAGGTGAAAAGTACACTGTGAGGAAGACTCGGGGTCTTCCTCCCAAAGACCCCTGCCCACGTCCCAAAGACCCCTGCCCACAATTCTTGGAAGGCTCTGCGCAGGCGCAAGGTGCCAAAAGGCTAATTAGCATGAGAAGCGAGGGAAGGCGGGGATAGGTAATGCATATGTATAGGTGCTTGTAGAATATTGATAGATTGATTGTATAAATTCAAGACTGCTTTCTGCTTTGGGTATGCACGATAGGTGGAGAGATCCCCCGTGCATCCAGCGCTGCAATAAAGAATATACCACTTAAAGGAATTTCGGCTTCGATCTTTGAATCAATTTGGCGACCCAGATGGGACAACCTCTCTGCCGGACCGCAGGACCTGCTGGGAACAGGACTCCCTAGGGTACCCCCGGGATTTCCCGGAGGGACTCCTCGACTCACCGGATCACTGCGGAGGCAGACAAGGACCCCATCATTGTAAGTGAGTATATTCTTTATTCTGGTTTGGTTTTCTGGTAGACCGGTCATCTGCAACTGTCTGTAAGTCAGAAGGTGATCTTCTGCGAGGCAGTGTTTGGTATATACTTTGTGGTTAGCACCGTAAGTACATGTTTGGGGACCTTAAGGAAGGAGCTCGCTTTAAGGTCCATCTGGAATTGTGTTGTCTATTTCGGTTTTCTGACTCATGGAGTATGGTATTTAACTCTGGTTATTGTTACTGCGATTTTGGCTATTTTCCTGGTGGTAATAGTAGGTTCGTGGCATTGTTATAAGAAAGATATGGTTACGGTGTTACACAGTTCGGTTTTCTGACTTATCGCATGTGGAATTTGACTCTGACTATTGTTACTGTGATTTTGGCAATATTGCTGGTAATAGTAGTTTTGTGACATCGCTACTGAAAGATATTGCGTGCCCGTATTTTTGTGAGTGATACGTTTTGTGATACGCTTTTGTAAGTAACATGTGTATTCTGAAAGTGTAAACTGGAAACTGGGGGGGCAAACAAGCAGTGAAATTTTAAAGAAAAGTGTGTTAGGATGTGTTTGAAGTCACTGGAAGGATATTGGAGGATCTGCCGGTGGAAGTGTGAACAGGAAAACATTGATAAAATATCGTAATCAGTGGTGGCCGCTTTATAAGCTGGAATGTGGAGAAAAGTGGCCCCTAAATGGAACTTTAAACTCTAATATTTTGCTACAGTTAATGTTGTTTTTTGAGAAGCAGAACAGGATGGAATGTTGTATACTGATGTTTCAGCATCTTGGTGGGAAAAGGTACGGAATTAAGTTGGCCCCTGACTGAACCTTTGATGTTGGCATTAGAGAAGTACAGGCTGGAGAAAGATAAAGGAAGTGTTAAAAGGGTTGTTGAAAGTGTTAAAGGTGTTTGAAGTTGAATGAGCAAGGAAAGAGGATGTAGGAATGTTAATAGTTCTGCCTCTGCCCGAGGCAGAGATCTTAAAATCATGGGTGTTAGCCCTTTAGGGCAAAGGGACCATGATCGGTCCGAGAGAGTTGTCAGAGAAACAGAAAAGAAGTCAACTCTAAAACAACCTGAGTTCATGTGCGAGCTCAGATTGCTGATGGGACCGTTCAGGGAACTGTGGACAATTGCATTCCCCTGACCGACCCCCACTAAGACCCGAATCATCCTGAAAAATATGAACGATTAAGTAAATACTAAAACCTGGATGAATTGGGAATTGAGAATATGCTTCCAACAAGGTCTAAAAGAAAGCCCTATGGAATTTTTGGACCAACTCCGAAATGTAATGAAAATAAACAAATAAATAAATAAATAAATAAAACAAAACAGTTTGGACCTGGCTTTGGAGGACAAATTGACTAGCCTTTTCCTAGGGTAATCAACCCCTGATTTCAACAGGAATAACGGGGACCTGGGGAATCCACCCTAGCGGATCCTCCACTGGTTATAATGAAGCTAGGGGAGGAATGGAAGTGAAATTTCTTATTGCTATGGGGCAACGTATTCAGTTCTAAATCAAGCATTAATGCCTTCACAGAATTATTATGTTAGGGTAAAAGGTGTGTCGTGGTTTAACCCGGCCGGCAGCTAAACACCACGCAGCTGTTCGCTCACCCTCCCCCTCCCTCTCTGGGACAGGGGAGAGAAATGGAAAGTGAAGCCTGTGAGTTGAGATAAAGACAGTTTAATAAGACAAAATAATAATAATAATAATAATAATAATAATAATAATAATAATAATAATAATAATAATAATATTACAATGGTGATAATAGTACCACTACTAATAATGTGTACAAACAAGTGATGCACAATGCAATTGCTCACCACCCGCTGACCGATGCCCAGCCTAACCCCGAGCAGTCCGGCCCCCTCCCCCTGGCTAGCCACCCCTATGTATTGTTTAGCCTGACGTCAGATGCTATGGAATACCCCTTTGGCTAGTTTGGGTCACCTGTCCTGGGTCTGTCCCCTCCCAGCTCTTACTGCACCCCCAGCCTGCCTGTTGGCAGGACAGAGCAAGAAGCTGAGATGTCCTTGGCTTGGTATAAGCACTGCTCTGCAACAATTAAAACATCGGGGTGTTATCAGCACTCTTCTCATCCTAAGCCAAAACATAGCATTCTACCAGCTACTAGGAAGAAAATTAACTCTGTTCTAACTGAAACCAGGACAAGGTGTAACCGAAAAGGCTTATTTTTGTGAACCTTTGAAGTACAAGTTAGGGAAACAATGGGGCATACACAGATTTTTATCTATGCCTAGCTCCTCATGGGCACTCTTAGGTAGGGATTTATTAGAGCAAGTAGGAGCAGAAATTGTCTTTGAAAAAGGGAAAATGGAATTAAGAACAGGAGAAGAACAACTAATAAATGTGTTAAGCTTGGCACTAATACAAACTGACCCTAAAAGTGAAATACCTTTAGAGATCACAGATCAAGTATGTCCAGGAGTTTGGGCTACCGAAGTCCCTGGAAGAGCTAAAAATGTGACCTTAATAATTATTAAATTAAAGCCAGGAGAGAAACCCGTTAAGGTTAAGTAATATCCTTTGAGGATAGAAGATAGGAAAGGAATTAAAGAGATAATTGATCAATTTTTACAGTATGGATTATTGCTTGAATGCGAATCAGAATACAATGCACCCATATTGCCAATTAAAAAGGCAGATGAAAAAGCTATAGGCTAGTTCAGGATTTGAGGGCCATAAATAAAATCACTGAGGATATACATCCAGTAGTGGCAAACCCTTATACTTTGCTGACTAAATTAAAGAATAGTCAAGTCTGGTTTACCGTACTGGATTTAAAAGATGCCTTCTTCTGCCTAGGCTTAGCCACAGAAAGCCAAAACCTATTCGCCTTTGAATGGGAAAATCCCGATTCAGGCAGAAAGACGCAGCTTACGTGGACATTACTACCTCAAGGATTCAAGAATAGCCCCACTATTTTTGGAAACCAATTAGCAAGGGAACTCGAAACATGGATACCTCCGGACACTGAAGGTGCTTTGTTACAATATGTAGATGATCTCTTAATAGCTACCGAGACTAAAGGCAGTTGTATTCAATGGACTATAAGTCGTCTTAATTTTCTGGGTTTAAATGGATATCAAGTCTCTTGACAGAAAGTCCAGCTGGCTCAACAAAGTGTGACCTATCTGGGATTTGACATTTCGGAAGGACAACGAGAACTAGGAACTGAACATAAGGAAGTCATTTGCCGGACTCCAGAACCTCAAATGGTAAAGGAGCTACAAACCTTTTTAGGAATGACAGGTTGGTGTCGCCTTTGGATTTATAATTATGGACTATTGGTAAAGCCTCTATGTGAATTGATAAAGATTAACCAGTCAAAGTTAGTCTGGACTGGAGAAGCACAAAAAGTCTTTAAACAACTTAAACAAGAATTGATGATTTTGAAATATCAAGCAATATTGGTAGAACAGGACGACGTGGAAATTGTGATCATTAATATTGTGAATCTAGCCTCTTTTCTTAGTGATGCTCCGGCACAACCTGTGATTCACGATTGTTTAGAAACTATAGAGACTGTGTATTCCAGCCGAGCAGACCTTAAGGAGGAGCCCATGGAAGATGCGGAAGAAACTTGGTTCACGGATGGGAGCAGTTTTGTTACGCAAAGACAACGTAAAGCTGGATATGCTATAACAACTACTCAGCAGGTAATCGAGTCTAAGCCTTTACCCCCTGGAACATCAGCTCAAAAGGCGGAGATAGTTGCTCTCACGAGAGCATTGGAACTGGCAGCGGGAAAAAGGGTAAATATTTGGACAGATTCTAAATATACATTCGGCGTGGTACATGCTCATGGAGCAATTTGGAAAGAACATGGATTGCTGACCGCTCAGTGAGAACACAAAGTATGCTGAAGAAATTTTAAAATTGTTAGAGGCTGTAAAACAACCAGAAAAGGTAGCTATCATGCATTGTCAGGGACACCAAAAGGGGAACACCGCTTTTGAAATTGGAAAATCGATTGGCAGAGGCTAAGCAGGCAGCTGAAATAACTGAGGTGAAGGCATTGTCTTTGATACCAGACGGTAAAATCCAAACTATATCCAAATTATACAAAAGAAGACTTAAAATTAATTGAAGATTTGAAAGGTAAAATGAAACCAGATGGATGAGTATATTTAAAAGATAACCACATAGTAATACCCTCTAGTTTGACATGGCCCATAGTTCTTACAGAACACAATAAAACGCATTGGGGAGCTGGCACACTGCATAAGAGCCTGAGTCAGACATTAGTGGGACGATATGATAAAACAAGTAACTCAACAATGTAGCATTTGCTTACACAATAACCCCAATACCAAGGATAGAATAAAATTTGGAATAATCGGTAAAGGAAATTATTCGGGGCAACAGTGGCAAATTGATTTTTCAGAACTCCCTAGAAAAGGGGGGTATCATTATTTACTGGTTCTGACTGACACGTTTTCAGGAAGGCCTGAAGCCTTTCCCTGTCGAACAAACAAAGCAAGAGAAGTGGTTAAAGTCTTGTTAAATGAAATAATAGCATGCTTTGGGATTCTAGTAGCAATGTCTTCTGATAGAGTTTCACATTTTTGTGCACAAGTGGTAGAACAGATAAGTAAGATTCTAAAGATAGATTGGCAACTGCATACTCCTTATAGACCACAGGCAAGTGGACAGGTAGAAAAAATGAACCATTTAATTAAACAATAAATAGCTAAAATTGGATAAGAAGCTAATTTGTCATGGCCTCAATCCCTCCCTTTAGCATTACTTGGAATTAGAGTTAAACCTAGAATAAAAGGAAATTTGAGTCCCTTCAAAATCTTATATGGAAGGCCATAGCAATTTCTATTTAGTGGAGAGGACCTAACGCAGTTAGGATCAGAATATTTATATGCTTATATAACTGAACTTCAGAAACAATTAAATAAAGTACATACATTTGTTTTAGGGACCAGGGCTAGAGGGTTGGATCAACCAATCCACCCCTTGAAGCTCGGGGATTATATAGATATAAAGACTTTTTCAGGACAACCCCTACAGGAAAAATGGAAGGAAAGTGGATGGGACCATACCAAGTATTACTGACAACACACACCGCCATGAAGATTAAGAAGCAAGCAGCTTGGATCCACAATTCAAGGGTGAAGAAGGCCCCGGCGAGGATATGGACCACCACTCCAATTGGACCAACAAAATTACGGTTTTCCAGATCCTAATGATTGCAGGGGTGCAGTTCTTGGATTTGGGGTGGGCAACTTGGGATGAGAACTTACACCTGACCTTAATACAAACAATTTCTCAAGTAACTCATAAGACGAACTGTTGGGTATGCACCCATCTGCCACAGCATGGGAATAAGGGTGTATCGTTAATTGGGATTCCCTTGCCTGCAAACTTATCTTGGACTAATTTGTGGGAAAACACATCTTGGGGTCGAAAATATTAAGCAGTTTTGGAACTAGAAGTGAGTAGCTTCGTGCCGTTAGAATCCTATTATGTATGTGTACAAAGGTGTCACCCGCCTAAGGGTATAGGAAAACAGCATTGTATAAATACGGATACTACTTATGTGGGAAATCAGACATCTTGTAATTGAACAATTGATATTAGTACGACTAGCGGCCGGGCAAATTCAACCAGCTGGACGGTTCCAGAAGGAAAAGGGTGGTATTGGCTATGCAATGATACAGCCCGTAAGGTCTTGCCTGAGAATTGGAAGGGAACTTGCACTCTTGGAGCGGTAGTCCCCAATATGACAGTACATGATGTAGTGCCTCGAGGTTACTTGAGAAATCATATGCGGAGAATCAGATGAAAAATTAACAATCCATTGGTAGAGAGACACACCCCTTTTCATAGTTTTGTGCGATGGTTTATCCCATGGTTAGGAGTGAGTGAATTGGAAAAGGCAATAGTTAATATTTCTGCAATTATAGAGAAGTTAGAAAACAAAATTCTGGATGCTATAAAGGCTCAACAAGAAGAGATATCTAGTTTATCACAGGTAGTATTACAAAATCGGATGGCCCTAGACTTGTTACTGGCCACTCAAGGGGGAGTCTGTACAGTAATAAACACAAGTTGTTGTATGTATGTAGATCAGAGTGGAAGGATCTCTACCGACCTGGAAGAAATCTGGAAGCAGACAAGGATCCTACATGAGATCAGTAAAGATGATCTTTCATGGAGTTTTAGTGAACTATGGAATAAGTTAACCTCCTGGTTGCCCAATTTCCAATGGTTGAAACAAGTATTCATTGCTCTAATCGTATTAGTAGTGTTAGGAATATTTGTGTGCATGTTGTTTAGATGCCTGCTTTGTTGTGTTACTGTAAATAATGAAAGTATCTGATGCAAAAGAATTTGCATGGGAAAAGAAAAGGGGGGATTGATTAAGGAGGTATTGGGGAGGCAAGGACAATCCCCAGACAAGGACTGTATATCTCGAAACAAGACACTGGAACTCATGATAAGGAAGCGGCAGGCGGACAGAGAAACAAATGTAAGGACTATAACTCTCGAAACTGGACATTGGAATTCATTATAAAGGTACAACAAACGGGAGAATTAGCAACAACCAGCTCTTGCAATTAAGAAACATGCCAATTCAGCAGATTCCTGACCAAAGGTGAAAAGTACACTGTGAGGAAGACTCGGGGTCTTCCTCCCAAAGACCCCTGCCCACGTCCCAAAGACCCCTGCCCACAATTCTTGGAAGGCTCTGCGCAGGCGCAAGGTGCCAAAAGGCTAATTAGCATGAGAAGCGAGGGAAGGCGGGGATAGGTAATGCATATGTATAGGTGCTTGTAGAATATTGATAGATTGATTGTATAAATTCAAGACTGCTTTCTGCTTTGGGTATGCACGATAGGTGGAGAGATCCCCCGTGCATCCAGCGCTGCAATAAAGAATATACCACTTAAAGGAATTTCGGCTTCGATCTTTGAATCAATTTGGCGACCCAGATGGGACAACCTCTCTGCCGGACCGCAGGACCTGCTGGGAACAGGACTCCCTAGGGTACCCCCGGGATTTCCCGGAGGGACTCCTCGACTCACCGGATCACTGCGGAGGCAGACAAGGACCCCATCATTGTAAGTGAGTATATTCTTTATTCTGGTTTGGTTTTCTGGTAGACCGGTCATCTGGAACTGTCTGTAAGTCAGAAGGTGATCTTCTGCGAGGCAGTGTTTGGTATATACTTTGTGGTTAGCACCGTAAGTACATGTTTGGGGACCTTAAGGAAGGAGCTCGCTTTAAGGTCCATCTGGAATTGTGTTGTCTGTTTCGGTTTTCTGACTCATGGAGTATGGTATTTAACTCTGGTTATTGTTACTGCGATTTTGGCTATTTTCCTGGTGGTAATAGTAGGTTCGTGGCATTGTTATAAGAAAGATATGGTTACGGTGTTACACAGTTCGGTTTTCTGACTTATCGCATGTGGAATTTGACTCTGACTATTGTTACTGTGATTTTGGCAATATTGCTGGTAATAGTAGTTTTGTGACATCGCTACTGAAAGATATTGCGTGCCCGTATTTTTGTGAGTGATACGTTTTGTGATACGCTTTTGTAAGTAACGTGTATTCTGAAAGTGTAAACTGGAAACTGGGGGGGCAAACAAGCAGTGAAATTTTAAAGAAAAGTGTGTTAGGATGTGTTTGAAGTCACTGGAAGGATATTGGAGGATCTGCCGGTGGAAGTGTGAACAGGAAAACATTGATAAAATATCGTAATCAGTGGTGGCCGCTTTATAAGCTGGAATGTGGAGAAAAGTGGCCCCTAAATGGAACTTTAAACTCTAATATTTTGCTACAGTTAATGTTGTTTTTTGAGAAGCAGAACAGGATGGAATGTTGTATACTGATGTTTCAGCATCTTGGTGGGAAAAGGTACGGAATTAAGTTGGCCCCTGACTGAACCTTTGATGTTGGCATTAGAGAAGTACAGGCTGGAGAAAGATAAAGGAAGTGTTAAAAGGGTTGTTGAAAGTGTTAAAGGTGTTTGAAGTTGAATGAGCAAGGAAAGTGGATGTAGGAATGTTAATAGTTCTGCCTCTGCCCGAGGCAGAGATCTTAAAATCATGGGTGTTAGCCCTTTAGGGCAAAGGGACCATGATCGGTCCGAGAGAGTTGTCAGAGAAACAGAAAAGCAGTCAACTCTAAAACAACCTGAGTTCATGTGCGAGCTCAGATTGCTGATGGGACCGTTCAGGGAACTGTGGACAATTGCATTCCCCTGACCGACCCCCACTAAGACCCGAATCATCCTGAAAAATATGAACGATTAAGTAAATACTAAAACCTGGATGAATTGGGAATTGAGAATATGCTTCCAACAAGGTCTAAAAGAAAGCCCTATGGAATTTTTGGACCAACTCCGAAATGTAATGAAAATAAACAAATAAATAAATAAATAAATAAAACAAAACGGTTTGGACCTGGCTTTGGAGGACAAATTGACTAGCCTTTTCCTAGGGTAATCAACCCCTGATTTCAACAGGAATAACGGGGACCTGAGGAATCTACCCTAGCGGATCCTCCACTGGTTATAATGAAGCTAGGGGAGGAATGGAAGTGAAATTTCTTATTGCTATGGGGCAACGTATTCAGTTCTAAATCAAGCATTAATGCCTTCACAGAATTATTATGTTAGGGTAAAAGGTGTGTCGTGGTTTAACCCGGCCGGCAGCTAAACACCACGCAGCTGTTCGCTCACCCTCCCCCTCCCTCTCTGGGACGGGGGAGAGAAATGGAAAGTGAAGCCTGTGAGTTGAGATAAAGACAGTTTAATAAGACAAAATAATAATAATAATAATAATAATAATAATAATAATAATAATAATAGTAATAATAATAATAATAATACAATGATGATAATAGTACCACTACTAATAATGTGTACAAACAAGTGATGCACAATGCAATTGCTCACCACCCGCTGACCGATGCCCAGCCTAACCCCAAGCAGTCCGGCCCCCTCCCCCTGGCTAGCCACCCCTATGTATTGTTTAGCCTGACGTCAGATGCTATGGAATACCCCTTTGGCTAGTTTGGGTCACCTGTCCTGGGTCTGTCCCCTCCCAGCTCTTACTGCACCCCCAGCCTGCCTGTTGGCAGGACAGAGCAAGAAGCTGAGATGTCCTTGGCTTGGTATAAGCACTGCTCTGCAACAATTAAAACATCGGGGTGTTATCAGCACTCTTCTCATCCTAAGCCAAAACATAGCATTCTACCAGCTACTAGGAAGAAAATTAACTCTGTTCTAACTGAAACCAGGACAAGGTGTAACCAAAAAGGCTTATTTTTGTGAACCTTTGAAGTACAAGTTAGGGAAACAATGGGGCACACACAGATTTTTATCTATGCCTAGCTCCTCATGGGCACTCTTAGGTAGAGATTTATTAGAGCAAGTAGGAGCAGAAATTGTCTTTGAAAAAGGGAAAATGGAATTAAGAACAGGAGAAGAACAACTAATAAATGTGTTAAGCTTGGCACTAATACAAACTGACCCTAAAAGTGAAATACCTTTAGAGATCACAGATCAAGTATGTCCAGGAGTTTGGGCTACCGAAGTCCCTGGAAGAGCTAAAAATGTGACCTTAATAATTATTAAATTAAAGCCAGGAGAGAAACCCGTTAAGGTTAAGTAATATCCTTTGAGGATAGAAGATAGGAAAGGAATTAAAGAGATAATTGATCAATTTTTACAGTATGGATTATTGCTTGAATGCGAATCAGAATACAATGCACCCATATTGCCAATTAAAAAGGCAGATGAAAAAGCTATAGGCTAGTTCAGGATTTGAGGGCCATAAATAAAATCACTGAGGATATACATCCAGTAGTGGCAAACCCTTATACTTTGCTGACTAAATTAAAGAATAGTCAAGTCTGGTTTACCGTACTGGATTTAAAAGATGCCTTCTTCTGCCTAGGCTTAGCCACAGAAAGCCAAAACCTATTCGCCTTTGAATGGGAAAATCCCGATTCAGGCAGAAAGACGCAGCTTACGTGGACATTACTACCTCAAGGATTCAAGAATAGCCCCACTATTTTTGGAAACCAATTAGCAAGGGAACTCGAAACATGGATACCTCCGGACACTGAAGGTGCTTTGTTACAATATGTAGATGATCTCTTAATAGCTACCGAGACTAAAGGCAGTTGTATTCAATGGACTATAAGTCGTCTTAATTTTCTGGGTTTAAATGGATATCAAGTCTCTTGACAGAAAGTCCAGCTGGCTCAACAAAGTGTGACCTATCTGGGATTTGACATTTCGGAAGGACAACGAGAACTAGGAACTGAACATAAGGAAGTCATTTGCCGGACTCCAGAACCTCAAATGGTAAAGGAGCTACAAACCTTTTTAGGAATGACAGGTTGGTGTCGCCTTTGGATTTATAATTATGGACTATTGGTAAAGCCTCTATGTGAATTGATAAAGATTAACCAGTCAAAGTTAGTCTGGACTGGAGAAGCACAAAAGGTCTTTAAACAACTTAAACAAGAATTGATGATTTTGAAATATCAAGCAATATTGGTAGAACAGGACGACGTGGAAATTGTGATCATTAATATTGTGAATCTAGCCTCTTTTCTTAGTGATGCTCCGGCACAACCTGTGATTCACGATTGTTTAGAAACTATAGAGACTGTGTATTCCAGCCGAGCAGACCTTAAGGAGGAGCCCATGGAAGATGCGGAAGAAACTTGGTTCACGGATGGGAGCAGTTTTGTTACGCAAAGACAACGTAAAGCTGGATATGCTATAACAACTACTCAGCAGGTAATCGAGTCTAAGCCTTTACCCCCTGGAACATCAGCTCAAAAGGCGGAGATAGTTGCTCTCACGAGAGCATTGGAACTGGCAGCGGGAAAAAGGGTAAATATTTGGACAGATTCTAAATATACATTCGGCGTGGTACATGCTCATGGAGCAATTTGGAAAGAACATGGATTGCTGACCGCTCAGTGAAAACACAAAGTATGCTGAAGAAATTTTAAAATTGTTAGAGGCTGTAAAACAACCAGAAAAGGTAGCTATCATGCATTGTCAGGGACACCAAAAGGGGAACACCGCTTTTGAAATTGGAAAATCGATTGGCAGAGGCTAAGCAGGCAGCTGAAATAACTGAGGTGAAGGCATTGTCTTTGATACCAGACGGTAAAATCCAAACTATATCCAAATTATACAAAAGAAGACTTAAAATTAATTGAAGATTTGAAAGGTAAAATGAAACCAGATGGATGAGTATATTTAAAAGATAACCACATAGTAATACCCTCTAGTTTGACATGGCCCATAGTTCTTACAGAACACAATAAAACGCACTGGGGAGCTGGCACACTGCATAAGAGCCTGAGTCAGACATTAGTGGGACGATATGATAAAACAAGTAACTCAACAATGTAGCATTTGCTTACACAATAACCCCAATACCAAGGATAGAATAAAATTTGGAATAATCGGTAAAGGAAATTATTCGGGGCAACAGTGGCAAATTGATTTTTCAGAACTCCCTAGAAAAGGGGGGTATCATTATTTACTGGTTCTGACTGACACGTTTTCAGGAAGGCCTAAAGCCTTTCCCTGTCGAACAAACAAAGCAAGAGAAGTGGTTAAAGTCTTGTTAAATGAAATAATAGCATGCTTTGGGATTCTAGTAGCAATGTCTTCTGATAGAGTTTCACATTTTTGTGCACAAGTGGTAGAACAGATAAGTAAGATTCTAAAGATAGATTGGCAACTGCATACTCCTTATAGACCACAGGCAAGTGGACAGGTAGAAAAAATGAACCATTTAATTAAACAATAAATAGCTAAAATTGGATAAGAAGCTAATTTGTCATGGCCTCAATCCCTCCCTTTAGCATTACTTGGAATTAGAGTTAAACCTAGAATAAAAGGAAATTTGAGTCCCTTCAAAATCTTATATGGAAGGCCATAGCAATTTCTATTTAGTGGAGAGGACCTAACGCAGTTAGGATCAGAATATTTATATGCTTATATAACTGAACTTCAGAAACAATTAAATAAAGTACATACATTTGTTTTAGGGACCAGGGCTAGAGGGTTGGATCAACCAATCCACCCCTTGAAGCTCGGGGATTATATAGATATAAAGACTTTTTCAGGACAACCTGTGCAGGAAAAATGGAAGGAAAGTGGATGGGACCATACCAAGTATTACTGACAGCACACACCGCCATGAAGATTAAGAAGCAAGCAGCTTGGATCCACAATTCAAGGGTGAAGAAGGCCCCGGCGAGGATATGGACCACCACTCCAATTGGACCAACAAAATTACAGTTTTCCAGATCCTAATGATTGCAGGGGTGCGGTTCTCGGATTTGGGGTGGGCAACTTGGGATGAGAACTTACACCTGACCTTAATACAAACAATTTCTCAAGTAGCTAATAAGACGAACTGTTGGGTATGCACCCATCTGCCACAGCATGGGAATAAGGGTGTATCGTTAATTGGGATTCCCTTGCCTGCAAACTTATCTTGGACTAATTTGTGGGAAAACACATCTTGGGGTCGAAAATATTAAGCAGTTTTGGAACTAGAAGTGAGTAGCTTCGTGCCGTTAGAATCCTATTATGTATGTGTACAAAGGTGTCACCCGCCTAAGGGTATAGGAAAACAGCATTGTATAAATACGGATACTACTTATGTGGGAAATCAGACATCTTGTAATTGAACAATTGATATTAGTACGACTAGCGGCCGGGCAAATTCAACCAGCTGGACGGTTCCAGAAGGAAAAGGGTGGTATTGGCTATGCAATGATACAGCCCGTAAGGTCTTGCCTGAGAATTGGAAGGGAACTTGCACTCTTGGAGCGGTAGTCCCCAATATGACAGTACATGATGTAGTGCCTCGAGGTTACTTGAGAAATCATATCCGGAGAACCAGATGAAAAATTAACAATCCATTGGTAGAGAGACACACCCCTTTTCATAGTTTTGTGCGATGGTTTATCCCATGGTTAGGAGTGAGTGAATTGGAAAAGGCAATAGTTAATATTTCTGCAATTATAGAGAAGTTAGAAAACAAAAATCTGGATGCTATAAAGGCTCAACAAGAAGAGATATCTAGTTTATCACAGGTAGTATTACAAAATCGGATGGCCCTAGACTTGTTACTGGCCACTCAAGGGGGAGTCTGTACAGTAATAAACACAAGTTGTTGTATGTATGTAGATCAGAGTGGAAGGATCTCTACCGACCTGGAAGAAATCTGGAAGCAGACAAGGATCCTACATGAGATCAGTAAAGATGATCTTTCATGGAGTTTTAGTGAACTATGGAATAAGTTAACCTCCTGGTTGCCCAATTTCCAATGGTTGAAACAAGTATTCATTGCTCTAATCGTATTAGTAGTGTTAGGAATATTTGTGTGCATGTTGTTTAGATGCCTGCTTTGTTGTGTTACTGTAAATAATGAAAGTATCTGATGCAAAAGAATTTGCATGGGAAAAGAAAAGGGGGGATTGATTAAGGAGGTATTGGGGAGGCAAGGACAATCCCCAGACAAGGACTGTATATCTCGAAACAAGACACTGGAACTCATGATAAGGAAGCGGCAGGCGGACAGAGAAACGAATGTAAGGACTATAACTTTCGAAACTGGACATTGGAATTCATTATAAAGGTACAACAAACGGGAGAATTAGCAACAACCAGCTCTTGCAATTAAGAAACATGCCAATTCAGCAGATTCCTGACCAAAGGTGAAAAGTACACTGTGAGGAAGACTCGGGGTCTTCCTCCCAAAGACCCCTGCCCATGTCCCAAAGACCCCTGCCCACAATTCTTGGAAGGCTCTGCGCAGGCGCAAGGTGCCAAAAGGCTAATTAGCATGAGAAGCGAGGGAAGGCGGGGATAGGTAATGCATATGTATAGGTGCTTGTAGAATATTGATAGATTGATTGTATAAATTCAAGACTGCTTTCTGCTTTGGGTATGCACGATAGGTGGAGAGATCCCCCGTGCATCCAGCGCTGCAATAAAGAATATACCACTTAAAGGAATTTTGGCTTCGATCTTTGAATCAATTTGGCGACCCAGATGGGACAACCTCTCTGCCGGACCGCAGGACCTGCTGGGAACAGGACTCCCTAGGGTACCCCCGGGATTTCCCGGAGGGACTCCTCGACTCACCGGATCACTGCGGAGGCAGACAAGGACCCCATCATTGTAAGTGAGTATATTCTTTATTCTGGTTTGGTTTTCTGGTAGACCGGTCATCTACAACTGTCTGTAAGTCAGAAGGTGATCTTCTGCAAGGCAGTGTTTGGTATATACTTTGTGGTTAGCACCATAAGTACATGTTTGGGGACCTTAAGGAAGGAGCTCGCTTTAAGGTCCATCTGGAATTGTGTTGTCTGTTTCGGTTTTCTGACTCATGGAGTATGGTATTTAACTCTGGTTATTGTTACTGCAATTTTGGCTATTTTCCTGGTGGTAATAGTAGGTTCGTGGCATTGTTATAAGAAAGATATGGTTACGGTGTTACACAGTTCGGTTTTCTGACTTATCGCATGTGGAATTTGACTCTGACTATTGTTACTGTGATTTTGGCAATATTGCTGGTAATAGTAGTTTTGTGACATCGCTACTGAAAGATATTGCGTGCCCGTATTTTTGTGAGTGATACGTTTTGTGATACGCTTTTGTAAGTAACGTGTATTCTGAAAGTGTAAACTGGAAACTGGGGGGGCAAACAAGCAGTGAAATTTTAAAGAAAAGTGTGTTAGGATGTGTTTGAAGTCACTGGAAGGATATTGGAGGATCTGCCGGTGGAAGTGTGAACAGGAAAACATTGATAAAATATCGTAATCAGTGGTGGCCGCTTTATAAGCTGGAATGTGGAGAAAAGTGGCCCCTAAATGGAACTTTAAACTCTAATATTTTGCTACAGTTAATGTTGTTTTTTGAGAAGCAGAACAGGATGGAATGTTGTATACTGATGTTTCAGCATCTCGGTGGGAAAAGGTACGGAATTAAGTTGGCCCCTGACTGAACCTTTGATGTTGGCATTAGAGAAGTACAGGCTGGAGAAAGATAAAGGAAGTGTTAAAAGGGTTGTTGAAAGTGTTAAAGGTGTTTGAAGTTGAATGAGCAAGGAAAGTGGATGTAGGAATGTTAATAGTTCTGCCTCTGCCCGAGGCAGAGATCTTAAAATCATGGGTGTTAGCCCTTTAGGGCAAAGGGACCATGATCGGTCCGAGAGAGTTGTCAGAGAAACAGAAAAGCAGTCAACTCTAAAACAACCTGAGTTCATGTGCGAGCTCAGATTGCTGATGGGACCGTTCAGGGAACTGTGGACAATTGCATTCCCCTGACCGACCCCCACTAAGACCCGAATCATCCTGAAAAATATGAACGATTAAGTAAATACTAAAACCTGGATGAATTGGGAATTGAGAATATGCTTCCAACAAGGTCTAAAAGAAAGCCCTATGGAATTTTTGGACCAACTCCGAAATGTAATGAAAATAAATAAATAAAACAAAACGGTTTGGACCTGGCTTTGGAGGACAAATTGACTAGCCTTTTCCTAGGGTAATCAACCCCTGATTTCAACAGGAATAACGGGGACCTGGGGAGTCTACCCTAGCGGATCCTCCACTGGTTATAATGAAGCTAGGGGAGGAATGGAAGTGAAATTTCTTATTGATATGGGGCAACGTATTCAGTTCTAAATCAAGCATTAATGCCTTCACAGAATTATTATGTTAGGGTAAAAGGTGTGTCGTAGTTTAACCCGGCCGGCAGCTAAACACCACGCAGCTGTTTGCTCACCCTCCCCCTCCCTCCTCCCCCATCCAGCGCTGCAATAAAGAATATACCACTTAAAGGAATTTCGGCTTCGATCTTTGATCCAAGGCTAGATAGGATGGGGCTTCAGGCACCTCTTCACCTGAGGAAACACACTGCCATCAGGCACCGCTGTGCCAGACAAGCTTGTTCTGCTAGAACACCCTACTCAGATGCACTGTGGCATTCAAGTGAACTGCTTTCATGCAAATATAACGACTGAAGTTACAACCCACCTTGCCTGTGGCACCTGATGAACAGAAGAGTAAGCCACCGCAGCGCTTCAAAACCATCCCTGCACGTGCCGCTCCTTGTCACTCTCTGGCCTTATCCCATATGCTTATCCACTTCTGTGGAGAGCCTGCCACGGCACCTGCAAAGCAAGACAGACACCTTTCATAGTCACCTTGTGCTACTTGGTCGTTCTGCTCCAACCCAGCTCATGACCAGCCCCTCTTCTTACACAGCTCTTCAGAGTGCAGTTTGCTCCTTTGAGCCTGTGCGAGACACCTGTGAAAGAAAAAGAAACGCATAGGCCGATGCAGCATCCAAAGACACAGCACAACTAGGTAAGTTACTCTCATCTGCTCCCTTACCTCTGCCGCTTACCAGCCCCCGAGGCAGATGCTTCAATCTACCCTCTTCAAACAGCTACAACACCTCTAAAAGACAAAGAGGGGATGCTTAGAGGAACAGTGAGACAGACCTACAACACAACAACTGCTACATCTGTTCCTCACTCACCTTGCCAGAGGCAGCTCTGCGTGTGACGTCCCAGGTTGTACACTGCGTTACCTAACCCTTAACGTAACCCTTACCCTAACCCTTCTCACCCTTACCATTACCCAAATCCTTACCTTTACTTTTTCCTTACCCTTACCCTTTCCTTTAACCATAACCTTACCCTTACCCTATTCCTTACTCCAACCCTTCCCCTTACCTTCCCCTTCCCCTTACACTTAACCTAACCCTTACCCTTCTGCTTCCCCTAAAACATATCCTAACACTTTCCCTTACCCTTAAACTTACCCTAACCCTTACTATTACCCGTACAATTACTCTTGCCCTAATCCTTGCTTGCACCCTTACACTTATCCTAACCCTTACCCTTACTCAAACCCTTACTCTAACCCTTACCCTGACCCTTATCCATACCATTACCCTTACCCTTAACCTTACCCTTATCCTAACACTTACCCTAACCCTTAACCTTTCTGCTACACTTACCCTTTTCCTAAGTCTAAACCTTACCCTTACCCTTACCCTTAACCTAAGCCTAAACCTTAAACCTTACCGTAAAGCTTACCCTTTCTGCTACACTTACCCTTAGCCTAAATCTAAACCTTATACTTACCCTTAGCATAACCCTCACCCTTACCATTACCCATACCCTTATCCTTACCCTAAACCTTACCTTTACACTTACGGTTACCATTAACCTTACACTTACCCTAACACTTATCCTTAACCTAACCTTTACCCTAAACCTTACCCCAACCCTTACTCTGACCCTTACATTAACCCTAACCCTTACCCTAAACCTTACACTTACTCTTAACATTAACCTTACACTTAATCTTTAGCTAATACTTAACCTTATGTTTTTCTCACCCTAACCCTATAATTAACCATAACCATTACCCTAACACTTAACCTTACCCTTACAATAAGCCATACAACAACACTTAAATGTACACTTACGCTTACAGTTACCCTAGGAATTACTCGTTCAATTACTCCTACTCTTACCCTTACACTTACCCTTACCCTTACCCTTCTCCATACCATTACCCTTACCCTAAACCTTACACTTACCCTTATCCTTACCCTAACCCTAACCCTAACCCTCACCCTTACCATTAACCATACCCTTACTCTTCTCCTTACCCTAAACCTTACCCCAACCCTTACCCTGACCCTTACATTAACCCTAACTCTTAACCTAAGCCTTACACTTACTCTTAACCTTAACCTTACCATTAACCTTAAGCTAGTACTTAACCTTACATTTTTCTCACCCTAATCCTAAAATTAACCCTAACCATTACCCTAACACTTAACCTTACCCTTACTCTATCTGTTACCCTTACGCTTAACCTTAACATAAACCTTACCCTTAACCTTACCCTTACCATAAGCCATACATCAACACTTACATGTACACTTACGCTTACACTTACCCTAGCAATTACTCGTACAATTACCCTTACCCTTAACCTTAACCTAAGCCGAAACCTTAAACCTTACAGTAAACCTTACCCTTTCTGCTACACTTACCCTTAGCCTAAATCTAAACCTTACACTTACCCTTACTGTAACCCTCACCCTTACCGTTGCCAATACCCTTACTCTTACCCTTACCCTAACCCTTTCTCTAACCCTTACAATTACCCGTACTTTTACACATACCCTTACACTTACCCTTACTCTTAAACTTACACTAACCCTTACCCTTAACTAAATCTAACCCTTACACTAAACATCATCCTTACCCTTACCATTATCCCTTCTCTTACCCTTATCCTAAACGTTTCCCAAACCCTTACGCTTACATTAAACTGAACCCCTACCATAACTCTTAACCTTATCCTTAAACTTAACCTAATACTTACCATTACGTTTCCCTCACCCTAAACCTAAAATTAGCCTAACCATTACGCTAACACTTACACTTACTCTAACCCTTACCCTGAACTGTACCCTTACACTTCCACTTACCCACTTAAGTGTAAGTGTTAGGATAACGTTAACATTAAGTGTGACCCTTTAGCTTATCCTTAGTGTTTATGGTTAGGTTAAGGGTAAGGATAATGGTTTGGTAAGGGTAAGGGTAAGGGTAATTGTACGAGGAATTGCTAGGGTAAGTGTAAGCGTAAGTGTACATGTAAGTGTTGTTGTAGGGCTTATGGTAAGGGTAAGGTCAAGGGTAAGGTTTATGTTAAGGGTAAGCGTAAGGGTAAGGGTAAGGTTAAGGGTAACGGTAAGGTTAAGGATAAGGTTTATGTTAAGGGTAAGCGTAAGGGTAACGGATAGAGTAAGGGTAAGGGTAAGGTTAAGGGTAAGGTTTATGTTAAGGGTAAGCGTAAGGGTAACGGATAGAGTAAGGGTAAGGGTAAGGTTAAGGGTAACGGTAACGTTAAGGGTACAAATATGTGTTAGGGTATGGTTATGGTATGGGTAAGAACTAGGGTAAGTATAAGGGTAAGGGTACGTGTAAGGGTACGGGTCAGGGTAAGGGTTAGAGTAAGGGTTAGGGTTAGGGTAAGGTTAAGTGTTAGGGTAATGGTTAGGGTTAGTTTTAGGGTTAAAGTCAGGAAAACGTATGCGTAAGTATTAGGTTAATGTTAAGGGTAAGGTTAAGGTTAAGAGTAAGTGTAAGGTTTAGGGTAAGGGTTAGGGTTAATGTAAGGGTCAGGGTAAGGGTTGGGGTAAGGTTTAGGGTAAGGGTTAGGTTAAGGATAAGTGTTAGGGTAAGGTTAATGGTAACCGTAAGTGTAAAGGTAAGGGTTAGGGTAAGGGTAAGAATAAGGGTTTGGGTAATGGTAAGGATGAGGGTTAGGATAAGGGTAAGTGTAAGGTTTAGATTTAGGCTACGGGTAAGTGTAGCAGAAAGGGTAAGGTTTACGGTAAGGTTTAAGGTTTAGGCTTAGGTTAAGGTTAAGGGTAAGGGTACGGGTCAGGGTAAGGGTTAGAGTAAGGGTTTGAGTAAGGGTAAGGGTTAGGATAAGTGTAAGGGTGCAAGCAAGGATTAGGGCAAGAGTAAGTGTAAGGGTAATAGTAAGGGTTAGGGTAAGTATAAGGGTAAGGGAAAGTGTTAGGATATGTTTTAGGGGAAGCAGAAGGGTAAGGGTTAGGTTAAGTGTAAGGGGAAGGGGAAAGTAAGGGGAAGGGTTGGAGTAAGGTATAGGGTAAGGGTAAGGTTATGGTTAAAGGAAAGAGTAAGGGTAAGGAAAAAGTAAAGGTAAGGATTTGGGTAATGGTAAGGGTGAGAAGGGTTAGGGTAAGGGTTACGGTAAGGGTTAGGTAATGCAGTGTACAACCTGGGACGTCACACGCAGAGCTGCCTCTGGCAAGGTGAGTGAGGAACAGATGTAGCAGTTGTTGTGTTGTAGGTCTGTCTCACTGTTCCTCTAAGCATCCCCTCTTTGTCTTTTAGAGGTGTTGTAGCTGTTTGAAGAGGGTAGATTGAAGCATCTGCCTCGGGGGCTGGTAAGCGGCAGAGGTAAGGGAGCAGATGAGAGTAACTTACCTAGTTGTGCTGTGTCTTTGGATGCTGCATCGGCCTATGCGTTTCTTTTTCTTTCACAGGTGTCTCGCACAGGCTCAAAGGAGCAAACTGCACTCTGAAGAGCTGTGTAAGAAGAGGGGCTGGTCATGAGCTGGGTTGGAGCAGAACGACCAAGTAGCACAAGGTGACTATGAAAGGTGTCTGTCTTGCTTTGCAGGTGCCGTGGCAGGCTCTCCACAGAAGTGGATAAGCATATGGGATAAGGCCAGAGAGTGACAAGGAGCGGCACGTGCAGGGATGGTTTTGAAGCGCTGCGGTGGCTTCCTCTTCTGTTCATCAGGTGCCACAGGCAAGGTGGGTTGTAACATCAGTCGTTATATTTGCATGAAAGCAGTTCACTTGAACGCCACAGTGCATCTGAGTAGGGTGTTCTAGCAGAACAAGCTTGTCTGGCACAGCAGTGCCTGATGGCAGTGTGTTTCCTCAGGTGAAGAGGTGCCTGAAGCCCCATCTTATCTAGCCTGCACACAATTATCTGAAAATGAAAGCTTCTTTCCAGTAATTCAGAAAGCCAAGTTACGTCTCAGCCTTGAGCATCTCGGGCTTTTGGGCCTGTCTGTAACATTTGGCACCAGCACTAATACATTTTTTGGCATATGTTTAGCGTTTGGGGCCTGTGTCTGGGATTTGGGCCCTGTCTCGAACCACTGGGGCTTTGTCCTGGGTTTTGGAGCCTGCCTCTAGAGTTCAGGGCCTGTGATTAGGCTTTTGGGGTCTGTGTCTGGGGGCCGGTATCTGGGGGCAAGGGGGGAGCTGCTTGTAGACCCTTGGGACCAGCATTGAGGGGGTTGGGAGCTGACTCTACACCTTTGGGGCCTGCTTCTGGGGGCGGGGGGGGGTTGAGACCAGCATCTGGGGGAGGGGTGGGAGCTCTTTGTATTCCTTTGGAGCCATTGTCGGGGGGGGGGGGCGGAAGGGGAGGGTTGGTTGGGAGCTGCTTGTACACTGTTGGAGCCTGGGTTGAGGGAGGAGGTTTGGAGCTGCTTCTACACCTTTGGGCCTGGCATCGGGGGTAGGGGGTTGGGTGCTGGTTGTAGGGGCCTGTGTTTGGGGGGGGGGCTTGGGACCTGCGTCTGGGAGAGGGGTGGGAGCTGCTTGTACACCTTTGGGGCCTGCATCTGTGGGGGGTCAGGGCCTGTGTCTAGCGGGCTGGGAACTGCTTGTACAATGTAGGAATCTGTTTCTGCAGGGTGGCTGGGAGCTGTTTGTACAACTTTGGGGCCAGCATCTGGGGGTGGCTGGGAGCTGCCTGTACACTGTAGGGGCCTGTGTTTGTGGGGGGCTTGGGGGCCTCCCTCGGGGAGGGGGGGAGGGTTGGGAGCTGCTTGTATAGGGTAGGGGGCCTGCCTGGCAGGGGTGGGAGCTGCTTGTAGAATTTGGGTCGCTGTGTCTGGGGGGGCGGTTGGGGCCTGTGTCTCAGGGGTGTTGGGAACTGGTTGTACACCTTTGGGTCCTGTCTCTGGGGGGGAGCTACTTGTACACTTTTGGGGTCTGTATTTGAGGGGGGTTGGGAGCTGCTTGTGCACTTTTGGACCTATGTTTAGGGGGGTTGGGAGTTGCTCGTGCATTCTAGGTGCCTCCCTTTTGAGAAGGGTTGGGGCCTGCATCTGTGGGTGGTTGGGAGCTGCTTGTACACTATAGGGGCCATGGTCTTGGAGGGGGGTCTGGGCTATTTATACAGCTTTGTGGCCTGTGTTTGGGGGGGGGGGGGGGGTGGGCCTGTGCCTGGGGGAGTTGGGTGGTGCTTCTTCACTCTAGGAGCCTCCATCTGGGGGTCTTTGGGGCCTCCCTTTGAGGGGGAGGGAGTTGGGAGTTGGTTGTACACCTCCGCAATCCCATGTCTTTGGGGGGGGTGGGGGGGGGAGTGGGACCGGTCTCTGAAGGGGCGGGTTTGTGAGCTGCTTGTACACCTGTGTCGGGGGGGGAGGGGTAGGGGGGGTTGGCGGGGGTCGGGCCCAGGTCTTGGGCCAGTGTCTGGGTGGAGTCCAGTTCTTGGGAGGGGGTGGTGGGGTAGGAGCTGCTTGTGGGCAGTTGGGGTCTGCATCTGGGTGTGGGTTGGTGCCTGCTTCTGTTGGCAGTTTGGGGCCTGCTTGTAGACTTGTGCAGCCTGGGTTTGGGGGCTTTTCCGTAACGTTTGGGGTCTGCATTTTTGCTTTGGGATGCATCTTGAGCTTTTGAGGCCTAGCAGTAGCATTTGGGGCCTGCATCTGGGGCTTTTCTGTAGCATTTTGGTTGCGTATTTGTGATTTGGGGCCTGTATCCAGGGTTTTGCCTTTTTTGTAGTTTCCATCTTTGTGTGTGTGTGTTTCGTTGTTGGTTGTCTGGGGTTAGGGGGCAGTTTGGCGTTTGGATTAAGGTCAGTGTCATTAGCGTTAGGGGGTTGATAATAAGGGTTAGGGTTGTGGTTAGAGTTGTTAGGTTTAAGGGGAATAAGGATTTCAGGGTAAGGGGATCAAGGTTGTGGGAATAAAAATGTTGTTTTTGCGCAGTTACATCCTGTAGAGGGAAGGAAGGTGGTATTGAGATATGCTTGCAGTGATAAGACAGCTTAACAGTGTGAAATGAGTTCATCTGATTCGTGTCAATATGGACCAATGCTAGGGCCGCATGATATGATGAAAAGTCTGAGAAAACCAGAGTGGTTAATGTATATAGTTCTTGTATCTTGCAAAGGAATGGTCCAGCAATTCGGGTCAATAGGGGATAAGAGAACAAAGGGGTTTCAGAATAACTGCTAACTATTACAACTGTTGCATGGGACACTATGCAAGTGTCTGCCATCCAGCCAAGATGGACAAAGGAGAAGGACAAGAGAAAAGCCTGGGAGGAAGACTACGAGCCTTCAGTACGAGCGGCCCCCAGAGGGACCACCGGAGACTGATAACGCCTGCACCAGTGGGAGGGTTTGGATTCTGGGAACTAATTAGAATAACCCTGCCTTTTGTAGAAGTAGTAATGAATATGTATTAGCCTAGCAGCATAAAAACCAGCCGCCTGATGTAACTTGTGTGCGTCTTGGTGGAGCAGAGACTCCTGGCGCACCCAGCGCTGCTTGCTTACCTCTATTCATTTAATAAATTGTAAATTTCAATTGCAATCCTATTTGGGACCCAGTCATTTATTACAAGTGGGGGCTCGTCCGGGAGGGCTTTGGTTCCTGATTTCTGGTTTGATCTAGGAGAGGCACCCCCACCATTTGGTGGCTGCTCTTTGAGTCAGGTCGGAACTAATGGCATCTTAAACCTGAATAAAGGTAAACAAAGTTTCTGATTCTTTTTTTCAGCTCCCTTGCCAGCTGCAGCACTATATTTTGCCCGTAATTGTGTGTGTGAAGATCCGAACGAAGATGACGGAGTCGTAAGCATTTAAAGCGTATACCGTTCGGTTGGGTGGGGTTCGGTTGCCTGTGTGTGTAAGAGTGTGACTGAGATGGAACTTAGTTCCGAAGCGATTGTGGAGGTCTTCTAACCGCGTTTTCAATCTCCCGCGAGGGACTTGGCTGGTGAAGGACCAAAGGGATTCCTATAGGATTTGTGGGTGTGTGATAGGTCCTCGACCCCCTGCAAGACACTCTTACTAAGGTAACCAAGGGCTGTGGGAATTGCCATAGTAAAATTCCTAGATGGGTCAGACAAAATCGAAGACCAGAGACCAGAAGAAAGGGAGCAAATTACCAGTCATACCACCAGAAAGTCCATTAGGAATAACGATTAGAAATTGGAATGATAGGGACCCCAGAAAAGGAAAAAGTAAATTAAAAATGGTCCAGTATTGTATGACAGAATGGCCAAAGGAGCCTTTAAGACTACATGTCTTATGGCCTGTTTTTGGATCCTTCGAAGACTGGATTTGCCAGGCCTTAAATATCCATGTTAATTCAAAGGAACCTTTTAGCCAGGAAGAAAGTGATTATGCAGGATTATGGATCAGGAGGACTTCACGTCCTTTTCCAGCCTCAATATTTACACTAAAAGCAGGTAAGAAATTTGAAGAACAAGAAGAACATGAAAAAGAAAAAGAAGATAAACGTGAGCCGTTGGATAAGCTACCACCTCCATATCCTAACAATCCACCCCAGGCGGCTCCCCCTCCGGTGGCTGTGGTATCGCCACCAGTACCACCGTTGCCCCAGCTTCCACCACCAACAGCACCAGAATTAGACCGACCTCCGGCCGCATGCAGGAGAAGTAGGACAGACATATCTGAGAGGGCTTCTCTATATCCCTTAAGGGAGGTAACTGGTGTATAACTGGTGCGCGTCTTGGTGGAGCAGAGACTCCCGGCGTACCCAGCACTGTTTGCTTACCTCTATTCATTCAGTGAATTGTAAACTTTGATTGTAATCCTATTTGGGACTTTTATTTATTATAACAGACAACCTTGTAAAACGCAGACAACCAGAATCCTTACAGCAATTAGGTGGAAATCACGGCGTAAGAAACATTAGCACCTCAAAGAGTAAAAACCTCAAAAGAAATGTGACTTGTAACAGGCCAGCAGCTGTGTATTTTCTGTGAAGCACCAGCTAGATTATGAACCTTGAATAGCACAGTTAAAGGGGAAACAGGGGAGGGTCCCGGTCCTCGGCAGAAAAAAAAAGTGTATAAACTGTGTATGGAATTAGTAGGCACCCTCCTGCTTGTGGGACACCCACCATTGTAATCTCGAATAATAATGCTGCTGTACTGAGATCCTCGACTCAGCCTATGCTATTTGCTACAGACTGATTCAGGGTTTTAAGGTTTCAGGGATTGGGCACTAGGGTTGGGTTTCAGGGTAAGGGGTTTCAGGGTTTATGTTTAGGATTTTAAGGTTTTTAGGGTTGGAGTTTTAACGGTTAGGGTTTTAAGGGTTTGGGGGTTAGGGTTTTAAGGGTTTCAGGGTTAGCGTGTTAGGGTATTAGAGTTTTTTGGGTTGTAGTGTTGATATGTTTTTTAGGGTTAGAGTCTTAAGGTTTTATTTTTGGTCAGTTATTTACGGTTAGGGTTTTAAGATTTTTTTTTTTTTTTCTTTTTTTTCAGGTTAGGTTCTCCAGGTCCAGGGTTTTGAGTATCCTTATTTTGGGGGTTTGGATTTTGAGCATCTTAATTTTGGAGGTTAGGCTTTTGTGTGCCCTAATTTTTTGGGATAGGCTTTCAAGCATCCTAAGTAGTTGGGTTAGGGTTTTGAGCATCTTAATATTTTGGGTCTGGGTAATGAGCATCCTCAGTTTTCAGGATAGGGTTTTGAGCATCTTAATGTTTCCAGGATAGGGTTTGGAGCGTCCTAATGTTTTGGGTTGGGGTCCTAATGTTTTGGGTTGGGTCTTCCTCCCAAAGACCCCTGCCCACGTCCCAAAGACCCCTGCCCACAATTCTTGGAAGGCTCTGCGCAGGCGCAAGGTGCCAAAAGGCTAATTAGCATGAGAAGCGAGGGAAGGCGGGGATAGGTAATGCATATGTATAGGTGCTTGTAGAATATTGATAGATTGATTGTATAAATTCAAGACTGCTTTCTGCTTTGGGTATGCACGATAGGTGGAGAGATCCCCCGTGCATCCAGCGCTGCAATAAAGAATATACCACTTAAAGGAATTTCGGCTTCGATCTTTGAATCAATTTGGCGACCCAGATGGGACAACCTCTCTGCCGGACCGCAGGACCTGCTGGGAACAGGACTCCCTAGGGTACCCCCGGGATTTCCCGGAGGGACTCCTCGACTCACCGGATCACTGCGGAGGCAGACAAGGACCCCATCATTGTAAGTGAGTATATTCTTTATTCTGGTTTGGTTTTCTGGTAGACCGGTCATCTGCAACTGTCTGTAAGTCAGAAGGTGATCTTCTGCGAGGCAGTGTTTGGTATATACTTTGTGGTTAGCACCGTAAGTACATGTTTGGGGACCTTAAGGAAGGAGCTCGCTTTAAGGTCCATCTGGAATTGTGTTGTCTATTTCGGTTTTCTGACTCATGGAGTATGGTATTTAACTCTGGTTATTGTTACTGCGATTTTGGCTATTTTCCTGGTGGTAATAGTAGGTTCGTGGCATTGTTATAAGAAAGATATCGTTACGGTGTTACACAGTTCGGTTTTCTGACTTATCGCATGTGGAATTTGACTCTGACTATTGTTACTGTGATTTTGGCAATATTGCTGGTAATAGTAGTTTTGTGACATCGCTACTGAAAGATATTGCGTGCCCGTATTTTTGTGAGTGATACGTTTTGTGATACGCTTTTGTAAGTAACATGTGTATTCTGAAAGTGTAAACTGGAAACTGGGGGGGCAAACAAGCAGTGAAATTTTAAAGAAAAGTGTGTTAGGATGTGTTTGAAGTCACTGGAAGGATATTGGAGGATCTGCCGGTGGAAGTGTGAACAGGAAAACATTGATAAAATATCGTAATCAGTGGTGGCCGCTTTATAAGCTGGAATGTGGAGAAAAGTGGCCCCTAAATGGAACTTTAAACTCTAATATTTTGCTACAGTTAATGTTGTTTTTTGAGAAGCAGAACAGGATGGAATGTTGTATACTGATGTTTCAGCATCTTGGTGGGAAAAGGTACGGAATTAAGTTGGCCCCTGACTGAACCTTTGATGTTGGCATTAGAGAAGTACAGGCTGGAGAAAGATAAAGGAAGTGTTAAAAGGGTTGTTGAAAGTGTTAAAGGTGTTTGAAGTTGAATGAGCAAGGAAAGAGGATGTAGGAATGTTAATAGTTCTGCCTCTGCCCGAGGCAGAGATCTTAAAATCATGGGTGTTAGCCCTTTAGGGCAAAGGGACCATGATCGGTCCGAGAGAGTTGTCAGAGAAACAGAAAAGCAGTCAACTCTAAAACAACCTGAGTTCATGTGCGAGCTCAGATTGCTGATGGGACCGTTCAGGGAACTGTGGACAATTGCATTCCCCTGACCGACCCCCACTAAGACCCGAATCATCCTGAAAAATATGAACGATTAAGTAAATACTAAAACCTGGATGAATTGGGAATTGAGAATATGCTTCCAACAAGGTCTAAAAGAAAGCCCTATGGAATTTTTGGACCAACTCCGAAATGTAATGAAAATAAACAAATAAATAAATAAATAAATAAAACAAAACAGTTTGGACCTGGCTTTGGAGGACAAATTGACTAGCCTTTTCCTAGGGTAATCAACCCCTGATTTCAACAGGAATAACGGGGACCTGGGGAATCCACCCTGGCGGATCCTCCACTGGTTATAATGAAGCTAGGGGAGGAATGGAAGTGAAATTTCTTATTGCTATGGGGCAACGTATTCAGTTCTAAATCAAGCATTAATGCCTTCACAGAATTATTATGTTAGGGTAAAAGGTGTGTCGTGGTTTAACCCGGCCGGCAGCTAAACACCACGCAGCTGTTCGCTCACCCTCCCCCTCCCTCTCTGGGACAGGGGAGAGAAATGGAAAGTGAAGCCTGTGAGTTGAGATAAAGACAGTTTAATAAGACAAAATAATAATAATAATAATAATAATAATAATAATAATAATAATAATAATAATATTACAATGGTGATAATAGTACCACTACTAATAATGTGTACAAACAAGTGATGCACAATGCAATTGCTCACCACCCGCTGACCGATGCCCAGCCTAACCCCGAGCAGTCCGGCCCCCTCCCCCTGGCTAGCCACCCCTATGTATTGTTTAGCCTGACGTCAGATGCTATGGAATACCCCTTTGGCTAGTTTGGGTCACCTGTCCTGGGTCTGTCCCCTCCCAGCTCTTACTGCACCCCCAGCCTGCCTGTTGGCAGGACAGAGCAAGAAGCTGAGATGTCCTTGGCTTGGTATAAGCACTGCTCTGCAACAATTAAAACATCGGGGTGTTATCAGCACTCTTCTCATCCTAAGCCAAAACATAGCATTCTACCAGCTACTAGGAAGAAAATTAACTCTGTTCTAACTGAAACCAGGACAAGGTGTAACCGAAAAGGCTTATTTTTGTGAACCTTTGAAGTACAAGTTAGGGAAACAATGGGGCATACACAGATTTTTATCTATGCCTAGCTCCTCATGGGCACTCTTAGGTAGGGATTTATTAGAGCAAGTAGGAGCAGAAATTGTCTTTGAAAAAGGGAAAATGGAATTAAGAACAGGAGAAGAACAACTAATAAATGTGTTAAGCTTGGCACTAATACAAACTGACCCTAAAAGTGAAATACCTTTAGAGATCACAGATCAAGTATGTCCAGGAGTTTGGGCTACCGAAGTCCCTGGAAGAGCTAAAAATGTGACCTTAATAATTATTAAATTAAAGCCAGGAGAGAAACCCGTTAAGGTTAAGTAATATCCTTTGAGGATAGAAGATAGGAAAGGAATTAAAGAGATAATTGATCAATTTTTACAGTATGGATTATTGCTTGAATGCGAATCAGAATACAATGCACCCATATTGCCAATTAAAAAGGCAGATGAAAAAGCTATAGGCTAGTTCAGGATTTGAGGGCCATAAATAAAATCACTGAGGATATACATCCAGTAGTGGCAAACCCTTATACTTTGCTGACTAAATTAAAGAATAGTCAAGTCTGGTTTACCGTACTGGATTTAAAAGATGCCTTCTTCTGCCTAGGCTTAGCCACAGAAAGCCAAAACCTATTCGCCTTTGAATGGGAAAATCCCGATTCAGGCAGAAAGACGCAGCTTACGTGGACATTACTACCTCAAGGATTCAAGAATAGCCCCACTATTTTTGGAAACCAATTAGCAAGGGAACTCGAAACATGGATACCTCCGGACACTGAAGGTGCTTTGTTACAATATGTAGATGATCTCTTAATAGCTACCGAGACTAAAGGCAGTTGTATTCAATGGACTATAAGTCGTCTTAATTTTCTGGGTTTAAATGGATATCAAGTCTCTTGACAGAAAGTCCAGCTGGCTCAACAAAGTGTGACCTATCTGGGATTTGACATTTCGGAAGGACAACGAGAACTAGGAACTGAACATAAGGAAGTCATTTGCCGGACTCCAGAACCTCAAATGGTAAAGGAGCTACAAACCTTTTTAGGAATGACAGGTTGGTGTCGCCTTTGGATTTATAATTATGGACTATTGGTAAAGCCTCTATGTGAATTGATAAAGATTAACCAGTCAAAGTTAGTCTGGACTGGAGAAGCACAAAAAGTCTTTAAACAACTTAAACAAGAATTGATGATTTTGAAATATCAAGCAATATTGGTAGAACAGGACGACGTGGAAATTGTGATCATTAATATTGTGAATCTAGCCTCTTTTCTTAGTGATGCTCCGGCACAACCTGTGATTCACGATTGTTTAGAAACTATAGAGACTGTGTATTCCAGCCGAGCAGACCTTAAGGAGGAGCCCATGGAAGATGCGGAAGAAACTTGGTTCACGGATGGGAGCAGTTTTGTTACGCAAAGACAACGTAAAGCTGGATATGCTATAACAACTACTCAGCAGGTAATCGAGTCTAAGCCTTTACCCCCTGGAACATCAGCTCAAAAGGCGGAGATAGTTGCTCTCACGAGAGCATTGGAACTGGCAGCGGGAAAAAGGGTAAATATTTGGACAGATTCTAAATATACATTCGGCGTGGTACATGCTCATGGAGCAATTTGGAAAGAACATGGATTGCTGACCGCTCAGTGAGAACACAAAGTATGCTGAAGAAATTTTAAAATTGTTAGAGGCTGTAAAACAACCAGAAAAGGTAGCTATCATGCATTGTCAGGGACACCAAAAGGGGAACACCGCTTTTGAAATTGGAAAATCGATTGGCAGAGGCTAAGCAGGCAGCTGAAATAACTGAGGTGAAGGCATTGTCTTTGATACCAGACGGTAAAATCCAAACTATATCCAAATTATACAAAAGAAGACTTAAAATTAATTGAAGATTTGAAAGGTAAAATGAAACCAGATGGATGAGTATATTTAAAAGATAACCACATAGTAATACCCTCTAGTTTGACATGGCCCATAGTTCTTACAGAACACAATAAAACGCATTGGGGAGCTGGCACACTGCATAAGAGCCTGAGTCAGACATTAGTGGGACGATATGATAAAACAAGTAACTCAACAATGTAGCATTTGCTTACACAATAACCCCAATACCAAGGATAGAATAAAATTTGGAATAATCGGTAAAGGAAATTATTCGGGGCAACAGTGGCAAATTGATTTTTCAGAACTCCCTAGAAAAGGGGGGTATCATTATTTACTGGTTCTGACTGACACGTTTTCAGGAAGGCCTGAAGCCTTTCCCTGTCGAACAAACAAAGCAAGAGAAGTGGTTAAAGTCTTGTTAAATGAAATAATAGCATGCTTTGGGATTCTAGTAGCAATGTCTTCTGATAGAGTTTCACATTTTTGTGCACAAGTGGTAGAACAGATAAGTAAGATTCTAAAGATAGATTGGCAACTGCATACTCCTTATAGACCACAGGCAAGTGGACAGGTAGAAAAAATGAACCATTTAATTAAACAATAAATAGCTAAAATTGGATAAGAAGCTAATTTGTCATGGCCTCAATCCCTCCCTTTAGCATTACTTGGAATTAGAGTTAAACCTAGAATAAAAGGAAATTTGAGTCCCTTCAAAATCTTATATGGAAGGCCATAGCAATTTCTATTTAGTGGAGAGGACCTAACGCAGTTAGGATCAGAATATTTATATGCTTATATAACTGAACTTCAGAAACAATTAAATAAAGTACATACATTTGTTTTAGGGACCAGGGCTAGAGGGTTGGATCAACCAATCCACCCCTTGAAGCTCGGGGATTATATAGATATAAAGACTTTTTCAGGACAACCTGTGCAGGAAAAATGGAAGGAAAGTGGATGGGACCATACCAAGTATTACTGACAGCACACACCGCCATGAAGATTAAGAAGCAAGCAGCTTGGATCCACAATTCAAGGGTGAAGAAGGCCCCGGCGAGGATATGGACCACCACTCCAATTGGACCAACAAAATTACAGTTTTCCAGATCCTAATGATTGCAGGGGTGCGGTTCTCGGATTTGGGGTGGGCAACTTGGGATGAGAACTTACACCTGACCTTAATACAAACAATTTCTCAAGTAGCTAATAAGACGAACTGTTGGGTATGCACCCATCTGCCACAGCATGGGAATAAGGGTGTATCGTTAATTGGGATTCCCTTGCCTGCAAACTTATCTTGGACTAATTTGTGGGAAAACACATCTTGGGGTCGAAAATATTAAGCAGTTTTGGAACTAGAAGTGAGTAGCTTCGTGCCGTTAGAATCCTATTATGTATGTGTACAAAGGTGTCACCCGCCTAAGGGTATAGGAAAACAGCATTGTATAAATACGGATACTACTTATGTGGGAAATCAGACATCTTGTAATTGAACAATTGATATTAGTACGACTAGCGGCCGGGCAAATTCAACCAGCTGGACGGTTCCAGAAGGAAAAGGGTGGTATTGGCTATGCAATGATACAGCCCGTAAGGTCTTGCCTGAGAATTGGAAGGGAACTTGCACTCTTGGAGCGGTAGTCCCCAATATGACAGTACATGATGTAGTGCCTCGAGGTTACTTGAGAAATCATATGCGGAGAACCAGATGAAAAATTAACAATCCATTGGTAGAGAGACACACCCCTTTTCATAGTTTTGTGCGATGGTTTATCCCATGGTTAGGAGTGAGTGAATTGGAAAAGGCAATAGTTAATATTTCTGCAATTATAGAGAAGTTAGAAAACAAAATTCTGGATGCTATAAAGGCTCAACAAGAAGAGATATCTAGTTTATCACAGGTAGTATTACAAAATCGGATGGCCCTAGACTTGTTACTGGCCACTCAAGGGGGAGTCTGTACAGTAATAAACACAAGTTGTTGTATGTATGTAGATCAGAGTGGAAGGATCTCTACCGACCTGGAAGAAATCTGGAAGCAGACAAGGATCCTACATGAGATCAGTAAAGATGATCTTTCATGGAGTTTTAGTGAACTATGGAATAAGTTAACCTCCTGGTTGCCCAATTTCCAATGGTTGAAACAAGTATTCATTGCTCTAATCGTATTAGTAGTGTTAGGAATATTTGTGTGCATGTTGTTTAGATGCCTGCTTTGTTGTGTTACTGTAAATAATGAAAGTATCTGATGCAAAAGAATTTGCATGGGAAAAGAAAAGGGGGGATTGATTAAGGAGGTATTGGGGAGGCAAGGACAATCCCCAGACAAGGACTGTATATCTCGAAACAAGACACTGGAACTCATGATAAGGAAGCGGCAGGCGGACAGAGAAACAAATGTAAGGACTATAACTCTCGAAACTGGACATTGGAATTCATTATAAAGATACAACAAACGGGAGAATTAGCAACAACCAGCTCTTGCAATTAAGAAACATGCCAATTCAGCAGATTCCTGACCAAAGGTGAAAAGTACACTGTGAGGAAGACTCGGGGTCTTCCTCCCAAAGACCCCTGCCCACGTCCCAAAGACCCCTGCCCACAATTCTTGGAAGGCTCTGCGCAGGCGCAAGGTGCCAAAAGGCTAATTAGCATGAGAAGCGAGGGAAGGCGGGGATAGGTAATGCATATGTATAGGTGCTTGTAGAATATTGATAGATTGATTGTATAAATTCAAGACTGCTTTCTGCTTTGGGTATGCACGATAGGTGGAGAGATCCCCCGTGCATCCAGCGCTGCAATAAAGAATATACCACTTAAAGGAATTTCGGCTTCGATCTTTGAATCAATTTGGCGACCCAGATGGGACAACCTCTCTGCCGGACCGCAGGACCTGCTGGGAACAGGACTCCCTAGGGTACCGCCGGGATTTCCCGGAGGGACTCCTCGACTCACCGGATCACTGCGGAGGCAGACAAGGACCCCATCATTGTAAGTGAGTATATTCTTTATTCTGGTTTGGTTTTCTGGTAGACCGGTCATCTGCAACTGTCTGTAAGTCAGAAGGTGATCTTCTGCGAGGCAGTGTTTGGTATATACTTTGTGGTTAGCACCGTAAGTACATGTTTGGGGACCTTAAGGAAGGAGCTCGCTTTAAGGTCCATCTGGAATTGTGTTGTCTGTTTCGGTTTTCTGACTCATGGAGTATGGTATTTAACTCTGGTTATTGTTACTGCGATTTTGGCTATTTTCCTGGTGGTAATAGTAGGTTCGTGGCATTGTTATAAGAAAGATATGGTTACGGTGTTACACAGTTCGGTTTTCTGACTTATCGCATGTGGAATTTGACTCTGACTATTGTTACTGTGATTTTGGCAATATTGCTGGTAATAGTAGTTTTGTGACATCGCTACTGAAAGATATTGCGTGCCCGTATTTTTGTGAGTGATACGTTTTGTGATACGCTTTTGTAAGTAACGTGTATTCTGAAAGTGTAAACTGGAAACTGGGGGGGCAAACAAGCAGTGAAATTTTAAAGAAAAGTGTGTTAGGATGTGTTTGAAGTCACTGGAAGGATATTGGAGGATCTGCCGGTGGAAGTGTGAACAGGAAAACATTGATAAAATATCGTAATCAGTGGTGGCGGCTTTATAAGCTGGAATGTGGAGAAAAGTGGCCCCTAAATGGAACTTTAAACTCTAATATTTTGCTACAGTTAATGTTGTTTTTTGAGAAGCAGAACAGGATGGAATGTTGTATACTGATGTTTCAGCATCTTGGTGGGAAAAGGTACGGAATTAAGTTGGCCCCTGACTGAACCTTTGATGTTGGCATTAGAGAAGTACAGGCTGGAGAAAGATAAAGGAAGTGTTAAAAGGGTTGTTGAAAGTGTTAAAGGTGTTTGAAGTTGAATGAGCAAGGAAAGTGGATGTAGGAATGTTAATAGTTCTGCCTCTGCCCGAGGCAGAGATCTTAAAATCATGGGTGTTAGCCCTTTAGGGCAAAGGGACCATGATCGGTCCGAGAGAGTTGTCAGAGAAACAGAAAAGCAGTCAACTCTAAAACAACCTGAGTTCATGTGCGAGCTCAGATTGCTGATGGGACCGTTCAGGGAACTGTGGACAATTGCATTCCCCTGACCGACCCCCACTAAGACCCGAATCATCCTGAAAAATATGAACGATTAAGTAAATACTAAAACCTGGATGAATTGGGAATTGAGAATATGCTTCCAACAAGGTCTAAAAGAAAGCCCTATGGAATTTTTGGACCAACTCCGAAATGTAATGAAAATAAATAAATAAAACAAAACGGTTTGGACCTGGCTTTGGAGGACAAATTGACTAGCCTTTTCCTAGGGTAATCAACCCCTGATTTCAACAGGAATAACGGGGACCTGGGGAGTCTACCCTAGCGGATCCTCCACTGGTTATAATGAAGCTAGGGGAGGAATGGAAGTGAAATTTCTTATTGATATGGGGCAACGTATTCAGTTCTAAATCAAGCATTAATGCCTTCACAGAATTATTATGTTAGGGTAAAAGGTGTGTCGTAGTTTAACCCGGCCGGCAGCTAAACACCACGCAGCTGTTTGCTCACCCTCCCCCTCCCTCCTCCCCCATCCAGCGCTGCAATAAAGAATATACCACTTAAAGGAATTTCGGCTTCGATCTTTGATCCAAGGCTAGATAGGATGGGGCTTCAGGCACCTCTTCACCTGAGGAAACACACTGCCATCAGGCACCGCTGTGCCAGACAAGCTTGTTCTGCTAGAACACCCTACTCAGATGCACTGTGGCATTCAAGTGAACTGCTTTCATGCAAATATAACGACTGAAGTTACAACCCACCTTGCCTGTGGCACCTGATGAACAGAAGAGTAAGCCACCGCAGCGCTTCAAAACCATCCCTGCACGTGCCGCTCCTTGTCACTCTCTGGCCTTATCCCATATGCTTATCCACTTCTGTGGAGAGCCTGCCACGGCACCTGCAAAGCAAGACAGACACCTTTCATAGTCACCTTGTGCTACTTGGTCGTTCTGCTCCAACCCAGCTCATGACCAGCCCCTCTTCTTACACAGCTCTTCAGAGTGCAGTTTGCTCCTTTGAGCCTGTGCGAGACACCTGTGAAAGAAAAAGAAACGCATAGGCCGATGCAGCATCCAAAGACACAGCACAACTAGGTAAGTTACTCTCATCTGCTCCCTTACCTCTGCCGCTTACCAGCCCCCGAGGCAGATGCTTCAATCTACCCTCTTCAAACAGCTACAACACCTCTAAAAGACAAAGAGGGGATGCTTAGAGGAACAGTGAGACAGACCTACAACACAACAACTGCTACATCTGTTCCTCACTCACCTTGCCAGAGGCAGCTCTGCGTGTGACGTCCCAGGTTGTACACTGCGTTACCTAACCCTTAACGTAACCCTTACCCTAACCCTTCTCACCCTTACCATTACCCAAATCCTTACCTTTACTTTTTCCTTACCCTTACCCTTTCCTTTAACCATAACCTTACCCTTACCCTATTCCTTACTCCAACCCTTCCCCTTACCTTCCCCTTCCCCTTACACTTAACCTAACCCTTACCCTTCTGCTTCCCCTAAAACATATCCTAACACTTTCCCTTACCCTTAAACTTACCCTAACCCTTACTATTACCCGTACAATTACTCTTGCCCTAATCCTTGCTTGCACCCTTACACTTATCCTAACCCTTACCCTTACTCAAACCCTTACTCTAACCCTTACCCTGACCCTTATCCATACCATTACCCTTACCCTTAACCTTACCCTTATCCTAACACTTACCCTAACCCTTAACCTTTCTGCTACACTTACCCTTTTCCTAAGTCTAAACCTTACCCTTACCCTTACCCTTAACCTAAGCCTAAACCTTAAACCTTACCGTAAAGCTTACCCTTTCTGCTACACTTACCCTTAGCCTAAATCTAAACCTTATACTTACCCTTAGCATAACCCTCACCCTTACCATTACCCATACCCTTATCCTTACCCTAAACCTTACCTTTACACTTACGGTTACCATTAACCTTACACTTACCCTAACACTTATCCTTAACCTAACCTTTACCCTAAACCTTACCCCAACCCTTACTCTGACCCCTTACATTAACCCTAACCCTTACCCTAAACCTTACACTTACTCTTAACATTAACCTTACACTTAATCTTTAGCTAATACTTAACCTTATGTTTTTCTCACCCTAACCCTATAATTAACCATAACCATTACCCTAACACTTAACCTTACCCTTACAATAAGCCATACAACAACACTTAAATGTACACTTACGCTTACAGTTACCCTAGGAATTACTCGTTCAATTACTCCTACTCTTACCCTTACACTTACCCTTACCCTTACCCTTCTCCATACCATTACCCTTACCCTAAACCTTACACTTACCCTTATCCTTACCCTAACCCTAACCCTAACCCTCACCCTTACCATTAACCATACCCTTACTCTTCTCCTTACCCTAAACCTTACCCCAACCCTTACCCTGACCCTTACATTAACCCTAACTCTTAACCTAAGCCTTACACTTACTCTTAACCTTAACCTTACCATTAACCTTAAGCTAGTACTTAACCTTACATTTTTCTCACCCTAATCCTAAAATTAACCCTAACCATTACCCTAACACTTAACCTTACCCTTACTCTATCTGTTACCCTTACGCTTAACCTTAACATAAACCTTACCCTTAACCTTACCCTTACCATAAGCCATACATCAACACTTACATGTACACTTACGCTTACACTTACCCTAGCAATTACTCGTACAATTACCCTTACCCTTAACCTTAACCTAAGCCGAAACCTTAAACCTTACAGTAAACCTTACCCTTTCTGCTACACTTACCCTTAGCCTAAATCTAAACCTTACACTTACCCTTACTGTAACCCTCACCCTTACCGTTGCCAATACCCTTACTCTTACCCTTACCCTAACCCTTTCTCTAACCCTTACAATTACCCGTACTTTTACACATACCCTTACACTTACCCTTACTCTTAAACTTACACTAACCCTTACCCTTAACTAAATCTAACCCTTACACTAAACATCATCCTTACCCTTACCATTATCCCTTCTCTTACCCTTATCCTAAACGTTTCCCAAACCCTTACGCTTACATTAAACTGAACCCCTACCATAACTCTTAACCTTATCCTTAAACTTAACCTAATACTTACCATTACGTTTCCCTCACCCTAAACCTAAAATTAGCCTAACCATTACGCTAACACTTACACTTACTCTAACCCTTACCCTGAACTGTACCCTTACACTTCCACTTACCCACTTAAGTGTAAGTGTTAGGATAACGTTAACATTAAGTGTGACCCTTTAGCTTATCCTTAGTGTTTATGGTTAGGTTAAGGGTAAGGATAATGGTTTGGTAAGGGTAAGGGTAAGGGTAATTGTACGAGGAATTGCTAGGGTAAGTGTAAGCGTAAGTGTACATGTAAGTGTTGTTGTAGGGCTTATGGTAAGGGTAAGGTCAAGGGTAAGGTTTATGTTAAGGGTAAGCGTAAGGGTAAGGGTAAGGTTAAGGGTAACGGTAAGGTTAAGGATAAGGTTTATGTTAAGGGTAAGCGTAAGGGTAACGGATAGAGTAAGGGTAAGGGTAAGGTTAAGGGTAAGGTTTATGTTAAGGGTAAGCGTAAGGGTAACGGATAGAGTAAGGGTAAGGGTAAGGTTAAGGGTAACGGTAACGTTAAGGGTACAAATATGTGTTAGGGTATGGTTATGGTATGGGTAAGAACTAGGGTAAGTATAAGGGTAAGGGTACGTGTAAGGGTACGGGTCAGGGTAAGGGTTAGAGTAAGGGTTAGGGTTAGGGTAAGGTTAAGTGTTAGGGTAATGGTTAGGGTTAGTTTTAGGGTTAAAGTCAGGAAAACGTATGCGTAAGTATTAGGTTAATGTTAAGGGTAAGGTTAAGGTTAAGAGTAAGTGTAAGGTTTAGGGTAAGGGTTAGGGTTAATGTAAGGGTCAGGGTAAGGGTTGGGGTAAGGTTTAGGGTAAGGGTTAGGTTAAGGATAAGTGTTAGGGTAAGGTTAATGGTAACCGTAAGTGTAAAGGTAAGGGTTAGGGTAAGGGTAAGAATAAGGGTTTGGGTAATGGTAAGGATGAGGGTTAGGATAAGGGTAAGTGTAAGGTTTAGATTTAGGCTACGGGTAAGTGTAGCAGAAAGGGTAAGGTTTACGGTAAGGTTTAAGGTTTAGGCTTAGGTTAAGGTTAAGGGTAAGGGTACGGGTCAGGGTAAGGGTTAGAGTAAGGGTTTGAGTAAGGGTAAGGGTTAGGATAAGTGTAAGGGTGCAAGCAAGGATTAGGGCAAGAGTAAGTGTAAGGGTAATAGTAAGGGTTAGGGTAAGTATAAGGGTAAGGGAAAGTGTTAGGATATGTTTTAGGGGAAGCAGAAGGGTAAGGGTTAGGTTAAGTGTAAGGGGAAGGGGAAAGTAAGGGGAAGGGTTGGAGTAAGGTATAGGGTAAGGGTAAGGTTATGGTTAAAGGAAAGAGTAAGGGTAAGGAAAAAGTAAAGGTAAGGATTTGGGTAATGGTAAGGGTGAGAAGGGTTAGGGTAAGGGTTACGGTAAGGGTTAGGTAATGCAGTGTACAACCTGGGACGTCACACGCAGAGCTGCCTCTGGCAAGGTGAGTGAGGAACAGATGTAGCAGTTGTTGTGTTGTAGGTCTGTCTCACTGTTCCTCTAAGCATCCCCTCTTTGTCTTTTAGAGGTGTTGTAGCTGTTTGAAGAGGGTAGATTGAAGCATCTGCCTCGGGGGCTGGTAAGCGGCAGAGGTAAGGGAGCAGATGAGAGTAACTTACCTAGTTGTGCTGTGTCTTTGGATGCTGCATCGGCCTATGCGTTTCTTTTTCTTTCACAGGTGTCTCGCACAGGCTCAAAGGAGCAAACTGCACTCTGAAGAGCTGTGTAAGAAGAGGGGCTGGTCATGAGCTGGGTTGGAGCAGAACGACCAAGTAGCACAAGGTGACTATGAAAGGTGTCTGTCTTGCTTTGCAGGTGCCGTGGCAGGCTCTCCACAGAAGTGGATAAGCATATGGGATAAGGCCAGAGAGTGACAAGGAGCGGCACGTGCAGGGATGGTTTTGAAGCGCTGCGGTGGCTTCCTCTTCTGTTCATCAGGTGCCACAGGCAAGGTGGGTTGTAACATCAGTCGTTATATTTGCATGAAAGCAGTTCACTTGAACGCCACAGTGCATCTGAGTAGGGTGTTCTAGCAGAACAAGCTTGTCTGGCACAGCAGTGCCTGATGGCAGTGTGTTTCCTCAGGTGAAGAGGTGCCTGAAGCCCCATCTTATCTAGCCTGCACACAATTATCTGAAAATGAAAGCTTCTTTCCAGTAATTCAGAAAGCCAAGTTACATCTCAGCCTTGAGCATCTCGGGCTTTTGGGCCTGTCTGTAACATTTGGCACCAGCACTAATACATTTTTTGGCATATGTTTAGCGTTTGGGGCCTGTGTCTGGGATTTGGGCCCTGTCTCGAACCACTGGGGCTTTGTCCTGGGTTTTGGAGCCTGCCTCTAGAGTTCAGGGCCTGTGATTAGGCTTTTGGGGTCTGTGTCTGGGGGCCGGTATCTGGGGGCAAGGGGGGGAGCTGCTTGTAGACCCTTGGGACCAGCATTGAGGGGGTTGGGAGCTGACTCTACACCTTTGGGGCCTGCTTCTGGGGGCGGGGGGGGGGTTGAGACCAGCATCTGGGGGAGGGGTGGGAGCTCTTTGTATTCCTTTGGAGCCATTGTCGGGGGGGGGGGGGCGGAAGGGGAGGGTTGGTTGGGAGCTGCTTGTACACTGTTGGAGCCTGGGTTGAGGGAGGAGGTTTGGAGCTGCTTCTACACCTTTGGGCCTGGCATCGGGGGTAGGGGGTTGGGTGCTGGTTGTAGGGGCCTGTGTTTGGGGGGGGGGGCTTGGGACCTGCGTCTGGGGGAGGGGTGGGAGCTGCTTGTACACCTTTGGGGCCTGCATCTGTGGGGGGTCAGGGCCTGTGTCTAGCGGGCTGGGAACTGCTTGTACAATGTAGGAATCTGTTTCTGCAGGGTGGCTGGGAGCTGTTTGTACAACTTTGGGGCCAGCATCTGGGGGTGGCTGGGAGCTGCCTGTACACTGTAGGGGCCTGTGTTTGTGGGGGGCTTGGGGGCCTCCCTCGGGGAGGGGGGGAGGGTTGGGAGCTGCTTGTATAGGGTAGGGGGCCTGCCTGGCAGGGGTTGGGAGCTGCTTGTAGAATTTGGGTCGCTGTGTCTGGGGGGGCGGTTGGGGCCTGTGTCTCAGGGGTGTTGGGAACTGGTTGTACACCTTTGGGTCCTGTCTCTGGGGGGGAGCTACTTGTACACTTTTGGGGTCTGTATTTGAGGGGGGTTGGGAGCTGCTTGTGCACTTTTGGACCTATGTTTAGGGGGGTTGGGAGTTGCTCGTGCATTCTAGGTGCCTCCCTTTTGAGAAGGGTTGGGGCCTGCATCTGTGGGTGGTTGGGAGCTGCTTGTACACTATAGGGGCCATGGTCTTGGAGGGGGGTCTGGGCTGTTTATACAGCTTTGTGGCCTGTGTTTGGGGGGGGGGGGGGGGTGGGCCTGTGCCTGGGGGAGTTGGGTGGTGCTTCTTCACTCTAGGAGCCTCCATCTGGGGGTCTTTGGGGCCTCCCTTTGAGGGGGAGGGAGTTGGGAGTTGGTTGTACACCTCCGCATCCCATGTCTTGGGGGGGTGGGGGGAGTGGGACCGGTCTCTGAAGGGGCGGGTTGTGAGCTGCTTGTACACCTGTGTCGGGGGGGAGGGTAGGGGGGTTGGCGGGGGTCGGGCCCAGGTCTTGGGCCAGTGTCTGGGTGGAGTCCAGTTCTTGGGAGGGGGTGGTGGGGTAGGAGCTGCTTGTGGGCAGTTGGGGTCTGCATCTGGGTGTGGTTGGTGCCTGCTTCTGTTGGCAGTTTGGGGCCTGCTTGTAGACTTGTGCAGCCTGGGTTTGGGGGCTTTTCCGTAACGTTTGGGGTCTGCATTTTTGCTTTGGGATGCATCTTGAGCTTTTGAGGCCTAGCAGTAGCATTTGGGGCCTGCATCTGGGGCTTTTCTGTAGCATTTTGGTTGCGTATTTGTGATTTGGGGCCTGTATCCAGGGTTTTGCCTTTTTTGTAGTTTCCATCTTTGTGTGTGTGTGTTTCGTTGTTGGTTGTCTGGGGTTAGGGGCAGTTTGGCGTTTGGATTAAGGTCAGTGTCATTAGCGTTAGGGGGTTGATAATAAGGGTTAGGGTTGTGGTTAGAGTTGTTAGGTTTAAGGGGAATAAGGATTTCAGGGTAAGGGGATCAAGGTTGTGGGAATAAAAATGTTGTTTTTGCGCAGTTACATCCTGTAGAGGGAAGGAAGGTGGTATTGAGATATGCTTGCAGTGATAAGACAGCTTAACAGTGTGAAATGAGTTCATCTGATTCGTGTCAATATGGACCAATGCTAGGGCCGCATGATATGATGAAAAGTCTGAGAAAACCAGAGTGGTTAATGTATATAGTTCTTGTATCTTGCAAAGGAATGGTCCAGCAATTCGGGTCAATAGGGGATAAGAGAACAAAGGGGTTTCAGAATAACTGCTAACTATTACAACTGTTGCATGGGACACTATGCAAGTGTCTGCCATCCAGCCAAGATGGACAAAGGAGAAGGACAAGAGAAAAGCCTGGGAGGAAGACTACGAGCCTTCAGTACGAGCGGCCCCCAGAGGGACCACCGGAGACTGATAACGCCTGCACCAGTGGGAGGGTTTGGATTCTGGGAACTAATTAGAATAACCCTGCCTTTTGTAGAAGTAGTAATGAATATGTATTAGCCTAGCAGCATAAAAACCAGCCGCCTGATGTAACTTGTGTGCGTCTTGGTGGAGCAGAGACTCCTGGCGCACCCAGCGCTGCTTGCTTACCTCTATTCATTTAATAAATTGTAAATTTCAATTGCAATCCTATTTGGGACCCAGTCATTTATTACAAGTGGGGGCTCGTCCGGGAGGGCTTTGGTTCCTGATTTCTGGTTTGATCTAGGAGAGGCACCCCCACCATTTGGTGGCTGCTCTTTGAGTCAGGTCGGAACTAATGGCATCTTAAACCTGAATAAAGGTAAACAAAGTTTCTGATTCTTTTTTTCAGCTCCCTTGCCAGCTGCAGCACTATATTTTGCCCGTAATTGTGTGTGTGAAGATCCGAACGAAGATGACGGAGTCGTAAGCATTTAAAGCGTATACCGTTCGGTTGGGTGGGGTTCGGTTGCCTGTGTGTGTAAGAGTGTGACTGAGATGGAACTTAGTTCCGAAGCGATTGTGGAGGTCTTCTAACCGCGTTTTCAATCTCCCGCGAGGGACTTGGCTGGTGAAGGACCAAAGGGATTCCTATAGGATTTGTGGGTGTGTGATAGGTCCTCGACCCCCTGCAAGACACTCTTACTAAGGTAACCAAGGGCTGTGGGAATTGCCATAGTAAAATTCCTAGATGGGTCAGACAAAATCGAAGACCAGAGACCAGAAGAAAGGGAGCAAATTACCAGTCATACCACCAGAAAGTCCATTAGGAATAACGATTAGAAATTGGAATGATAGGGACCCCAGAAAAGGAAAAAGTAAATTAAAAATGGTCCAGTATTGTATGACAGAATGGCCAAAGGAGCCTTTAAGACTACATGTCTTATGGCCTGTTTTTGGATCCTTCGAAGACTGGATTTGCCAGGCCTTAAATATCCATGTTAATTCAAAGGAACCTTTTAGCCAGGAAGAAAGTGATTATGCAGGATTATGGATCAGGAGGACTTCACGTCCTTTTCCAGCCTCAATATTTACACTAAAAGCAGGTAAGAAATTTGAAGAACAAGAAGAACATGAAAAAGAAAAAGAAGATAAACGTGAGCCGTTGGATAAGCTACCACCTCCATATCCTAACAATCCACCCCAGGCGGCTCCCCCTCCGGTGGCTGTGGTATCGCCACCAGTACCACCGTTGCCCCAGCTTCCACCACCAACAGCACCAGAATTAGACCGACCTCCGGCCGCATGCAGGAGAAGTAGGACAGACATATCTGAGAGGGCTTCTCTATATCCCTTAAGGGAGGTAACTGGTGTATAACTGGTGCGCGTCTTGGTGGAGCAGAGACTCCCGGCGTACCCAGCACTGTTTGCTTACCTCTATTCATTCAGTGAATTGTAAACTTTGATTGTAATCCTATTTGGGACTTTTATTTATTATAACAGACAACCTTGTAAAACGCAGACAACCAGAATCCTTACAGCAATTAGGTGGAAATCACGGCGTAAGAAACATTAGCACCTCAAAGAGTAAAAACCTCAAAAGAAATGTGACTTGTAACAGGCCAGCAGCTGTGTATTTTCTGTGAAGCACCAGCTAGATTATGAACCTTGAATAGCACAGTTAAAGGGGAAACAGGGGAGGGTCCCGGTCCTCGGCAGAAAAAAAAAGTGTATAAACTGTGTATGGAATTAGTAGGCACCCTCCTGCTTGTGGGACACCCACCATTGTAATCTCGAATAATAATGCTGCTGTACTGAGATCCTCGACTCAGCCTATGCTATTTGCTACAGACTGATTCAGGGTTTTAAGGTTTCAGGGATTGGGCACTAGGGTTGGGTTTCAGGGTAAGGGGTTTCAGGGTTTATGTTTAGGATTTTAAGGTTTTTAGGGTTGGAGTTTTAACGGTTAGGGTTTTAAGGGTTTGGGGGTTAGGGTTTTAAGGGTTTCAGGGTTAGCGTGTTAGGGTATTAGAGTTTTTTGGGTTGTAGTGTTGATATGTTTTTTAGGGTTAGAGTCTTAAGGTTTTATTTTTGGTCAGTTATTTACGGTTAGGGTTTTAAGATTTTTTTTTTTTTTTCTTTTTTTTCAGGTTAGGTTCTCCAGGTCCAGGGTTTTGAGTATCCTTATTTTGGGGGTTTGGATTTTGAGCATCTTAATTTTGGAGGTTAGGCTTTTGTGTGCCCTAATTTTTTGGGATAGGCTTTCAAGCATCCTAAGTAGTTGGGTTAGGGTTTTGAGCATCTTAATATTTTGGGTCTGGGTAATGAGCATCCTCAGTTTTCAGGATAGGGTTTTGAGCATCTTAATGTTTCCAGGATAGGGTTTGGAGCGTCCTAATGTTTTGGGTTGGGGTCCTAATGTTTTGGGTTGGGTCTTCCTCCCAAAGACCCCTGCCCACGTCCCAAAGACCCCTGCCCACAATTCTTGGAAGGCTCTGCGCAGGCGCAAGGTGCCAAAAGGCTAATTAGCATGAGAAGCGAGGGAAGGCGGGGATAGGTAATGCATATGTATAGGTGCTTGTAGAATATTGATAGATTGATTGTATAAATTCAAGACTGCTTTCTGCTTTGGGTATGCACGATAGGTGGAGAGATCCCCCGTGCATCCAGCGCTGCAATAAAGAATATACCACTTAAAGGAATTTCGGCTTCGATCTTTGAATCAATTTGGCGACCCAGATGGGACAACCTCTCTGCCGGACCGCAGGACCTGCTGGGAACAGGACTCCCTAGGGTACCCCCGGGATTTCCCGGAGGGACTCCTCGACTCACCGGATCACTGCGGAGGCAGACAAGGACCCCATCATTGTAAGTGAGTATATTCTTTATTCTGGTTTGGTTTTCTGGTAGACCGGTCATCTGCAACTGTCTGTAAGTCAGAAGGTGATCTTCTGCGAGGCAGTGTTTGGTATATACTTTGTGGTTAGCACCGTAAGTACATGTTTGGGGACCTTAAGGAAGGAGCTCGCTTTAAGGTCCATCTGGAATTGTGTTGTCTATTTCGGTTTTCTGACTCATGGAGTATGGTATTTAACTCTGGTTATTGTTACTGCGATTTTGGCTATTTTCCTGGTGGTAATAGTAGGTTCGTGGCATTGTTATAAGAAAGATATGGTTACGGTGTTACACAGTTCGGTTTTCTGACTTATCGCATGTGGAATTTGACTCTGACTATTGTTACTGTGATTTTGGCAATATTGCTGGTAATAGTAGTTTTGTGACATCGCTACTGAAAGATATTGCGTGCCCGTATTTTTGTGAGTGATACGTTTTGTGATACGCTTTTGTAAGTAACATGTGTATTCTGAAAGTGTAAACTGGAAACTGGGGGGGCAAACAAGCAGTGAAATTTTAAAGAAAAGTGTGTTAGGCTGTGTTTGAAGTCACTGGAAGGATATTGGAGGATCTGCCGGTGGAAGTGTGAACAGGAAAACATTGATAAAATATCGTAATCAGTGGTGGCCGCTTTATAAGCTGGAATGTGGAGAAAAGTGGCCCCTAAATGGAACTTTAAACTCTAATATTTTGCTACAGTTAATGTTGTTTTTTGAGAAGCAGAACAGGATGGAATGTTGTATACTGATGTTTCAGCATCTTGGTGGGAAAAGGTACGGAATTAAGTTGGCCACTGACTGAACCTTTGATGTTGGCATTAGAGAAGTACAGGCTGGAGAAAGATAAAGGAAGTGTTAAAAGGGTTGTTGAAAGTGTTAAAGGTGTTTGAAGTTGAATGAGCAAGGAAAGAGGATGTAGGAATGTTAATAGTTCTGCCTCTGCCCGAGGCAGAGATCTTAAAATCATGGGTGTTAGCCCTTTAGGGCAAAGGGACCATGATCGGTCCGAGAGAGTTGTCAGAGAAACAGAAAAGCAGTCAACTCTAAAACAACCTGAGTTCATGTGCGAGCTCAGATTGCTGATGGGACCGTTCAGGGAACTGTGGACAATTGCATTCCCCTGACCGACCCCCACTAAGACCCGAATCATCCTGAAAAATATGAACGATTAAGTAAATACTAAAACCTGGATGAATTGGGAATTGAGAATATGCTTCCAACAAGGTCTAAAAGAAAGCCCTATGGAATTTTTGGACCAACTCCGAAATGTAATGAAAATAAACAAATAAATAAATAAATAAATAAAACAAAACAGTTTGGACCTGGCTTTGGAGGACAAATTGACTAGCCTTTTCCTAGGGTAATCAACCCCTGATTTCAACAGGAATAACGGGGACCTGGGGAATCCACACTAGCGGATCCTCCACTGGTTATAATGAAGCTAGGGGAGGAATGGAAGTGAAATTTCTTATTGCTATGGGGCAACGTATTCAGTTCTAAATCAAGCATTAATGCCTTCACAGAATTATTATGTTAGGGTAAAAGGTGTGTCGTGGTTTAACCCGGCCGGCAGCTAAACACCACGCAGCTGTTCGCTCACCCTCCCCCTCCCTCTCTGGGACAGGGGAGAGAAATGGAAAGTGAAGCCTGTGAGTTGAGATAAAGACAGTTTAATAAGACAAAATAATAATAATAATAATAATAATAATAATAATAATAATAATAATAATATTACAATGGTGATAATAGTACCACTACTAATAATGCGTACAAACAAGTGATGCACAATGCAATTGCTCACCACCCGCTGACCGATGCCCAGCCTAACCCCAAGCAGTCCGGCCCCCTCCCCCTGGCTAGCCACCCCTATGTATTGTTTAGCCTGACGTCAGATGCTATGGAATACCCCTTTGGCTAGTTTGGGTCACCTGTCCTGGGTCTGTCCCCTCCCAGCTCTTACTGCACCCCCAGCCTGCCTGTTGGCAGGACAGAGCAAGAAGCTGAGATGTCCTTGGCTTGGTATAAGCACTGCTCTGCAACAATTAAAACATCGGGGTGTTATCAGCACTCTTCTCATCCTAAGCCAAAACATAGCATTCTACCAGCTACTAGGAAGAAAATTAACTCTGTTCTAACTGAAACCAGGACAAGGTGTAACCAAAAAGGCTTATTTTTGTGAACCTTTGAAGTACAAGTTAGGGAAACAATGGGGCACACACAGATTTTTATCTATGCCTAGCTCCTCATGGGCACTCTTAGGTAGAGATTTATTAGAGCAAGTAGGAGCAGAAATTGTCTTTGAAAAAGGGAAAATGGAATTAAGAACAGGAGAAGAACAACTAATAAATGTGTTAAGCTTGGCACTAATACAAACTGACCCTAAAAGTGAAATACCTTTAGAGATCACAGATCAAGTATGTCCAGGAGTTTGGGCTACCGAAGTCCCTGGAAGAGCTAAAAATGTGACCTTAATAATTATTAAATTAAAGCCAGGAGAGAAACCCGTTAAGGTTAAGTAATATCCTTTGAGGATAGAAGATAGGAAAGGAATTAAAGAGATAATTGATCAATTTTTACAGTATGGATTATTGCTTGAATGCGAATCAGAATACAATGCACCCATATTGCCAATTAAAAAGGCAGATGAAAAAGCTATAGGCTAGTTCAGGATTTGAGGGCCATAAATAAAATCACTGAGGATATACATCCAGTAGTGGCAAACCCTTATACTTTGCTGACTAAATTAAAGAATAGTCAAGTCTGGTTTACCGTACTGGATTTAAAAGATGCCTTCTTCTGCCTAGGCTTAGCCACAGAAAGCCAAAACCTATTCGCCTTTGAATGGGAAAATCCCGATTCAGGCAGAAAGACGCAGCTTACGTGGACATTACTACCTCAAGGATTCAAGAATAGCCCCACTATTTTTGGAAACCAATTAGCAAGGGAACTCGAAACATGGATACCTCCGGACACTGAAGGTGCTTTGTTACAATATGTAGATGATCTCTTAATAGCTACCGAGACTAAAGGCAGTTGTATTCAATGGACTATAAGTCGTCTTAATTTTCTGGGTTTAAATGGATATCAAGTCTCTTGACAGAAAGTCCAGCTGGCTCAACAAAGTGTGACCTATCTGGGATTTGACATTTCGGAAGGACAACGAGAACTAGGAACTGAACATAAGGAAGTCATTTGCCGGACTCCAGAACCTCAAATGGTAAAGGAGCTACAAACCTTTTTAGGAATGACAGGTTGGTGTCGCCTTTGGATTTATAATTATGGACTATTGGTAAAGCCTCTATGTGAATTGATAAAGATTAACCAGTCAAAGTTAGTCTGGACTGGAGAAGCACAAAAAGTCTTTAAACAACTTAAACAAGAATTGATGATTTTGAAATATCAAGCAATATTGGTAGAACAGGACGACGTGGAAATTGTGATCATTAATATTGTGAATCTAGCCTCTTTTCTTAGTGATGCTCCGGCACAACCTGTGATTCACGATTGTTTAGAAACTATAGAGACTGTGTATTCCAGCCGAGCAGACCTTAAGGAGGAGCCCATGGAAGATGCGGAAGAAACTTGGTTCACGGATGGGAGCAGTTTTGTTACGCAAAGACAACGTAAAGCTGGATATGCTATAACAACTACTCAGCAGGTAATCGAGTCTAAGCCTTTACCCCCTGGAACATCAGCTCAAAAGGCGGAGATAGTTGCTCTCACGAGAGCATTGGAACTGGCAGCGGGAAAAAGGGTAAATATTTGGACAGATTCTAAATATACATTCGGCGTGGTACATGCTCATGGAGCAATTTGGAAAGAACATGGATTGCTGACCGCTCAGTGAAAACACAAAGTATGCTGAAGAAATTTTAAAATTGTTAGAGGCTGTAAAACAACCAGAAAAGGTAGCTATCATGCATTGTCAGGGACACCAAAAGGGGAACACCGCTTTTGAAATTGGAAAATCGATTGGCAGAGGCTAAGCAGGCAGCTGAAATAACTGAGGTGAAGGCATTGTCTTTGATACCAGACGGTAAAATCCAAACTATATCCAAATTATACAAAAGAAGACTTAAAATTAATTGAAGATTTGAAAGGTAAAATGAAACCAGATGGATGAGTATATTTAAAAGATAACCACATAGTAATACCCTCTAGTTTGACATGGCCCATAGTTCTTACAGAACACAATAAAACGCATTGGGGAGCTGGCACACTGCATAAGAGCCTGAGTCAGACATTAGTGGGACGATATGATAAAACAAGTAACTCAACAATGTAGCATTTGCTTACACAATAACCCCAATACCAAGGATAGAATAAAATTTGGAATAATCGGTAAAGGAAATTATTCGGGGCAACAGTGGCAAATTGATTTTTCAGAACTCCCTAGAAAAGGGGGGTATCATTATTTACTGGTTCTGACTGACACGTTTTCAGGAAGGCCTAAAGCCTTTCCCTGTCGAACAAACAAAGCAAGAGAAGTGGTTAAAGTCTTGTTAAATGAAATAATAGCATGCTTTGGGATTCTAGTAGCAATGTCTTCTGATAGAGTTTCACATTTTTGTGCACAAGTGGTAGAACAGATAAGTAAGATTCTAAAGATAGATTGGCAACTGCATACTCCTTATAGACCACAGGCAAGTGGACAGGTAGAAAAAATGAACCATTTAATTAAACAATAAATAGCTAAAATTGGATAAGAAGCTAATTTGTCATGGCCTCAATCCCTCCCTTTAGCATTACTTGGAATTAGAGTTAAACCTAGAATAAAAGGAAATTTGAGTCCCTTCAAAATCTTATATGGAAGGCCATAGCAATTTCTATTTAGTGGAGAGGACCTAACGCAGTTAGGATCAGAATATTTATATGCTTATATAACTGAACTTCAGAAACAATTAAATAAAGTACATACATTTGTTTTAGGGACCAGGGCTAGAGGGTTGGATCAACCAATCCACCCCTTGAAGCTCGGGGATTATATAGATATAAAGACTTTTTCAGGACAACCTGTGCAGGAAAAATGGAAGGAAAGTGGATGGGACCATACCAAGTATTACTGACAGCACACACCGCCATGAAGATTAAGAAGCAAGCAGCTTGGATCCACAATTCAAGGGTGAAGAAGGCCCCGGCGAGGATATGGACCACCACTCCAATTGGACCAACAAAATTACAGTTTTCCAGATCCTAATGATTGCAGGGGTGCGGTTCTCGGATTTGGGGTGGGCAACTTGGGATGAGAACTTACACCTGACCTTAATACAAACAATTTCTCAAGTAGCTAATAAGACGAACTGTTGGGTATGCACCCATCTGCCACAGCATGGGAATAAGGGTGTATCGTTAATTGGGATTCCCTTGCCTGCAAACTTATCTTGGACTAATTTGTGGGAAAACACATCTTGGGGTCGAAAATATTAAGCAGTTTTGGAACTAGAAGTGAGTAGCTTCGTGCCGTTAGAATCCTATTATGTATGTGTACAAAGGTGTCACCCGCCTAAGGGTATAGGAAAACAGCATTGTATAAATACGGATACTACTTATGTGGGAAATCAGACATCTTGTAATTGAACAATTGATATTAGTACGACTAGCGGCCGGGCAAATTCAACCAGCTGGACGGTTCCAGAAGGAAAAGGGTGGTATTGGCTATGCAATGATACAGCCCGTAAGGTCTTGCCTGAGAATTGGAAGGGAACTTGCACTCTTGGAGCGGTAGTCCCCAATATGACAGTACATGATGTAGTGCCTCGAGGTTACTTGAGAAATCATATGCGGAGAACCAGATGAAAAATTAACAATCCATTGGTAGAGAGACACACCCCTTTTCATAGTTTTGTGCGATGGTTTATCCCATGGTTAGGAGTGAGTGAATTGGAAAAGGCAATAGTTAATATTTCTGCAATTATAGAGAAGTTAGAAAACAAAAATCTGGATGCTATAAAGGCTCAACAAGAAGAGATATCTAGTTTATCACAGGTAGTATTACAAAATCGGATGGCCCTAGACTTGTTACTGGCCACTCAAGGGGGAGTCTGTACAGTAATAAACACAAGTTGTTGTATGTATGTAGATCAGAGTGGAAGGATCTCTACCGACCTGGAAGAAATCTGGAAGCAGACAAGGATCCTACATGAGATCAGTAAAGATGATCTTTCATGGAGTTTTAGTGAACTATGGAATAAGTTAACCTCCTGGTTGCCCAATTTCCAATGGTTGAAACAAGTATTCATTGCTCTAATCGTATTAGTAGTGTTAGGAATATTTGTGTGCATGTTGTTTAGATGCCTGCTTTGTTGTGTTACTGTAAATAATGAAAGTATCTGATGCAAAAGAATTTGCATGGGAAAAGAAAAGGGGGGATTGATTAAGGAGGTATTGGGGAGGCAAGGACAATCCCCAGACAAGGACTGTATATCTCGAAACAAGACACTGGAACTCATGATAAGGAAGCGGCAGGCGGACAGAGAAACGAATGTAAGGACTATAACTCTCGAAACTGGACATTGGAATTCATTATAAAGGTACAACAAACGGGAGAATTAGCAACAACCAGCTCTTGCAATTAAGAAACATGCCAATTCAGCAGATTCCTGACCAAAGGTGAAAAGTACACTGTGAGGAAGACTCGGGGTCTTCCTCCCAAAGACCCCTGCCCATGTCCCAAAGACCCCTGCCCACAATTCTTGGAAGGCTCTGCGCAGGCGCAAGGTGCCAAAAGGCTAATTAGCATGAGAAGCGAGGGAAGGCGGGGATAGGTAATGCATATGTATAGGTGCTTGTAGAATATTGATAGATTGATTGTATAAATTCAAGACTGCTTTCTGCTTTGGGTATGCACGATAGGTGGAGAGATCCCCCGTGCATCCAGCGCTGCAATAAAGAATATACCACTTAAAGGAATTTTGGCTTCGATCTTTGAATCAATTTGGCGACCCAGATGGGACAACCTCTCTGCCGGACCGCAGGACCTGCTGGGAACAGGACTCCCTAGGGTACCCCCGGGATTTCCCGGAGGGACTCCTCGACTCACCGGATCACTGCGGAGGCAGACAAGGACCCCATCATTGTAAGTGAGTATATTCTTTATTCTGGTTTGGTTTTCTGGTAGACCGGTCATCTACAACTGTCTGTAAGTCAGAAGGTGATCTTCTGCAAGGCAGTGTTTGGTATATACTTTGTGGTTAGCACCATAAGTACATGTTTGGGGACCTTAAGGAAGGAGCTCGCTTTAAGGTCCATCTGGAATTGTGTTGTCTGTTTCGGTTTTCTGACTCATGGAGTATGGTATTTAACTCTGGTTATTGTTACTGCGATTTTGGCTATTTTCCTGGTGGTAATAGTAGGTTCGTGGCATTGTTATAAGAAAGATATGGTTACGGTGTTACACAGTTCGGTTTTCTGACTTATCGCATGTGGAATTTGACTCTGACTATTGTTACTGTGATTTTGGCAATATTGCTGGTAATAGTAGTTTTGTGACATCGCTACTGAAAGATATTGCGTGCCCGTATTTTTGTGAGTGATACGTTTTGTGATACGCTTTTGTAAGTAACATGTGTATTCTGAAAGTGTAAACTGGAAACTGGGGGGGCAAACAAGCAGTGAAATTTTAAAGAAAAGTGTGTTAGGATGTGTTTGAAGTCACTGGAAGGATATTGGAGGATCTGCCGGTGGAAGTGTGAACAGGAAAACATTGATAAAATATCGTAATCAGTGGTGGCCGCTTTATAAGCTGGAATGTGGAGAAAAGTGGCCCCTAAATGGAACTTTAAACTCTAATATTTTGCTACAGTTAATGTTGTTTTTTGAGAAGCAGAACAGGATGGAATGTTGTATACTGATGTTTCAGCATCTCGGTGGGAAAAGGTACGGAATTAAGTTGGCCCCTGACTGAACCTTTGATGTTGGCATTAGAGAAGTACAGGCTGGAGAAAGATAAAGGAAGTGTTAAAAGGGTTGTTGAAAGTGTTAAAGGTGTTTGAAGTTGAATGAGCAAGGAAAGTGGATGTAGGAATGTTAATAGTTCTGCCTCTGCCCGAGGCAGAGATCTTAAAATCATGGGTGTTAGCCCTTTAGGGCAAAGGGACCATGATCGGTCCGAGAGAGTTGTCAGAGAAACAGAAAAGCAGTCAACTCTAAAACACCCTGAGTTCATGTGCGAGCTCAGATTGCTGATGGGACCGTTCAGGGAACTGTGGACAATTGCATTCCCCTGACCGACCCCCACTAAGACCCGAATCATCCTGAAAAATATGAACGATTAAGTAAATACTAAAACCTGGATGAATTGGGAATTGAGAATATGCTTCCAACAAGGTCTAAAAGAAAGCCCTATGGAATTTTTGGACCAACTCCGAAATGTAATGAAAATAAATAAATAAAACAAAACGGTTTGGACCTGGCTTTGGAGGACAAATTGACTAGCCTTTTCCTAGGGTAATCAACCCCTGATTTCAACAGGAATAACGGGGACATGGGGAGTCTACCCTAGCGGATCCTCCACTGGTTATAATGAAGCTAGGGGAGGAATGGAAGTGAAATTTCTTATTGATATGGGGCAGCGTATTCAGTTCTAAATCAAGCATTAATGCCTTCACAGAATTATTATGTTAGGGTAAAAGGTGTGTCGTAGTTTAACCCGGCCGGCAGCTAAACACCACGCAGCTGTTTGCTCACCCTCCCCCTCCCTCCTCCCCCATCCAGCGCTGCAATAAAGAATATACCACTTAAAGGAATTTCGGCTTCGATCTTTGATCCAAGGCTAGATAGGATGGGGCTTCAGGCACCTCTTCACCTGAGGAAACACACTGCCATCAGGCACCGCTGTGCCAGACAAGCTTGTTCTGCTAGAACACCCTACTCAGATGCACTGTGGCATTCAAGTGAACTGCTTTCATGCAAATATAACGACTGAAGTTACAACCCACCTTGCCTGTGGCACCTGATGAACAGAAGAGTAAGCCACCGCAGCGCTTCAAAACCATCCCTGCACGTGCCGCTCCTTGTCACTCTCTGGCCTTATCCCATATGCTTATCCACTTCTGTGGAGAGCCTGCCACGGCACCTGCAAAGCAAGACAGACACCTTTCATAGTCACCTTGTGCTACTTGGTCGTTCTGCTCCAACCCAGCTCATGACCAGCCCCTCTTCTTACACAGCTCTTCAGAGTGCAGTTTGCTCCTTTGAGCCTGTGCGAGACACCTGTGAAAGAAAAAGAAACGCATAGGCCGATGCAGCATCCAAAGACACAGCACAACTAGGTAAGTTACTCTCATCTGCTCCCTTACCTCTGCCGCTTACCAGCCCCCGAGGCAGATGCTTCAATCTACCCTCTTCAAACAGCTACAACACCTCTAAAAGACAAAGAGGGGATGCTTAGAGGAACAGTGAGACAGACCTACAACACAACAACTGCTACATCTGTTCCTCACTCACCTTGCCAGAGGCAGCTCTGCGTGTGACGTCCCAGGTTGTACACTGCGTTACCTAACCCTTAACGTAACCCTTACCCTAACCCTTCTCACCCTTACCATTACCCAAATCCTTACCTTTACTTTTTCCTTACCCTTACCCTTTCCTTTAACCATAACCTTACCCTTACCCTATTCCTTACTCCAACCCTTCCCCTTACCTTCCCCTTCCCCTTACACTTAACCTAACCCTTACCCTTCTGCTTCCCCTAAAACATATCCTAACACTTTCCCTTACCCTTAAACTTACCCTAACCCTTACTATTACCCGTACAATTACTCTTGCCCTAATCCTTGCTTGCACCCTTACACTTATCCTAACCCTTACCCTTACTCAAACCCTTACTCTAACCCTTACCCTGACCCTTATCCATACCATTACCCTTACCCTTAACCTTACCCTTATCCTAACACTTACCCTAACCCTTAACCTTTCTGCTACACTTACCCTTTTCCTAAGTCTAAACCTTACCCTTACCCTTACCCTTAACCTAAGCCTAAACCTTAAACCTTACCGTAAAGCTTACCCTTTCTGCTACACTTACCCTTAGCCTAAATCTAAACCTTATACTTACCCTTAGCATAACCCTCACCCTTACCATTACCCATACCCTTATCCTTACCCTAAACCTTACCTTTACACTTACGGTTACCATTAACCTTACACTTACCCTAACACTTATCCTTAACGTAACCTTTACCCTAAACCTTACCCCAACCCTTACTCTGACCCTTACATTAACCCTAACCCTTACCCTAAACCTTACACTTACTCTTAACATTAACCTTACACTTAATCTTTAGCTAATACTTAACCTTATGTTTTTCTCACCCTAACCCTATAATTAACCATAACCATTACCCTAACACTTAACCTTACCCTTACAATAAGCCATACAACAACACTTAAATGTACACTTACGCTTACAGTTACCCTAGGAATTACTCGTTCAATTACTCCTACTCTTACCCTTACACTTACCCTTACCCTTACCCTTCTCCATACCATTACCCTTACCCTAAACCTTACACTTACCCTTATCCTTACCCTAACCCTAACCCTAACCCTCACCCTTACCATTAACCATACCCTTACTCTTCTCCTTACCCTAAACCTTACCCCAACCCTTACCCTGACCCTTACATTAACCCTAACTCTTAACCTAAGCCTTACACTTACTCTTAACCTTAACCTTACCATTAACCTTAAGCTAGTACTTAACCTTACATTTTTCTCACCCTAATCCTAAAATTAACCCTAACCATTACCCTAACACTTAACCTTACCCTTACTCTATCTGTTACCCTTACGCTTAACCTTAACATAAACCTTACCCTTAACCTTACCCTTACCATAAGCCATACATCAACACTTACATGTACACTTACGCTTACACTTACCCTAGCAATTACTCGTACAATTACCCTTACCCTTAACCTTAACCTAAGCCGAAACCTTAAACCTTACAGTAAACCTTACCCTTTCTGCTACACTTACCCTTAGCCTAAATCTAAACCTTACACTTACCCTTACTGTAACCCTCACCCTTACCGTTGCCAATACCCTTACTCTTACCCTTACCCTAACCCTTTCTCTAACCCTTACAATTACCCGTACTTTTACACATACCCTTACACTTACCCTTACTCTTAAACTTACACTAACCCTTACCCTTAACTAAATCTAACCCTTACACTAAACATCATCCTTACCCTTACCATTATCCCTTCTCTTACCCTTATCCTAAACGTTTCCCAAACCCTTACGCTTACATTAAACTGAACCCCTACCATAACTCTTAACCTTATCCTTAAACTTAACCTAATACTTACCATTACGTTTCCCTCACCCTAAACCTAAAATTAGCCTAACCATTACGCTAACACTTACACTTACTCTAACCCTTACCCTGAACTGTACCCTTACACTTCCACTTACCCACTTAAGTGTAAGTGTTAGGATAACGTTAACATTAAGTGTGACCCTTTAGCTTATCCTTAGTGTTTATGGTTAGGTTAAGGGTAAGGATAATGGTTTGGTAAGGGTAAGGGTAAGGGTAATTGTACGAGGAATTGCTAGGGTAAGTGTAAGCGTAAGTGTACATGTAAGTGTTGTTGTAGGGCTTATGGTAAGGGTAAGGTCAAGGGTAAGGTTTATGTTAAGGGTAAGCGTAAGGGTAAGGGTAAGGTTAAGGGTAACGGTAAGATTAAGGATAAGGTTTATGTTAAGGGTAAGCGTAAGGGTAACGGATAGAGTAAGGGTAAGGGTAAGGTTAAGGGTAAGGTTTATGTTAAGGGTAAGCGTAAGGGTAACGGATAGAGTAAGGGTAAGGGTAAGGTTAAGGGTAACGGTAACGTTAAGGGTACAAATATGTGTTAGGGTATGGTTATGGTATGGGTAAGAACTAGGGTAAGTATAAGGGTAAGGGTACGTGTAAGGGTACGGGTCAGGGTAAGGGTTAGAGTAAGGGTTAGGGTTAGGGTAAGGTTAAGTGTTAGGGTAATGGTTAGGGTTAGTTTTAGGGTTAAAGTCAGGAAAACGTATGCGTAAGTATTAGGTTAATGTTAAGGGTAAGGTTAAGGTTAAGAGTAAGTGTAAGGTTTAGGGTAAGGGTTAGGGTTAATGTAAGGGTCAGGGTAAGGGTTGGGGTAAGGTTTAGGGTAAGGGTTAGGTTAAGGATAAGTGTTAGGGTAAGGTTAATGGTAACCGTAAGTGTAAAGGTAAGGGTTAGGGTAAGGGTAAGAATAAGGGTTTGGGTAATGGTAAGGATGAGGGTTAGGATAAGGGTAAGTGTAAGGTTTAGATTTAGGCTACGGGTAAGTGTAGCAGAAAGGGTAAGGTTTACGGTAAGGTTTAAGGTTTAGGGTTAGGTTAAGGGTAAGGGTAATGGTATGGATAAGGGTCAGGGTAAGGGTTAGAGTAAGGGTTTGAGTAAGGGTAAGGGTTAGGATAAGTGTAAGGGTGCAAGCAAGGATTAGGGCAAGAGTAAGTGTAAGGGTAATAGTAAGGGTTAGGGTAAGTATAAGGGTAAGGGAAAGTGTTAGGATATGTTTTAGGGGAAGCAGAAGGGTAAGGGTTAGGTTAAGTGTAAGGGGAAGGGGAAAGTAAGGGGAAGGGTTGGAGTAAGGTATAGGGTAAGGGTAAGGTTATGGTTAAAGGAAAGAGTAAGGGTAAGGAAAAAGTAAAGGTAAGGATTTGGGTAATGGTAAGGGTGAGAAGGGTTAGGGTAAGGGTTACGGTAAGGGTTAGGTAATGCAGTGTACAACCTGGGACGTCACACGCAGAGCTGCCTCTGGCAAGGTGAGTGAGGAACAGATGTAGCAGTTGTTGTGTTGTAGGTCTGTCTCACTGTTCCTCTAAGCATCCCCTCTTTGTCTTTTAGAGGTGTTGTAGCTGTTTGAAGAGGGTAGATTGAAGCATCTGCCTCGGGGGCTGGTAAGCGGCAGAGGTAAGGGAGCAGATGAGAGTAACTTACCTAGTTGTGCTGTGTCTTTGGATGCTGCATCGGCCTATGCGTTTCTTTTTCTTTCACAGGTGTCTCGCACAGGCTCAAAGGAGCAAACTGCACTCTGAAGAGCTGTGTAAGAAGAGGGGCTGGTCATGAGCTGGGTTGGAGCAGAACGACCAAGTAGCACAAGGTGACTATGAAAGGTGTCTGTCTTGCTTTGCAGGTGCCGTGGCAGGCTCTCCACAGAAGTGGATAAGCATATGGGATAAGGCCAGAGAGTGACAAGGAGCGGCACGTGCAGGGATGGTTTTGAAGCGCTGCGGTGGCTTCCTCTTCTGTTCATCAGGTGCCACAGGCAAGGTGGGTTGTAACATCAGTCGTTATATTTGCATGAAAGCAGTTCACTTGAACGCCACAGTGCATCTGAGTAGGGTGTTCTAGCAGAACAAGCTTGTCTGGCACAGCAGTGCCTGATGGCAGTGTGTTTCCTCAGGTGAAGAGGTGCCTGAAGCCCCATCTTATCTAGCCTGCACACAATTATCTGAAAATGAAAGCTTCTTTCCAGTAATTCAGAAAGCCAAGTTACATCTCAGCCTTGAGCATCTCGGGCTTTTGGGCCTGTCTGTAACATTTGGCACCAGCACTAATACATTTTTTGGCATATGTTTAGCGTTTGGGGCCTGTGTCTGGGATTTGGGCCCTGTCTCGAACCACTGGGGCTTTGTCCTGGGTTTTGGAGCCTGCCTCTAGAGTTCAGGGCCTGTGATTAGGCTTTTGGGGTCTGTGTCTGGGGGCCGGTATCTGGGGGCAAGGGGGGAGCTGCTTGTAGACCCTTGGGACCAGCATTGAGGGGGTTGGGAGCTGACTCTACACCTTTGGGGCCTGCTTCTGGGGGCGGGGGGGGGTTGAGACCAGCATCTGGGGGAGGGGTGGGAGCTCTTTGTATTCCTTTGGAGCCATTGTCGGGGGGGGGGGGGCGGAAGGGGAGGGTTGGTTGGGAGCTGCTTGTACACTGTTGGAGCCTGGGTTGAGGGAGGAGGTTTGGAGCTGCTTCTACACCTTTGGGCCTGGCATCGGGGGTAGGGGGTTGGGTGCTGGTTGTAGGGGCCTGTGTTTGGGGGGGGGGCTTGGGACCTGCGTCTGGGGGAGGGGTGGGAGCTGCTTGTACACCTTTGGGGCCTGCATCTGTGGGGGGTCAGGGCCTGTGTCTAGCGGGCTGGGAACTGCTTGTACAATGTAGGAATCTGTTTCTGCAGGGTGGCTGGGAGCTGTTTGTACAACTTTGGGGCCAGCATCTGGGGGTGGCTGGGAGCTGCCTGTACACTGTAGGGGCCTGTGTTTGTGGGGGGCTTGGGGGCCTCCCTCGGGGAGGGGGGGAGGGTTGGGAGCTGCTTGTATAGGGTAGGGGGCCTGCCTGGCAGGGGTTGGGAGCTGCTTGTAGAATTTGGGTCGCTGTGTCTGGGGGGGCGGTTGGGGCCTGTGTCTCAGGGGTGTTGGGAACTGGTTGTACACCTTTGGGTCCTGTCTCTGGGGGGGAGCTACTTGTACACTTTTGGGGTCTGTATTTGAGGGGGGTTGGGAGCTGCTTGTGCACTTTTGGACCTATGTTTAGGGGGGTTGGGAGTTGCTCGTGCATTCTAGGTGCCTCCCTTTTGAGAAGGGTTGGGGCCTGCATCTGTGGGTGGTTGGGAGCTGCTTGTACACTATAGGGGCCATGGTCTTGGAGGGGGGTCTGGGCTGTTTATACAGCTTTGTGGCCTGTGTTTGGGGGGGGGGGGGGGGTGGGCCTGTGCCTGGGGGAGTTGGGTGGTGCTTCTTCACTCTAGGAGCCTCCATCTGGGGGTCTTTGGGGCCTCCCTTTGAGGGGGAGGGAGTTGGGAGTTGGTTGTACACCTCCGCATCCCATGTCTTGGGGGGGTGGGGGGAGTGGGACCGGTCTCTGAAGGGGCGGGTTGTGAGCTGCTTGTACACCTGTGTCGGGGGGGAGGGTAGGGGGGTTGGCGGGGGTCGGGCCCAGGTCTTGGGCCAGTGTCTGGGTGGAGTCCAGTTCTTGGGAGGGGGTGGTGGGGTAGGAGCTGCTTGTGGGCAGTTGGGGTCTGCATCTGGGTGTGGTTGGTGCCTGCTTCTGTTGGCAGTTTGGGGCCTGCTTGTAGACTTGTGCAGCCTGGGTTTGGGGGCTTTTCCGTAACGTTTGGGGTCTGCATTTTTGCTTTGGGATGCATCTTGAGCTTTTGAGGCCTAGCAGTAGCATTTGGGGCCTGCATCTGGGGCTTTTCTGTAGCATTTTGGTTGCGTATTTGTGATTTGGGGCCTGTATCCAGGGTTTTGCCTTTTTTGTAGTTTCCATCTTTGTGTGTGTGTGTTTCGTTGTTGGTTGTCTGGGGTTAGGGGCAGTTTGGCGTTTGGATTAAGGTCAGTGTCATTAGCGTTAGGGGGTTGATAATAAGGGTTAGGGTTGTGGTTAGAGTTGTTAGGTTTAAGGGGAATAAGGATTTCAGGGTAAGGGGATCAAGGTTGTGGGAATAAAAATGTTGTTTTTGCGCAGTTACATCCTGTAGAGGGAAGGAAGGTGGTATTGAGATATGCTTGCAGTGATAAGACAGCTTAACAGTGTGAAATGAGTTCATCTGATTCGTGTCAATATGGACCAATGCTAGGGCCGCATGATATGATGAAAAGTCTGAGAAAACCAGAGTGGTTAATGTATATAGTTCTTGTATCTTGCAAAGGAATGGTCCAGCAATTCGGGTCAATAGGGGATAAGAGAACAAAGGGGTTTCAGAATAACTGCTAACTATTACAACTGTTGCATGGGACACTATGCAAGTGTCTGCCATCCAGCCAAGATGGACAAAGGAGAAGGACAAGAGAAAAGCCTGGGAGGAAGACTACGAGCCTTCAGTACGAGCGGCCCCCAGAGGGACCACCGGAGACTGATAACGCCTGCACCAGTGGGAGGGTTTGGATTCTGGGAACTAATTAGAATAACCCTGCCTTTTGTAGAAGTAGTAATGAATATGTATTAGCCTAGCAGCATAAAAACCAGCCGCCTGATGTAACTTGTGTGCGTCTTGGTGGAGCAGAGACTCCTGGCGCACCCAGCGCTGCTTGCTTACCTCTATTCATTTAATAAATTGTAAATTTCAATTGCAATCCTATTTGGGACCCAGTCATTTATTACAAGTGGGGGCTCGTCCGGGAGGGCTTTGGTTCCTGATTTCTGTTTTGATCTAGGAGAGGCACCCCCACCATTTGGTGGCTGCTCTTTGAGTCAGGTCGGAACTAATGGCATCTTAAACCTGAATAAAGGTAAACAAAGTTTCTGATTCTTTTTTTCAGCTCCCTTGCCAGCTGCAGCACTATATTTTGCCCGTAATTGTGTGTGTGAAGATCCGAACGAAGATGACGGAGTCGTAAGCATTTAAAGCGTATACCGTTCGGTTGGGTGGGGTTCGGTTGCCTGTGTGTGTAAGAGTGTGACTGAGATGGAACTTAGTTCCGAAGCGATTGTGGAGGTCTTCTAACCGCGTTTTCAATCTCCCGCGAGGGACTTGGCTGGTGAAGGACCAAAGGGATTCCTATAGGATTTGTGGGTGTGTGATAGGTCCTCGACCCCCTGCAAGACACTCTTACTAAGGTAACCAAGGGCTGTGGGAATTGCCATAGTAAAATTCCTAGATGGGTCAGACAAAATCGAAGACCAGAGACCAGAAGAAAGGGAGCAAATTACCAGTCATACCACCAGAAAGTCCATTAGGAATAACGATTAGAAATTGGAATGATAGGGACCCCAGAAAAGGAAAAAGTAAATTAAAAATGGTCCAGTATTGTATGACAGAATGGCCAAAGGAGCCTTTAAGACTACATGTCTTATGGCCTGTTTTTGGATCCTTCGAAGACTGGATTTGCCAGGCCTTAAATATCCATGTTAATTCAAAGGAACCTTTTAGCCAGGAAGAAAGTGATTATGCAGGATTATGGATCAGGAGGACTTCACGTCCTTTTCCAGCCTCAATATTTACACTTAAAACCGGGAAGAAATTTGAAGAACAAGAAGAACATGAAAAAGAAAAAGAAGATAAACGTGAGCCGTTGGATGAGCTACCACCTCCATATCCTAACAATCCACCCCAGGCGGCTCCCCCTCCGGTGGCTGTGGTATCGCCACCAGTACCACCGTTGCCCCAGCTTCCACCACCAACAGCACCAGAATTAGACCGACCTCCGGCCGCATGCAGGAGAAGTAGGACAGACATATCTGAGAGGGCTTCTCTATATCCCTTAAGGGAGGTAACTGGTGTATAACTGGTGCGCGTCTTGGTGGAGCAGAGACTCCCGGCGTACCCAGCACTGTTTGCTTACCTCTATTCATTCAGTGAATTGTAAACTTTGATTGTAATCCTATTTGGGACTTTTATTTATTATAACAGACAACCTTGTAAAACGCAGACAACCAGAATCCTTACAGCAATTAGGTGGAAATCACGGCGTAAGAAACATTAGCACCTCAAAGAGTAAAAACCTCAAAAGAAATGTGACTTGTAACAGGCCAGCAGCTGTGTATTTTCTGTGAAGCACCAGCTAGATTATGAACCTTGAATAGCACAGTTAAAGGGGAAACAGGGGAGGGTCCCGGTCCTCGGCAGAAAAAAAAAGTGTATAAACTGTGTATGGAATTAGTAGGCACCCTCCTGCTTGTGGGACACCCACCATTGTAATCTCGAATAATAATGCTGCTGTACTGAGATCCTCGACTCAGCCTATGCTATTTGCTACAGACTGATTCAGGGTTTTAAGGTTTCAGGGATTGGGCACTAGGGTTGGGTTTCAGGGTAAGGGGTTTCAGGGTTTATGTTTAGGATTTTAAGGTTTTTAGGGTTGGAGTTTTAACGGTTAGGGTTTTAAGGGTTTGGGGGTTAGGGTTTTAAGGGTTTCAGGGTTAGCGTGTTAGGGTATTAGAGTTTTTTGGGTTGTAGTGTTGATATGTTTTTTAGGGTTAGAGTCTTAAGGTTTTATTTTTGGTCAGTTATTTACGGTTAGGGTTTTAAGATTTTTTTTTTTTTTTCTTTTTTTTCAGGTTAGGTTCTCCAGGTCCAGGGTTTTGAGTATCCTTATTTTGGGGGTTTGGATTTTGAGCATCTTAATTTTGGAGGTTAGGCTTTTGTGTGCCCTAATTTTTTGGGATAGGCTTTCAAGCATCCTAAGTAGTTGGGTTAGGGTTTTGAGCATCTTAATATTTTGGGTCTGGGTAATGAGCATCCTCAGTTTTCAGGATAGGGTTTTGAGCATCTTAATGTTTCCAGGATAGGGTTTGGAGCGTCCTAATGTTTTGGGTTGGGGTCCTAATGTTTTGGGTTGGGTCTTCCTCCCAAAGACCCCTGCCCACGTCCCAAAGACCCCTGCCCACAATTCTTGGAAGGCTCTGCGCAGGCGCAAGGTGCCAAAAGGCTAATTAGCATGAGAAGCGAGGGAAGGCGGGGATAGGTAATGCATATGTATAGGTGCTTGTAGAATATTGATAGATTGATTGTATAAATTCAAGACTGCTTTCTGCTTTGGGTATGCACGATAGGTGGAGAGATCCCCCGTGCATCCAGCGCTGCAATAAAGAATATACCACTTAAAGGAATTTCGGCTTCGATCTTTGAATCAATTTGGCGACCCAGATGGGACAACCTCTCTGCCGGACCGCAGGACCTGCTGGGAACAGGACTCCCTAGGGTACCGCCGGGATTTCCCGGAGGGACTCCTCGACTCACCGGATCACTGCGGAGGCAGACAAGGACCCCATCATTGTAAGTGAGTATATTCTTTATTCTGGTTTGGTTTTCTGGTAGACCGGTCATCTGCAACTGTCTGTAAGTCAGAAGGTGATCTTCTGCGAGGCAGTGTTTGGTATATACTTTGTGGTTAGCACTGTAAGTACATGTTTGGGGACCTTAAGGAAGGAGCTCGCTTTAAGGTCCATCTGGAATTGTGTTGTCTATTTCGGTTTTCTGACTCATGGAGTATGGTATTTAACTCTGGTTATTGTTACTGCGATTTTGGCTATTTTCCTGGTGGTAATAGTAGGTTCGTGGCATTGTTATAAGAAAGATATCGTTACGGTGTTACACAGTTCGGTTTTCTGACTTATCGCATGTGGAATTTGACTCTGACTATTGTTACTGTGATTTTGGCAATATTGCTGGTAATAGTAGTTTTGTGACATCGCTACTGAAAGATATTGCGTGCCCGTATTTTTGTGAGTGATACGTTTTGTGATACGCTTTTGTAAGTAACATGTGTATTCTGAAAGTGTAAACTGGAAACTGGGGGGGCAAACAAGCAGTGAAATTTTAAAGAAAAGTGTGTTAGGATGTGTTTGAAGTCACTGGAAGGATATTGGAGGATCTGCCGGTGGAAGTGTGAACAGGAAAACATTGATAAAATATCGTAATCAGTGGTGGCCGCTTTATAAGCTGGAATGTGGAGAAAAGTGGCCCCTAAATGGAACTTTAAACTCTAATATTTTGCTACAGTTAATGTTGTTTTTTGAGAAGCAGAACAGGATGGAATGTTGTATACTGATGTTTCAGCATCTTGGTGGGAAAAGGTACGGAATTAAGTTGGCCCCTGACTGAACCTTTGATGTTGGCATTAGAGAAGTACAGGCTGGAGAAAGATAAAGGAAGTGTTAAAAGGGTTGTTGAAAGTGTTAAAGGTGTTTGAAGTTGAATGAGCAAGGAAAGAGGATGTAGGAATGTTAATAGTTCTGCCTCTGCCCGAGGCAGAGATCTTAAAATCATGGGTGTTAGCCCTTTAGGGCAAAGGGACCATGATCGGTCCGAGAGAGTTGTCAGAGAAACAGAAAAGCAGTCAACTCTAAAACAACCTGAGTTCATGTGCGAGCTCAGATTGCTGATGGGACCGTTCAGGGAACTGTGGACAATTGCATTCCCCTGACCGACCCCCACTAAGACCCGAATCATCCTGAAAAATATGAACGATTAAGTAAATACTAAAACCTGGATGAATTGGGAATTGAGAATATGCTTCCAACAAGGTCTAAAAGAAAGCCCTATGGAATTTTTGGACCAACTCCGAAATGTAATGAAAATAAACAAATAAATAAATAAATAAATAAAACAAAACAGTTTGGACCTGGCTTTGGAGGACAAATTGACTAGCCTTTTCCTAGGGTAATCAACCCCTGATTTCAACAGGAATAACGGGGACCTGGGGAATCCACCCTAGCGGATCCTCCACTGGTTATAATGAAGCTAGGGGAGGAATGGAAGTGAAATTTCTTATTGCTATGGGGCAACGTATTCAGTTCTAAATCAAGCATTAATGCCTTCACAGAATTATTATGTTAGGGTAAAAGGTGTGTCGTGGTTTAACCCGGCCGGCAGCTAAACACCACGCAGCTGTTCGCTCACCCTCCCCCTCCCTCTCTGGGACAGGGGAGAGAAATGGAAAGTGAAGCCTGTGAGTTGAGATAAAGACAGTTTAATAAGACAAAATAATAATAATAATAATAATAATAATAATAATAATAATAATAATAATAATAATAATATTACAATGGTGATAATAGTACCACTACTAATAATGTGTACAAACAAGTGATGCACAATGCAATTGCTCACCACCCGCTGACCGATGCCCAGCCTAACCCCGAGCAGTCCGGCCCCCTCCCCCTGGCTAGCCACCCCTATGTATTGTTTAGCCTGACGTCAGATGCTATGGAATACCCCTTTGGCTAGTTTGGGTCACCTGTCCTGGGTCTGTCCCCTCCCAGCTCTTACTGCACCCCCAGCCTGCCTGTTGGCAGGACAGAGCAAGAAGCTGAGATGTCCTTGGCTTGGTATAAGCACTGCTCTGCAACAATTAAAACATCGGGGTGTTATCAGCACTCTTCTCATCCTAAGCCAAAACATAGCATTCTACCAGCTACTAGGAAGAAAATTAACTCTGTTCTAACTGAAACCAGGACAAGGTGTAACCGAAAAGGCTTATTTTTGTGAACCTTTGAAGTACAAGTTAGGGAAACAATGGGGCATACACAGATTTTTATCTATGCCTAGCTCCTCATGGGCACTCTTAGGTAGGGATTTATTAGAGCAAGTAGGAGCAGAAATTGTCTTTGAAAAAGGGAAAATGGAATTAAGAACAGGAGAAGAACAACTAATAAATGTGTTAAGCTTGGCACTAACACAAACTGACCCTAAAAGTGAAATACCTTTAGAGATCACAGATCAAGTATGTCCAGGAGTTTGGGCTACTGAAGTCCCTGGAAGAGCTAAAAATGTGACCTTAATAATTATTAAATTAAAGCCAGGAGAGAAACCCGTTAAGGTTAAGTAATATCCTTTGAGGATAGAAGATAGGAAAGGAATTAAAGAGATAATTGATAAATTTTTACAGTATGGATTATTGCTTGAATGCGAATCAGAATACAATGCACCCATATTGCCAATTAAAAAGGCAGATGAAAAAGCTATAGGCTAGTTCAGGATTTGAGGGCCATAAATAAAATCACTGAGGATATACATCCAGTAGTGGCAAACCCTTATACTTTGCTGACTAAATTAAAGAATAGTCAAGTCTGGTTTACCGTACTGGATTTAAAAGATGCCTTCTTCTGCCTAGGCTTAGCCACAGAAAGCCAAAACCTATTCGCCTTTGAATGGGAAAATCCCGATTCAGGCAGAAAGACGCAGCTTACGTGGACATTACTACCTCAAGGATTCAAGAATAGCCCCACTATTTTTGGAAACCAATTAGCAAGGGAACTCGAAACATGGATACCTCCGGACACTGAAGGTGCTTTGTTACAATATGTAGATGATCTCTTAATAGCTACCGAGACTAAAGGCAGTTGTATTCAATGGACTATAAGTCGTCTTAATTTTCTGGGTTTAAATGGATATCAAGTCTCTTGACAGAAAGTCCAGCTGGCTCAACAAAGTGTGACCTATCTGGGATTTGACATTTCGGAAGGACAACGAGAACTAGGAACTGAACATAAGGAAGTCATTTGCCGGACTCCAGAACCTCAAATGGTAAAGGAGCTACAAACCTTTTTAGGAATGACAGGTTGGTGTCGCCTTTGGATTTATAATTATGGACTATTGGTAAAGCCTCTATGTGAATTGATAAAGATTAACCAGTCAAAGTTAGTCTGGACTGGAGAAGCACAAAAAGTCTTTAAACAACTTAAACAAGAATTGATGATTTTGAAATATCAAGCAATATTGGTAGAACAGGACGACGTGGAAATTGTGATCATTAATATTGTGAATCTAGCCTCTTTTCTTAGTGATGCTCCGGCACAACCTGTGATTCACGATTGTTTAGAAACTATAGAGACTGTGTATTCCAGCCGACCAGACCTTAAGGAGGAGCCCATGGAAGATGCGGAAGAAACTTGGTTCACGGATGGGAGCAGTTTTGTTACGCAAAGACAACGTAAAGCTGGATATGCTATAACAACTACTCAGCAGGTAATCGAGTCTAAGCCTTTACCCCCTGGAACATCAGCTCAAAAGGCGGAGATAGTTGCTCTCACGAGAGCATTGGAACTGGCAGCGGGAAAAAGGGTAAATATTTGGACAGATTCTAAATATACATTCGGCGTGGTACATGCTCATGGAGCAATTTGGAAAGAACATGGATTGCTGACCGCTCAGTGAAAACACAAAGTATGCTGAAGAAATTTTAAAATTGTTAGAGGCTGTAAAACAACCAGAAAAGGTAGCTATCATGCATTGTCAGGGACACCAAAAGGGGAACACCGCTTTTGAAATTGGAAAATCGATTGGCAGAGGCTAAGCAGGCAGCTGAAATAACTGAGGTGAAGGCATTGTCTTTGATAGCAGACGGTAAAATCCAAACTATATCCAAATTATACAAAAGAAGACTTAAAATTAATTGAAGATTTGAAAGGTAAAATGAAACCAGATGGATGAGTATATTTAAAAGATAACCACATAGTAATACCCTCTAGTTTGACATGGCCCATAGTTCTTACAGAACACAATAAAACGCATTGGGGAGCTGGCACACTGCATAAGAGCCTGAGTCAGACATTAGTGGGACGATATGATAAAACAAGTAACTCAACAATGTAGCATTTGCTTACACAATAACCCCAATACCAAGGATAGAATAAAATTTGGAATAATCGGTAAAGGAAATTATTCGGGGCAACAGTGGCAAATTGATTTTTCAGAACTCCCTAGAAAAGGGGGGTATCATTATTTACTGGTTCTGACTGACACGTTTTCAGGAAGGCCTGAAGCCTTTCCCTGTCGAACAAACAAAGCAAGAGAAGTGGTTAAAGTCTTGTTAAATGAAATAATAGCATGCTTTGGGATTCTAGTAGCAATGTCTTCTGATAGAGTTTCACATTTTTGTGCACAAGTGGTAGAACAGATAAGTAAGATTCTAAAGATAGATTGGCAACTGCATACTCCTTATAGACCACAGGCAAGTGGACAGGTAGAAAAAATGAACCATTTAATTAAACAATAAATAGCTAAAATTGGATAAGAAGCTAATTTGTCATGGCCTCAATCCCTCCCTTTAGCATTACTTGGAATTAGAGTTAAACCTAGAATAAAAGGAAATTTGAGTCCCTTCAAAATCTTATATGGAAGGCCATAGCAATTTCTATTTAGTGGAGAGGACCTAACGCAGTTAGGATCAGAATATTTATATGCTTATATAACTGAACTTCAGAAACAATTAAATAAAGTACATACATTTGTTTTAGGGACCAGGGCTAGAGGGTTGGATCAACCAATCCACCCCTTGAAGCTCGGGGATTATATAGATATAAAGACTTTTTCAGGACAACCCCTACAGGAAAAATGGAAGGAAAGTGGATGGGACCATACCAAGTATTACTGACAACACACACCGCCATGAAGATTAAGAAGCAAGCAGCTTGGATCCACAATTCAAGGGTGAAGAAGGCCCCGGCGAGGATATGGACCACCACTCCAATTGGACCAACAAAATTACGGTTTTCCAGATCCTAATGATTGCAGGGGTGCGGTTCTTGGATTTGGGGTGGGCAACTTGGGATGAGAACTTACACCTGACCTTAATACAAACAATTTCTCAAGTAACTCATAAGACGAACTGTTGGGTATGCACCCATCTGCCACAGCATGGGAATAAGGGTGTATCGTTAATTGGGATTCCCTTGCCTGCAAACTTATCTTGGACTAATTTGTGGGAAAACACATCTTGGGGTCGAAAATATTAAGCAGTTTTGGAACTAGAAGTGAGTAGCTTCGTGCCGTTAGAATCCTATTATGTATGTGTACAAAGGTGTCACCCGCCTAAGGGTATAGGAAAACAGCATTGTATAAATACGGATACTACTTATGTGGGAAATCAGACATCTTGTAATTGAACAATTGATATTAGTACGACTAGCGGCCGGGCAAATTCAACCAGCTGGACGGTTCCAGAAGGAAAAGGGTGGTATTGGCTATGCAATGATACAGCCCGTAAGGTCTTGCCTGAGAATTGGAAGGGAACTTGCACTCTTGGAGCGGTAGTCCCCAATATGACAGTACATGATGTAGTGCCTCGAGGTTACTTGAGAAATCATATGCGGAGAATCAGATGAAAAATTAACAATCCATTGGTAGAGAGACACACCCCTTTTCATAGTTTTGTGCGATGGTTTATGCCATGGTTAGGAGTGAGTGAATTGGAAAAGGCAATAGTTAATATTTCTGCAATTATAGAGAAGTTAGAAAACAAAATTCTGGATGCTATAAAGGCTCAACAAGAAGAGATATCTAGTTTATCACAGGTAGTATTACAAAATCGGATGGCCCTAGACTTGTTACTGGCCACTCAAGGGGGAGTCTGTACAGTAATAAACACAAGTTGTTGTATGTATGTAGATCAGAGTGGAAGGATCTCTACCGACCTGGAAGAAATCTGGAAGCAGACAAGGATCCTACATGAGATCAGTAAAGAGGATCTTTCATGGAGTTTTAGTGAACTATGGAATAAGTTAACCTCCTGGTTGCCCAATTTCCAATGGTTGAAACAAGTATTCATTGCTCTAATCGTATTAGTAGTGTTAGGAATATTTGTGTGCATGTTGTTTAGATGCCTGCTTTGTTGTGTTACTGTAAATAATGAAAGTATCTGATGCAAAAGAATTTGCATGGGAAAAGAAAAGGGGGGATTGATTAAGGAGGTATTGGGGAGGCAAGGACAATCCCCAGACAAGGACTGTATATCTCGAAACAAGACACTGGAACTCATGATAAGGAAGCGGCAGGCGGACAGAGAAACAAATGTAAGGACTATAACTCTCGAAACTGGACATTGGAATTCATTATAAAGATACAACAAACGGGAGAATTAGCAACAACCAGCTCTTGCAATTAAGAAACATGCCAATTCAGCAGATTCCTGACCAAAGATGAAAAGTACACTGTGAGGAAGACTCGGGGTCTTCCTCCCAAAGACCCCTGCCCACATCCCAAAGACCCCTGCCCACAATTCTTGGAAGGCTCTGCGCAGGCGCAAGGTGCCAAAAGGCTAATTAGCATGAGAAGCGAGGGAAGGCGGGGATAGGTAATGCATATGTATAGGTGCTTGTAGAATATTGATAGATTGATTGTATAAATTCAAGACTGCTTTCTGCTTTGGGTATGCACGATAGGTGGAGAGATCCCCCGTGCATCCAGCGCTGCAATAAAGAATATACCACTTAAAGGAATTTCGGCTTCGATCTTTGAATCAATTTGGCGACCCAGATGGGACAACCTCTCTGCCGGACCGCAGGACCTGCTGGGAACAGGACTCCCTAGGGTACCCCCGGGATTTCCCGGAGGGACTCCTCGACTCACCGGATCACTGCGGAGGCAGACAAGGACCCCATCATTGTAAGTGAGTATATTCTTTATTCTGGTTTGGTTTTCTGGTAGACCGGTCATCTGGAACTGTCTGTAAGTCAGAAGGTGATCTTCTGCGAGGCAGTGTTTGGTATATACTTTGTGGTTAGCACCGTAAGTACATGTTTGGGGACCTTAAGGAAGGAGCTCGCTTTAAGGTCCATCTGGAATTGTGTTGTCTGTTTCGGTTTTCTGACTCATGGAGTATGGTATTTAACTCTGGTTATTGTTACTGCGATTTTGGCTATTTTCCTGGTGGTAATAGTAGGTTCGTGGCATTGTTATAAGAAAGATATGGTTACGGTGTTACACAGTTCGGTTTTCTGACTTATCGCATGTGGAATTTGACTCTGACTATTGTTACTGTGATTTTGGCAATATTGCTGGTAATAGTAGTTTTGTGACATCGCTACTGAAAGATATTGCGTGCCCGTATTTTTGTGAGTGATACGTTTTGTGATACGCTTTTGTAAGTAACGTGTATTCTGAAAGTGTAAACTGGAAACTGGGGGGGCAAACAAGCAGTGAAATTTTAAAGAAAAGTGTGTTAGGATGTGTTTGAAGTCACTGGAAGGATATTGGAGGATCTGCCGGTGGAAGTGTGAACAGGAAAACATTGATAAAATATCGTAATCAGTGGTGGCGGCTTTATAAGCTGGAATGTGGAGAAAAGTGGCCCCTAAATGGAACTTTAAACTCTAATATTTTGCTACAGTTAATGTTGTTTTTTGAGAAGCAGAACAGGATGGAATGTTGTATACTGATGTTTCAGCATCTTGGTGGGAAAAGGTACGGAATTAAGTTGGCCCCTGACTGAACCTTTGATGTTGGCATTAGAGAAGTACAGGCTGGAGAAAGATAAAGGAAGTGTTAAAAGGGTTGTTGAAAGTGTTAAAGGTGTTTGAAGTTGAATGAGCAAGGAAAGTGGATGTAGGAATGTTAATAGTTCTGCCTCTGCCCGAGGCAGAGATCTTAAAATCATGGGTGTTAGCCCTTTAGGGCAAAGGGACCATGATCGGTCCGAGAGAGTTGTCAGAGAAACAGAAAAGCAGTCAACTCTAAAACAACCTGAGTTCATGTGCGAGCTCAGATTGCTGATGGGACCGTTCAGGGAACTGTGGACAATTGCATTCCCCTGACCGACCCCCACTAAGACCCGAATCATCCTGAAAAATATGAACGATTAAGTAAATACTAAAACCTGGATGAATTGGGAATTGAGAATATGCTTCCAACAAGGTCTAAAAGAAAGCCCTATGGAATTTTTGGACCAACTCCGAAATGTAATGAAAATAAACAAATAAATAAATAAATAAATAAAACAAAACGGTTTGGACCTGGCTTTGGAGGACAAATTGACTAGCCTTTTCCTAGGGTAATCAACCCCTGATTTCAACAGGAATAACGGGGACCTGGGGAATCTACCCTAGCGGATCCTCCACTGGTTATAATGAAGCTAGGGGAGGAATGGAAGTGAAATTTCTTATTGCTATGGGGCAACGTATTCAGTTCTAAATCAAGCATTAATGCCTTCACAGAATTATTATGTTAGGGTAAAAGGTGTGTCGTGGTTTAACCCGGCCGGCAGCTAAACACCACGCAGCTGTTCGCTCACCCTCCCCCTCCCTCTCTGGGACGGGGGAGAGAAATGGAAAGTGAAGCCTTTGAGTTGAGATAAAGACAGTTTAATAAGACAAAATAATAATAATAATAATAATAATAATAATAATAATAATAATAATAATAATAATAATAATAATAATAATAATAATAATAATAGTAATAATAATAATAATAATACAATGATGATAATAGTACCACTACTAATAATGTGTACAAACAAGTGATGCACAATGCAATTGCTCACCACCCGCTGACCGATGCCCAGCCTAACCCCAAGCAGTCCGGCCCCCTCCCCCTGGCTAGCCACCCCTATGTATTGTTTAGCCTGACGTCAGATGCTATGGAATATCCCTTTGGCTAGTTTGGGTCACCTGTCCTGGGTCTGTCCCCTCCCAGCTCTTACTGCACCCCCAGCCTGCCTGTTGGCAGGACAGAGCAAGAAGCTGAGATGTCCTTGGCTTGGTATAAGCACTGCTCTGCAACAATTAAAACATCGGGGTGTTATCAGCACTCTTCTCATCCTAAGCCAAAACATAGCATTCTACCAGCTACTAGGAAGAAAATTAACTCTGTTCTAACTGAAACCAGGACAAGGTGTAACCAAAAAGGCTTATTTTTGTGAACCTTTGAAGTACAAGTTAGGGAAACAATGGGGCACACACAGATTTTTATCTATGCCTAGCTCCTCATGGGCACTCTTAGGTAGAGATTTATTAGAGCAAGTAGGAGCAGAAATTGTCTTTGAAAAAGGGAAAATGGAATTAAGAACAGGAGAAGAACAACTAATAAATGTGTTAAGCTTGGCACTAATACAAACTGACCCTAAAAGTGAAATACCTTTAGAGATCACAGATCAAGTATGTCCAGGAGTTTGGGCTACCGAAGTCCCTGGAAGAGCTAAAAATGTGACCTTAATAATTATTAAATTAAAGCCAGGAGAGAAACCCGTTAAGGTTAAGTAATATCCTTTGAGGATAGAAGATAGGAAAGGAATTAAAGAGATAATTGATCAATTTTTACAGTATGGATTATTGCTTGAATGCGAATCAGAATACAATGCACCCATATTGCCAATTAAAAAGGCAGATGAAAAAGCTATAGGCTAGTTCAGGATTTGAGGGCCATAAATAAAATCACTGAGGATATACATCCAGTAGTGGCAAACCCTTATACTTTGCTGACTAAATTAAAGAATAGTCAAGTCTGGTTTACCGTACTGGATTTAAAAGATGCCTTCTTCTGCCTAGGCTTAGCCACAGAAAGCCAAAACCTATTCGCCTTTGAATGGGAAAATCCCGATTCAGGCAGAAAGACGCAGCTTACGTGGACATTACTACCTCAAGGATTCAAGAATAGCCCCGCTATTTTTGGAAACCAATTAGCAAGGGAACTCGAAACATGGATACCTCCGGACACTGAAGGTGCTTTGTTACAATATGTAGATGATCTCTTAATAGCTACCGAGACTAAAGGCAGTTGTATTCAATGGACTATAAGTCGTCTTAATTTTCTGGGTTTAAATGGATATCAAGTCTCTTGACAGAAAGTCCAGCTGGCTCAACAAAGTGTGACCTATCTGGGATTTGACATTTCGGAAGGACAACGAGAACTAGGAACTGAACATAAGGAAGTCATTTGCCGGACTCCAGAACCTCAAATGGTAAAGGAGCTACAAACCTTTTTAGGAATGACAGGTTGGTGTCGCCTTTGGATTTATAATTATGGACTATTGGTAAAGCCTCTATGTGAATTGATAAAGATTAACCAGTCAAAGTTAGTCTGGACTGGAGAAGCACAAAAAGTCTTTAAACAACTTAAACAAGAATTGATGATTTTGAAATATCAAGCAATATTGGTAGAACAGGACGACGTGGAAATTGTGATCATTAATATTGTGAATCTAGCCTCTTTTCTTAGTGATGCTCCGGCACAACCTGTGATTCACGATTGTTTAGAAACTATAGAGACTGTGTATTCCAGCCGAGCAGACCTTAAGGAGGAGCCCATGGAAGATGCGGAAGAAACTTGGTTCACGGATGGGAGCAGTTTTGTTACGCAAAGACAACGTAAAGCTGGATATGCTATAACAACTACTCAGCAGGTAATCGAGTCTAAGCCTTTACCCCCTGGAACATCAGCTCAAAAGGCGGAGATAGTTGCTCTCACGAGAGCATTGGAACTGGCAGCGGGAAAAAGGGTAAATATTTGGACAGATTCTAAATATACATTCGGCGTGGTACATGCTCATGGAGCAATTTGGAAAGAACATGGATTGCTGACCGCTCAGTGAAAACACAAAGTATGCTGAAGAAATTTTAAAATTGTTAGAGGCTGTAAAACAACCAGAAAAGGTAGCTATCATGCATTGTCAGGGACACCAAAAGGGGAACACCGCTTTTGAAATTGGAAAATCGATTGGCAGAGGCTAAGCAGGCAGCTGAAATAACTGAGGTGAAGGCATTGTCTTTGATACCAGACGGTAAAATCCAAACTATATCCAAATTATACAAAAGAAGACTTAAAATTAATTGAAGATTTGAAAGGTAAAATGAAACCAGATGGATGAGTATATTTAAAAGATAACCACATAGTAATACCCTCTAGTTTGACATGGCCCATAGTTCTTACAGAACACAATAAAACGCATTGGGGAGCTGGCACACTGCATAAGAGCCTGAGTCAGACATTAGTGGGACGATATGATAAAACAAGTAACTCAACAATGTAGCATTTGCTTACACAATAACCCCAATACCAAGGATAGAATAAAATTTGGAATAATCGGTAAAGGAAATTATTCGGGGCAACAGTGGCAAATTGATTTTTCAGAACTCCCTAGAAAAGGGGGGTATCATTATTTACTGGTTCTGACTGACACATTTTCAGGAAGGCCTAAAGCCTTTCCCTGTCGAACAAACAAAGCAAGAGAAGTGGTTAAAGTCTTGTTAAATGAAATAATAGCATGCTTTGGGATTCTAGTAGCAATGTCTTCTGATAGAGTTTCACATTTTTGTGCACAAGTGGTAGAACAGATAAGTAAGATTCTAAAGATAGATTGGCAACTGCATACTCCTTATAGACCACAGGCAAGTGGACAGGTAGAAAAAATGAACCATTTAATTAAACAATAAATAGCTAAAATTGGATAAGAAGCTAATTTGTCATGGCCTCAATCCCTCCCTTTAGCATTACTTGGAATTAGAGTTAAACCTAGAATAAAAGGAAATTTGAGTCCCTTCAAAATCTTATATGGAAGGCCATAGCAATTTCTATTTAGTGGAGAGGACCTAACGCAGTTAGGATCAGAATATTTATATGCTTATATAACTGAACTTCAGAAACAATTAAATAAAGTACATACATTTGTTTTAGGGACCAGGGCTAGAGGGTTGGATCAACCAATCCACCCCTTGAAGCTCGGGGATTATATAGATATAAAGACTTTTTCAGGACAACCTGTGCAGGAAAAATGGAAGGAAAGTGGATGGGACCATACCAAGTATTACTGACAGCACACACCGCCATGAAGATTAAGAAGCAAGCAGCTTGGATCCACAATTCAAGGGTGAAGAAGGCCCCGGCGAGGATATGGACCACCACTCCAATTGGACCAACAAAATTACAGTTTTCCAGATCCTAATGATTGCAGGGGTGCGGTTCTCGGATTTGGGGTGGGCAACTTGGGATGAGAACTTACACCTGACCTTAATACAAACAATTTCTCAAGTAGCTAATAAGACGAACTGTTGGGTATGCACCCATCTGCCACAGCATGGGAATAAGGGTGTATCGTTAATTGGGATTCCCTTGCCTGCAAACTTATCTTGGACTAATTTGTGGGAAAACACATCTTGGGGTCGAAAATATTAAGCAGTTTTGGAACTAGAAGTGAGTAGCTTCGTGCCGTTAGAATCCTATTATGTATGTGTACAAAGGTGTCACCCGCCTAAGGGTATAGGAAAACAGCATTGTATAAATACGGATACTACTTATGTGGGAAATCAGACATCTTGTAATTGAACAATTGATATTAGTACGACTAGCGGCCGGGCAAATTCAACCAGCTGGACAGTTCCAGAAGGAAAAGGGTGGTATTGGCTATGCAATGATACAGCCCGTAAGGTCTTGCCTGAGAATTGGAAGGGAACTTGCACTCTTGGAGCGGTAGTCCCCAATATGACAGTACATGATGTAGTGCCTCGAGGTTACTTGAGAAATCATATGCGGAGAACCAGATGAAAAATTAACAATCCATTGGTAGAGAGACACACCCCTTTTCATAGTTTTGTGCGATGGTTTATCCCATGGTTAGGAGTGAGTGAATTGGAAAAGGCAATAGTTAATATTTCTGCAATTATAGAGAAGTTAGAAAACAAAATTCTGGATGCTATAAAGGCTCAACAAGAAGAGATATCTAGTTTATCACAGGTAGTATTACAAAATCAGATGGCCCTAGACTTGTTACTGGCCACTCAAGGGGGAGTCTGTACAGTAATAAACACAAGTTGTTGTATGTATGTAGATCAGAGTGGAAGGATCTCTACCGACCTGGAAGAAATCTGGAAGCAGACAAGGATCCTACATGAGATCAGTAAAGATGATCTTTCATGGAGTTTTAGTGAACTATGGAATAAGTTAACCTCCTGGTTGCCCAATTTCCAATGGTTGAAACAAGTATTCATTGCTCTAATCGTATTAGTAGTGTTAGGAATATTTGTGTGCATGTTGTTTAGATGCCTGCTTTGTTGTGTTACTGTAAATAATGAAAGTATCTGATGCAAAAGAATTTGCATGGGAAAAGAAAAGGGGGGATTGATTAAGGAGGTATTGGGGAGGCAAGGACAATCCCCAGACAAGGACTGTATATCTCGAAACAAGACACTGGAACTCATGATAAGGAAGCGGCAGGCGGACAGAGAAACGAATGTAAGGACTATAACTCTCGAAACTGGACATTGGAATTCATTATAAAGGTACAACAAACGGGAGAATTAGCAACAACCAGCTCTTGCAATTAAGAAACATGCCAATTCAGCAGATTCCTGACCAAAGGTGAAAAGTACACTGTGAGGAAGACTCGGGGTCTTCCTCCCAAAGACCTCTGCCCACGTCCCAAAGACCCCTGCCCACAATTCTTGGAAGGCTCTGCACAGGCGCAAGGTGCCAAAAGGCTAATTAGCATGAGAAGCGAGGGAAGGCGGGGATAGGTAATGCATATGTATAGGTGCTTGTAGAATATTGATAGATTGATTGTATAAATTCAAGACTGCTTTCTGCTTTGGGTATGCACGATAGGTGGAGAGATCCCCCGTGCATCCAGCGCTGCAATAAAGAATATACCACTTAAAGGAATTTTGGCTTCGATCTTTGAATCAATTTGGCGACCCAGATGGGACAACCTCTCTGCCGGACCGCAGAACCTGCTGGGAACAGGACTCCCTAGGGTACCCCCAGGATTTCCCGGAGGGACTCCTCGACTCACCGGATCACTGCGGAGGCAGACAAGGACCCCATCATTGTAAGTGAGTATATTCTTTATTCTGGTTTGGTTTTCTGGTAGACCGGTCATCTGCAACTGTCTGTAAGTCAGAAGGTGATCTTCTGCAAGGCAGTGTTTGGTATATACTTTGTGGTTAGCACCATAAGTACATGTTTGGGGACCTTAAGGAAGGAGCTCGCTTTAAGGTCCATCTGGAATTGTGTTGTCTGTTTCGGTTTTCTGACTCATGGAGTATGGTATTTAACTCTGGTTATTGTTACTGCAATTTTGGCTATTTTCCTGGTGGTAATAGTAGGTTCGTGGCATTGTTATAAGAAAGATATGGTTACGGTGTTACACAGTTCGGTTTTCTGACTTATCGCATGTGGAATTTGACTCTGACTATTGTTACTGTGATTTTGGCAATATTGCTGGTAATAGTAGTTTTGTGACATCGCTACTGAAAGATATTGCGTGCCCGTATTTTTGTGAGTGATACGTTTTGTGATACGCTTTTGTAAGTAACGTGTATTCTGAAAGTGTAAACTGGAAACTGGGGGGGCAAACAAGCAGTGAAATTTTAAAGAAAAGTGTGTTAGGATGTGTTTGAAGTCACTGGAAGGATATTGGAGGATCTGCCGGTGGAAGTGTGAACAGGAAAACATTGATAAAATATCGTAATCAGTGGTGGCCGCTTTATAAGCTGGAATGTGGAGAAAAGTGGCCCCTAAATGGAACTTTAAACTCTAATATTTTGCTACAGTTAATGTTGTTTTTTGAGAAGCAGAACAGGATGGAATGTTGTATACTGATGTTTCAGCATCTCGGTGGGAAAAGGTACGGAATTAAGTTGGCCCCTGACTGAACCTTTGATGTTGGCATTAGAGAAGTACAGGCTGGAGAAAGATAAAGGAAGTGTTAAAAGGGTTGTTGAAAGTGTTAAAGGTGTTTGAAGTTGAATGAGCAAGGAAAGTGGATGTAGGAATGTTAATAGTTCTGCCTCTGCCCGAGGCAGAGATCTTAAAATCATGGGTGTTAGCCCTTTAGGGCAAAGGGACCATGATCGGTCCGAGAGAGTTGTCAGAGAAACAGAAAAGCAGTCAACTCTAAAACAACCTGAGTTCATGTGCGAGCTCAGATTGCTGATGGGACCGTTCAGGGAACTGTGGACAATTGCATTCCCCTGACCGACCCCCACTAAGACCCGAATCATCCTGAAAAATATGAACGATTAAGTAAATACTAAAACCTGGATGAATTGGGAATTGAGAATATGCTTCCAACAAGGTCTAAAAGAAAGCCCTATGGAATTTTTGGACCAACTCCGAAATGTAATGAAAATAAATAAATAAAACAAAACGGTTTGGACCTGGCTTTGGAGGACAAATTGACTAGCCTTTTCCTAGGGTAATCAACCCCTGATTTCAACAGGAATAACGGGGACCTGGGGAGTCTACCCTAGCGGATCCTCCACTGGTTATAATGAAGCTAGGGGAGGAATGGAAGTGAAATTTCTTATTGATATGGGGCAACGTATTCAGTTCTAAATCAAGCATTAATGCCTTCACAGAATTATTATGTTAGGGTAAAAGGTGTGTCGTAGTTTAACCCGGCCGGCAGCTAAACACCACGCAGCTGTTTGCTCACCCTCCCCCTCCCTCCTCCCCCATCCAGCGCTGCAATAAAGAATATACCACTTAAAGGAATTTCGGCTTCGATCTTTGATCCAAGGCTAGATAGGATGGGGCTTCAGGCACCTCTTCACCTGAGGAAACACACTGCCATCAGGCACCGCTGTGCCAGACAAGCTTGTTCTGCTAGAACACCCTACTCAGATGCACTGTGGCGTTCAAGTGAACTGCTTTCATGCAAATATAACGACTGAAGTTACAACCCACCTTGCCTGTGGCACCTGATGAACAGAAGAGTAAGCCACCGCAGCGCTTCAAAACCATCCCTGCACGTGCCGCTCCTTGTCACTCTCTGGCCTTATCCCATATGCTTATCCACTTCTGTGGAGAGCCTGCCACGGCACCTGCAAAGCAAGACAGACACCTTTCATAGTCACCTTGTGCTACTTGGTCGTTCTGCTCCAACCCAGCTCATGACCAGCCCCTCTTCTTACACAGCTCTTCAGAGTGCAGTTTGCTCCTTTGAGCCTGTGCGAGACACCTGTGAAAGAAAAAGAAACGCATAGGCCGATGCAGCATCCAAAGACACAGCACAACTAGGTAAGTTACTCTCATCTGCTCCCTTACCTCTGCCGCTTACCAGCCCCCGAGGCAGATGCTTCAATCTACCCTCTTCAAACAGCTACAACACCTCTAAAAGACAAAGAGGGGATGCTTAGAGGAACAGTGAGACAGACCTACAACACAACAACTGCTACATCTGTTCCTCACTCACCTTGCCAGAGGCAGCTCTGCGTGTGACGTCCCAGGTTGTACACTGCGTTACCTAACCCTTAACGTAACCCTTACCCTAACCCTTCTCACCCTTACCATTACCCAAATCCTTACCTTTACTTTTTCCTTACCCTTACTCTTTCCTTTAACCATAACCTTACCCTTACCCTATTCCTTACTCCAACCCTTCCCCTTACCTTCCCCTTCCCCTTACACTTAACCTAACCCTTACCCTTCTGCTTCCCCTAAAACATATCCTAACACTTTCCCTTACCCTTAAACTTACCCTAACCCTTACTATTACCCGTACAATTACTCTTGCCCTAATCCTTGCTTGCACCCTTACACTTATCCTAACCCTTACCCTTACTCAAACCCTTACTCTAACCCTTACCCTGACCCTTATCCATACCATTACCCTTACCCTTAACCTTACCCTTATCCTAACACTTACCCTAACCCTTAACCTTTCTGCTACACTTACCCTTTTCCTAAGTCTAAACCTTACCCTTACCCTTAACCTAAGCCTAAACCTTAAACCTTACCGTAAAGCTTACCCTTTCTGCTACACTTACCCTTAGCCTAAATCTAAACCTTATACTTACCCTTAGCATAACCCTCACCCTTACCATTACCCATACCCTTATCCTTACCCTAAACCTTACCTTTACACTTACGGTTACCATTAACCTTACACTTACCCTAACACTTATCCTTAACCTAACCTTTACCCTAAACCTTACCCCAACCCTTACTCTGACCCTTACATTAACCCTAACCCTTACCCTAAACCTTACACTTACTCTTAACATTAACCTTACACGTAATCTTTAGCTAATACTTAACCTTACGTTTTTCTCACCCTAACCCTATAATTAACCATAACCATTACCCTAACACTTAACCTTACCCTTACAATAAGCCATACAACAACACTTAAATGTACACTTATGCTTACAGTTACCCTAGGAATTACTCGTTCAATTACTCCTACTCTTACCCTTACACTTACCCTTACCCTTACCCTTCTCCATACCATTACCCTTACCCTAAACCTTACACTTACCCTTATCCTTACCCTAACCCTAACCCTAACCCTCACCCTTACCATTAACCATACCCTTACTCTTCTCCTTACCCTAAACCTTACCCCAACCCTTACCCTGACCCTTACATTAACCCTAACTCTTAACCTAAGCCTTACACTTACTCTTAACCTTAACCTTACCATTAACCTTAAGCTAGTACTTAACCTTACATTTTTCTCACCCTAATCCTAAAATTAACCCTAACCATTACCCTAACACTTAACCTTACCCTTACTCTATCCGTTACCCTTACGCTTAACCTTAACATAAACCTTACCCTTAACCTTACCCTTACCATAAGCCATACATCAACACTTACATGTACACTTACGCTTACACTTACCCTAGCAATTACTCGTACAATTACCCTTACCCTTAACCTTAACCTAAGCCGAAACCTTAAACCTTACAGTAAACCTTACCCTTTCTGCTACACTTACCCTTAGCCTAAATCTAAACCTTACACTTACCCTTACTGTAACCCTCACCCTTACCGTTGCCAATACCCTTACTCTTACCCTTACCCTAACCCTTTCTCTAACCCTTACAATTACCCGTACTTTTACACATACCCTTACACTTACCCTTACTCTTAAACTTACACTAACCCTTACCCTTAACTAAATCTAACCCTTACACTAAACATCATCCTTACCCTTACCATTATCCCTTCTCTTACCCTTATCCTAAACGTTTCCCAAACCCTTACGCTTACATTAAACTGAACCCCTACCATAACTCTTAACCTTATCCTTAAACTTAACCTAATACTTACCATTACGTTTCCCTCACCCTAAACCTAAAATTAGCCTAACCATTACGCTAACACTTACACTTACTCTAACCCTTACCCTGAACTGTACCCTTACACTTCCACTTACCCACTTAAGTGTAAGTGTTAGGATAACGTTAACATTAAGTGTGACCCTTTAGCTTATCCTTAGTGTTTATGGTTAGGTTAAGGGTAAGGATAATGGTTTGGTAAGGGTAAGGGTAAGGGTAATTGTACGAGGAATTGCTAGGGTAAGTGTAAGCGTAAGTGTACATGTAAGTGTTGTTGTAGGGCTTATGGTAAGGGTAAGGTCAAGGGTAAGGTTTATGTTAAGGGTAAGCGTAAGGGTAAGGGTAAGGTTAAGGGTAACGGTAAGGTTAAGGATAAGGTTTATGTTAAGGGTAAGCGTAAGGGTAACGGATAGAGTAAGGGTAAGGGTAAGGTTAAGGGTAAGGTTTATGTTAAGGGTAAGCGTAAGGGTAACGGATAGAGTAAGGGTAAGGGTAAGGTTAAGGGTAACGGTAACGTTAAGGGTACAAATATGTGTTAGGGTATGGTTATGGTATGGGTAAGAACTAGGGTAAGTATAAGGGTAAGGGTACGTGTAAGGGTACGGGTCAGGGTAAGGGTTAGAGTAAGGGTTAGGGTTAGGGTAAGGTTAAGTGTTAGGGTAATGGTTAGGGTTAGTTTTAGGGTTAAAGTCAGGAAAACGTATGCGTAAGTATTAGGTTAATGTTAAGGGTAAGGTTAAGGTTAAGAGTAAGTGTAAGGTTTAGGGTAAGGGTTAGGGTTAATGTAAGGGTCAGGGTAAGGGTTGGGGTAAGGTTTAGGGTAAGGGTTAGGTTAAGGATAAGTGTTAGGGTAAGGTTAATGGTAACCGTAAGTGTAAAGGTAAGGGTTAGGGTAAGGGTAAGAATAAGGGTTTGGGTAATGGTAAGGATGAGGGTTAGGATAAGGGTAAGTGTAAGGTTTAGATTTAGGCTACGGGTAAGTGTAGCAGAAAGGGTAAGGTTTACGGTAAGGTTTAAGGTTTAGGGTTAGGTTAAGGGTAAGGGTAATGGTATGGATAAGGGTCAGGGTAAGGGTTAGAGTAAGGGTTTGAGTAAGGGTAAGGGTTAGGATAAGTGTAAGGGTGCAAGCAAGGATTAGGGCAAGAGTAAGTGTAAGGGTAATAGTAAGGGTTAGGGTAAGTATAAGGGTAAGGGAAAGTGTTAGGATATGTTTTAGGGGAAGCAGAAGGGTAAGGGTTAGGTTAAGTGTAAGGGGAAGGGGAAAGTAAGGGGAAGGGTTGGAGTAAGGTATAGGGTAAGGGTAAGGTTATGGTTAAAGGAAAGAGTAAGGGTAAGGAAAAAGTAAAGGTAAGGATTTGGGTAATGGTAAGGGTGAGAAGGGTTAGGGTAAGGGTTACGGTAAGGGTTAGGTAATGCAGTGTACAACCTGGGACGTCACACGCAGAGCTGCCTCTGGCAAGGTGAGTGAGGAACAGATGTAGCAGTTGTTGTGTTGTAGGTCTGTCTCACTGTTCCTCTAAGCATCCCCTCTTTGTCTTTTAGAGGTGTTGTAGCTGTTTGAAGAGGGTAGATTGAAGCATCTGCCTCGGGGGCTGGTAAGCGGCAGAGGTAAGGGAGCAGATGAGAGTAACTTACCTAGTTGTGCTGTGTCTTTGGATGCTGCATCGGCCTATGCGTTTCTTTTTCTTTCACAGGTGTCTCGCACAGGCTCAAAGGAGCAAACTGCACTCTGAAGAGCTGTGTAAGAAGAGGGGCTGGTCATGAGCTGGGTTGGAGCAGAACGACCAAGTAGCACAAGGTGACTATGAAAGGTGTCTGTCTTGCTTTGCAGGTGCCGTGGCAGGCTCTCCACAGAAGTGGATAAGCATATGGGATAAGGCCAGAGAGTGACAAGGAGCGGCACGTGCAGGGATGGTTTTGAAGCGCTGCGGTGGCTTCCTCTTCTGTTCATCAGGTGCCACAGGCAAGGTGGGTTGTAACATCAGTCGTTATATTTGCATGAAAGCAGTTCACTTGAACGCCACAGTGCATCTGAGTAGGGTGTTCTAGCAGAACAAGCTTGTCTGGCACAGCAGTGCCTGATGGCAGTGTGTTTCCTCAGGTGAAGAGGTGCCTGAAGCCCCATCTTATCTAGCCTGCACACAATTATCTGAAAATGAAAGCTTCTTTCCAGTAATTCAGAAAGCCAAGTTACATCTCAGCCTTGAGCATCTCGGGCTTTTGGGCCTGTCTGTAACATTTGGCACCAGCACTAATACATTTTTTGGCATATGTTTAGCGTTTGGGGCCTGTGTCTGGGATTTGGGCCCTGTCTCGAACCACTGGGGCTTTGTCCTGGGTTTTGGAGCCTGCCTCTAGAGTTCAGGGCCTGTGATTAGGCTTTTGGGGTCTGTGTCTGGGGGCCGGTATCTGGGGGCAAGGGGGGAGCTGCTTGTAGACCCTTGGGACCAGCATTGAGGGGGTTGGGAGCTGACTCTACACCTTTGGGGCCTGCTTCTGGGGGCGGGGGGGGGTTGAGACCAGCATCTGGGGGAGGGGTGGGAGCTCTTTGTATTCCTTTGGAGCCATTGTCGGGGGGGGGGGGCGGAAGGGGAGGGTTGGTTGGGAGCTGCTTGTACACTGTTGGAGCCTGGGTTGAGGGAGGAGGTTTGGAGCTGCTTCTACACCTTTGGGCCTGGCATCGGGGGTAGGGGGTTGGGTGCTGGTTGTAGGGGCCTGTGTTTGGGGGGGGGGCTTGGGACCTGCGTCTGGGGGAGGGGTGGGAGCTGCTTGTACACCTTTGGGGCCTGCATCTGTGGGGGGTCAGGGCCTGTGTCTAGCGGGCTGGGAACTGCTTGTACAATGTAGGAATCTGTTTCTGCAGGGTGGCTGGGAGCTGTTTGTACAACTTTGGGGCCAGCATCTGGGGGTGGCTGGGAGCTGCCTGTACACTGTAGGGGCCTGTGTTTGTGGGGGGCTTGGGGGCCTCCCTCGGGGAGGGGGGGAGGGTTGGGAGCTGCTTGTATAGGGTAGGGGGCCTGCCTGGCAGGGGTTGGGAGCTGCTTGTAGAATTTGGGTCGCTGTGTCTGGGGGGGCGGTTGGGGCCTGTGTCTCAGGGGTGTTGGGAACTGGTTGTACACCTTTGGGTCCTGTCTCTGGGGGGGAGCTACTTGTACACTTTTGGGGTCTGTATTTGAGGGGGGTTGGGAGCTGCTTGTGCACTTTTGGACCTATGTTTAGGGGGGTTGGGAGTTGCTCGTGCATTCTAGGTGCCTCCCTTTTGAGAAGGGTTGGGGCCTGCATCTGTGGGTGGTTGGGAGCTGCTTGTACACTATAGGGGCCATGGTCTTGGAGGGGGGTCTGGGCTGTTTATACAGCTTTGTGGCCTGTGTTTGGGGGGGGGGGGGGGGTGGGCCTGTGCCTGGGGGAGTTGGGTGGTGCTTCTTCACTCTAGGAGCCTCCATCTGGGGGTCTTTGGGGCCTCCCTTTGAGGGGGAGGGAGTTGGGAGTTGGTTGTACACCTCCGCATCCCATGTCTTGGGGGGGTGGGGGGAGTGGGACCGGTCTCTGAAGGGGCGGGTTGTGAGCTGCTTGTACACCTGTGTCGGGGGGGAGGGTAGGGGGGTTGGCGGGGGTCGGGCCCAGGTCTTGGGCCAGTGTCTGGGTGGAGTCCAGTTCTTGGGAGGGGGTGGTGGGGTAGGAGCTGCTTGTGGGCAGTTGGGGTCTGCATCTGGGTGTGGTTGGTGCCTGCTTCTGTTGGCAGTTTGGGGCCTGCTTGTAGACTTGTGCAGCCTGGGTTTGGGGGCTTTTCCGTAACGTTTGGGGTCTGCATTTTTGCTTTGGGATGCATCTTGAGCTTTTGAGGCCTAGCAGTAGCATTTGGGGCCTGCATCTGGGGCTTTTCTGTAGCATTTTGGTTGCGTATTTGTGATTTGGGGCCTGTATCCAGGGTTTTGCCTTTTTTGTAGTTTCCATCTTTGTGTGTGTGTGTTTCGTTGTTGGTTGTCTGGGGTTAGGGGCAGTTTGGCGTTTGGATTAAGGTCAGTGTCATTAGCGTTAGGGGGTTGATAATAAGGGTTAGGGTTGTGGTTAGAGTTGTTAGGTTTAAGGGGAATAAGGATTTCAGGGTAAGGGGATCAAGGTTGTGGGAATAAAAATGTTGTTTTTGCGCAGTTACATCCTGTAGAGGGAAGGAAGGTGGTATTGAGATATGCTTGCAGTGATAAGACAGCTTAACAGTGTGAAATGAGTTCATCTGATTCGTGTCAATATGGACCAATGCTAGGGCCGCATGATATGATGAAAAGTCTGAGAAAACCAGAGTGGTTAATGTATATAGTTCTTGTATCTTGCAAAGGAATGGTCCAGCAATTCGGGTCAATAGGGGATAAGAGAACAAAGGGGTTTCAGAATAACTGCTAACTATTACAACTGTTGCATGGGACACTATGCAAGTGTCTGCCATCCAGCCAAGATGGACAAAGGAGAAGGACAAGAGAAAAGCCTGGGAGGAAGACTACGAGCCTTCAGTACGAGCGGCCCCCAGAGGGACCACCGGAGACTGATAACGCCTGCACCAGTGGGAGGGTTTGGATTCTGGGAACTAATTAGAATAACCCTGCCTTTTGTAGAAGTAGTAATGAATATGTATTAGCCTAGCAGCATAAAAACCAGCCGCCTGATGTAACTTGTGTGCGTCTTGGTGGAGCAGAGACTCCTGGCGCACCCAGCGCTGCTTGCTTACCTCTATTCATTTAATAAATTGTAAATTTCAATTGCAATCCTATTTGGGACCCAGTCATTTATTACAAGTGGGGGCTCGTCCGGGAGGGCTTTGGTTCCTGATTTCTGTTTTGATCTAGGAGAGGCACCCCCACCATTTGGTGGCTGCTCTTTGAGTCAGGTCGGAACTAATGGCATCTTAAACCTGAATAAAGGTAAACAAAGTTTCTGATTCTTTTTTTCAGCTCCCTTGCCAGCTGCAGCACTATATTTTGCCCGTAATTGTGTGTGTGAAGATCCGAACGAAGATGACGGAGTCGTAAGCATTTAAAGCGTATACCGTTCGGTTGGGTGGGGTTCGGTTGCCTGTGTGTGTAAGAGTGTGACTGAGATGGAACTTAGTTCCGAAGCGATTGTGGAGGTCTTCTAACCGCGTTTTCAATCTCCCGCGAGGGACTTGGCTGGTGAAGGACCAAAGGGATTCCTATAGGATTTGTGGGTGTGTGATAGGTCCTCGACCCCCTGCAAGACACTCTTACTAAGGTAACCAAGGGCTGTGGGAATTGCCATAGTAAAATTCCTAGATGGGTCAGACAAAATCGAAGACCAGAGACCAGAAGAAAGGGAGCAAATTACCAGTCATACCACCAGAAAGTCCATTAGGAATAACGATTAGAAATTGGAATGATAGGGACCCCAGAAAAGGAAAAAGTAAATTAAAAATGGTCCAGTATTGTATGACAGAATGGCCAAAGGAGCCTTTAAGACTACATGTCTTATGGCCTGTTTTTGGATCCTTCGAAGACTGGATTTGCCAGGCCTTAAATATCCATGTTAATTCAAAGGAACCTTTTAGCCAGGAAGAAAGTGATTATGCAGGATTATGGATCAGGAGGACTTCACGTCCTTTTCCAGCCTCAATATTTACACTAAAAGCAGGTAAGAAATTTGAAGAACAAGAAGAACATGAAAAAGAAAAAGAAGATAAACGTGAGCCGTTGGATAAGCTACCACCTCCATATCCTAACAATCCACCCCAGGCGGCTCCCCCTCCGGTGGCTGTGGTATCGCCACCAGTACCACCGTTGCCCCAGCTTCCACCACCAACAGCACCAGAATTAGACCGACCTCCGGCCGCATGCAGGAGAAGTAGGACAGACATATCTGAGAGGGCTTCTCTATATCCCTTAAGGGAGGTAACTGGTGTATAACTGGTGCGCGTCTTGGTGGAGCAGAGACTCCCGGCGTACCCAGCACTGTTTGCTTACCTCTATTCATTCAGTGAATTGTAAACTTTGATTGTAATCCTATTTGGGACTTTTATTTATTATAACAGACAACCTTGTAAAACGCAGACAACCAGAATCCTTACAGCAATTAGGTGGAAATCACGGCGTAAGAAACATTAGCACCTCAAAGAGTAAAAACCTCAAAAGAAATGTGACTTGTAACAGGCCAGCAGCTGTGTATTTTCTGTGAAGCACCAGCTAGATTATGAACCTTGAATAGCACAGTTAAAGGGGAAACAGGGGAGGGTCCCGGTCCTCGGCAGAAAAAAAAAGTGTATAAACTGTGTATGGAATTAGTAGGCACCCTCCTGCTTGTGGGACACCCACCATTGTAATCTCGAATAATAATGCTGCTGTACTGAGATCCTCGACTCAGCCTATGCTATTTGCTACAGACTGATTCAGGGTTTTAAGGTTTCAGGGATTGGGCACTAGGGTTGGGTTTCAGGGTAAGGGGTTTCAGGGTTTATGTTTAGGATTTTAAGGTTTTTAGGGTTGGAGTTTTAACGGTTAGGGTTTTAAGGGTTTGGGGGTTAGGGTTTTAAGGGTTTCAGGGTTAGCGTGTTAGGGTATTAGAGTTTTTTGGGTTGTAGTGTTGATATGTTTTTTAGGGTTAGAGTCTTAAGGTTTTATTTTTGGTCAGTTATTTACGGTTAGGGTTTTAAGATTTTTTTTTTTTTTTCCTTTTTTTTCAGGTTAGGTTCTCCAGGTCCAGGGTTTTGAGTATCCTTATTTTGGGGGTTTGGATTTTGAGCATCTTAATTTTGGAGGTTAGGCTTTTGTGTGCCCTAATTTTTTGGGATAGGCTTTCAAGCATCCTAAGTAGTTGGGTTAGGGTTTTGAGCATCTTAATATTTTGGGTCTGGGTAATGAGCATCCTCAGTTTTCAGGATAGGGTTTTGAGCATCTTAATGTTTCCAGGATAGGGTTTGGAGCGTCCTAATGTTTTGGGTTGGGGTCCTAATGTTTTGGGTTGGGTCTTCCTCCCAAAGACCCCTGCCCACGTCCCAAAGACCCCTGCCCACAATTCTTGGAAGGCTCTGCGCAGGCGCAAGGTGCCAAAAGGCTAATTAGCATGAGAAGCGAGGGAAGGCGGGGATAGGTAATGCATATGTATAGGTGCTTGTAGAATATTGATAGATTGATTGTATAAATTCAAGACTGCTTTCTGCTTTGGGTATGCACGATAGGTGGAGAGATCCCCCGTGCATCCAGCGCTGCAATAAAGAATATACCACTTAAAGGAATTTCGGCTTCGATCTTTGAATCAATTTGGCGACCCAGATGGGACAACCTCTCTGCCGGACCGCAGGACCTGCTGGGAACAGGACTCCCTAGGGTACCCCCGGGATTTCCCGGAGGGACTCCTCGACTCACCGGATCACTGCGGAGGCAGACAAGGACCCCATCATTGTAAGTGAGTATATTCTTTATTCTGGTTTGGTTTTCTGGTAGACCGGTCATCTGGAACTGTCTGTAAGTCAGAAGGTGATCTTCTGCGAGGCAGTGTTTGGTATATACTTTGTGGTTAGCACCGTAAGTACATGTTTGGGGACCTTAAGGAAGGAGCTCGCTTTAAGGTCCATCTGGAATTGTGTTGTCTGTTTCGGTTTTCTGACTCATGGAGTATGGTATTTAACTCTGGTTATTGTTACTGCGATTTTGGCTATTTTCCTGGTGGTAATAGTAGGTTCGTGGCATTGTTATAAGAAAGATATGGTTACGGTGTTACACAGTTCGGTTTTCTGACTTATCGCATGTGGAATTTGACTCTGACTATTGTTACTGTGATTTTGGCAATATTGCTGGTAATAGTAGTTTTGTGACATCGCTACTGAAAGATATTGCGTGCCCGTATTTTTGTGAGTGATACGTTTTGTGATACGCTTTTGTAAGTAACATGTGTATTCTGAAAGTGTAAACTGGAAACTGGGGGGGCAAACAAGCAGTGAAATTTTAAAGAAAAGTGTGTTAGGCTGTGTTTGAAGTCACTGGAAGGATATTGGAGGATCTGCCGGTGGAAGTGTGAACAGGAAAACATTGATAAAATATCGTAATCAGTGGTGGCCGCTTTATAAGCTGGAATGTGGAGAAAAGTGGCCCCTAAATGGAACTTTAAACTCTAATATTTTGCTACAGTTAATGTTGTTTTTTGAGAAGCAGAACAGGATGGAATGTTGTATACTGATGTTTCAGCATCTTGGTGGGAAAAGGTACGGAATTAAGTTGGCCCCTGACTGAACCTTTGATGTTGGCATTAGAGAAGTACAGGCTGGAGAAAGATAAAGGAAGTGTTAAAAGGGTTGTTGAAAGTGTTAAAGGTGTTTGAAGTTGAATGAGCAAGGAAAGAGGATGTAGGAATGTTAATAGTTCTGCCTCTGCCCGAGGCAGAGATCTTAAAATCATGGGTGTTAGCCCTTTAGGGCAAAGGGACCATGATCGGTCCGAGAGAGTTGTCAGAGAAACAGAAAAGCAGTCAACTCTAAAACAACCTGAGTTCATGTGCGAGCTCAGATTGCTGATGGGACCGTTCAGGGAACTGTGGACAATTGCATTCCCCTGACCGACCCCCACTAAGACCCGAATCATCCTGAAAAATATGAACGATTAAGTAAATACTAAAACCTGGATGAATTGGGAATTGAGAATATGCTTCCAACAAGGTCTAAAAGAAAGCCCTATGGAATTTTTGGACCAACTCCGAAATGTAATGAAAATAAACAAATAAATAAATAAATAAATAAAACAAAACAGTTTGGACCTGGCTTTGGAGGACAAATTGACTAGCCTTTTCCTAGGGTAATCAACCCCTGATTTCAACAGGAATAACGGGGACCTGGGGAATCCACACTAGCGGATCCTCCACTGGTTATAATGAAGCTAGGGGAGGAATGGAAGTGAAATTTCTTATTGCTATGGGGCAACGTATTCAGTTCTAAATCAAGCATTAATGCCTTCACAGAATTATTATGTTAGGGTAAAAGGTGTGTCGTGGTTTAACCCGGCCGGCAGCTAAACACCACGCAGCTGTTCGCTCACCCTCCCCCTCCCTCTCTGGGACGGGGGAGAGAAATGGAAAGTGAAGCCTGTGAGTTGAGATAAAGACAGTTTAATAAGACAAAATAATAATAATAATAATAATAATAATAATAATAATAATAATAATAATAATAATAATAATATTACAATGGTGATAATAGTACCACTACTAATAATGTGTACAAACAAGTGATGCACAATGCAATTGCTCACCACCCGCTGACCGATGCCCAGCCTAACCCCGAGCAGTCCGGCCCCCTCCCCCTGGCTAGCCACCCCTATGTATTGTTTAGCCTGACGTCAGATGCTATGGAATACCCCTTTGGCTAGTTTGGGTCACCTGTCCTGGGTCTGTCCCCTCCCAGCTCTTACTGCACCCCCAGCCTGCCTGTTGGCAGGACAGAGCAAGAAGCTGAGATGTCCTTGGCTTGGTATAAGCACTGCTCTGCAACAATTAAAACATCGGGGTGTTATCAGCACTCTTCTCATCCTAAGCCAAAACATAGCATTCTACCAGCTACTAGGAAGAAAATTAACTCTGTTCTAACTGAAACCAGGACAAGGTGTGACCGAAAAGGCTTATTTTTGTGAACCTTTGAAGTACAAGTTAGGGAAACAATGGGGCATACACAGATTTTTATCTATGCCTAGCTCCTCATGGGCACTCTTAGGTAGGGATTTATTAGAGCAAGTAGGAGCAGAAATTGTCTTTGAAAAAGGGAAAATGGAATTAAGAACAGGAGAAGAACAACTAATAAATGTGTTAAGCTTGGCACTAACACAAACTGACCCTAAAAGTGAAATACCTTTAGAGATCACAGATCAAGTATGTCCAGGAGTTTGGGCTACCGAAGTCCCTGGAAGAGCTAAAAATGTGACCTTAATAATTATTAAATTAAAGCCAGGAGAGAAACCCGTTAAGGTTAAGTAATATCCTTTGAGGATAGAAGATAGGAAAGGAATTAAAGAGATAATTGATAAATTTTTACAGTATGGATTATTGCTTGAATGCGAATCAGAATACAATGCACCCATATTGCCAATTAAAAAGGCAGATGAAAAAGCTATAGGCTAGTTCAGGATTTGAGGGCCATAAATAAAATCACTGAGGATATACATCCAGTAGTGGCAAACCCTTATACTTTGCTGACTAAATTAAAGAATAGTCAAGTCTGGTTTACCGTACTGGATTTAAAAGATGCCTTCTTCTGCCTAGGCTTAGCCACAGAAAGCCAAAACCTATTCGCCTTTGAATGGGAAAATCCCGATTCAGGCAGAAAGACGCAGCTTACGTGGACATTACTACCTCAAGGATTCAAGAATAGCCCCACTATTTTTGGAAACCAATTAGCAAGGGAACTCGAAACATGGATACCTCCGGACACTGAAGGTGCTTTGTTACAATATGTAGATGATCTCTTAATAGCTACCGAGACTAAAGGGAGTTGTATTCAATGGACTATAAGTCGTCTTAATTTTCTGGGTTTAAATGGATATCAAGTCTCTTGACAGAAAGTCCAGCTGGCTCAACAAAGTGTGACCTATCTGGGATTTGACATTTCGGAAGGACAACGAGAACTAGGAACTGAACATAAGGAAGTCATTTGCCGGACTCCAGAACCTCAAATGGTAAAGGAGCTACAAACCTTTTTAGGAATGACAGGTTGGTGTCGCCTTTGGATTTATAATTATGGACTATTGGTAAAGCCTCTATGTGAATTGATAAAGATTAACCAGTCAAAGTTAGTCTGGACTGGAGAAGCACAAAAAGTCTTTAAACAACTTAAACAAGAATTGATGATTTTGAAATATCAAGCAATATTGGTAGAACAGGACGACGTGGAAATTGTGATCATTAATATTGTGAATCTAGCCTCTTTTCTTAGTGATGCTCCGGCACAACCTGTGATTCACGATTGTTTAGAAACTATAGAGACTGTGTATTCCAGCCGAGCAGACCTTAAGGAGGAGCCCATGGAAGATGCGGAAGAAACTTGGTTCACGGATGGGAGCAGTTTTGTTACGCAAAGACAACGTAAAGCTGGATATGCTATAACAACTACTCAGCAGGTAATCGAGTCTAAGCCTTTACCCCCTGGAACATCAGCTCAAAAGGCGGAGATAGTTGCTCTCACGAGAGCATTGGAACTGGCAGCGGGAAAAAGGGTAAATATTTGGACAGATTCTAAATATACATTCGGCGTGGTACATGCTCATGGAGCAATTTGGAAAGAACATGGATTGCTGACCGCTCAGTGAGAACACAAAGTATGCTGAAGAAATTTTAAAATTGTTAGAGGCTGTAAAACAACCAGAAAAGGTAGCTATCATGCATTGTCAGGGACACCAAAAGGGGAACACCGCTTTTGAAATTGGAAAATCGATTGGCAGAGGCTAAGCAGGCAGCTGAAATAACTGAGGTGAAGGCATTGTCTTTGATACCAGACGGTAAAATCCAAACTATATCCAAATTATACAAAAGAAGACTTAAAATTAATTGAAGATTTGAAAGGTAAAATGAAACCAGATGGATGAGTATATTTAAAAGATAACCACATAGTAATACCCTCTAGTTTGACATGGCCCATAGTTCTTACAGAACACAATAAAACGCATTGGGGAGCTGGCACACTGCATAAGAGCCTGAGTCAGACATTAGTGGGACGATATGATAAAACAAGTAACTCAACAATGTAGCATTTGCTTACACAATAACCCCAATACCAAGGATAGAATAAAATTTGGAATAATCGGTAAAGGAAATTATTCGGGGCAACAGTGGCAAATTGATTTTTCAGAACTCCCTAGAAAAGGGGGGTATCATTATTTACTGGTTCTGACTGACACGTTTTCAGGAAGGCCTGAAGCCTTTCCCTGTCGAACAAACAAAGCAAGAGAAGTGGTTAAAGTCTTGTTAAATGAAATAATAGCATGCTTTGGGATTCTAGTAGCAATGTCTTCTGATAGAGTTTCACATTTTTGTGCACAAGTGGTAGAACAGATAAGTAAGATTCTAAAGATAGATTGGCAACTGCATACTCCTTATAGACCACAGGCAAGTGGACAGGTAGAAAAAATGAACCATTTAATTAAACAATAAATAGCTAAAATTGGATAAGAAGCTAATTTGTCATGGCCTCAATCCCTCCCTTTAGCATTACTTGGAATTAGAGTTAAACCTAGAATAAAAGGAAATTTGAGTCCCTTCAAAATCTTATATGGAAGGCCATAGCAATTTCTATTTAGTGGAGAGGACCTAACGCAGTTAGGATCAGAATATTTATATGCTTATATAACTGAACTTCAGAAACAATTAAATAAAGTACATACATTTGTTTTAGGGACCAGGGCTAGAGGGTTGGATCAACCAATCCACCCCTTGAAGCTCGGGGATTATATAGATATAAAGACTTTTTCAGGACAACCCCTACAGGAAAAATGGAAGGAAAGTGGATGGGACCATACCAAGTATTACTGACAACACACACCGCCATGAAGATTAAGAAGCAAGCAGCTTGGATCCACAATTCAAGGGTGAAGAAGGCCCCGGCGAGGATATGGACCACCACTCCAATTGGACCAACAAAATTACGGTTTTCCAGATCCTAATGATTGCAGGGGTGCGGTTCTCGGATTTGGGGTGGGCAACTTGGGATGAGAACTTACACCTGACCTTAATACAAACAATTTCTCAAGTAACTCATAAGACGAACTGTTGGGTATGCACCCATCTGCCACAGCATGGGAATAAGGGTGTATCGTTAATTGGGATTCCCTTGCCTGCAAACTTATCTTGGACTAATTTGTGGGAAAACACATCTTGGGGTCGAAAATATTAAGCAGTTTTGGAACTAGAAGTGAGTAGCTTCGTGCCGTTAGAATCCTATTATGTATGTGTACAAAGGTGTCACCCGCCTAAGGGTATAGGAAAACAGCATTGTATAAATACGGATACTACTTATGTGGGAAATCAGACATCTTGTAATTGAACAATTGATATTAGTACGACTAGCGGCCGGGCAAATTCAACCAGCTGGACGGTTCCAGAAGGAAAAGGGTGGTATTGGCTATGCAATGATACAGCCCGTAAGGTCTTGCCTGAGAATTGGAAGAGAACTTGCACTCTTGGAGCGGTAGTCCCCAATATGACAGTACATGATGTAGTGCCTCGAGGTTACTTGAGAAATCATATGCGGAGAATCAGATGAAAAATTAACAATCCATTGGTAGAGAGACACACCCCTTTTCATAGTTTTGTGCGATGGTTTATCCCATGGTTAGGAGTGAGTGAATTGGAAAAGGCAATAGTTAATATTTCTGCAATTATAGAGAAGTTAGAAAACAAAATTCTGGATGCTATAAAGGCTCAACAAGAAGAGATATCTAGTTTATCACAGGTAGTATTACAAAATCGGATGGCCCTAGACTTGTTACTGGCCACTCAAGGGGGAGTCTGTACAGTAATAAACACAAGTTGTTGTATGTATGTAGATCAGAGTGGAAGGATCTCTACCGACCTGGAAGAAATCTGGAAGCAGACAAGGATCCTACATGAGATCAGTAAAGATGATCTTTCATGGAGTTTTAGTGAACTATGGAATAAGTTAACCTCCTGGTTGCCCAATTTCCAATGGTTGAAACAAGTATTCATTGCTCTAATCGTATTAGTAGTGTTAGGAATATTTGTGTGCATGTTGTTTAGATGCCTGCTTTGTTGTGTTACTGTAAATAATGAAAGTATCTGATGCAAAAGAATTTGCATGGGAAAAGAAAAGGGGGGATTGATTAAGGAGGTATTGGGGAGGCAAGGACAATCCCCAGACAAGGACTGTATATCTCGAAACAAGACACTGGAACTCATGATAAGGAAGCGGCAGGCGGACAGAGAAACAAATGTAAGGACTATAACTCTCGAAACTGGACATTGGAATTCATTATAAAGATACAACAAACGGGAGAATTAGCAACAACCAGCTCTTGCAATTAAGAAACATGCCAATTCAGCAGATTCCTGACCAAAGGTGAAAAGTACACTGTGAGGAAGACTCGGGGTCTTCCTCCCAAAGACCCCTGCCCACATCCCAAAGACCCCTGCCCACAATTCTTGGAAGGCTCTGCGCAGGCGCAAGGTGCCAAAAGGCTAATTAGCATGAGAAGCGAGGGAAGGCGGGGATAGGTAATGCATATGTATAGGTGCTTGTAGAATATTGATAGATTGATTGTATAAATTCAAGACTGCTTTCTGCTTTGGGTATGCACGATAGGTGGAGAGATCCCCCGTGCATCCAGCGCTGCAATAAAGAATATACCACTTAAAGGAATTTCGGCTTCGATCTTTGAATCAATTTGGCGACCCAGATGGGACAACCTCTCTGCCGGACCGCAGGACCTGCTGGGAACAGGACTCCCTAGGGTACCCCCGGGATTTCCCGGAGGGACTCCTCGACTCACCGGATCACTGCGGAGGCAGACAAGGACCCCATCATTGTAAGTGAGTATATTCTTTATTCTGGTTTGGTTTTCTGGTAGACCGGTCATCTGGAACTGTCTGTAAGTCAGAAGGTGATCTTCTGCGAGGCAGTGTTTGGTATATACTTTGTGGTTAGCACCGTAAGTACATGTTTGGGGACCTTAAGGAAGGAGCTCGCTTTAAGGTCCATCTGGAATTGTGTTGTCTGTTTCGGTTTTCTGACTCATGGAGTATGGTATTTAACTCTGGTTATTGTTACTGCGATTTTGGCTATTTTCCTGGTGGTAATAGTAGGTTCGTGGCATTGTTATAAGAAAGATATGGTTACGGTGTTACACAGTTCGGTTTTCTGACTTATCGCATGTGGAATTTGACTCTGACTATTGTTACTGTGATTTTGGCAATATTGCTGGTAATAGTAGTTTTGTGACATCGCTACTGAAAGATATTGCGTGCCCGTATTTTTGTGAGTGATACGTTTTGTGATACGCTTTTGTAAGTAACGTGTATTCTGAAAGTGTAAACTGGAAACTGGGGGGGCAAACAAGCAGTGAAATTTTAAAGAAAAGTGTGTTAGGATGTGTTTGAAGTCACTGGAAGGATATTGGAGGATCTGCCGGTGGAAGTGTGAACAGGAAAACATTGATAAAATATCGTAATCAGTGGTGGCCGCTTTATAAGCTGGAATGTGGAGAAAAGTGGCCCCTAAATGGAACTTTAAACTCTAATATTTTGCTACAGTTAATGTTGTTTTTTGAGAAGCAGAACAGGATGGAATGTTGTATACTGATGTTTCAGCATCTTGGTGGGAAAAGGTACGGAATTAAGTTGGCCCCTGACTGAACCTTTGATGTTGGCATTAGAGAAGTACAGGCTGGAGAAAGATAAAGGAAGTGTTAAAAGGGTTGTTGAAAGTGTTAAAGGTGTTTGAAGTTGAATGAGCAAGGAAAGTGGATGTAGGAATGTTAATAGTTCTGCCTCTGCCCGAGGCAGAGATCTTAAAATCATGGGTGTTAGCCCTTTAGGGCAAAGGGACCATGATCGGTCCGAGAGAGTTGTCACAGAAACAGAAAAGCAGTCAACTCTAAAACAACCTGAGTTCATGTGCGAGCTCAGATTGCTGATGGGACCGTTCAGGGAACTGTGGACAATTGCATTCCCCTGACCGACCCCCACTAAGACCCGAATCATCCTGAAAAATATGAACGATTAAGTAAATACTAAAACCTGGATGAATTGGGAATTGAGAATATGCTTCCAACAAGGTCTAAAAGAAAGCCCTATGGAATTTTTGGACCAACTCCGAAATGTAATGAAAATAAACAAATAAATAAATAAATAAATAAAACAAAACGGTTTGGACCTGGCTTTGGAGGACAAATTGACTAGCCTTTTCCTAGGGTAATCAACCCCTGATTTCAACAGGAATAACGGGGACCTGGGGAATCTACCCTAGCGGATCCTCCACTGGTTATAATGAAGCTAGGGGAGGAATGGAAGTGAAATTTCTTATTGCTATGGGGCAACGTATTCAGTTCTAAATCAAGCATTAATGCCTTCACAGAATTATTATGTTAGGGTAAAAGGTGTGTCGTGGTTTAACCCGGCCGGCAGCTAAACACCACGCAGCTGTTCGCTCACCCTCCCCCTCCCTCTCTGGGACGGGGGAGAGAAATGGAAAGTGAAGCCTGTGAGTTGAGATAAAGACAGTTTAATAAGACAAAATAATAATAATAATAATAATAATAATAATAATAATAATAATAATAATAATAATAATAATAGTAATAATAATAATAATAATACAATGATGATAATAGTACCACTACTAATAATGTGTACAAACAAGTGATGCACAATGCAATTGCTCACCACCCGCTGACCGATGCCCAGCCTAACCCCAAGCAGTCCGGCCCCCTCCCCCTGGCTAGCCACCCCTATGTATTGTTTAGCCTGACGTCAGATGCTATGGAATACCCCTTTGGCTAGTTTGGGTCACCTGTCCTGGGTCTGTCCCCTCCCAGCTCTTACTGCACCCCCAGCCTGCCTGTTGGCAGGACAGAGCAAGAAGCTGAGATGTCCTTGGCTTGGTATAAGCACTGCTCTGCAACAATTAAAACATCGGGGTGTTATCAGCACTCTTCTCATCCTAAGCCAAAACATAGCATTCTACCAGCTACTAGGAAGAAAATTAACTCTGTTCTAACTGAAACCAGGACAAGGTGTAACCAAAAAGGCTTATTTTTGTGAACCTTTGAAGTACAAGTTAGGGAAACAATGGGGCACACACAGATTTTTATCTATGCCTAGCTCCTCATGGGCACTCTTAGGTAGAGATTTATTAGAGCAAGTAGGAGCAGAAATTGTCTTTGAAAAAGGGAAAATGGAATTAAGAACAGGAGAAGAACAACTAATAAATGTGTTAAGCTTGGCACTAATACAAACTGACCCTAAAAGTGAAATACCTTTAGAGATCACAGATCAAGTATGTCCAGGAGTTTGGGCTACCGAAGTCCCTGGAAGAGCTAAAAATGTGACCTTAATACTTATTAAATTAAAGCCAGGAGAGAAACCCGTTAAGGTTAAGTAATATCCTTTGAGGATAGAAGATAGGAAAGGAATTAAAGAGATAATTGATCAATTTTTACAGTATGGATTATTGTTTGAATGCGAATCAGAATACAATGCACCCATATTGCCAATTAAAAAGGCAGATGAAAAAGCTATAGGCTAGTTCAGGATTTGAGGGCCATAAATAAAATCACTGAGGATATACATCCAGTAGTGGCAAACCCTTATACTTTGCTGACTAAATTAAAGAATAGTCAAGTCTGGTTTACCGTACTGGATTTAAAAGATGCCTTCTTCTGCCTAGGCTTAGCCACAGAAAGCCAAAACCTATTCGCCTTTGAATGGGAAAATCCCGATTCAGGCAGAAAGACGCAGCTTACGTGGACATTACTACCTCAAGGATTCAAGAATAGCCCCACTATTTTTGGAAACCAATTAGCAAGGGAACTCGAAACATGGATACCTCCGGACACTGAAGGTGCTTTGTTACAATATGTAGATGATCTCTTAATAGCTACCGAGACTAAAGGCAGTTGTATTCAATGGACTATAAGTCGTCTTAATTTTCTGGGTTTAAATGGATATCAAGTCTCTTGACAGAAAGTCCAGCTGGCTCAACAAAGTGTGACCTATCTGGGATTTGACATTTCGGAAGGACAACGAGAACTAGGAACTGAACATAAGGAAGTCATTTGCCGGACTCCAGAACCTCAAATGGTAAAGGAGCTACAAACCTTTTTAGGAATGACAGGTTGGTGTCGCCTTTGGATTTATAATTATGGACTATTGGTAAAGCCTCTATGTGAATTGATAAAGATTAACCAGTCAAAGTTAGTCTGGACTGGAGAAGCACAAAAAGTCTTTAAACAACTTAAACAAGAATTGATGATTTTGAAATATCAAGCAATATTGGTAGAACAGGACGACGTGGAAATTGTGATCATTAATATTGTGAATCTAGCCTCTTTTCTTAGTGATGCTCCGGCACAACCTGTGATTCACGATTGTTTAGAAACTATAGAGACTGTGTATTCCAGCCGAGCAGACCTTAAGGAGGAGCCCATGGAAGATGCGGAAGAAACTTGGTTCACGGATGGGAGCAGTTTTGTTACGCAAAGACAACGTAAAGCTGGATATGCTATAACAACTACTCAGCAGGTAATCGAGTCTAAGCCTTTACCCCCTGGAACATCAGCTCAAAAGGCGGAGATAGTTGCTCTCACGAGAGCATTGGAACTGGCAGCGGGAAAAAGGGTAAATATTTGGACAGATTCTAAATATACATTCGGCGTGGTACATGCTCATGGAGCAATTTGGAAAGAACATGGATTGCTGACCGCTCAGTGAGAACACAAAGTATGCTGAAGAAATTTTAAAATTGTTAGAGGCTGTAAAACAACCAGAAAAGGTAGCTATCATGCATTGTCAGGGACACCAAAAGGGGAACACCGCTTTTGAAATTGGAAAATCGATTGGCAGAGGCTAAGCAGGCAGCTGAAATAACTGAGGTGAAGGCATTGTCTTTGATACCAGACGGTAAAATCCAAACTATATCCAAATTATACAAAAGAAGACTTAAAATTAATTGAAGATTTGAAAGGTAAAATGAAACCAGATGGATGAGTATATTTAAAAGATAACCACATAGTAATACCCTCTAGTTTGACATGGCCCATAGTTCTTACAGAACACAATAAAACGCATTGGGGAGCTGGCACACTGCATAAGAGCCTGAGTCAGACATTAGTGGGACGATATGATAAAACAAGTAACTCAACAATGTAGCATTTGCTTACACAATAACCCCAATACCAAGGATAGAATAAAATTTGGAATAATCGGTAAAGGAAATTATTCGGGGCAACAGTGGCAAATTGATTTTTCAGAACTCCCTAGAAAAGGGGGGTATCATTATTTACTGGTTCTGACTGACACGTTTTCAGGAAGGCCTAAAGCCTTTCCCTGTCGAACAAACAAAGCAAGAGAAGTGGTTAAAGTCTTGTTAAATGAAATAATAGCATGCTTTGGGATTCTAGTAGCAATGTCTTCTGATAGAGTTTCACATTTTTGTGCACAAGTGGTAGAACAGATAAGTAAGATTCTAAAGATAGATTGGCAACTGCATACTCCTTATAGACCACAGGCAAGTGGACAGGTAGAAAAAATGAACCATTTAATTAAACAATAAATAGCTAAAATTGGATAAGAAGCTAATTTGTCATGGCCTCAATCCCTCCCTTTAGCATTACTTGGAATTAGAGTTAAACCTAGAATAAAAGGAAATTTGAGTCCCTTCAAAATCTTATATGGAAGGCCATAGCAATTTCTATTTAGTGGAGAGGACCTAACGCAGTTAGGATCAGAATATTTATATGCTTATATAACTGAACTTCAGAAACAATTAAATAAAGTACATACATTTGTTTTAGGGACCAGGGCTAGAGGGTTGGATCAACCAATCCACCCCTTGAAGCTCGGGGATTATATAGATATAAAGACTTTTTCAGGACAACCTGTGCAGGAAAAATGGAAGGAAAGTGGATGGGACCATACCAAGTATTACTGACAACACACACCGCCATGAAGATTAAGAAGCAAGCAGCTTGGATCCACAATTCAAGGGTGAAGAAGGCCCCGGCGAGGATATGGACCACCACTCCAATTGGACCAACAAAATTACAGTTTTCCAGATCCTAATGATTGCAGGGGTGCGGTTCTCGGATTTGGGGTGGGCAACTTGGGATGAGAACTTACACCTGACCTTAATACAAACAATTTCTCAAGTAGCTAATAAGACGAACTGTTGGGTATGCACCCATCTGCCACAGCATGGGAATAAGGGTGTATCGTTAATTGGGATTCCCTTGCCTGCAAACTTATCTTGGACTAATTTGTGGGAAAACACATCTTCGGGTCGAAAATATTAAGCAGTTTTGGAACTAGAAGTGAGTAGCTTCGTGCCGTTAGAATCCTATTATGTATGTGTACAAAGGTGTCACCCGCCTAAGGGTATAGGAAAACAGCATTGTATAAATACGGATACTACTTATGTGGGAAATCAGACATCTTGTAATTGAACAATTGATATTAGTACGACTAGCGGCCGGGCAAATTCAACCAGCTGGACGGTTCCAGAAGGAAAAGGGTGGTATTGGCTATGCAATGATACAGCCCGTAAGGTCTTGCCTGAGAATTGGAAGGGAACTTGCACTCTTGGAGCGGTAGTCCCCAATATGACAGTACATGATGTAGTGCCTCGAGGTTACTTGAGAAATCATATGCGGAGAACCAGATGAAAAATTAACAATCCATTGGTAGAGAGACACACCCCTTTTCATAGTTTTGTGCGATGGTTTATCCCATGGTTAGGAGTGAGTGAATTGGAAAAGGCAATAGTTAATATTTCTGCAATTATAGAGAAGTTAGAAAACAAAATTCTGGATGCTATAAAGGCTCAACAAGAAGAGATATCTAGTTTATCACAGGTAGTATTACAAAATCGGATGGCCCTAGACTTGTTACTGGCCACTCAAGGGGGAGTCTGTACAGTAATAAACACAAGTTGTTGTATGTATGTAGATCAGAGTGGAAGGATCTCTACCGACCTGGAAGAAATCTGGAAGCAGACAAGGATCCTACATGAGATCAGTAAAGAGGATCTTTCATGGAGTTTTAGTGAACTATGGAATAAGTTAACCTCCTGGTTGCCCAATTTCCAATGGTTGAAACAAGTATTCATTGCTCTAATCGTATTAGTAGTGTTAGGAATATTTGTGTGCATGTTGTTTAGATGCCTGCTTTGTTGTGTTACTGTAAATAATGAAAGTATCTGATGCAAAAGAATTTGCATGGGAAAAGAAAAGGGGGGATTGATTAAGGAGGTATTGGGGAGGCAAGGACAATCCCCAGACAAGGACTGTATATCTCGAAACAAGACACTGGAACTCATGATAAGGAAGCGGCAGGCGGACAGAGAAACGAATGTAAGGACTATAACTCTCGAAACTGGACATTGGAATTCATTATAAAGGTACAACAAACGGGAGAATTAGCAACAACCAGCTCTTGCAATTAAGAAACATGCCAATTCAGCAGATTCCTGACCAAAGGTGAAAAGTACACTGTGAGGAAGACTCGGGGTCTTCCTCCCAAAGACCTCTGCCCACGTCCCAAAGACCCCTGCCCACAATTCTTGGAAGGCTCTGCACAGGCGCAAGGTGCCAAAAGGCTAATTAGCATGAGAAGCGAGGGAAGGCGGGGATAGGTAATGCATATGTATAGGTGCTTGTAGAATATTGATAGATTGATTGTATAAATTCAAGACTGCTTTCTGCTTTGGGTATGCACGATAGGTGGAGAGATCCCCCGTGCATCCAGCGCTGCAATAAAGAATATACCACTTAAAGGAATTTTGGCTTCGATCTTTGAATCAATTTGGCGACCCAGATGGGACAACCTCTCTGCCGGACCGCAGAACCTGCTGGGAACAGGACTCCCTAGGGTACCCCCGGGATTTCCCGGAGGGACTCCTCGACTCACCGGATCACTGCGGAGGCAGACAAGGACCCCATCATTGTAAGTGAGTATATTCTTTATTCTGGTTTGGTTTTCTGGTAGACCGGTCATCTACAACTGTCTGTAAGTCAGAAGGTGATCTTCTGCAAGGCAGTGTTTGGTATATACTTTGTGGTTAGCACCATAAGTACATGTTTGGGGACCTTAAGGAAGGAGCTCGCTTTAAGGTCCATCTGGAATTGTGTTGTCTGTTTCGGTTTTCTGACTCATGGAGTATGGTATTTAACTCTGGTTATTGTTACTGCAATTTTGGCTATTTTCCTGGTGGTAATAGTAGGTTCGTGGCATTGTTATAAGAAAGATATGGTTACGGTGTTACACAGTTCGGTTTTCTGACTTATCGCATGTGGAATTTGACTCTGACTATTGTTACTGTGATTTTGGCAATATTGCTGGTAATAGTAGTTTTGTGACATCGCTACTGAAAGATATTGCGTGCCCGTATTTTTGTGAGTGATACGTTTTGTGATACGCTTTTGTAAGTAACGTGTATTCTGAAAGTGTAAACTGGAAACTGGGGGGGCAAACAAGCAGTGAAATTTTAAAGAAAAGTGTGTTAGGATGTGTTTGAAGTCACTGGAAGGATATTGGAGGATCTGCCGGTGGAAGTGTGAACAGGAAAACATTGATAAAATATCGTAATCAGTGGTGGCCGCTTTATAAGCTGGAATGTGGAGAAAAGTGGCCCCTAAATGGAACTTTAAACTCTAATATTTTGCTACAGTTAATGTTGTTTTTTGAGAAGCAGAACAGGATGGAATGTTGTATACTGATGTTTCAGCATCTCGGTGGGAAAAGGTACGGAATTAAGTTGGCCCCTGACTGAACCTTTGATGTTGGCATTAGAGAAGTACAGGCTGGAGAAAGATAAAGGAAGTGTTAAAAGGGTTGTTGAAAGTGTTAAAGGTGTTTGAAGTTGAATGAGCAAGGAAAGTGGATGTAGGAATGTTAATAGTTCTGCCTCTGCCCGAGGCAGAGATCTTAAAATCATGGGTGTTAGCCCTTTAGGGCAAAGGGACCATGATCGGTCCGAGAGAGTTGTCACAGAAACAGAAAAGCAGTCAACTCTAAAACAACCTGAGTTCATGTGCGAGCTCAGATTGCTGATGGGACCGTTCAGGGAACTGTGGACAATTGCATTCCCCTGACCGACCCCCACTAAGACCCGAATCATCCTGAAAAATATGAACGATTAAGTAAATACTAAAACCTGGATGAATTGGGAATTGAGAATATGCTTCCAACAAGGTCTAAAAGAAAGCCCTATGGAATTTTTGGACCAACTCCGAAATGTAATGAAAATAAATAAATAAAACAAAACGGTTTGGACCTGGCTTTGGAGGACAAATTGACTAGCCTTTTCCTAGGGTAATCAACCCCTGATTTCAACAGGAATAACGGGGACCTGGGGAGTCTACCCTAGCGGATCCTCCACTGGTTATAATGAAGCTAGGGGAGGAATGGAAGTGAAATTTCTTATTGATATGGGGCAACGTATTCAGTTCTAAATCAAGCATTAATGCCTTCACAGAATTATTATGTTAGGGTAAAAGGTGTGTCGTAGTTTAACCCGGCCGGCAGCTAAACACCACGCAGCTGTTTGCTCACCCTCCCCCTCCCTCCTCCCCCATCCAGCGCTGCAATAAAGAATATACCACTTAAAGGAATTTCGGCTTCGATCTTTGATCCAAGGCTAGATAGGATGGGGCTTCAGGCACCTCTTCACCTGAGGAAACACACTGCCATCAGGCACCGCTGTGCCAGACAAGCTTGTTCTGCTAGAACACCCTACTCAGATGCACTGTGGCGTTCAAGTGAACTGCTTTCATGCAAATATAACGACTGAAGTTACAACCCACCTTGCCTGTGGCACCTGATGAACAGAAGAGGAAGCCACCGCAGCGCTTCAAAACCATCCCTGCACGTGCCGCTCCTTGTCACTCTCTGGCCTTATCCCATATGCTTATCCACTTCTGTGGAGAGCCTGCCACGGCACCTGCAAAGCAAGACAGACACCTTTCATAGTCACCTTGTGCTACTTGGTCGTTCTGCTCCAACCCAGCTCATGACCAGCCCCTCTTCTTACACAGCTCTTCAGAGTGCAGTTTGCTCCTTTGAGCCTGTGCGAGACACCTGTGAAAGAAAAAGAAACGCATAGGCCGATGCAGCATCCAAAGACACAGCACAACTAGGTAAGTTACTCTCATCTGCTCCCTTACCTCTGCCGCTTACCAGCCCCCGAGGCAGATGCTTCAATCTACCCTCTTCAAACAGCTACAACACCTCTAAAAGACAAAGAGGGGATGCTTAGAGGAACAGTGAGACAGACCTACAACACAACAACTGCTACATCTGTTCCTCACTCACCTTGCCAGAGGCAGCTCTGCGTGTGACGTCCCAGGTTGTACACTGCGTTACCTAACCCTTACCGTAACCCTTACCCTAACCCTTCTCACCCTTACCATTACCCAAATCCTTACCTTTACTTTTTCCTTACCCTTACCCTTTCCTTTAACCATAACCCTACCCTTACCCTATTCCTTACTCCAACCCTTCCCCTTACCTTCCCCTTCCCCTTACACTTAACCTAACCCTTACCCTTCTGCTTCCCCTAAAACATATCCTAACACTTTCCCTTACCCTTAAACTTACCCTAACCCTTACTATTACCCGTACAATTACTCTTGCCCTAATCCTTGCTTGCACCCTTACACTTATCCTAACCCTTACCCTTACTCAAACCCTTACTCTAACCCTTACCCTGACCCTTATCCATACCATTACCCTTACCCTTAACCTTACCCTTATCCTAACACTTACCCTAACCCTTAACCTTTCTGCTACACTTACCCTTTTCCTAAGTCTAAACCTTACCCTTACCCTTACCCTTAACCTAAGCCTAAACCTTAAACCTTACCGTAAAGCTTACCCTTTCTGCTACACTTACCCTTAGCCTAAATCTAAACCTTATACTTACCCTTAGCATAACCCTCACCCTTACCATTACCCATACCCTTATCCTTACCCTAAACCTTACCTTTACACTTACGGTTACCATTAACCTTACACTTACCCTAACACTTATCCTTAACCTAACCTTTACCCTAAACCTTACCCCAACCCTTACTCTGACCCTTACATTAACCCTAACCCTTACCCTAAACCTTACACTTACTCTTAACATTAACCTTACACGTAATCTTTAGCTAATACTTAACCTTACGTTTTTCTCACCCTAACCCTATAATTAACCATAACCATTACCCTAACACTTAACCTTACCCTTACAATAAGCCATACAACAACACTTAAATGTACACTTATGCTTACAGTTACCCTAGGAATTACTCGTTCAATTACTCCTACTCTTACCCTTACACTTACCCTTACCCTTACCCTTCTCCATACCATTACCCTTACCCTAAACCTTACACTTACCCTTATCCTTACCCTAACCCTAACCCTAACCCTCACCCTTACCATTAACCATACCCTTACTCTTCTCCTTACCCTAAACCTTACCCCAACCCTTACCCTGACCCTTACATTAACCCTAACTCTTAACCTAAGCCTTACACTTACTCTTAACCTTAACCTTACCATTAACCTTAAGCTAGTACTTAACCTTACATTTTTCTCACCCTAATCCTAAAATTAACCCTAACCATTACCCTAACACTTAACCTTACCCTTACTCTATCCGTTACCCTTACGCTTAACCTTAACATAAACCTTACCCTTAACCTTACCCTTACCATAAGCCATACATCAACACTTACATGTACACTTACGCTTACACTTACCCTAGCAATTACTCGTACAATTACCCTTACCCTTAACCTTAACCTAAGCCGAAACCTTAAACCTTACAGTAAACCTTACCCTTTCTGCTACACTTACCCTTAGCCTAAATCTAAACCTTACACTTACCCTTACTGTAACCCTCACCCTTACCGTTGCCAATACCCTTACTCTTACCCTTACCCTAACCCTTTCTCTAACCCTTACAATTACCCGTACTTTTACACATACCCTTACACTTACCCTTACTCTTAAACTTACACTAACCCTTACCCTTAACTAAATCTAACCCTTACACTAAACATCATCCTTACCCTTACCATTATCCCTTCTCTTACCCTTATCCTAAACGTTTCCCAAACCCTTACGCTTACATTAAACTGAACCCCTACCATAACTCTTAACCTTATCCTTAAACTTAACCTAATACTTACCATTACGTTTCCCTCACCCTAAACCTAAAATTAGCCTAACCATTATGCTAACACTTACACTTACTCTAACCCTTACCCTGAACTGTACCCTTACACTTCCACTTACCCACTTAAGTGTAAGTGTTAGGATAACGTTAACATTAAGTGTGACCCTTTAGCTTATCCTTAGTGTTTATGGTTAGGTTAAGGGTAAGGATAATGGTTTGGTAAGGGTAAGGGTAAGGGTAATTGTACGAGGAATTGCTAGGGTAAGTGTAAGCGTAAGTGTACATGTAAGTGTTGTTGTAGGGCTTATGGTAAGGGTAAGGTCAAGGGTAAGGTTTATGTTAAGGGTAAGCGTAAGGGTAAGGGTAAGGTTAAGGGTAACGGTAAGGTTAAGGATAAGGTTTATGTTAAGGGTAAGCGTAAGGGTAACGGATAGAGTAAGGGTAAGGGTAAGGTTAAGGGTAAGGTTTATGTTAAGGGTAAGCGTAAGGGTAACGGATAGAGTAAGGGTAAGGGTAAGGTTAAGGGTAACGGTAACGTTAAGGGTACAAATATGTGTTAGGGTATGGTTATGGTATGGGTAAGAACTAGGGTAAGTATAAGGGTAAGGGTACGTGTAAGGGTACGGGTCAGGGTAAGGGTTAGAGTAAGGGTTAGGGTTAGGGTAAGGTTAAGTGTTAGGGTAATGGTTAGGGTTAGTTTTAGGGTTAAAGTCAGGAAAACGTATGCGTAAGTATTAGGTTAATGTTAAGGGTAAGGTTAAGGTTAAGAGTAAGTGTAAGGTTTAGGGTAAGGGTTAGGGTTAATGTAAGGGTCAGGGTAAGGGTTGGGGTAAGGTTTAGGGTAAGGGTTAGGTTAAGGATAAGTGTTAGGGTAAGGTTAATGGTAACCGTAAGTGTAAAGGTAAGGGTTAGGGTAAGGGTAAGAATAAGGGTTTGGGTAATGGTAAGGATGAGGGTTAGGATAAGGGTAAGTGTAAGGTTTAGATTTAGGCTACGGGTAAGTGTAGCAGAAAGGGTAAGGTTTACGGTAAGGTTTAAGGTTTAGGCTTAGGTTAAGGTTAAGGGTAAGGGTAATGGTATGGATAAGGGTCAGGGTAAGGGTTAGAGTAAGGGTAAGGGTTAGGATAAGTGTAAGGGTGCAAGCAAGGATTAGGGCAAGAGTAAGTGTAAGGGTAATAGTAAGGGTTAGGGTAAGTATAAGGGTAAGGGAAAGTGTTAGGATATGTTTTAGGGGAAGCAGAAGGGTAAGGGTTAGGTTAAGTGTAAGGGGAAGGGGAAAGTAAGGGGAAGGGTTGGAGTAAGGTATAGGGTAAGGGTAAGGTTATGGTTAAAGGAAAGAGTAAGGGTAAGGAAAAAGTAAAGGTAAGGATTTGGGTAATGGTAAGGGTGAGAAGGGTTAGGGTAAGGGTTACGGTAAGGGTTAGGTAATGCAGTGTACAACCTGGGACGTCACACGCAGAGCTGCCTCTGGCAAGGTGAGTGAGGAACAGATGTAGCAGTTGTTGTGTTGTAGGTCTGTCTCACTGTTCCTCTAAGCATCCCCTCTTTGTCTTTTAGAGGTGTTGTAGCTGTTTGAAGAGGGTAGATTGAAGCATCTGCCTCGGGGGCTGGTAAGCGGCAGAGGTAAGGGAGCAGATGAGAGTAACTTACCTAGTTGTGCTGTGTCTTTGGATGCTGCATCGGCCTATGCGTTTCTTTTTCTTTCACAGGTGTCTCGCACAGGCTCAAAGGAGCAAACTGCACTCTGAAGAGCTGTGTAAGAAGAGGGGCTGGTCATGAGCTGGGTTGGAGCAGAACGACCAAGTAGCACAAGGTGACTATGAAAGGTGTCTGTCTTGCTTTGCAGGTGCCGTGGCAGGCTCTCCACAGAAGTGGATAAGCATATGGGATAAGGCCAGAGAGTGACAAGGAGCGGCACGTGCAGGGATGGTTTTGAAGCGCTGCGGTGGCTTCCTCTTCTGTTCATCAGGTGCCACAGGCAAGGTGGGTTGTAACATCAGTCGTTATATTTGCATGAAAGCAGTTCACTTGAACGCCACAGTGCATCTGAGTAGGGTGTTCTAGCAGAACAAGCTTGTCTGGCACAGCAGTGCCTGATGGCAGTGTGTTTCCTCAGGTGAAGAGGTGCCTGAAGCCCCATCTTATCTAGCCTGCACACAATTATCTGAAAATGAAAGCTTCTTTCCAGTAATTCAGAAAGCCAAGTTACATCTCAGCCTTGAGCATCTCGGGCTTTTGGGCCTGTCTGTAACATTTGGCACCAGCACTAATACATTTTTTGGCATATGTTTAGCGTTTGGGGCCTGTGTCTGGGATTTGGGCCCTGTCTCGAACCACTGGGGCTTTGTCCTGGGTTTTGGAGCCTGCCTCTAGAGTTCAGGGCCTGTGATTAGGCTTTTGGGGTCTGTGTCTGGGGGCCGGTATCTGGGGGCAAGGGGGGAGCTGCTTGTAGACCCTTGGGACCAGCATTGAGGGGGTTGGGAGCTGACTCTACACCTTTGGGGCCTGCTTCTGGGGGCGGGGGGGGGTTGAGACCAGCATCTGGGGGAGGGGTGGGAGCTCTTTGTATTCCTTTGGAGCCATTGTCGGGGGGGGGGGGGCGGAAGGGGAGGGTTGGTTGGGAGCTGCTTGTACACTGTTGGAGCCTGGGTTGAGGGAGGAGGTTTGGAGCTGCTTCTACACCTTTGGGCCTGGCATCGGGGGTAGGGGGTTGGGTGCTGGTTGTAGGGGCCTGTGTTTGGGGGGGGGGCTTGGGACCTGCGTCTGGGGGAGGGGTGGGAGCTGCTTGTACACCTTTGGGGCCTGCATCTGTGGGGGGTCAGGGCCTGTGTCTAGCGGGCTGGGAACTGCTTGTACAATGTAGGAATCTGTTTCTGCAGGGTGGCTGGGAGCTGTTTGTACAACTTTGGGGCCAGCATCTGGGGGTGGCTGGGAGCTGCCTGTACACTGTAGGGGCCTGTGTTTGTGGGGGGCTTGGGGGCCTCCCTCGGGGAGGGGGGGAGGGTTGGGAGCTGCTTGTATAGGGTAGGGGGCCTGCCTGGCAGGGGTTGGGAGCTGCTTGTAGAATTTGGGTCGCTGTGTCTGGGGGGGCGGTTGGGGCCTGTGTCTCAGGGGTGTTGGGAACTGGTTGTACACCTTTGGGTCCTGTCTCTGGGGGGGAGCTACTTGTACACTTTTGGGGTCTGTATTTGAGGGGGGTTGGGAGCTGCTTGTGCACTTTTGGACCTATGTTTAGGGGGGTTGGGAGTTGCTCGTGCATTCTAGGTGCCTCCCTTTTGAGAAGGGTTGGGGCCTGCATCTGTGGGTGGTTGGGAGCTGCTTGTACACTATAGGGGCCATGGTCTTGGAGGGGGGTCTGGGCTGTTTATACAGCTTTGTGGCCTGTGCCTGGGGGAGTTGGGTGGTGCTTCTTCACTCTAGGAGCCTCCATCTGGGGGTCTTTGGGGCCTCCCTTTGAGGGGGAGGGAGTTGGGAGTTGGTTGTACACCTCCGCATCCCATGTCTTGGGGGGGTGGGGGGAGTGGGACCGGTCTCTGAAGGGGCGGGTTGTGAGCTGCTTGTACACCTGTGTCGGGGGGGAGGGTAGGGGGGTTGGCGGGGGTCGGGCCCAGGTCTTGGGCCAGTGTCTGGGTGGAGTCCAGTTCTTGGGAGGGGGTGGTGGGGTAGGAGCTGCTTGTGGGCAGCTGGGGTCTGCATCTGGGTGTGGTTGGTGCCTGCTTCTGTTGGCAGTTTGGGGCCTGCTTGTAGACTTGTGCAGCCTGGGTTTGGGGGCTTTTCCGTAACGTTTGGGGTCTGCATTTTTGCTTTGGGATGCATCTTGAGCTTTTGAGGCCTAGCAGTAGCATTTGGGGCCTGCATCTGGGGCTTTTCTGTAGCATTTTGGTTGCGTATTTGTGATTTGGGGCCTGTATCCAGGGTTTTGCCTTTTTTGTAGTTTCCATCTTTGTGTGTGTGTGTTTCGTTGTTGGTTGTCTGGGGTTAGGGGCAGTTTGGCGTTTGGATTAAGGTCAGTGTCATTAGCGTTAGGGGGTTGATAATAAGGGTTAGGGTTGTGGTTAGAGTTGTTAGGTTTAAGGGGAATAAGGATTTCAGGGTAAGGGGATCAAGGTTGTGGGAATAAAAATGTTGGTTTTGCGCAGTTACATCCTGTAGAGGGAAGGAAGGTGGTATTGAGATATGCTTGCAGTGATAAGACAGCTTAACAGTGTGAAATGAGTTCATCTGATTCGTGTCAATATGGACCAATGCTAGGGCCGCATGATATGATGAAAAGTCTGAGAAAACCAGAGTGGTTAATGTATATAGTTCTTGTATCTTGCAAAGGAATGGTCCAGCAATTCGGGTCAATAGGGGATAAGAGAACAAAGGGGTTTCAGAATAACTGCTAACTATTACAACTGTTGCATGGGACACTATGCAAGTGTCTGCCATCCAGCCAAGATGGACAAAGGAGAAGGACAAGAGAAAAGCCTGGGAGGAAGACTACGAGCCTTCAGTACGAGCGGCCCCCAGAGGGACCACCGGAGACTGATAACGCCTGCACCAGTGGGAGGGTTTGGATTCTGGGAACTAATTAGAATAACCCTGCCTTTTGTAGAAGTAGTAATGAATATGTATTAGCCTAGCAGCATAAAAACCAGCCGCCTGATGTAACTTGTGTGCGTCTTGGTGGAGCAGAGACTCCTGGCGCACCCAGCGCTGCTTGCTTACCTCTATTCATTTAATAAATTGTAAATTTCAATTGCAATCCTATTTGGGACCCAGTCATTTATTACAAGTGGGGGCTCGTCCGGGAGGGCTTTGGTTCCTGATTTCTGGTTTGATCTAGGAGAGGCACCCCCACCATTTGGTGGCTGCTGTTTGAGTCAGGTCGGAACTTATGGCATCTTAAACCTGAATAAAGGTAAACAAAGTTTCTGATTCTTTTTTTCAGCTCCCTTGCCAGCTGCAGCACTATATTTTGCCCGTAATTGTGTGTGTGAAGATCCGAACGAAGATGACGGAGTCGTAAGCATTTAAAGCGTATACCGTTCGGTTGGGTGGGGTTCGGTTGCCTGTGTGTGTAAGAGTGTGACTGAGATGGAACTTAGTTCCGAAGCGATTGTGGAGGTCTTCTAACCGCGTTTTCAATCTCCCGCGAGGGACTTGGCTGGTGAAGGACCAAAGGGATTCCTATAGGATTTGTGGGTGTGTGATAGGTCCTCGACCCCCTGCAAGACACTCTTACTAAGGTAACCAAGGGCTGTGGGAATTGCCATAGTAAAATTCCTAGATGGGTCAGACAAAATCGAAGACCAGAGACCAGAAGAAAGGGAGCAAATTACCAGTCATACCACCAGAAAGTCCATTAGGAATAACGATTAGAAATTGGAATGATAGGGACCCCAGAAAAGGAAAAAGTAAATTAAAAATGGTCCAGTATTGTGTGACAGAATGGCCAAAGGAGCCTTTAAGACTACATGTCTTATGGCCTGTTTTTGGATCCTTCGAAGACTGGATTTGCCAGGCCTTAAATATCCATGTTAATTCAAAGGAACCTTTTAGCCAGGAAGAAAGTGATTATGCAGGATTATGGATCAGGAGGACTTCACGTCCTTTTCCAGCCTCAATATTTACACTAAAAGCAGGTAAGAAATTTGAAGAACAAGAAGAACATGAAAAAGAAAAAGAAGATAAACGTGAGCCGTTGGATAAGCTACCACCTCCATATCCTAACAATCCACCCCAGGCGGCTCCCCCTCCGGTGGCTGTGGTATCGCCACCAGTACCACCGTTGCCCCAGCTTCCACCACCAACAGCACCAGAATTAGACCGACCTCCGGCCGCATGCAGGAGAAGTAGGACAGACATATCTGAGAGGGCTTCTCTATATCCCTTAAGGGAGGTAACTGGTGTATAACTGGTGCGCGTCTTGGTGGAGCAGAGACTCCCGGCGTACCCAGCACTGTTTGCTTACCTCTATTCATTCAGTGAATTGTAAACTTTGATTGTAATCCTATTTGGGACTTTTATTTATTATAACAGACAACCTTGTAAAACGCAGACAACCAGAATCCTTACAGCAATTAGGTGGAAATCACGGCGTAAGAAACATTAGCACCTCAAAGAGTAAAAACCTCAAAAGAAATGTGACTTGTAACAGGCCAGCAGCTGTGTATTTTCTGTGAAGCACCAGCTAGATTATGAACCTTGAATAGCACAGTTAAAGGGGAAACAGGGGAGGGTCCCGGTCCTCGGCAGAAAAAAAAAGTGTATAAACTGTGTATGGAATTAGTAGGCACCCTCCTGCTTGTGGGACACCCACCATTGTAATCTCGAATAATAATGCTGCTGTACTGAGATCCTCGACTCAGCCTATGCTATTTGCTACAGACTGATTCAGGGTTTTAAGGTTTCAGGGATTGGGCACTAGGGTTGGGTTTCAGGGTAAGGGGTTTCAGGGTTTATGTTTAGGATTTTAAGGTTTTTAGGGTTGGAGTTTTAACGGTTAGGGTTTTAAGGGTTTGGGGGTTAGGGTTTTAAGGGTTTCAGGGTTAGCATGTTAGGGTATTAGAGTTTTTTGGGTTGTAGTGTTGATATGTTTTTTAGGGTTAGAGTCTTAAGGTTTTATTTTTGGTCAGTTATTTACGGTTAGGGTTTTAAGATTTTTTTTTTTTTCTTTTTTTTCAGGTTAGGTTCTCCAGGTCCAGGGTTTTGAGTATCCTTATTTTGGGGGTTTGGATTTTGAGCATCTTAATTTTGGGGGTTAGGCTTTTGTGTGCCCTAATTTTTTGGGATAGGCTTTCAAGCATCCTAAGTAGTTGGGTTAGGGTTTTGAGCATCTTAATATTTTGGGTCTGGGTAATGAGCATCCTCAGTTTTCAGGATAGGGTTTTGAGCATCTTAATGTTTCCAGGATAGGGTTTGGAGCGTCCTAATGTTTTGGGTTGGGGCTTTGAGCATCCTAATGTTTTTGGGTTAGGGTTTGGAGCGTCCTAAATTTTCAGGATAGGGTTCTGAGCATCTCAGTGTTTCCAGGATAGGGTTTTGAGCGTCCAAAGTTTTTGGGTTTGGGTTTTGAGCGTCCAAAGTGTTATAAGTTGCCCCCTTAATTAATTTTCAGAGAGCATTGTATTAATCATAGAAAGGAATTTATTGAGTAAGCAAACATCAAGCAAAACAGCACTGGGCAGCCGGGGAGTCTCAGCTCCGCCAACGGCATGCACATCACCCCTGCCAGGGTCCCTTTTTATACCTTGCTAATTCCGGGATTACGCAGCACATCCTGGTATATTCTGCGACTGCGTGCACTGTTGCGCGCAAAAGAATTTTTAAGAATTTAAATCTCTTTAAAAAGAAAATTAAGCAAAAGAATTTTCATAGTGTCTAGGCAAGCATTATGCAGCTCCTTACTTCAGCAGGGAGCTTTCACAACTCCCGCTCCTCAAACAGAACTCCTTGTTTTTATAGTACAAAAGACAATGAACAAACATTTATGGTTTATTACCCTAAGTTTTTGGGTTAGGGTTTTTTGCGTCTTAATGTTTTGGGGTTAGGGTTTGGAGCGCCCTAAGTTTTTGGGCTAGGGCTTTGAGCATTCCTAACGTTTTGGGTTGGGTTTGGGTTTTGAGCATCCCAAGATTTTGGGTTAGGGGTTTTAGGCATAGGTCTTCAGGGGTTTAGTGTGGTAAATAGTTTGGGTTAGGTCTGTAGGGGTTTTGAGGTTTTTTGGATGTTAGGGCTTGAGGCTTTTTTTGTAAGGGCGGTGAGGGTTCCAGTGAGTGCTGGTAAATGCAGTTCTCGAGCACTCGGCCTGTGATTGGCCATGCTGGCTGTGCGGGGAATGCTGGTAGGCGTAGTTTTCCGGCACTGGAAGGCCATGTTGTGTGCCCAGAGCATGCCGGGAGATGTAGTTCTCGGGACTCTGGACTTCCGGGAGGCCATGTTGCGTACCCAGAGTATGCCGGGAAATGTAGTTGTCGGATTCGGGACTTCCGGGAGGCCATGTTGAATGCCCAGAGCATACCGGGAGATGTAGTTCTCGGGAACTAGGGTTAGGGTTAGGGGCTAGGGCTGGGGCTAGAGTTAGGGTTTCGGGTGAGGGTTGGGGTTGGGGGTTTTTGTTAGGGTTAGTGGTTTAGGGTTAGGCTTAGAGGGTTAGAGTTAGGGGTAGGTTTAGAGGGTTAGGGTAAGGGTTAGGCATTAGGGGTTAGGGGTTGGGACTGTGGTTAGGGTTAGGGTAAGGGTTAGGGTGAGAGTATTAGGGTTAGGGTTCACGTTCAGATTAGGGTAAGGGTAGGGTAAGGATTAGGATAAGGGTAATGGTTAGGGTTAGGGTTAGGGTTAGGGTTAGGGTTAGGGTTAGGGTTAGGGTAAGAATAAGGGTAAGCTAATGGTTAGGATAAGGGTAAGGGTTAGGGTAAAGGTTTTCATTTGTTAAAGCTGAAACGCAGTATGCAATCTGGGACGTCACAGCCAGAGCTGCCTATGGCAAGGTGAGAGAGGAAAAGATGGAGCAGATGTTCTACTCCTAGTTTTTTCTTTATACGTAAATAAAAGTTTGAGCTAATTCCAGTTGGAAGAGTTCCAATTACTTGCTTGGTCATAATGTCTTTTAATATTGAAAGCTGCAGCAAAAGCATGGGGATTTTTGCTTCTAGAAACACCCTAGTTCTCTTGTCTGCACTATGCATGCTTTTGAGATAAAACTGATTAAAAAATAAAAAGAAAAATCACACACACACACAAAAAAAAAAAAAAACACACCACAGCTGCTGCTGCTCTCTTCCTACTTCCTTGTGCTTGGCCCCTACCCTTCCCAGGTGATTGGGTTTGGGTGCTAGGCGAGGCCAAATGGTATATGAGTCCCAGACATCCCCTCAGAGAGCTCATTCTGCTTGGGCTGCTCTTTGGGGTGTTTGTTTTTCCTTCGGTCAGTTGCAGGCTTCTTCAGGTGGATGAGAGTTTATGGACTGATGCGTTTCCAAGTAGCGAGGGGTACGCACATCTTTTTGAGGTAACAGCTAGTAGGATCTGTTAGAATAAACTGATGTAGTACTTGGTGCCTTTATTGCATGCAGTTCTTTATCAGGTGAGTAACTGTTGCGAGTAACTGAAGTCAATGTTACTTGGTGTGTTTGCTATGCAGTGCCTGTGCGGACTATTGCACGAGACACAGCTTTCTGACATCTGGCCCAGCAACTACTAAATAAGGGGAGGGGAGAAGCTGAAGAACGACAAAAGGACAAAGCCTGGGAGGAAGACTACGAGCCTTCAGTACGAGCGGCCCCCAGAGGGACCACCGGAGACTGATAACGCATGCACCAGTGGGAGGGTTCGGATTCTGGGAACTAATTAGAATAACCCTGCCTTTTGTAGAAGTAGTAATGAATATGTATTAGCCTAGCAGCATAAAAACCAGCCGCCTGATGTAACTTGTGTGCGTCTTGGTGGAGCAGAGACTCCTGGCGCACCCAGCGCTGCTTGCTTACCTCTATTCCTTTAATAAATCATAAACATTAATTGTAAGCCTATTTGGGAGTCGGTCATTTATTACAAGTGGGACCTCCCGATGGGTGGAAGCTGTCGGGATAGCTCGGGATGCTGAGACGTGGTGCTGCAAGGAGGTTGGTGGTCGGTGGCGCCCTGGGGCAGGCCGAATTGGGAGGGGGCGAGGCGGCGGGTGGTCGGTGGCTTCTGTGGAAAAGGCGCTTGTATGGGGGGGCTGCGCGTTCAGAGGAACCTTGACAGGCTGCAGATAGGGGCAGGCAGGAACCTTTTGAAGTTCAGGAGAGGGAAATGCCAAGCCCTACCCCTAGGGAGAAACACCTCTGTTTACCAGCACTGGCTAGCTCGATACTGAATAAGCATTTCTTCATGGAAGGGGTGCTTTGCTATTAGAACAGGCTGCCCGGGGAAGTGGTAAGAGACCCGATCCTTAAAAGTATTGACGAGACATGTGCACATAGCCCGGGAGTCCGTCCTCCGGCAGGGCGGGAGCTGGCTCTTCCGAGCCCCTGTGCTCCGGTCTTGTGCGACGCGTTTGCAAGCAGCACCGGGTGCCGGGTCCGACATCGGACGTTTCGGGGACGGCGATTCCGGGGCCGTCGGCTAGCGGGGGCCGGCTATCTCGTGTCCCGGGGATCCGAATTCAGGGGGCGTGGGGGCCGGCCGTGCAGTGAAGCGGGGGGCTGGCGTTCGCCGGCTTCCCAGAGAGCGGGCTTTCGGTGCCGTGCGGTTCTGTGGCCGGCCGTCCCGAAACCCTGGGCACCGGTCTTGTGCTAGACTCAGCGGAGTCCGGGGCCGAACTCGGCTTCTCGGGGCCGGCGGTCCCGGTGTCCAGGTGTCCCGCCTCGGGCGGCGCGGGGCCGGCTGTCCCTAGCAGCTGGGCTCCCAAGAGCTTCTGGGCTCCCAAGCGTCGCCCAAGACCGGATCCCAGAGAATCGGGACGGCCGGCCACACCGCTGCGACTAGCACAAGCATCTCCCGACAACGGAGCCCAGGGGCTTGCGAGGGTCAGATTCCGCGCCCCGGGATAGAGAAACGGGGAGCGCGGGTCGGCCGGCCGCAGCTTCGCACGGGACCGAACCCCCTGTCTCCGGGACGGCCAGACCCCGAGCCGGCAGACAGCAGCCTCCCGCTTCACGGCACAGTCGGCCCCCAACCCGCCCGAGTTCTGATCGCCGGGACACGGGACAGCCGGCCGCGCCGCCCGAGGCCGGACACCTGGCGCCCGGGACCGCCGTCCCTGACAAAGCCAAAGTCGGACCCGGACCCCGGTGCGGCTAGCACACGCGTCGCCCAGGACCGCAGCCTAGGACCTCGGGACGGTCGCATCCCGCGCCTCCGGCAGGAGCTACCCGGGAGGGCAGGACGGCCTGCCGCAGCTCCGCAAGAGACCGAACCTGCTGGATTCCGGGACGGCCAGAGCCCGAGCCAGTGGGCAGCAGCCTCCCGCTTCACGGCTCGGCAGTGAAGCTCACGGTTCGTCGCCCGGCTCACGGTTCGTCGCCCGACTGCGGACCCACGGGACAGCCGGCACCGGCGCCGCCGGAGGCCGGACACACGCCCCTGCGTGGGGTCCGGCCATCACGCTTCCCAGGGCTCCGGTCTTTGGCGACGCATGTGTCAACCGCACCGGGTTCCCGGTCCGACCTCGGGCGGCGCGGGGCTGGCTGAGCCTATAATCTGGGCTCCGGTCTTTGCGATGCGTGTGCTGGACGCACCGGAGACCGTGTGTGACTTCGTGCGGTTCGGGGACGGCGATCCCGAGGCCCGTGTGTCCGGCCTCCGGCGGCGCCGGTGCCGGCTGTCCCGTGGGTCCGCAGTCGGGCGACGAACCGTGAGCCGGGCGACGAACCGTGAGCTTCACTGCCGAGCCGTGAAGCGGGAGGCTGCTGCCCACTGGCTCGGGCTCTGGCCGTCCCGGAATCCAGCAGGTTCGGTCTCTTGCGGAGCTGCGGCAGGCCGTCCTGCCCTCCCGGGTAGCTCCTGCCGGAGGCGCGGGATGCGACCGTCCCGAGGTCCTAGGCTGCGGTCCTGGGCGACGCGTGTGCTAGCCGCACCGGGGTCCGGGTCCGACTTTGGCTTTGTCAGGGACGGCGGTCCCGGGCGCCAGGTGTCCGGCCTCGGGCGGCGCGGCCGGCTGTCCCGTGTCCCGGCGATCAGAACTCGGGCGGGTTGGGGGCCGACTGTGCCGTGAAGCGGGAGGCTGCTGTCTGCCGGCTCGGGGTCTGGCCGTCCCGGAGACAGGGGGTTCGGTCCCGTGCGAAGCTGCGGCCGGCCGACCCGCGCTCCCCGTTTCTCTATCCCGGGGCGCGGAATCTGACCCTCGCAAGCCCCTGGGCTCCGTTGTCGGGAGATGCTTGTGCTAGTCGCAGCGGTGTGGCCGGCCGTCCCGATTCTCTGGGATCCGGTCTTGGGCGACGCTTGGGAGCCCAGAAGCTCTTGGGAGCCCAGCTGCTAGGGACAGCCGGCCCCGCGCCGCCCGAGGCGGGACACCTGGACACCGGGACCGCCGGCCCCGAGAAGCCGAGTTCGGCCCCGGACTCCGCTGAGTCTAGCACAAGACCGGTGCCCAGGGTTTCGGGACGGCCGGCCACAGAACCGCACGGCACCGAAAGCCCGCTCTCTGGGAAGCCGGCGAACGCCAGCCCCCCGCTTCACTGCACTGCCGGCCCCCACGCCCCATGAATTCGGATCCCCGGGACACGAGATAGCCGGCCCCCGCTAGCCGACGGCCCCGGAATCGCCGTCCCCGAAACGTCCGATGTCGGACCCGGCACCCGGTGCTGCTTGCAAACGCGTCGCACAAGACCGGAGCACAGGGGCTCGGAAGAGCCAGCTCCCGCCCTGCCGGAGGACGGACTCCCGGGCTATGTGCACATGTCTCGTCAATACTTTTAAGGATCGGGTCTCTTACCACTTCCCCGGGCAGCCTGTTCTAATAGCAAAGCACCCCTTCCATGAAGAAATGCTTATTCAGTATCGAGCTAGCCAGTGCTGGTAAACAGAGGTGTTTCTCCCTAGGGGTAGGGCTTGGCATTTCCCTCTCCTGAACTTCAAAAGGTTCCTGCCTGCCCCTATCTGCAGCCTGTCAAGGTTCCTCTGAACGCGCAGCCCCCCATACAAGCGCCTTTTCCACAGAAGCCACCGACCACCCGCCGCCTCGCCCCCTCCCAATTCGGCCTGCCCCAGGGCGCCACCGACCACCAACCTCCTTGCAGCACCACGTCTCAGCATCCCGAGCTATCCCGACAGCTTCCACCCATCGGGAGGTCCCACTTGTAATAAATGACCGACTCCCAAATAGGCTTACAATTAATGTTTATGATTTATTAAAGGAATAGAGGTAAGCAAGCAGCGCTGGGTGCGCCAGGAGTCTCTGCTCCACCAAGACGCACACAAGTTACATCAGGCGGCTGGTTTTTATGCTGCTAGGCTAATACATATTCATTACTACTTCTACAAAAGGCAGGGTTATTCTAATTAGTTCCCAGAATCCAAACCCTCCCACTGGTGCAGGCATTATCAGTCTCCGGTGGTCCCTCTGGGGGCCGCTCGTACTGAAGGCTCGTAGTCTTCCTCCCAGGCTTTGTCCTTTTGTCGTTCTTCAGCTTCTCCCCTCCCCTTATTTAGTAGTTGCTGGGCCAGATGTCAGAAAGCTGTGTCTCGTGCAATAGTCCGCACAGGCACTGCATAGCAAACACACCAAGTAACATTGACTTCAGTTACTCGCAACAGTTACTCACCTGATAAAGAACTGCATGCAATAAAGGCACCAAGTACTACATCAGTTTATTCTAACAGATCCTACTAGCTGTTACCTCAAAAAGATGTGCGTACCCCTCGCTACTTGGAAACGCATCAGTCCATAAACTCTCATCCACCTGAAGAAGCCTGCAACTGACCGAAGGAAAAACAAACACCCCAAAGAGCAGCCCAAGCAGAATGAGCTCTCTGAGGGGATGTCTGGGACTCATATACCATTTGGCCTCGCCTAGCACCCAAACCCAATCACCTGGGAAGGGTAGGGGCAAAGCACAAGGAAGTAGGAAGAGAGCAGCAGCAGCTGTGGTGTTTTTTTTTTTTTGCTTTTTTCTTTTTTTTTTTTTCTGTGTATGTATTTTTTCTTTTCATTTTTTAATCAGTTTTAGCTTAAAAGCATGCATAGTGCAGAGAAGCGAACTAGGGTGTTTCTAGAAGCAAAAATCCCCATGCTTTTGCTGCAGCTTTCAATATTAAAAGACATTATGACCAAGCAAGTAATTGGAACTCTTCCAACTGGAATTAGCTCAAACTTTTATTTACGTATAAAGAAAAAACTAGGAGTAGAACATCTGCTCCATCTTTTCCTCTCTCACCTTGCCATAGGCAGCTCTGGCTGTGACGTCCCAGATTGCATACTGCGTTTCAGCTTTAACAAATGAAAACCTTTACCCTAACCCTTACCCTTATCCTAACCATTCTTACCCTTATCCTACCCTTATTCTTACCCTAACCCTAACCCTAACCCTAACCCTAACCCTAACCCTAACCCTAACCATTACCCTTATCCTAATCCTTACCCTACCCTTACCCTAATCTGAACGTGAACCCTAACCCTAATACTCTCACCCTAACCCTTACCCTAACCCTAACCACAGTCCCAACCCCTAACCCCTAATGCCTAACCCTTACCCTAACCCTCTAAACCTACCCCTAACTCTAACCCTCTAAGCCTAACCCTAAACCACTAACCCTAACAAAAACCCCCAACCCCAACCCTCACCCGAAACCCTAACTCTAGCCCCAGCCCTAGCCCCTAACCCTAACCCTAGTTCCCGAGAACTACATCTCCCGGTATGCTCTGGGCATTCAACATGGCCTCCCGGAAGTCCCGAATCCGACAACTACATTTCCCGGCATACTCTGGGTACGCAACATGGCCTCCCGGAAGTCCAGAGTCCCGAGAACTACATCTCCCGGCATGCTCTGGGCACACAACATGGCCTTCCAGTGCCGGAAAACTACGCCTACCAGCATTCCCCGCACAGCCAGCATGGCCAATCACAGGCCGAGTGCTCGAGAACTGCATTTACCAGCACTCACTGGAACCCTCACCGCCCTTACAAAAAAAGCCTCAAGCCCTAACATCCAAAAAACCTCAAAACCCCTACAGACCTAACCCAAACTATTTACCACACTAAACCCCTGAAGACCTATGCCTAAAACCCCTAACCCAAAATCTTGGGATGCTCAAAACCCAAACCCAACCCAAAACGTTAGGAATGCTCAAAGCCCTAGCCCAAAAACTTAGGGCGCTCCAAACCCTAACCCCAAAACATTAAGACGCAAAAAACCCTAACCCAAAAACTTAGGGTAATAAACCATAAATGTTTGTTCATTGTCTTTTGTACTATAAAAACAAGGAGTTCTGTTTGAGGAGCGGGAGTTGTGAAAGCTCCCTGCTGAAGTAAGGAGCTGCATAATGCTTGCCTAGACACTATGAAAATTCTTTTGCTTAATTTTCTTTTTAAAGAGATTTAAATTCTTAAAAATTCTTTTGCGCGCAACAGTGCACGCAGTCGCAGAATATACCAGGATGTGCTGCGTAATCCCGGAATTAGCAAGGTATAAAAAGGGACCCTGGCAGGGGTGATGTGCATGCCGTTGGCGGAGCTGAGACTCCCCGGCTGCCCAGTGCTGTTTTGCTTGATGTTTGCTTACTCAATAAATTCCTTTCTATGATTAATACAATGCTCTCTGAAAATTAATTAAGGGGGCAACTTATAACACTTTGGACGCTCAAAACCCAAACCCAAAAACTTTGGACGCTCAAAACCCTATCCCGAAAACACTAGGACGCTCCAAACCCTATCCCGAAAACAGGACGCTCAAAGCCCTAACCCAAAAACATTAGGATGCTCCAAGCCCTAACCCAAAAACATTCGGACGCTCAAAACCCAAACCCAAAACATTAAGATGCTCCAAACCCTATCCGGAAAACATTAGGAAGCTCAAAGACCTATCCCAAAAACTTAGGACGCTCAAAACCCTATCCTGGAAACACTGAGATGCTCAGAACCCTATCCTGAAAATTTAGGACGCTCCAAACCCTAACCCAAAAACATTAGGATGCTCAAAGCCCCAACCCAAAACATTAGGACGCTCCAAACCCTATCCTGGAAACATTAAGATGCTCAAAACCCTATCCTGAAAACTGAGGATGCTCATTACCCAGACCCAAAATATTAAGATGCTCAAAACCCTAACCCAACTACTTAGGATGCTTGAAAGCCTATCCCAAAAAATTAGGGCACACAAAAGCCTAACCTCCAAAATTAAGATGCTCAAAATCCAAACCCCCAAAATAAGGATACTCAAAACCCTGGACCTGGAGAACCTAACCTGAAAAAAAAGAAAAAAAAAAAAATCTTAAAACCCTAACCGTAAATAACTGACCAAAAATAAAACCTTAAGACTCTAACCCTAAAAAACATATCAACACTACAACCCAAAAAACTCTAATACCCTAACACGCTAACCCTGAAACCCTTAAAACCCTAACCCCCAAACCCTTAAAACCCTAACCGTTAAAACTCCAACCCTAAAAACCTTAAAATCCTAAACATAAACCCTGAAACCCCTTACCCTGAAACCCAACCCTAGTGCCCAATCCCTGAAACCTTAAAACCCTGAATCAGTCTGTAGCAAATAGCATAGGCTGAGTCGAGGATCTCAGTACAGTAGCATTATTATTCGAGATTACAATGGTGGGTGTCCCACAAGCAGGAGGGTGCCTACTAATTCCATACACAGTTTATACACTTTTTTTTTCTGCCGAGGACCGGGACCCTCCCCTGTTTCCCCTTTAACTGTGCTATTCAAGGTTCATAATCTAGCTGGTGCTTCACAGAAAATACACAGCTGCTGGCCTGTTACAAGTCACATTTCTTTTGAGGTTTTTACTCTTTGAGGTGCTAATGTTTCTTACGCCGTGATTTCCACCTAATTGCTGTAAGGATTCTGGTTGTCTGCGTTTTACAAGGTTGTCTGTTATAATAAATAAAAGTCCCAAATAGGATTACAATCAAAGTTTACAATTCACTGAATGAATAGAGGTAAGCAAACAGTGCTGGGTACGCCGGGAGTCTCTGCTCCACCAAGACGCGCACCAGTTATACACCAGTTACCTCCCTTAAGGGATATAGAGAAGCCCTCTCAGATATGTCTGTCCTACTTCTCCTGCATGCGGCCGGAGGTCGGTCTAATTCTGGTGCTGTTGGTGGTGGAAGCTGGGGCAACGGTGGTACTGGTGGCGATACCACAGCCACCGGAGGGGGAGCCGCCGGGGGTGGATTGTTAGGATATGGAGGTGGTAGCTTATCCAACGGCTCACGTTTATCTTCTTTTTCTTTTTCATGTTCTTCTTGTTCTTCAAATTTCTTACCTGCTTTTAGTGTAAATATTGAGGCTGGAAAAGGACCTGAAGTCCTCCTGATCCATAATCCTGCATAATCACTTTCTTCCTGGCTAAAAGGTTCCTTTGAATTAACATGGATATTTAAGGCCTGGCAAATCCAGTCTTCGAAGGATCCAAAAACAGGCCATAAGACATGTAGTCTTAAAGGCTCCTTTGGCCATTCTGTCACACAATACTGGACCATTTTTAATTTACTTTTTCCTTTTCTGGGGTCCCTATCATTCCAATTTCTAATCGTTATTCCTAATGGACTTTCTGGTGGTATGACTGGTAATTTGCTCCCTTTCTTCTGGTCTCTGGTCTTCAATTTTGTCTGACCCATCTAGGAATTTTACTATGGCAATTCCCACAGCCCTTGGTTACCTTAGTAAGAGTGTCTTGCAGGGGGTCGAGGACCTATCACACACCCACAAATCCTATAGGAATCCCTTCGGTCCTTCACCAGCCAAGTCCCTCGCGGGAGATTGAAAACGCGGTTAGAAGACCTCCACAATCGCTTCGGAACTAAGTTCCATCTCAGTCACACTCTTATACACACAGGCAACCGAACCCCACCCAACCGAACGGTATACGCTTTAAATGCTTACGACTCCGTCATCTTCGTTCGGATCTTCACACACACAATTACGGGCAAAATATAGTGCTGCAGCTGGCAAGGGAGCTGAAAAAAAGAATCAGAAACTTTGTTTACCTTTATTCAGGTTTAAGATGCCATTAGTTCCGACCTGACTCAAAGAGCAGCCACCAAATGGTGGGGGTGCCTCTCCTAGATCAAACCAGAAATCAGGAACCAAAGCCCTCCTGGACGAGCCCCCACTTGTAATAAATGACTGGGTCCCAAATAGGATTGCAATTGAAATTTACAATTTATTAAATGAATAGAGGTAAGCAAGCAGCGCTGGGTGCGCCAGGAGTCTCTGCTCCACCAAGACACACACAAGTTACATCAGGCGGCTGGTTTTTATGCTGCTAGGCTAATACATATTCATTACTACTTCTACAAAAGGCAGGGTTATTCTAATTAGTTCCCAGAATCCAAACCCTCCCACTGGTGCAGGCGTTATCAGTCTCCGGTGGTCCCTCTGGGGGCCGCTCGTACTGAAGGCTCGTAGTCTTCCTCCCAGGCTTTTCTCTTGTCCTTCTCCTTTGTCCATCTTGGCTGGATGGCAGACACTTGCATAGTGTCCTATGCAACAGTTGTAATAGTTAGCAGTTATTCTGAAACCCCTTTGTTCTCTTATCCCCTGTTGACCCGAATTGCTGGACCATTCCTTTGCAAGATACAAGAACTATATATATTAACCACTCTGGTTTTCTCAGACGTTTCATCATATCATGCGGCCCTAGCATTGTTCCATATTGACACGAATCAGATGAACTCATTTCACACTGTTAAGCTGTCTTATCACTGCAAGCATATCTCAATACCACCTTCCTTCCTTCTACAGGATGTAACTGCGCAAAAACAACATTTTGATTCCCACAACCTTGATCCCCTTACCCTGAAATCCTTATTCCCCTTAAACCTAACAACTCTAACCACAACCCTAACCCTTATTATCAACCCCCTAACGCTAATGACACTGACCTTAATCCAAACCCCAAACTGCCCCTAACTCCAGACAACCAACAACGAAAAACACATACACAAAGATGGAAACTACAAAAAAGGCAAAACCCTGGATACAGGCCCCAAATCACAAATACGCAACCAAAATGCTACAGAAAAGCCCCAGATGCAGGCCCCAAATGCTACTGCTAGGCCTCAAAAGCTCAAGATGCATCCCAAAGCAAAAATGCAGACCCCAAACGTTACAGAAAAGCCCCCAAACCCAGGCTGCACAAGTCTACAAGCAGGCCCCAAACTGCCAACAGAAGCAGGCACCAACCACACCCAGATGCAGATCCCAACTGCCCACAAGCAGCTCCTACCCCACTACCCCCTCCCAAGAACTGGACTCCACCCAGACACTGGCCCAAGACCCGGGCCCGCCCCCCGCCAACCCCCCTACCCTCCCCCCCGACACAGGTGTACAAGCAGCTCACAACCCGCCCCTTCAGAGACCGGTCCCACTCCCCCCACCTCCCCCAAGACATGGGATGCGGAGGTGTACAACCAACTCCCAACTCCCTCCCCCTCAAAGGGAGGCCCCAAAGACCCCCAAATGGAGGCTCCTAGAGTGAACAAGCACCTCCCAACTCCCCAAGGCACAGGCCCACCCCCCCCCCTCGCCAAACACAGGCCACAAAGGTGTATAAACAGCCCAGACCCCCCTCCAAGACCATGGCCCCTATAGTGTACAAGCAGCTCCCAACTGTTATAAGTTGCCCCCTTAATTAATTTTCAGAGAGCATTGCATTAATAATAGAAAGGAATTTATTGAGTAAGCAGCAGCAAGCAAAACAGCGCTGGGCGGCCGGGGAGTCTCGGCTCCACCAACGGCGCGCACCTCACCCCCGCCAGGGTCCCTTTTTATATCTTGGTAATTCTGGGATTACGCAGCACATCCTGGTATATTCTGCGACTGCGCGCACTGTTGCTAGGGGGTCGTCTCTGTCCCTCTGGTGGTCGTGAAGATGAAGGCCGTAGTCTTCCTCCGCGTTGTGGTTCAACTTCTTTTTTTTATTTGGTCATGTTGGCCCAGCGTGAGACAGGAATGCAGGATGTTGATACACTAGTTTAGCAACTTATCAGGAGATGGTTACATGAACTTTGCAGCAGTGTCTTTGAACAAAAGAGGCAACTGAGATGCAGAAGGAGAGAAGGGGAGGGGGTTCTCTTTTTTGTTACATTAAGCAAAAGAATTTTCATAGTGTCTAGCCAAGTATTATACATCTTACTTCAGCAGGGAGCTTTTGCAACTCCTGCTCCTCAAACGGAACTCCTTGTTTTATAATACAAAAGACAATGAACAAACATTTATTGTGTATTACAATCCCTCCTTTTTCTTTTAGTTACTCATTTTGTTCATTGAAGCTCTGCAATGCCTGGCTATTAAGAACTAATGTTTCCTCGATTCCTTCGTTGGTACTTATTGGCTCGTATTTGGCATGTATGAGCATTAGATGTGCCGCTTCTAAACATCCCTTTACAATCGCAATCAATTTATTAAAAATACATGGTCCAAAAGTTAGTGCTATTATTAATAACAACAAAGGTCCTGCTATTGTTGATAATAAAGTAGTAAGCCAAGGTGAATAATTAAACCAAGATTCGTACCAGCTCTGTCGGGCTTCATTCTCCCGTTTCCTTTTTTCCAACCCTTCCCTGGGTCTTGCCATTGTATCTCTTACCACTCCAGTGTGATCAGCATACACAGCATTCCTCTTTCAGGGCTGCAAACAGCCCGTCCTGTTGAAAAATACCAAATCTAATCCCCTAAGATTTTGTAACACTACCTCTGAAAGTGACCTGATAGATTTTCCAGGGCCGAGATGGATTGTTCAATTTGGGTCAGGTCCTCGTCCACAGCAACGCGTAAGGAAGTAAATTCTTGATTTTGTTTAACCAATGAGGCTACCCTGGTCCCCACTCCAGCTCCTCCCAGGATTATTAGGGTGGCCAAAGTTAGAGCCGTGAATGGTTCCCGTCTTTCCAGATGATAACTTGCCACTGTGTGCTGGGTATACATACAATCCTCAGGGTGGTATAGAATCCTTGGTATAATTATCACCTGTATACAAAAATCACGAGATGCATTAAAGAATTTTAGTGATAGACAAGGAGTTACGCCCACTCACGAACAAACCCACCTAGCGTTGTTGGCTGGGATTAGCCACTCGGTTGATTGTTTTCCATTCTCCATGGTATTACATAGGTGACACTTCCCACTAGGAACCGTGCCCACACACCTACCACCTCCAGTGACTTGTGTTAGTGTTACCCTTATGTCTTTTCCCCAACTGCAATGTAGAGGGCTGTTCTTGTTTGTGCGGGTGGGCTCCCCAGGATCCCCAATAGCATCATAATATGAAGGCCTTATACTAAAGCATAATCAACAGTGTTTTGTTACATTTGGGCTTGTTTTGTTTAATAATTGGTAGCTGGCATTCATGACCCCCCCATATGTTATTCTCAACTATGTTATCATTCTCAGCTTTACCTGAGCTTGTAGGGCTGCTGAGGGTTGGCACTGTAGTATTTTCCACAGGCTGGATTCCCTGGACATTTTCTGACAATACCTCATTTGTTCCTACTGCCTGGGGCCTATCAGCATCCTCCTTTTTATTAGTATGAGTCCTCCCCTATCTGTTCCGTGTTCGTAAAATCTGACATTTTCCTAGTACCCAGCTAGTATCGTCCAAGTTTGTTATATTTATATATAGAACCTTGCAAATTTCTTTACTTCCGTGGAAGGTTCCTGTATACCCTATACCATGCCCTTGCCACCTGTAACGGGGATCCACTTGTCAATTACAATCTTGCGGCCCATATCCACTTGTAAGAATTTATTCCGACCAGCCCCGAGTGTCCAGTCCGTAGCAATGGTTTCACACCCCCAGTATGCACAATAATACACGTTCGGGTAATTACAGTACCCCTTTCCTGGGTTAGAACTTGGGCAGAAATGAAATCCTGATTGGTTAAAGCATGGCTGCACTGACACCAGGTCACATAATGTGATGCGGAAACTGGGAGCACCCGCTGTCGTTGTTTGCTGGATGATGAATTGATCCTCCCATCTGATTAAGCTCCATTTAAAAGGCTGGTGGGGATGCGCAGACCCATAGCTGACCAAAACGATGATACTGACTCCCATGTATCGTAGGAGGTGGTCGGAGCCCATCTAAATTGTCGGCCCCTCAGTCCCCCACCGTTTTCACTTCTCTGCCTCGCTTGTCAGTTCGGTTGCAGCGAACTACAAGGTATCGGTTCTTCTTGGCAGCAGCAGTGTTCTTCAGGGGAACCTACCAGGGAGCCTTCGAAACAGGGCCTCCTCCCCTTCCCACGATACACAGATAATATACAATACTTATCGAGTCCGTCTTAGTGTCAGCTTCAAGTCGTCAGGGCCTGGAGCTGCCTCCCATTTACCTTCCCGGACTGGTCCTTTCACACGGCTGGCATGCGTCCATCCTTTCTGCGCAGTTTGAATAGCTGTTTCTGTGGTAAGCAAAACAACAGAGGGGCCTTCCCCATAGTGGTGTTAAAAAAAAAAGTCTCTTTCCAAGTCTTAATTAGAATTGAGGGTGATCAAGTGGCAATTCCGAGTCATAGGGCATACCATATAGCATTTCAAAAGGAGAAATTCCTATACCAGTTCTGGGCTGTGTCCATATGTTTAACAGTGCAAGAGGTAAGCATTTTACCCAAGAAGCCTTAGTTTCCAGCACAAGTTTTGTTAGTTGTTTCTTAATTTCACCATTCATTCGCTCTACCTTTCCAGAAGAGGAGGGGTGCCAAGGGCTGTGAAAATCCCACTCAATCTCTAAGGCCTGCTTTAATCCTTGCAGTAAAGCTTTACACCCATTCAGTCACGTGGTCAATTAGGACAAACAAGTAACTCAGTAAAGTCTACCTGTATACTTTGGAAAGGTCAAAGCCCTGGCTCCCGTCCCCCTCTAGACAGGTTACAGAAGACCATTTTATTTACCCTTTGACATATAGTACATCCTCTGCATCTGTGCTTCCCTAAAGTATATATTCCTACACAGACATGCTTTCTTAGAACAACATCACACATTGCTTGCACCTCCCAATGACTCTTCTGATGTAAAACAGTTAATATTTGCCTCATTATCACTTTATTCAGCATTTCTCTCCCATCAGGGAGTATCGATTTTCCTGAAAATGATCCACATATTTATAACATTAATACCTCCTTGGGAGGTTGTAATTACTCCAAAATCTTTTTAGAATTTACCCAAATAGGTAGGTGGCCCTGTAAACCCCTGAGGTAAAATTGTCCACCTATATTGTTGCTTCCGCCCCCATTTCAGGGTCTTTCCAGTCAGAGGTGAATATACATGTATGTTTGCTCTCAGGGCCAGAGAGCACTCCATTAATAACACTGTTATTCCAGTCTAACAATTTACTATTTGAATGCCCAATTTAATCATCAAATCCCTTCCCAACAAGTTAGTCTCTGCCTTGGATACATACAATAATTACCCAGTGATCATTTTATCCCCTGGTCTCAGCTTAGTATTCCCCAAAAGTGGCACTATTATCCCAGTCCCTTCTACCCCCATCACATTTAGGGTTTCATTGGTTAATTTAATCCCTGATACTTTACAAGGCAGTAATGACTTAGCTGTTCCAGTGTATTGGGTTTGATGGCAAGGTTTGGGGGGTGTGAGGGGTGTGGGGGTGCGAAACTGCAGTGGCAGCCCCTGTGAAAAAACAAAACAAAGCAAAACAAAACAAAAACAAAAAAAAAAAAAACAGAAACCTTCCCGTGGTAGATAAGGGACAATTTCATCTGGCCCTAAAGGGGCCCACTGCTGCCCAGAGCCAAGCCATAGCAACACAGTCCGTGCCTCTGTGAGAGCACGTCCACGAAAACAAACAAACAAAGAAACAAACAAAACCCTGCTGCTCAACAGCAGTTGGGAGAGCAAGAAACCCCCCCCGCAGACACCAAAGTCAGTGCAGAAGGAGGGGGAGGAGGCGCTCCAGGCGCTGGAGCCGAAGCCCCTCTGCGGCCGCTGGAGAGGCCCCTGGTGGAGCAGGCTGTTCCCCCCTCCCAGATGCTTGGGAAACTGAACAAACACCACGGCAAATATGCAAATATACCAAAACTTCTAGACTGTTACTTAGATAATGCCTACATCACCTTTCCCTGCTCATTCAACTTCTAATACCTTTAACACTTTCAACAAACCTTTTAACACTTCCTTTATCTTTCTCTAGCCTTTACTTTTCTAATGCCGACATCAAAGGCTCAGTCAGGGGCCAACTTAATTCCATACCTTTTCCCTCCAAGATGCTGAAACAACATCAATATACAACATTTCATCCTGTTTTCCTTCTTTCCACAAAAACAACATTGACTGTAATATGGTGTTATAATTAGTAGTTCCATTTAGGGGCCACTCCGCTCCATCCTCTAGTTTATAAAGTGGCCACCACTGATTACAATATTTGATAAGAGTTCTTTTACTTTCTGTACCCTCTCACCCCACTATATCCCTCCAATGTGTTAGTATACATCCTAGGAGGCTTTTCCTCGGGATTTCTTTGCTTTGAACTTTTCCTATTGTAATCTACAGTGGTTAATATTCCACCGTTTTCCTAGAAGCTCTTTACTAGTCAATCCCAATCCCTTCAAAATCCACAGTATACAGATACACAAGTAAAAACAGACCACTGTAAATTAACTGCCTGTAGACAATTACACTGGGGACATTTAAACCTGATGAGCCGATAATATGCCTGGGCAAATTTTGTTCCCTTAGACATACACCTCAATGGCAGTTCTTATATTTACATATTAACATATTAACATATGTATAAAAGAACACTTTAACAAAAATGCCCGGGCTTTTATATATACAATATACAATGTACGGTTATTATTCCAGTTAGAATTATTCCTCAGCAGCTGCAAACATTATGCCAGTTGCCATTAAAGATCACTTACCCTCCTCCTGTCTCTTTCTTAAAATCTCAGACGTCCCCGGAGTTAATGGGGACTGCCACATATTCCTAGTCACTGGTCCCTGAGTGCTAGAATCAGAGTTGCTATCAGAGTCTCCCCGGGGTTGCAGATTAGGAAGCCCGGGAGTCGGAGGGGCTGCAGGTGGGGGTGGTGGAATATAGGGAGGCAGTGGGGCTGGAATCTCTAATTCTCGGTTTATCTTGTGCCTCCCATCCCCTCCTTTTTCTTTTAGAGGATATAAATTGGCTCGAGTTTCCGAGCTGATCCACAAATGTGCATATTCACTTTCTTCCAAACTAAAAGGTTCTTTTGAGTTTACATAAATATTTAGGGCCTGGCAAACCCAATCTTCAAAGGACCCAAATACAGGCCAGTAAAGGTGGTCTCCTCAAATCTGTTTACCACCCCAAACTTCAACACAATAATCTATCATTTTTACTTTATTCATTCCCCGCCTAAAAGGGGAATCCTCCCAATTTTTAATCATTAATCCCGGGGTAACCTAACATCAGACGTTACCCCGCCCATGGGACCAGAAGGCTTACTCTTCTTCTGTCCCATCTTCTGGAGCGCCTTCACACACACACACAAATCGCTTCCCCCTTTTCGTGGCCCAGTCCCTCGCGGGATGTGGGAACCGCAGCAACCTCGGTTCGAATCCGAGTCACGGCACCAAATTTGTTATAAGTTGCCCCCTTAATTAATTTTCAGAGAGCATTGCATTAATAATAGAAAGGAATTTATTGAGTAAGCAGCAGCAAGCAAAACAGCGCTGGGCGGCCGGGGAGTCTCGGCTCCACCAACGGCGCGCACCTCACCCCCGCCAGGGTCCCTTTTTATATCTTGGTAATTCTGGGATTACGCAGCACATCCTGGTATATTCTGCGACTGCGCGCACTGTTGCTAGGGGGTCGTCTCTGTCCCTCTGGTGGTCGTGAAGATGAAGGCCGTAGTCTTCCTCCGCGTTGTGGTTCAACTTCTTTTTTTTATTTGGTCATGTTGGCCCAGCGTGAGACAGGAATGCAGGATGTTGATACACTAGTTTAGCAACTTATCAGGAGATGGTTACATGAACTTTGCAGCAGTGTCTTTGAACAAAAGAGGCAACTGAGATGCAGAAGGAGAGAAGGGGAGGGGGTTCTCTTTTTTGTTACATTAAGCAAAAGAATTTTCATAGTGTCTAGCCAAGTATTATACATCTTACTTCAGCAGGGAGCTTTTGCAACTCCTGCTCCTCAAACGGAACTCCTTGTTTTATAATACAAAAGACAATGAACAAACATTTATTGTGTATTACACCAACCACCCACAGATGCAGGCCCCAACCCTTCTCAAAAGGGAGGCACCTAGAATGCATGAACAGCTCCCAACGCCCCTAAACATAGGTCCAAAAGTGCACAAGCAGCTCCCAACCCCACTCAAATACAGACCCCAAAAGTGTACAAGTAGCTCCCCCCCGAGAGACAGGACCCAAAGGTGTACAACCAGTTCCCAACACCCCTGAGACACAGGCCCCAACCCCCCCTGTGGTGGTTTTACCGTGCTGGGCAGCTAAACCCCACAACCGCTCTCTCACTCCCCCTCCTTTAGATAAGGAGGGGGAGAAGTAAAGCAAAGAACAACTCACGGGTTGAGATAAGGATAATTTAATTAAAGGGAAATAATTATAATAATTAAATAAAGACTACCATGAACTAAACAATTTAACTAAGGGGAAATAAAAGGGAAAGGGGAAAAAGGGAGGAAAACAAACAAACAAAATAAATGAAAGCGATATGGAAGTGCAGAGGAAAGAAATTACTCTTTACTTCCCACAAATGAGCGATGATTGACCACGTCCTTGAAGCAAGGCCTCAACGCACGCAGCCGGTGTTCGAGAGGAGGACCGACGTCTTCTCAACGAGAGCCCACCCCTCCCCTCTTCTTCCTGTTTCCACCTTTTATTGCTGAGTGTGACACCACATGGTATGGAATATCCCTTTGATTGGTTTAGGTCAGCTGCCCTAGTGATGTTTCTCTCCTCACTTTTTTGCCCACCCCCTAGGAGGGTTAGAGAAAGGCCCAATGCTGTGCCACTGCTGCTCAGCAGTAGACACAACACTGGTGTGATAACACTGCTGTTCCAGCTACAAGTACAGAGTACGGCACTGAATGGGCTGCTGCCGGGAAAGTTAACATTCCAGCCAGACCCAGTACAACCTCCACCCCTTATTCCATAACATTTGTGTCACACTCAGATCCCCATACTTTAGCATACAAGCATTCTCATCATTATCCCTTGTCCTTTAACAGGACAAGGATTTAACAGGACAGGATTAATAGGCAGATGTATCTTTTCATTCCATAGGTCTTTGTTGGAAAATGTTCATAAGAACTGTTGATGATTAGGTCTTCATCTGCCATTTTACCCCCAAGAACTGGATTTCCTGTGTAGGCCCCTTGACCTTGCTCTTTTTAATGGCAAAACCAGCTTTCAGGAGAATTTGGATTATTTTCTTCCCTTTCTCAAAAACTTCTTCTGCTGTGTTGCCCCACACGAGGATGTCGTCAATGTACTGAAGATGCTCAGGAGCTCCCCCTTGCTCCAGTGCAGACTGGATCAGTCCATGGCAAATGGTAGGGCTGTGTTTCCACCCCTGGGGCAGCCGATTCCAGGTGTATTGGATGCCCCTCCAAGTGAAAGCAAACTGCGGCCTGCATGCTGCTGCTAAAGGGATGGAGAAAAATGCATTAGCAATATCAATTGTGGCATACCACTTGGCTGCCTTTGACTCTAGTTCGTACTGAAGTTCTAGCATGTCTGGCACTGCAGCACTCAGTGGTGGCGTGACTTCATTCAGGCCTCGACAGTCCACTGTTAGCCTCCACTCGCCATTAGACTTTCGTACTGGCCATATAGGACTATTAAAGGGTGAGCGAGTCTTGCTGATTACTCCCTGACTCTCCAGTCGGTGAACCAACTCATGGATGGGAATCAGGGAGTCTCGGTTGGTGCGATATTGCCGTCGGTGCACCGTTGTGGTAGCAATTGGTACCTGTTGTTCTTCAACTTTCAGCAATCCTACAACAGAAGGGTCTTCTGAAAGGCCAGGCAGGGTAGACAGCTGCCTAATCTTCTCTGTGCTCAAAGCAGCTATGCCAAAAGCCCACCGGTATCCTTTTGGATCCTTGAAGTACCCTCTCTTGAGATAGTCTATGCCAAGGATGCACGGAGCCTCTGGGCCAGTCACAATGGGATGCTTTTGCCACTCATTCCCAGTTAGACTCACTTCAGCTTCCAGTACAGATAGTTGTTGGGATCCCCCTGTCACTCCAGAGATACAGGTGAGTTCTGTCCCTTGGTAGCCTGATGGCATTATGGTACATTGTGCGCCAGTGTCCACTAAAGCTTTGTATTCCTGTGGTTCTGATGTTCCAGGCCATCGGATCCACACAGTCCAATAAATCCGGTTATCCCTCTCCTCTACCTGGCCAGAGGCAGGGCCCCTCTAGTCCTGGCTGGAGCGTCTGCTACTTAATTCTTGCAAATGCACAAATTCTGGCAAATGAGAGGTAGAGGTCCCTTCATCGTGGTCAAGAATAACATCAGCTCTTCTACTGCCTCTGGGGTACTGCCCAATAGAAACTGGAGCAGCATTTCTCTTAGGAGCCCCTCTTCTTGCTGCTGTATTTCCTTTCAGTTCACGTACCCGAGCAGCTAGGGTTGAAGTAGGTACACCATCCCATTTCCTCATATCTTCCCCATGGTCACGCAGATAAAACCACAAGGTGCCACGTGGTGTACGTCTTGGGTACTCTCTCTCTTGAGCAGGCGAATGCTGATTCTTAGTGGCTGAAGTATCACTCTGTCTAGATGAGGGGGAATATACTTTCTCCACAAGCTTGTCAAGTCCTTTAGACAATTTCTCCACAGCTGAGACACAGGACTGTAGTGGAGCAGAGAGATTGTCTTCATATTTTTGAAGTTGGCAGGAGACATCATACATTGTTGGTCCCATCCCCTCATCCCAGTGAATTGCTGCCAGGGTACTGGCATGTGCTGCTGGTGCACTCTGCACAAATTTACGCCACATGGATGTTGTGCACTGGACTTCATCGGGGTCTTGAGGTGTCTGGGCATTGTCCAAATCACTATAAATCATCTCCCGCACAGCTAATTCCCGCAGATGTTGGAGACCTTTATCCACAGTGGTCCACTTGCCTATGTGATACACAATATCTTCCTTATGGGGATATCTTTCTTTGATAGCTGCCAGGAGTCGTCTCCAGAGGCTGAGGGCCTGTGCTCCTCTCCCGATTACTTTGTCGATTACCCTTTCTCTAGAGAGGGATCCCAGCTGCTTGGCTTCATTGCCTTCTAATTGTAGGCTACTGGCCCCAGCATCCCAGCATCGGAGCAGCCAAGTGAGGATGTGTTCACCTGGGCGTCGACCATAATCCTTTCGTATTTCTCGCATCTCACTCAGGGATAAGGATCGAGTGATTTCTGATTCCTTTATGATTTCCGTCTCGTCTTCCTGCTGTTTTTGTGATGGCTCTGCTTTAGAGGTGCCTGCCAATTCCCCTTCTCCCTCCTTCTTAGGAGAGCCTTCTTCCCTTACTAAACGAGCTGACCTCCGTTTCCATTGTTTTGACTTGACTATGGGGGCGACTGATACCATAGTTGGTTGGTCCTCTGGGTCAGCCACAGCATGTGTTACTTGGTCATCAGATTCAGAGACTTCCTCCCTCTCTTCAAGTTGCTGGATGATGTTAAACAGTGTTTGATAGGAATAAACCAGGACCCAGCACAATGCTGCAAGCTGTTGTTCTCCGGCATTATCAGGATCAGGACATACAACTCTCAAACATTCTACCAAGTTTTTAGGATTTAGCACTTGCTCAGGGGTGAAGTTCAAAACTATTGGAGGAGACACTCGTGACAGGTATCTGCTAACATCATCCCACACACCGTGCCACTCACCACGAGACTGTTTCGGGACAGATTCCCAAATAAGTTTTCTAAACAATCGACTAATCTTAGAGAGAAAATGAAACCTGTTATTCAGAATTAGAAATAGCAATACATGGGTTACAGATGGATCTTCAAAATACTCCCAAACTGTTGTAATTAGCCCACTGTGAAAGAAGGGAAAGGTACCATTCCTGATATTATTAATAAACTGGTGTCCAGATGAGAAAAGGAAGGCAGTGTAGTTCTGAATATTCTCTGGAAGATAGTTTCCATGGGACCCAAATGATAACAGCGCAGAGCCTGAATTCCAGAGTAAACCCAAGGTCAGTGCTTGGCAGCACAACGAATTAAAAAAAGTGAACACAGATTGTAGCACTTTGTCGGATCGGATATATAGGAGAAAGGAGAATATGACACGAATTGCATGACATATGAACAAAGCTATTATTAACAGGACAATGTACATGGTTACTAGCAAGCAAGCGTGTTAGTTGTATGCGTTTAATCAATTCTATTGTTATCTCAACCCTTCGAGCCCCACGTTGGGCGCCAAAAAGGACTGTGGTGGTTTTACCGTGCTGGGCAGCTAAACCCCACAACCGCTCTCTCACTCCCCCTCCTTTAGATAAGGAGGGGGAGAAGTAAAGCAAAGAACAACTCACGGGTTGAGATAAGGATAATTTAATTAAAGGGAAATAATTATAATAATTAAATAAAGACTACCATGAACTAAACAATTTAACTAAGGGGAAATAAAAGGGAAAGGGGAAAAAGGGAGGAAAACAAACAAACAAAATAAATGAAAGCGATATGGAAGTGCAGAGGAAAGAAATTACTCTCTACTTCCCACAAATGAGCGATGATTGACCACGTCCTTGAAGCAAGGCCTCAACGCACGCAGCCGGTGTTCGAGAGGAGGACCGACGTCTTCTCAACGAGAGCCCACCCCTCCCCTCTTCTTCCTGTTTCCACCTTTTATTGCTGAGTGTGACACCACATGGTATGGAATATCCCTTTGATTGGTTTAGGTCAGCTGCCCTAGTGATGTTTCTCTCCTCACTTTTTTGCCCACCCCCTAGGAGGGTTAGAGAAAGGCCCAATGCTGTGCCACTGCTGCTCAGCAGTAGACACAACACTGGTGTGATAACACTGCTGTTCCAGCTACAAGTACAGAGTACGGCACTGAATGGGCTGCTGCCGGGAAAGTTAACATTCCAGCCAGACCCAGTACACCCCCCCAGACACAGGGACCCAAATTCTACAAGCAGCTCCCAACCCCTGCCAGGCAGGCCCCCTACCCTATACAAGCAGCTCCCAACCCTCCCCCCCTCCCCCCGAGGGAGGCCCCCAAGCCCCCCACAAACACAGGCCCCTACAGTGTACAGGCAGCTCCCAGCCACCCCCAGATGCTGGCCCCAAAGTTGTACAAACAGCTCCCAGCCACCCTGCAGAAACAGATTCCTACATTGTACAAGCAGTTCCCAGCCCGCTAGACACAGGCCCTGACCCCCCACAGATGCAGGCCCCAAAGGTGTACAAGCAGCTCCCACCCCTCCCCCAGACGCAGGTCCCAAGCCCCCCCCCAAACACAGGCCCCTACAACCAGCACCCAACCCCCTACCCCCGATGCCAGGCCCAAAGGTGTAGAAGCAGCTCCAAACCTCCTCCCTCAACCCAGGCTCCAACAGTGTACAAGCAGCTCCCAACCAACCCTCCCCTACCCCCCGCCTCCCCCCCCCTCCCCCCCCCCCCCGACAATGGCTCCAAAGGAATACAAAGAGCTCCCACCCCTCCCCCAGATGCTGGTCTCAACCCCCCCCACCCCCAGAAGCAGGCCCCAAAGGTGTAGAGTCAGCTCCCAACCCCCTCAGTGCTGGCCCCAAGGGTCTACAAGCAGCTCCCCCCTTGCCCCCAGATACCGGCCCCCAGACACAGACCCCAAAAGCCTAATCACAGGCCCTGAACTCTAGAGGCAGGCTCCAAAACCCAGGACAAAGCCCCAGTGGTTCGAGACAGGGCCCAAATCCCAGACACAGGCCCCAAACGCTAAACATATGCCAAAAAAAGTATTAGTGCTGGTGCCAAATGTTACAGACAGGCCCAAAAGCCCGAGATGCTCAAGGCTGAGATGTAACTTGGCTTTCTGAATTACTGGAAAGCAGCTTTCATTCTCAGATAATTGTGTGCAGGCTAGATAGGATGGGGCTTCAGGCACCTCTTCACCTGAGGAAACACACTGCCATCAGGCACTGCTGTGCCAGACAAGCTTGTTCTGCTAGAACACCCTACTCAGATGCACTGTGGCGTTCAAGTGAACTGCTTTCATGCAAATATAACGACTGATGTTACAACCCACCTTGCCTGTGGCACCTGATGAACAGAAGAGGAAGCCACCGCAGCGCTTCAAAACCATCCCTGCACGTGCCGCTCCTTGTCGCTCTCTGGCCTTATCTCATATCCTTATCCACTTCTGTGGAGAGCCTGCCACGGCACCTGCAAAGCAAGACGGACACCTTTCATAGTCACCTTGTGCTACTTGGTCGTTCTGCTCCAACCCAGCTCATGACCAGCCCCTCTTCTTACACAGCTCTTCAGAGTGCAGTTTGCTCCTTTGAGCCTGTGCGAGACACCTGTGAAAGAAAAAGAAACGCATAGGCCGATGCAGCATCCAAAGACACAGCACAACTAGGTAAGTTACTCTCATCTGCTCCCTTACCTCTGCCGCTTACCAGCCCCCGAGGCAGATGCTTCAATCTACCCTCTTCAAACAGCTACAACACCTCTAAAAGACAAAGAGGGGATGCTTAGAGGAACAGTGAGACAGACCTACAACACAACAACTGCTACATCTGTTCCTCACTCACCTTGCCAGAGGCAGCTCTGCGTGTGACGTCCCAGGTTGTACACTGCGTTACCTAACCCTTACCGTAACCCTTACCCTAACCCTTACCATTACCCAAATCCTTACCTTTACTTTTTCCTTACCCTTACTCTTTCCTTTAACCATAACCTTACCCTTACCCTATACCTTACTCCAACCCTTCCCCTTACTTTCCCCTTCCCCTTACACTTAACCTAACCCTTACCCTTCTGCTTCCCCTAAAACATATCCTAACACTTTCCCTTACCCTTATACTTACCCTAACCCTTACTATTACCCTTACACTTACTCTTGCCCTAATCCTTGCTTGCACCCTTACACTTATCCTAACCCTTACCCTTACTCAAACCCTTACTCTAACCCTTACCCTGACCCTTATCCATACCATTACCCTTACCCTTAACCTAACCCTAAACCTTAAACCTTACCGTAAACCTTACCCTTTCTGCTACACTTACCCGTAGCCTAAATCTAAACCTTACACTTACCCTTATCCTAACCCTCATCCTTACCATTACCCAAACCCTTATTCTTACCCTTACCCTAACCCTTACCTTTACACTTACGGTTACCATTAACCTTACCCTAACACTTATCCTTAACCTAACCCTTACCCTAAACCTTACCCCAACCCTTACCCTGACCCTTACATTAACCCTAACCCTTACCCTAAACCTTACACTTACTCTTAACCTTAACCTTACCCTTAACATTAACCTAATACTTACGCATACGTTTTCCTGACTTTAACCCTAAAACTAACCCTAACCATTACCCTAACACTTAACCTTACCCTAACCCTTACTCTAACCCTTACCCTGACCCGTACCCTTACACGTACCCTTACCCTTATACTTACCCTAGTTCTTACCCATACCATAACCATACCCTAACACATATTTGTACCCTTAACGTTACCGTTACCCTTAACCTTACCCTTACCCTTACTCTATCCGTTACCCTTACGCTTACCCTTAACATAAACCTTACCCTTAACCTTACCCTTACCCTTACTCTATCCGTTACCCTTACGCTTACCCTTAACATAAACCTTACCCTTAACCTTACCGTTACCCTTAACCTTACCCTTACCCTTACGCTTACCCTTAACATAAACCTTACCCTTGACCTTACCCTTACCATAAGCCCTACAACAACACTTACATGTACACTTACGCTTACACTTACCCTAGCAATTACTCGTACAATTACCCTTACCCTTACCCTTACCAAACCATTATCCTTACCCTTAACCTAACCATAAACACTAAGGATAAGCTAAAGGGTCACACTTAATGTTAACATTATCCTAACACTTACACTTAAGTGGGTAAGTGGAAGTGTAAGGGTACAGTTCAGGGTAAGGGTTAGAGTAAGTGTAAGTGTTAGCGTAATGGTTAGGCTAATTTTAGGTTTAGGGTGAGGGAAACGTAAGGGTAAGTATTAGGTTAAGTTTAAGGATAAGGTTAAGAGTTATGGTAGGGGTTCAGTTTAATGTAAGCATAAGGGTTTGGGAAACGTTTAGGATAAGGGTAAGAGAAGGGATAATGGTAAGGGTAAGGATGATGTTTAGTGTAAGGGTTAGATTTAGTTAAGGGTAAGGGTTAGTGTAAGTTTAAGAGTAAGGGTAAGTGTAAGGGTATGTGTAAAAGTACGGGTAATTGTAAGGGTTAGAGAAAGGGTTAGGGTAAGGGTAAGAGTAAGGGTATTGGCAACGGTAAGGGTGAGGGTTACAGTAAGGGTAAGTGTAAGGTTTAGATTTAGGCTAAGGGTAAGTGTAGCAGAAAGGGTAAGGTTTACTGTAAGGTTTAAGGTTTCGGCTTAGGTTAAGGTTAAAGGTAAGGGTAATTGTACGAGTAATTGCTAGGGTAAGTGTAAGCGTAAGTGTACATGTAAGTGTTGATGTATGGCTTATGGTAAGGGTAAGGTTAAGGGTAAGGTTTATGTTAAGGTTAAGCGTAAGGGTAACGGATAGAGTAAGGGTAAGGTTAAGTGTTAGGGTAATGGTTAGGGTTAATTTTAGGATTAGGGTGAGAAAAATGTAAGGTTAAGTACTAGCTTAAGGTTAATGGTAAGGTTAAGGTTAAGAGTAAGTGTAAGGCTTAGGTTAAGAGTTAGGGTTAATGTAAGGGTCAGGGTAAGGGTTGGGGTAAGGTTTAGGGTAAGGAGAAGAGTAAGGGTATGGTTAATGGTAAGGGTGAGGGTTAGGGTTAGGGTTAGGGTAAGGATAAGGGTAAGTGTAAGGTTTAGGGTAAGGGTAATGGTATGGAGAAGGGTAAGGGTAAGGGTAAGTGTAAGGGTAAGAGTAGGAGTAATTGAACGAGTAATTCCTAGGGTAACTGTAAGCGTAAGTGTACATTTAAGTGTTGTTGTATGGCTTATTGTAAGGGTAAGGTTAAGTGTTAGGGTAATGGTTATGGTTAATTATAGGGTTAGGGTGAGAAAAACGTAAGGTTAAGTATTAGCTAAAGATTAAGTGTAAGGTTAATGTTAAGAGTAAGTGTAAGGTTTAGGGTAAGGGTTAGGGTTAATGTAAGGGTCAGAGTAAGGGTTGGGGTAAGGTTTAGGGTAAAGGTTAGGTTAAGGATAAGTGTTAGGGTAAGTGTAAGGTTAATGGTAACCGTAAGTGTAAAGGTAAGGTTTAGGGTAAGGATAAGGGTATGGGTAATGGTAAGGGTGAGGGTTATGCTAAGGGTAAGTATAAGGTTTAGATTTAGGCTAAGGGTAAGTGTAGCAGAAAGGGTAAGCTTTACGGTAAGGTTTAAGGTTTAGGCTTAGGTTAAGGGTAAGGGAAAGGGTAAGGTTTAGACTTAGGAAAAGGGTAAGTGTAGCAGAAAGGTTAAGGGTTAGGGTAAGTGTTAGGATAAGGGTAAGGTTAAGGGTAAGGGTAATGGTATGGATAAGGGTCAGGGTAAGGGTTAGAGTAAGGGTTTGAGTAAGGGTAAGGGTTAGGATAAGTGTAAGGGTGCAAGCAAGGATTAGGGCAAGAGTAATTGTACGGGTAATAGTAAGGGTTAGGGTAAGTTTAAGGGTAAGGGAAAGTGTTAGGATATGTTTTAGGGGAAGCAGAAGGGTAAGGGTTAGGTTAAGTGTAAGGGGAAGGGGAAGGTAAGGGGAAGGGTTGGAGTAAGGAATAGGGTAAGGGTAAGGTTATGGTTAAAGGAAAGGGTAAGGGTAAGGAAAAAGTAAAGGTAAGGATTTGGGTAATGGTAAGGGTGAGAAGGGTTAGGGTAAGGGTTACGTTAAGGGTTAGGTAACGCAGTGTACAACCTGGGACGTCACACGCAGAGCTGCCTCTGGCAAGGTGAGTGAGGAACAGATGTAGCAGTTGTTGTGTTGTAGGTCTGTCTCACTGTTCCTCTAAGCATCCCCTCTTTGTCTTTTAGAGGTGTTGTAGCTGTTTGAAGAGGGTAGATTGAAGCATCTGCCTCGGGGGCTGGTAAGCGGCAGAGGTAAGGGAGCAGATGAGAGTAACTTACCTAGTTGTGCTGTGTCTTTGGATGCTGCATCGGCCTATGCGTTTCTTTTTCTTTCACAGGTGTCTCGCACAGGCTCAAAGGAGCAAACTGCACTCTGAAGAGCTGTGTAAGAAGAGGGGCTGGTCATGAGCTGGGTTGGAGCAGAACGACCAAGTAGCACAAGGTGACTATGAAAGGTGTCCGTCTTGCTTTGCAGGTGCCGTGGCAGGCTCTCCACAGAAGTGGATAAGCATATGGGATAAGGCCAGAGAGTGACAAGGAGCGGCACGTGCAGGGATGGTTTTGAAGCGCTGCGGTGGCTTACTCTTCTGTTCATCAGGTGCCACAGGCAAGGTGGGTTGTAACTTCAGTCGTTATATTTGCATGAAAGCAGTTCACTTGAATGCCACAGTGCATCTGAGTAGGGTGTTCTAGCAGAACAAGCTTGTCTGGCACAGCAGTGCCTGATGGCAGTGTGTTTCCTCAGGTGAAGAGGTGCCTGAAGCCCCATCCTATCTAGCCTTGGATCAAAGATCGAAGCCGAAATTCCTTTAAGTGGTATATTCTTTATTGCAGCGCTGGATGGGGGAGGAGGGAGGGGGAGGGTGAGCAAACAGCTGCGTGGTGTTTAGCTGCCGGCCGGGTTAAACTACGACACACCTTTTACCCTAACATAATAATTCTGTGAAGGCATTAATGCTTGATTTAGAACTGAATACGTTGCCCCATATCAATAAGAAATTTCACTTCCATTCCTCCCCTAGCTTCATTATAACCAGTGGAGGATCCGCTAGGGTAGACTCCCCATGTCCCCGTTATTCCTGTTGAAATCAGGGGTTGATTACCCTAGGAAAAGGCTAGTCAATTTGTCCTCCAAAGCCAGGTCCAAACCCTTTTGTTTTATTTATTTATTTATTTTCATTACATTTCGGAGTTGGTCCAAAAATTCCATAGGGCTTTCTTTTAGACCTTGTTGGAAGCATATTCTCAATTCCCAATTCATCCAGGTTTTAGTATTTACTTAACCGTTCATAATTTTCAGGATGATTCGGGTCTTAGTGGGGGTCGGTCAGGGGAATGCAATTGTCCACAGTTCCCTGAACGGTCCCATCAGCAATCTGAGCTCGCACATGAACTCAGGTTGTTTTAGAGTTCACTGCTTTTCTGTTTCTCTGACAACTCTCCCGGACCGATCATGGTCCCTTTGCCCTAAAGGGCTAACACCCATGATTTTAAGATCTCTGCCTCGGGCAGAGGCAGAACTATTAACATTCCTACATCCTCTTTCCCTGCTCATTCAACTTCAAACACCTTTAACACTTTCAACAACCCTTTTAACACTTCCTTTATCTTTCTCCAGCCTGTACTTCTCTAATGCCAACATCAAAGGTTCAGTCAGGGGCCAACTTAATTCCGTACCTTTTCCCACCAAGATGCTGAAACATCAGTATACAACATTCCATCCTGTTCTGCTTCTCAAAAAACAACATTAACTGTAGCAAAATATTAGAGTTTAAAGTTCCATTTAGGGGCCACTTTTCTCCACATTCCAGCTTATAAAGCCGCCACCACTGATTACGATATTTTATCAATGTTTTCCTGTTCACACTTCCACCGGCAGATCCTCCAATATCCTTCCAGTGACTTCAAACACATCCTAACACACTTTTCTTTAAAATTTCACTGCTTGTTTGCCCCCCCAGTTTCCAGTTTACACTTTCAGAATACACATGTTACTTACAAAAGCGTATCACAAAACGTATCACTCACAAAAATACGGGCACGCAATATCTTTCAGTAGCGATGTCACAAAACTACTATTACCAGCAATATTGCCAAAATCACAGTAACAATAGTCAGAGTCAAATTCCACATGCGATAAGTCAGAAAACCGAACTGTGTAACACCGTAACGATATCTTTCTTATAACAATGCCACGAACCTACTATTACCACCAGGAAAATAGCCAAAATCGCAGTAACAATAACCAGAGTTAAATACCATACTCCATGAGTCAGAAAACCGAAATAGACAACACAATTCCAGATGGACCTTAAAGCGAGCTCCTTCCTTAAGGTCCCCAAACATGTACTTATGGCGCTAACCACAAAGTATATACCAAACACTGCCTCGCAGAAGATCACCTTCTGACTTACAGACAATTCCAGATGACCGGTCTACCAGAAAACCAAACCAGAATAAAGAATATACTCACTTACAATGATGGGGTCCTTGTCTGCCTCCGCAGTGATCCGGTGAGTCGAGGAGTCCCTCCGGGAAATCCCGGGGGTACCCTAGGGAGTCCTGTTCCCAGCAGAGAGGCAGAGAGGTTGTCCCATCTGGGTTGCCAAATTGATTCAAAGATCGAAGCCGAAATTCCTTTAAGTGGTATATTCTTTATTGCAGCGCTGGATGCACGGGGGATCTCCCCACCTATCGTGTATACCCAAAGCAGAAAGCAGTCTTGAATTTATACAATCAATCTATCAATATTCTACAAGCACCTATACATATGCATTACCTATCCCCGCCTTCCCTCGCTTCTCATGCTAATTAGCCTTTTGGCACCTTGCGCCTGCGCAGAGCCTTCCAAGAATTGTGGGCAGGGGTCTTTGGGACGTGGGCAGGGGTCTTTGGGAGGAAGACCCCGAGTCTTCCTCACAGTGTACTTTTCACCTTTGGTCAGGAATCTGCTGAATTGGCATGTTTCTTAATTGCAAGAGCTGGTTGTTGCTAATTCTCCCGTTTGTTGTATCTTTATAATGAATTCCAATGTCCAGTTTCGAGAGTTATAGTCCTTACATTCGTTTCTCTGTCCGCCTGTCGCTTCCTTATCATGAGTTCCAGTGTCTTGTTTCGAGATACACAGTCCTTGTCTGGGGATTGTCCTTGCCTCCCCAATACCTCCTTAATCAATCCCCCTTTTCTTTTCCCATGCAAATTCTTTTGCATCAGATACTTTCATTATTTACAGTAACACAGCAAAGCAGGCATCTAAACAACATGCACACAAATATTCCTAACACTACTAATACGATTAGAGCAATGAATACTTGTTTCAACCATTGGAAATTGGGCAACCAGGAGGTTAACTTATTCCATAGTTCACTAAAACTCCATGAAAGATCATCTTTACTGATCTCATGTAGGATCCTTGTCTGCTTCCAGATTTCTTCCAGGTCGGTAGAGATCCTTCCACTCTGATCTACATACATACAACAACTTGTGTTTATTACTGTACAGACTCCCCCTTGAGTGGCCAGTAACAAGTCTAGGGCCATCCGATTTTGTAATACTACCTGTGATAAACTAGATATCTCTTCTTGTTGAGCCTTTATAGCATCCAGAATTTTGTTTTCTAACTTCTCTATAATTGCAGAAATATTAACTATTGCCTTTTCCAATTCACTCACTCCTAACCATGGGATAAACCATCGCACAAAACTATGAAAAGGGGTGTGTCTCTCTACCAATGGATTGTTAATTTTTCATCTGATTCTCCGGATATGATTTCTCAAGTAACCTCGAGGCACTACATCATGTACTGTCATATTGGGGACTACCGCTCCAAGAGTGCAAGTTCCCTTCCAATTCTCAGGCAAGACCTTACGGGCTGTATCATTGCATAGACAATAGCACCCTTTTCCTTCTGGAACCGTCCAGCTGGTTGAATTTGCCCAGCCGCTAGTCGTACTAATATCAATTGTTCAATTACAAGATGTCTGATTTCCCACATAAGTAGTATCCGTATTTATACAATGCTGTTTTCCTATACCCTTAGGCGGGTTACACCTTTGTACACATACATAATAGGATTCTAACGGCACGAAGCTACTCACTTCTAGTTCCAAAACTGCTTAATATTTTCGACCCCAAGATGTGTTTTCCCACAAATTAGTCCAAGATAAGTTTGCAGGCAAGGGAATCCCAATTAACGATACACCCTTATTCCCATGCTGTGGCACATGGGTGCATACCCAACAGTTCGTCTTATTAGTTACTTGAGAAATTGTTTGTATTAAGGTCAGGTGTAAGTTCTCATCCCAAGTTGCCCACCCCAAATCCGAGAACCGCACCCCTGCAATCATTAGGATCTGGAAAACCGTAATTTTGTTGGTCCAATTGGAGTGGTGGTCCATATCCTCGCCGGGGCCTTCTTCACCCTTGAATTGTGGATCCAAGCTGCTTGCTTCTTAATCTTCATGGCGGTGTGTGTTGTCAGTAATACTTGGTATGGTCCCATCCACTTTCCTTCCATTTTTCCTGTAGGGGTTGTCCTGAAAAAGTCTTTATATCTATATAATCCCCGAGCTTCAAGGGGTGGATTGGTTGATCCAACCCTCTAGCCCTGGTCCCTAAAACAAATGTATGTACTTTATTTAATTGTTTCTGAAGTTCAGTTATAATAAGCATATAAATATTCTGATCCTAACTGCGTTAGGTCCTCTCCACTAAATAGAAATTGCTATGGCCTTCCATATAAGATTTTGAAGGGACTCAAATTTCCTTTTATTCTAGGTTTAACTCTAATTCCAAGTAATGCTAAAGGGAGGGATTGAGGCCATGACAAATTAGCTTCTTATCCAATTTTAGCTATTTATTGTTTAATTAAATGGTTCATTTTTTCTACCTGTCCACTTGCCTGTGGTCTATAAGGAGTATGCAGTTGCCAATCTATCTTTAGAATCTTACTTATCTGTTCTACCACTTGTGCACAAGAATGTGAAACTCTATCAGAAGACATTGCTACTAGAATCCCAAAGCATGGTATTATTTCATTTAACAAGACTTTAACCACTTCTCTTGCTTTGTTTGTTCGACAGGGAAAGGCTTCAGGCCTTCCTGAAAACGTGTCAGTCAGAACCAGTAAATAATGATACCCCCCTTTTCTAGGGAGTTCTGAAAAATCAATTTGCCACTGTTGCCCCGAATAATTTCCTTTACCGATTATTCCAAATTTTATTCTATCCTTGGTATTGGGGTTATTGTGTAAGCAAATGCTACATTGTTGAGTTACTTGTTTTATCATATCGTCCCACTAATGTCTGACTCAGGCTCTTATGCAGTGTGCCAGCTCCCCAATGCGTTTTATTGTGTTCTGTAAGAACTATGGGCCATGTCAAACTAGAGGGTATTACTATGTGGTTATCTTTTAAATATACTCATCCATCTGGTTTCATTTTACCTTTCAAATCTTCAATTAATTTTAAGTCTTCTTTTGTATAATTTGGATATAGTTTGGATTTTACCGTCTGGTATCAAAGACAATGCCTTCACCTCAGTTATTTCAGCTGCCTGCTTAGCCTCTGCCAATCGATTTTCCAATTTCAAAAGCGGTGTTCCCCTTTTGGTGTCCCTGACAATGCATGATAGCTACCTTTTCTGGTTGTTTTACAGCCTCTAACAATTCTAAAATGTCTTCAGCATACTTTGTGTTTTCACTGAGCGGTCAGCAATCCATGGTCTTTCCAAATTGCTCCATGAGCATGTACCACGCCGAATGTATATTTAGAATCTGTCCAAATATTTACCCTTTTTCCCGCTGCCAGTTCCAATGCTCTCGTGAGAGCAACTATCTCCGCCTTTTGAGCTGATGTTCCAGGGGGTAAAGGCTTAGACTCGATTACCTGCTGAGTAGTTGTTATAGCATATCCAGCTTTACGTTGTCTTTGCGTAACAAAACTGCTCCCATCCGTGAACCAAGTTTCTTCCGCATCTTCCATGGGCTCCTCCTTAAGGTCTGCTCGGCTGGAATACACAGTCTCTATAGTTTCTAAACAATCGTGAATCACAGGTTGTGCCGGAGCATCACTAAGAAAAGAGGCTAGATTCACAATATTAATGATCACAATTTCCACGTCGTCCTGTTCTACCAATATTGCTTGATATTTCAAAATCATCAATTCTTGTTTAAGTTGTTTAAAGACTTTTTGTGCTTCTCCAGTCCAGACTAACTTTGACTGGTTAATCTTTATCAATTCACATAGAGGCTTTACCAATAGTCCATCATTATAAATCCAAAGGCGACACCAACCTGTCATTCCTAAAAAGGTTTGTAGCTCCTTTACCATTTGAGGTTCTGGAGTCCGGCAAATGACTTCCTTATGTTCAGTTCCTAGTTCTCGTTGTCCTTCCGAAATGTCAAATCCCAGATAGGTCACACTTTGTTGAGCCAGCTGGACTTTCTGTCAAGAGACTTGATATCCATTTAAACCCAGAAAATTAAGACGACTTATAGTCCATTGAATACAACTCCCTTTAGTCTCGGTAGCTATTAAGAGATCATCTACATATTGTAACAAAGCACCTTCAGTGTCCGGAGGTATCCATGTTTCGAGTTCCCTTGCTAATTGGTTTCCAAAAATAGTGGGGCTATTCTTGAATCCTTGAGGTAGTAATGTCCACGTAAGCTGCGTCTTTCTGCCTGAATCGGGATTTTCCCATTCAAAGGCGAATAGGTTTTGGCTTTCTGTGGCTAAGCCTAGGCAGAAGAAGGCATCTTTTAAATCCAGTACGGTAAACCAGACTTGACTATTCTTTAATTTAGTCAGCAAAGTATAAGGGTTTGCCACTACTGGATGTATATCCTCAGTGATTTTATTTATGGCCCTCAAATCCTGAACTAGCCTATAGCTTTTTCATCTGCCTTTTTAATTGGCAATATGGGTGCATTGTATTCTGATTCGCATTCAAGCAATAATCCATACTGTAAAAATTTATCAATTATCTCTTTCATTCCTTTCCTATCTTCTATCCTCAAAGGATATTACTTAACCTTAACGGGTTTCTCTCCTGGCTTTAATTTAATAATTATTAAGGTCACATTTTTAGCTCTTCCAGGGACTTCGGTAGCCCAAACTCCTGGACATACTTGACCTGTGATCTCTAAAGGTATTTCACTTTTAGGGTCAGTTTGTATTAGTGCCAAGCTTAACACATTTATTAGTTGTTCTTCTCCTCTTCTTAATTCCATTTTCCCTTTTTCAAAGACAATTTCTGCTCCTACTTGCTCTAATAAATCTCTACCTAAGAGTGCCCATGAGGAGCTAGGCATAGATAAAAATCTGTGTATGCCCCATTGTTTCCCTAACTTGTACTTCAAAGGTTCACAAAAATAAGCCTTTTCGGTTACACCTTGTCCTGGTTTCAGTTAGAACAGAGTTAATTTTCTTCCTAGTAGCTGGTAGAATGCTATGTTTTGGCTTAGGATGAGAAGAGTGCTGATAACACCCCGATGTTTTAACCGTTGCAGAGCAGTGCTTATACCAGGCCAAGGACATCTCAGCTTCTTGCTCTGTCCTGCCAACAGGCAGGCTGGGGGTGCAGTAAGAGCTGGGAGGGGACAGACCCAGGACAGGTGACCCAAACTAGCCAAAGGGGTATTCCATAGCATCTGACGTCAGGCTAAACAATACATAGGGGTGGCTAGCCAGGGGGAGGGGGCCGGACTGCTCGGGGTTAGGCTGGGCATCGGTCAGCGGGTGGTGAGCAATTGCATTGTGCATCACTTGTTTGTACACATTATTAGTAGTGGTACTATTATCATCATTGTATTATTATTATTATTATTATTATTATTATTATTATTATTATTATTATTATTATTATTATTATTTTGTCTTATTAAGCTGTCTTTATCTCAACTCACAGGCTTCACTTTCCATTTCTCTCCCCCGTCCCAGAGAGGGAGGGGGAGGGTGAGCAAACAGCTGCGTGGTGTTTAGCTGCCGGCCGGGTTAAACCACGACACACCTTTTACCCTAACATAATAATTCTGTGAAGGCATTAATGCTTGATTTAGAACTGAATACGTTGCCCCATAGCAATAAGAAATTTCACTTCCATTCCTCCCCTAGCTTCATTATAACCAGTGGAGGATCCGCTAGGGTAGATTCCCCAGGTCCCCGTTATTCCTGTTGAAATCAGGGGTTGATTACCCTAGGAAAAGGCTAGTCAATTTGTCCTCCAAAGCCAGGTCCAAACCGTTTTGTTTTATTTATTTATTTATTTATTTATTTATTTTCATTACATTTCGGAGTTGGTCCAAAAATTCCATAGAGGTTTCTTTTAGACCTTGTTGGAAGCATATTCTCAATTCCCAATTCATCCAGGTTTTAGTATTTACTTAACCGTTCATAATTTTCAGGATGATTCGGGTCTTAGTGGGGGTCGGTCAGGGGAATGCAATTGTCCACAGTTCCCTGAACGGTCCCATCAGCAATCTGAGCTCGCACATGAACTCAGGTTGTTTTAGAGTTCACTGCTTTTCTGTTTCTCTGACAACTCTCTCGGACCGATCATGGTCCCTTTGCCCTAAAGGGCTAACACCCATGATTTTAAGATCTCTGCCTCAGGCAGAGGCAGAACTATTAACATTCCTACATCCTCTTTCCCTGCTCATTCAACTTCAAACACCTTTAACACTTTCAACAACCCTTTTAACACTTCCTTTATCTTTCTCCAGCCTGTACTTCTCTAATGCCAACATCAAAGGTTCAGTCAGGGGCCAACTTAATTCCGTACCTTTTCCCACCAAGATGCTGAAACATCAGTATACAACATTCCATCCTGTTCTGCTTCTCAAAAAACAACATTAACTGTAGCAAAATATTAGAGTTTAAAGTTCCATTTAGGGGCCACTTTTCTCCACATTCCAGCTTATAAAGCGGCCACCACTGATTACGATATTTTATCAATGTTTTCCTGTTCACACTTCCACCGGCAGATCCTCCAATATCCTTCCAGTGACTTCAAACACATCCTAACACACTTTTCTTTAAAATTTCACTGCTTGTTTGCCCCCCCAGTTTCCAGTTTACACTTTCAGAATACACATGTTACTTACAAAAGCGTATCACAAAACGTATCACTCACAAAAATACGGGCACGCAATATCTTTCAGTAGCGATGTCACAAAACTACTATTACCAGCAATATTGCCAAAATCACAGTAACAATAGTCAGAGTCAAATTCCACATGCGATAAGTCAGAAAACCGAACTGTGTAACACCGTAACGATATCTTTCTTATAACAATGCCACGAACCTACTATTACCACCAGGAAAATAGCCAAAATTGCAGTAACAATAACCAGAGTTAAATACCATACTCCATGAGTCAGAAAACCGAAAGAGACAACACAATTCCAGATGGACCTTAAAGCGAGCTCCTTCCTTAAGGTCCCCAAACATGTACTTACGGTGCTAACCACAAAGTATATACCAAACACTGCCTCGCAGAAGATCACCTTCTGACTTACAGACAGTTCCAGATGACCGGTCTACCAGAAAACCAAACCAGAATAAAGAATATACTCACTTACAATGATGGGGTCCTTGTCTGCCTCCGCAGTGATCCGGTGAGTCGAGGAGTCCCTCCGGGAAATCCCGGGGGTACCCTAGGGAGTCCTGTTCCCAGCAGGTCCTGCGGTCCGGCAGAGAGGTTGTCCCATCTGGGTCGCCAAATTGATTCAAAGATCGAAGCCGAAATTCCTTTAAGTGGTATATTCTTTATTGCAGCGCTGGATGCACGGGGGATCTCTCCACCTATCGTGCATACCCAAAGCAGAAAGCAGTCTTGAATTTATACAATCAATCTATCAATATTCTACAAGCACCTATACATATGCATTACCTATCCCCGCCTTCCCTCGCTTCTCATGCTAATTAGCCTTTTGGCACCTTGCGCCTGCGCAGAGCCTTCCAAGAATTGTGGGCAGGGGTCTTTGGGACGTGGGCAGGGGTCTTTGGGAGGAAGACCCCGAGTCTTCCTCACAGTGTACTTTTCACCTTTGGTCAGGAATCTGCTGAATTGGCATGTTTCTTAATTGCAAGAGCTGGTTGTTGCTAATTCTCCCGTTTGTTGTATCTTTATAATGAATTCCAATGTCCAGTTTCGAGAGTTATAGTCCTTACATTCGTTTCTCTGTCCGCCTGCCGCTTCCTTATCATGAGTTCCAGTGTCTTGTTTCGAGATATACAGTCCTTGTCTGGGGATTGTCCTTGCCTCCCCAATACCTCCTTAATCAATCCCCCCATTTCTTTTCCCATGCAAATTCTTTTGCATCAGATACTTTCATTATTTACAGTAACACAACAAAGCAGGCATCTAAACAACATGCACACAAATATTCCTAACACTACTAATACGATTAGAGCAATGAATACTTGTTTCAACCATTGGAAATTGGGCAACCAGGAGGTTAACTTATTCCATAGTTCACTAAAACTCCATGAAAGATCATCTTTACTGATCTCATGTAGGATCCTTGTCTGCTTCCAGATTTCTTCCAGGTCGGTAGAGATCCTTCCACTCTGATCTACATACATACAACAACTTGTGTTTATTACTGTACAGACTCCCCCTTGAGTGGCCAGTAACAAGTCTAGGGCCATCCGATTTTGTAATACTACCTGTGATAAACTAGATATCTCTTCTTGTTGAGCCTTTATAGCATCCAGAATTTTGTTTTCTAACTTCTCTATAATTGCAGAAATATTAACTATTGCCTTTTCCAATTCACTCACTCCTAACCATGGGATAAACCATCGCACAAAACTATGAAAAGGGGTGTGTCTCTCTACCAATGGATTGTTAATTTTTCATCTGGTTCTCCGCATATGATTTCTCAAGTAACCTCGAGGCACTACATCATGTACTGTCATATTGGGGACTACTGCTCCAAGAGTGCAAGTTCCCTTCCAATTCTCAGGCAAGACCTTACGGGCTGTATCATTGCATAGACAATACCACCCTTTTCCTTCTGGAACCGTCCAGCTGGTTGAATTTGCCCAGCCGCTAGTCGTACTAATATCAATTGTTCAATTACAAGATGTCTGATTTCCCACATAAGTAGTATCCGTATTTATACAATGCTGTTTTCCTATACCCTTAGGCGGGTTACACCTTTGTACACATACATAATAGGATTCTAACGGCACGAAGCTACTCACTTCTAGTTCCAAAACTGCTTAATATTTTTGACCCCAAGATGTGTTTTCCCACAAATTAGTCCAAGATAAGTTTGCAGGCAAGGGAATCCCAATTAACGATACACCCTTATTCCCATGCTGTGGCAGATGGGTGCATACCCAACAGTTCGTCTTATGAGTTACTTGAGAAATTGTTTGTATTAAGGTCAGGTGTAAGTTCTCATCCCAAGTTGCCCACCCCAAATCCGAGAACCGCACCCCTGCAATCATTAGGATCTGGAAAACCGTAATTTTGTTGGTCCAATTGGAGTGGTGGTCCATATCCTCGCCGGGGCCTTCTTCACCCTTGAATTGTGGATCCAAGCTGCTTGCTTCTTAATCTTCATGGCGGTGTGTGTTGTCAGTAATACTTGGTATGGTCCCATCCACTTTCCTTCCATTTTTCCTGTAGGGGTTGTCCTGAAAAAGTCTTTATATCTATATAATCCCCGAGCTTCAAGGGGTGGATTGGTTGATCCAACCCTCTAGCCCTGGTCCCTAAAACAAATGTATGTACTTTATTTAATTGTTTCTGAAGTTCAGTTATATAAGCATATAAATATTCTGATCCTAACTGCGTTAGGTCCTCTCCACTAAATAGAAATTGCTATGGCCTTCCATATAAGATTTTGAAGGGACTCAAATTTCCTTTTATTCTAGGTTTAACTCTAATTCCAAGTAATGCTAAAGGGAGGGATTGAGGCCATGACAAATTAGCTTCTTATCCAATTTTAGCTATTTATTGTTTAATTAAATGGTTCATTTTTTCTACCTGTCCACTTGCCTGTGGTCTATAAGGAGTATGCAGTTGCCAATCTATCTTTAGAATCTTACTTATCTGTTCTACCACTTGTGCACAAAAATGTGAAACTCTATCAGAAGACATTGCTACTAGAATCCCAAAGCATGCTATTATTTCATTTAACAAGACTTTAACCACTTCTCTTGCTTTGTTTGTTCGACAGGGAAAGGCTTCAGGCCTTCCTGAAAACGTGTCAGTCAGAACCAGTAAATAATGATACCCCCCTTTTCTAGGGAGTTCTGAAAAATCAATTTGCCACTGTTGCCCCGAATAATTTCCTTTACCGATTATTCCAAATTTTATTCTATCCTTGGTATTGGGGTTATTGTGTAAGCAAATGCTACATTGTTGAGTTACTTGTTTTATCATATCGTCCCACTAATGTCTGACTCAGGCTCTTATGCAGTGTGCCAGCTCCCCAATGCGTTTTATTGTGTTCTGTAAGAACTATGGGCCATGTCAAACTAGAGGGTATTACTATGTGGTTATCTTTTAAATATACTCATCCATCTGGTTTCATTTTACCTTTCAAATCTTCAATTAATTTTAAGTCTTCTTTTGTATAATTTGGATATAGTTTGGATTTTACCGTCTGGTATCAAAGACAATGCCTTCACCTCAGTTATTTCAGCTGCCTGCTTAGCCTCTGCCAATCGATTTTCCAATTTCAAAAGCGGTGTTCCCCTTTTGGTGTCCCTGACAATGCATGATAGCTACCTTTTCTGGTTGTTTTACAGCCTCTAACAATTCTAAAATGTCTTCAGCATACTTTGTGTTTTCACTGAGCGGTCAGCAATCCATGGTCTTTCCAAATTGCTCCATGAGCATGTACCACGCCGAATGTATATTTAGAATCTGTCCAAATATTTACCCTTTTTCCCGCTGCCAGTTCCAATGCTCTCGTGAGAGCAACTATCTCCGCCTTTTGAGCTGATGTTCCAGGGGGTAAAGGCTTAGACTCGATTACCTGCTGAGTAGTTGTTATAGCATATCCAGCTTTACGTTGTCTTTGCGTAACAAAACTGCTCCCATCCGTGAACCAAGTTTCTTCCGCATCTTCCATGGGCTCCTCCTTAAGGTCTGGTCGGCTGGAATACACAGTCTCTATAGTTTCTAAACAATCGTGAATCACAGGTTGTGCCGGAGCATCACTAAGAAAAGAGGCTAGATTCACAATATTAATGATCACAATTTCCACGTCGTCCTGTTCTACCAATATTGCTTGATATTTCAAAATCATCAATTCTTGTTTAAGTTGTTTAAAGACTTTTTGTGCTTCTCCAGTCCAGACTAACTTTGACTGGTTAATCTTTATCAATTCACATAGAGGCTTTACCAATAGTCCATCATTATAAATCCAAAGGCGACACCAACCTGTCATTCCTAAAAAGGTTTGTAGCTCCTTTACCATTTGAGGTTCTGGAGTCCGGCAAATGACTTCCTTATGTTCAGTTCCTAGTTCTCGTTGTCCTTCCGAAATGTCAAATCCCAGATAGGTCACACTTTGTTGAGCCAGCTGGACTTTCTGTCAAGAGACTTGATATCCATTTAAACCCAGAAAATTAAGACGACTTATAGTCCATTGAATACAACTCCCTTTAGTCTCGGTAGCTATTAAGAGATCATCTACATATTGTAACAAAGCACCTTCAGTGTCCGGAGGTATCCATGTTTCGAGTTCCCTTGCTAATTGGTTTCCAAAAATAGTGGGGCTATTCTTGAATCCTTGAGGTAGTAATGTCCACGTAAGCTGCGTCTTTCTGCCTGAATCGGGATTTTCCCATTCAAAGGCGAATAGGTTTTGGCTTTCTGTGGCTAAGCCTAGGCAGAAGAAGGCATCTTTTAAATCCAGTACGGTAAACCAGACTTGACTATTCTTTAATTTAGTCAGCAAAGTATAAGGGTTTGCCACTACTGGATGTATATCCTCAGTGATTTTATTTACGGCCCTCAAATCCTGAACTAGCCTATAGCTTTTTCATCTGCCTTTTTAATTGGCAATATGGGTGCATTGTATTCTGATTCGCATTCAAGCAATAATCCATACTGTAAAAATTTATCAATTATCTCTTTCATTCCTTTCCTATCTTGTATCCTCAAAGGATATTACTTAACCTTAACGGGTTTCTCTCCTGGCTTTAATTTAATAATTATTAAGGTCACATTTTTAGCTCTTCCAGGGACTTCGGTAGCCCAAACTCCTGGACATACTTGATCTGTGATCTCTAAAGGTATTTCACTTTTAGGGTCAGTTTGTATTAGTGCCAAGCTTAACACATTCATTAGTTGTTCTTCTCCTGTTCTTAATTCCATTTTCCCTTTTTCAAAGACAATTTCTGCTCCTACTTGCTCTAATAAATCTCTACCTAAGAGTGCCCATGAGGAGCTAGGCATAGATAAAAATCTGTGTATGCCCCATTGTTTCCCTAACTTGTACTTCAAAGGTTCACAAAAATAAGCCTTTTTGGTTACACCTTGTCCTGGTTTCAGTTAGAACAGAGTTAATTTTCTTCCTAGTAGCTGGTAGAATGCTATGTTTTGGCTTAGGATGAGAAGAGTGCTGATAACACCCCGATGTTTTAATTGTTGCAGAGCAGTGCTTATACCAAGCCAAGGACATCTCAGCTTCTTGCTCTGTCCTGCCAACAGGCAGGCTGGGGGTGCAGTAAGAGCTGGGAGGGGACAGACCCAGGACAGGTGACCCAAACTAGCCAAAGGGGTATTCCATAGCATCTGACGTCAGGCTAAACAATACATAGGGGTGGCTAGCCAGGGGGAGGGGGCCGGACTGCTCGGGGTTAGGCTGGGCATCGGTCAGCGGGTGGTGAGCAATTGCATTGTGCATCACTTGTTTGTACACATTATTAGTAGTGGTACTATTATCATCATTGTATTATTATTATTATTATTATTATTATTATTATTATTATTATTATTATTATTATTATTATTATTATTATTATTATTATTTTGTCTTATTAAACTGTCTTTATCTCAACTCACAGGCTTCACTTTCCATTTCTCTCCCCCGTCCCAGAGAGGGAGGGGGAGGGTGAGCGAACAGCTGCGTGGTGTTTAGCTGCCGGCCGGGTTAAACCACGACACACCTTTTACCCTAACATAATAATTCTGTGAAGGCATTAATGCTTGATTTAGAACTGAATACGTTGCCCCATAGCAATAAGAAATTTCACTTCCATTCCTCCCCTAGCTTCATTATAACCAGTGGAGGATCCGCTAGGGTAGATTCCCCAGGTCCCCGTTATTCCTGTTGAAATCAGGGGTTGATTACCCTAGGAAAAGGCTAGTCAATTTGTCCTCCAAAGCCAGGTCCAAACCCTTTTGTTTTATTTATTTATTTATTTATTTATTTATTTATTTTCATTACATTTCGGAGTTGGTCCAAAAATTCCATAGGGCTTTCTTTTAGACCTTGTTGGAAGCATATTCTCAATTCCCAATTCATCCAGGTTTTAGTATTTACTTAACCGTTCATAATTTTCAGGATGATTCGGGTCTTAGTGGGGGTCGGTCAGGGGAATGCAATTGTCCACAGTTCCCTGAACGGTCCCATCAGCAATCTGAGCTCGCACATGAACTCAGGTTGTTTTAGAGTTCACTGCTTTTCTGTTTCTCTGACAACTCTCCCGGACCGATCATGGTCCCTTTGCCCTAAAGGGCTAACACCCATGATTTTAAGATCTCTGCCTCGGGCAGAGGCAGAACTATTAACATTCCTACATCCTCTTTCCCTGCTCATTCAACTTCAAACACCTTTAACACTTTCAACAACCCTTTTAACACTTCCTTTATCTTTCTCCAGCCTGTACTTCTCTAATGCCAACATCAAAGGTTCAGTCAGGGGCCAACTTAATTCCATACCTTTTCCCACCAAGATGCTGAAACATCAGTATACAACATTCCATCCTGTTCTGCTTCTCAAAAAACAACATTAACTGTAGCAAAATATTAGAGTTTAAAGTTCCATTTAGGGGCCACTTTTCTCCACATTCCAGCTTATAAAGCCGCCACCACTGATTACGATATTTTATCAATGTTTTCCTGTTCACACTTCCACCGGCAGATCCTCCAATATCCTTCCAGTGACTTCAAACACATCCTAACACACTTTTCTTTAAAATTTCACTGCTTGTTTGCCCCCCCAGTTTCCAGTTTACACTTTCAGAATACACATGTTACTTACAAAAGCGTATCACAAAACGTATCACTCACAAAAATACGGGCACGCAATATCTTTCAGTAGCGATGTCACAAAACTACTATTACCAGCAATATTGCCAAAATCACAGTAACAATAGTCAGAGTCAAATTCCACATGCGATAAGTCAGAAAACCGAACTGTGTAACACCGTAACGATATCTTTCTTATAACAATGCCACGAACCTACTATTACCACCAGGAAAATAGCCAAAATTGCAGTAACAATAACCAGAGTTAAATACCATACTCCATGAGTCAGAAAACCGAAAGAGACAACACAATTCCAGATGGACCTTAAAGCGAGCTCCTTCCTTAAGGTCCCCAAACATGTACTTATGGTGCTAACCACGAAGTATATACCAAACACTGCCTCGCAGAAGATCACCTTCTGACTTACAGACAGTTGCAGATGACCGGTCTACCAGAAAACCAAACCAGAATAAAGAATATACTCACTTACAATGATGGGGTCCTTGTCTGCCTCCGCAGTGATCCGGTGAGTCGAGGAGTCCCTCCGGGAAATCCCGGGGGTACCCTAGGGAGTCCTGTTCCCAGCAGGTCCTGCGGTCCGGCAGAGAGGTTGTCCCATCTGGGTCGCCAAATTGATTCAAAGATCGAAGCCGAAATTCCTTTAAGTGGTATATTCTTTATTGCAGCGCTGGATGCACGGGGGATCTCTCCACCTATCGTGCATACCCAAAGCAGAAAGCAGTCTTGAATTTATACAATCAATCTATCAATATTCTACAAGCACCTATACATATGCATTACCTATCCCCGCCTTCCCTCGCTTCTCATGCTAATTAGCCTTTTGGCACCTTGCGCCTGCGCAGAGCCTTCCAAGAATTGTGGGCAGGGGTCTTTGGGACGTGGGCAGGGGTCTTTGGGAGGAAGACCCCGAGTCTTCCTCACAGTGTACTTTTCACCTTTGGTCAGGAATCTGCTGAATTGGCATGTTTCTTAATTGCAAGAGCTGGTTGTTGCTAATTCTCCCATTTGTTGTATCTTTATAATGAATTCCAATGTCCAGTTTCGAGAGTTATAGTCCTTACATTCGTTTCTCTGTCCGCCTGCCGCTTCCTTATCATGAGTTCCAGTGTCTTGTTTCGAGATATACAGTCCTTGTCTGGGGATTGTCCTTGCCTCCCCAATACCTCCTTAATCAATCCCCCCTTTTCTTTTCCCATGCAAATTCTTTTGCATCAGATACTTTCATTATTTACAGTAACACAACAAAGCAGGCATCTAAACAACATGCACACAAATATTCCTAACACTACTAATACGATTAGAGCAATGAATACTTGTTTCAACCATTGGAAATTGGGCAACCAGGAGGTTAACTTATTCCATAGTTCACTAAAACTCCATGAAAGATCCTCTTTACTGATCTCATGTAGGATCCTTGTCTGCTTCCAGATTTCTTCCAGGTCGGTAGAGATCCTTCCACTCTGATCTACATACATACAACAACTTGTGTTTATTACTGTACAGACTCCCCCTTGAGTGGCCAGTAACAAGTCTAGGGCCATCCGATTTTGTAATACTACCTGTGATAAACTAGATATCTCTTCTTGTTGAGCCTTTATAGCATCCAGAATTTTGTTTTCTAACTTCTCTATAATTGCAGAAATATTAACTATTGCCTTTTCCAATTCACTCACTCCTAACCATGGGATAAACCATCGCACAAAACTATGAAAAGGGGTGTGTCTCTCTACCAATGGATTGTTAATATTTCATCTGATTCTCTGGATATGATTTCTCAAGTAACCTCGAGGCACTACATCATGTACTGTCATATTGGGGACTACCGCTCCAAGAGTGCAAGTTCCCTTCCAATTCTCAGGCAAGACCTTACGGGCTGTATCATTGCATAGCCAATACCACCCTTTTCCTTCTGGAACCGTCCAGCTGGTTGAATTTGCCCAGCCGCTAGTCGTACTAATATCAATTGTTCAATTACAAGATGTCTGATTTCCCACATAAGTAGTATCCGTATTTATACAATGCTGTTTTCCTATACCCTTAGGCGGGTTACACCTTTGTACACATACATAATAGGATTCTAACGGCACGAAGCTACTCACTTCTAGTTCCAAAACTGCTTAATATTTTTGACCCCAAGATGTGTTTTCCCACAAATTAGTCCAAGATAAGTTTGCAGGCAAGGGAATCCCAATTAACGATACACCCTTATTCCCATGCTGTGGCAGATGGGTGCATACCCAACAGTTCGTCTTATGAGTTACTTGAGAAATTGTTTGTATTAAGGTCAGGTGTAAGTTCTCATCCCAAGTTGCCCACCCCAAATCCGAGAACCGCACCCCTGCAATCATTAGGATCTGGAAAACCGTAATTTTGTTGGTCCAATTGGAGTGGTGGTCCATATCCTCGCCGGGGCCTTCTTCACCCTTGAATTGTGGATCCAAGCTGCTTGCTTCTTAATCTTCATGGCGGTGTGTGTTGTCAGTAATACTTGGTATGGTCCCATCCACTTTCCTTCCATTTTTCCTGTAGGGGTTGTCCTGAAAAAGTCTTTATATCTATATAATCCCCGAGCTTCAAGGGGTGGATTGGTTGATCCAACCCTCTAGCCCTGGTCCCTAAAACAAATGTATGTACTTTATTTAATTGTTTCTGAAGTTCAGTTATATAAGCATATAAATATTCTGATCCTAACTGCGTTAGGTCCTCTCCACTAAATAGAAATTGCTATGGCCTTCCATATAAGATTTTGAAGGGACTCAAATTTCCTTTTATTCTAGGTTTAACTCTAATTCCAAGTAATGCTAAAGGGAGGGATTGAGGCCATGACAAATTAGCTTCTTATCCAATTTTAGCTATTTATTGTTTAATTAAATGGTTCATTTTTTCTACCTGTCCACTTGCCTGTGGTCTATAAGGAGTATGCAGTTGCCAATCTATCTTTAGAATCTTACTTATCTGTTCTACCACTTGTGCACAAAAATGTGAAACTCTATCAGAAGACATTGCTACTAGAATCCCAAAGCATGCTATTATTTCATTTAACAAGACTTTAACCACTTCTCTTGCTTTGTTTGTTCGACAGGGAAAGGCTTCAGGCCTTCCTGAAAACGTGTCAGTCAGAACCAGTAAATAATGATACCCCCCTTTTCTAGGGAGTTCTGAAAAATCAATTTGCCACTGTTGCCCCGAATAATTTCCTTTACCGATTATTCCAAATTTTATTCTATCCTTGGTATTGGGGTTATTGTGTAAGCAAATGCTACATTGTTGAGTTACTTGTTTTATCATATCGTCCCACTAATGTCTGACTCAGGCTCTTATGCAGTGTGCCAGCTCCCCAATGCGTTTTATTGTGTTCTGTAAGAACTATGGGCCATGTCAAACTAGAGGGTATTACTATGTGGTTATCTTTTAAATATACTCATCCATCTGGTTTCATTTTACCTTTCAAATCTTCAATTAATTTTAAGTCTTCTTTTGTATAATTTGGATATAGTTTGGATTTTACCGTCTGGTATCAAAGACAATGCCTTCACCTCAGTTATTTCAGCTGCCTGCTTAGCCTCTGCCAATCGATTTTCCAATTTCAAAAGCGGTGTTCCCCTTTTGGTGTCCCTGACAATGCATGATAGCTACCTTTTCTGGTTGTTTTACAGCCTCTAACAATTCTAAAATGTCTTCAGCATACTTTGTGTTTTCACTGAGCGGTCAGCAATCCATGGTCTTTCCAAATTGCTCCATGAGCATGTACCACGCCGAATGTATATTTAGAATCTGTCCAAATATTTACCCTTTTTCCCGCTGCCAGTTCCAATGCTCTCGTGAGAGCAACTATCTCCGCCTTTTGAGCTGATGTTCCAGGGGGTAAAGGCTTAGACTCGATTACCTGCTGAGTAGTTGTTATAGCATATCCAGCTTTACGTTGTCTTTGCGTAACAAAACTGCTCCCATCCGTGAACCAAGTTTCTTCCGCATCTTCCATGGGCTCCTCCTTAAGGTCTGGTCGGCTGGAATACACAGTCTCTATAGTTTCTAAACAATCGTGAATCACAGGTTGTGCCGGAGCATCACTAAGAAAAGAGGCTAGATTCACAATATTAATGATCACAATTTCCACGTCGTCCTGTTCTACCAATATTGCTTGATATTTCAAAATCATCAATTCTTGTTTAAGTTGTTTAAAGACTTTTTGTGCTTCTCCAGTCCAGACTAACTTTGACTGGTTAATCTTTATCAATTCACATAGAGGCTTTACCAATAGTCCATCATTATAAATCCAAAGGCGACACCAACCTGTCATTCCTAAAAAGGTTTGTAGCTCCTTTACCATTTGAGGTTCTGGAGTCCGGCAAATGACTTCCTTATGTTCAGTTCCTAGTTCTCGTTGTCCTTCCGAAATGTCAAATCCCAGATAGGTCACACTTTGTTGAGCCAGCTGGACTTTCTGTCAAGAGACTTGATATCCATTTAAACCCAGAAAATTAAGACGACTTATAGTCCATTGAATACAACTCCCTTTAGTCTCGGTAGCTATTAAGAGATCATCTACATATTGTAACAAAGCACCTTCAGTGTCCGGAGGTATCCATGTTTCGAGTTCCCTTGCTAATTGGTTTCCAAAAATAGTGGGGCTATTCTTGAATCCTTGAGGTAGTAATGTCCACGTAAGCTGCGTCTTTCTGCCTGAATCGGGATTTTCCCATTCAAAGGCGAATAGGTTTTGGCTTTCTGTGGCTAAGCCTAGGCAGAAGAAGGCATCTTTTAAATCCAGTACGGTAAACCAGACTTGACTATTCTTTAATTTAGTCAGCAAAGTATAAGGGTTTGCCACTACTGGATGTATATCCTCAGTGATTTTATTTACGGCCCTCAAATCCTGAACTAGCCTATAGCTTTTTCATCTGCCTTTTTAATTGGCAATATGGGTGCATTGTATTCTGATTCGCATTCAAGCAATAATCCATACTGTAAAAATTTATCAATTATCTCTTTCATTCCTTTCCTATCTTCTATCCTCAAAGGATATTACTTAACCTTAACGGGTTTCTCTCCTGGCTTTAATTTAATAATTATTAAGGTCACATTTTTAGCTCTTCCAGGGACTTCGGTAGCCCAAACTCCTGGACATACTTGATCTGTGATCTCTAAAGGTATTTCACTTTTAGGGTCAGTTTGTATTAGTGCCAAGCTTAACACATTCATTAGTTGTTCTTCTCCTCTTCTTAATTCCATTTTCCCTTTTTCAAAGACAATTTCTGCTCCTACTTGCTCTAATAAATCTCTACCTAAGAGTGCCCATGAGGAGCTAGGCATAGATAAAAATCTGTGTATGCCCCATTGTTTCCCTAACTTGTACTTCAAAGGTTCACAAAAATAAGCCTTTTTGGTTACACCTTGTCCTGGTTTCAGTTAGAACAGAGTTAATTTTCTTCCTAGTAGCTGGTAGAATGCTACGTTTTGGCTTAGGATGAGAAGAGTGCTGATAACACCCCGATGTTTTAATTGTTGCAGAGCAGTGCTTATACCAAGCCAAGGACATCTCAGCTTCTTGCTCTGTCCTGCCAACAGGCAGGCTGGGGGTGCAGTAAGAGCTGGGAGGGGACAGACCCAGGACAGGTGACCCAAACTAGCCAAAGGGGTATTCCATAGCATCTGACGTCAGGCTAAACAATACATAGGGGTGGCTAGCCAGGGGGAGGGGGCCGGACTGCTCGGGGTTAGGCTGGGCATCGGTCAGCGGGTGGTGAGCAATTGCATTGTGCATCACTTGTTTGTACACATTATTAGTAGTGGTACTATTATCATCATTGTATTATTATTATTATTATTATTATTATTATTATTATTATTATTATTATTATTATTTTGTCTTATTAAACTGTCTTTATCTCAACTCACAGGCTTCACTTTCCATTTCTCTCCCCCGTCCCAGAGAGGGAGGGGGAGGGTGAGCGAACAGCTGCGTGGTGTTTAGCTGCCGGCCGGGTTAAACCACGACACACCTTTTACCCTAACATAATAATTCTGTGAAGGCATTAATGCTTGATTTAGAACTGAATACGTTGCCCCATAGCAATAAGAAATTTCACTTCCATTCCTCCCCTAGCTTCATTATAACCAGTGGAGGATCCGCTAGGGTAGATTCCCCAGGTCCCCGTTATTCCTGTTGAAATCAGGGGTTGATTACCCTAGGAAAAGGCTAGTCAATTTGTCCTCCAAAGCCAGGTCCAAACCCTTTTGTTTTATTTATTTATTTATTTATTTATTTATTTATTTTCATTACATTTCGGAGTTGGTCCAAAAATTCCATAGGGCTTTCTTTTAGACCTTGTTGGAAGCATATTCTCAATTCCCAATTCATCCAGGTTTTAGTATTTACTTAACCGTTCATAATTTTCAGGATGATTCGGGTCTTAGTGGGGGTCGGTCAGGGGAATGCAATTGTCCACAGTTCCCTGAACGGTCCCATCAGCAATCTGAGCTCGCACATGAACTCAGGTTGTTTTAGAGTTCACTGCTTTTCTGTTTCTCTGACAACTCTCCCGGACCGATCATGGTCCCTTTGCCCTAAAGGGCTAACACCCATGATTTTAAGATCTCTGCCTCGGGCAGAGGCAGAACTATTAACATTCCTACATCCTCTTTCCCTGCTCATTCAACTTCAAACACCTTTAACACTTTCAACAACCCTTTTAACACTTCCTTTATCTTTCTCCAGCCTGTACTTCTCTAATGCCAACATCAAAGGTTCAGTCAGGGGCCAACTTAATTCCATACCTTTTCCCACCAAGATGCTGAAACATCAGTATACAACATTCCATCCTGTTCTGCTTCTCAAAAAACAACATTAACTGTAGCAAAATATTAGAGTTTAAAGTTCCATTTAGGGGCCACTTTTCTCCACATTCCAGCTTATAAAGCCGCCACCACTGATTACAATATTTTATCAATGTTTTCCTGTTCACACTTCCACCGGCAGATCCTCCAATATCCTTCCAGTGACTTCAAACACATCCTAACACACTTTTCTTTAAAATTTCACTGCTTGTTTGCCCCCCCAGTTTCCAGTTTACACTTTCAGAATACACATGTTACTTACAAAAGCGTATCACAAAACGTATCACTCACAAAAATACGGGCACGCAATATCTTTCAGTAGCGATGTCACAAAACTACTATTACCAGCAATATTGCCAAAATCACAGTAACAATAGTCAGAGTCAAATTCCACATGCGATAAGTCAGAAAACCGAACTGTGTAACACCGTAACGATATCTTTCTTATAACAATGCCACGAACCTACTATTACCACCAGGAAAATAGCCAAAATTGCAGTAACAATAACCAGAGTTAAATACCATACTCCATGAGTCAGAAAACCGAAAGAGACAACACAATTCCAGATGGACCTTAAAGCGAGCTCCTTCCTTAAGGTCCCCAAACATGTACTTATGGTGCTAACCACGAAGTATATACCAAACACTGCCTCGCAGAAGATCACCTTCTGACTTACAGACAGTTGCAGATGACCGGTCTACCAGAAAACCAAACCAGAATAAAGAATATACTCACTTACAATGATGGGGTCCTTGTCTGCCTCCGCAGTGATCCGGTGAGTCGAGGAGTCCCTCCGGGAAATCCCGGGGGTACCCTAGGGAGTCCTGTTCCCAGCAGGTCCTGCGGTCCGGCAGAGAGGTTGTCCCATCTGGGTCGCCAAATTGATTCAAAGATCGAAGCCGAAATTCCTTTAAGTGGTATATTCTTTATTGCAGCGCTGGATGCACGGGGGATCTCTCCACCTATCGTGCATACCCAAAGCAGAAAGCAGTCTTGAATTTATACAATCAATCTATCAATATTCTACAAGCACCTATACATATGCATTACCTATCCCCGCCTTCCCTCGCTTCTCATGCTAATTAGCCTTTTGGCACCTTGCGCCTGCGCAGAGCCTTCCAAGAATTGTGGGCAGGGGTCTTTGGGACGTGGGCAGGGGTCTTTGGGAGGAAGACCCCGAGTCTTCCTCACAGTGTACTTTTCACCTTTGGTCAGGAATCTGCTGAATTGGCATGTTTCTTAATTGCAAGAGCTGGTTGTTGCTAATTCTCCCGTTTGTTGTATCTTTATAATGAATTCCAATGTCCAGTTTCGAGAGTTATAGTCCTTACATTCGTTTCTCTGTCCGCCTGCCGCTTCCTTATCATGAGTTCCAGTGTCTTGTTTCGAGATATACAGTCCTTGTCTGGGGATTGTCCTTGCCTCCCCAATACCTCCTTAATCAATCCCCCCTTTTCTTTTCCCATGCAAATTCTTTTGCATCAGATACTTTCATTATTTACAGTAACACAACAAAGCAGGCATCTAAACAACATGCACACAAATATTCCTAACACTACTAATACGATTAGAGCAATGAATACTTGTTTCAACCATTGGAAATTGGGCAACCAGGAGGTTAACTTATTCCATAGTTCACTAAAACTCCATGAAAGATCCTCTTTACTGATCTCATGTAGGATCCTTGTCTGCTTCCAGATTTCTTCCAGGTCGGTAGAGATCCTTCCACTCTGATCTACATACATACAACAACTTGTGTTTATTACTGTACAGACTCCCCCTTGAGTGGCCAGTAACAAGTCTAGGGCCATCCGATTTTGTAATACTACCTGTGATAAACTAGATATCTCTTCTTGTTGAGCCTTTATAGCATCCAGAATTTTGTTTTCTAACTTCTCTATAATTGCAGAAATATTAACTATTGCCTTTTCCAATTCACTCACTCCTAACCATGGGATAAACCATCGCACAAAACTATGAAAAGGGGTGTGTCTCTCTACCAATGGATTGTTAATATTTCATCTGATTCTCTGGATATGATTTCTCAAGTAACCTCGAGGCACTACATCATGTACTGTCATATTGGGGACTACCGCTCCAAGAGTGCAAGTTCCCTTCCAATTCTCAGGCAAGACCTTACGGGCTGTATCATTGCATAGCCAATACCACCCTTTTCCTTCTGGAACCGTCCAGCTGGTTGAATTTGCCCAGCCGCTAGTCGTACTAATATCAATTGTTCAATTACAAGATGTCTGATTTCCCACATAAGTAGTATCCGTATTTATACAATGCTGTTTTCCTATACCCTTAGGCGGGTTACACCTTTGTACACATACATAATAGGATTCTAACGGCACGAAGCTACTCACTTCTAGTTCCAAAACTGCTTAATATTTTTGACCCCAAGATGTGTTTTCCCACAAATTAGTCCAAGATAAGTTTGCAGGCAAGGGAATCCCAATTAACGATACACCCTTATTCCCATGCTGTGGCAGATGGGTGCATACCCAACAGTTCGTCTTATGAGTTACTTGAGAAATTGTTTGTATTAAGGTCAGGTGTAAGTTCTCATCCCAAGTTGCCCACCCCAAATCCGAGAACCGCACCCCTGCAATCATTAGGATCTGGAAAACCGTAATTTTGTTGGTCCAATTGGAGTGGTGGTCCATATCCTCGCCGGGGCCTTCTTCACCCTTGAATTGTGGATCCAAGCTGCTTGCTTCTTAATCTTCATGGCGGTGTGTGTTGTCAGTAATACTTGGTATGGTCCCATCCACTTTCCTTCCATTTTTCCTGTAGGGGTTGTCCTGAAAAAGTCTTTATATCTATATAATCCCCGAGCTTCAAGGGGTGGATTGGTTGATCCAACCCTCTAGCCCTGGTCCCTAAAACAAATGTATGTACTTTATTTAATTGTTTCTGAAGTTCAGTTATATAAGCATATAAATATTCTGATCCTAACTGCGTTAGGTCCTCTCCACTAAATAGAAATTGCTATGGCCTTCCATATAAGATTTTGAAGGGACTCAAATTTCCTTTTATTCTAGGTTTAACTCTAATTCCAAGTAATGCTAAAGGGAGGGATTGAGGCCATGACAAATTAGCTTCTTATCCAATTTTAGCTATTTATTGTTTAATTAAATGGTTCATTTTTTCTACCTGTCCACTTGCCTGTGGTCTATAAGGAGTATGCAGTTGCCAATCTATCTTTAGAATCTTACTTATCTGTTCTACCACTTGTGCACAAAAATGTGAAACTCTATCAGAAGACATTGCTACTAGAATCCCAAAGCATGCTATTATTTCATTTAACAAGACTTTAACCACTTCTCTTGCTTTGTTTGTTCGACAGGGAAAGGCTTCAGGCCTTCCTGAAAACGTGTCAGTCAGAACCAGTAAATAATGATACCCCCCTTTTCTAGGGAGTTCTGAAAAATCAATTTGCCACTGTTGCCCCGAATAATTTCCTTTACCGATTATTCCAAATTTTATTCTATCCTTGGTATTGGGGTTATTGTGTAAGCAAATGCTACATTGTTGAGTTACTTGTTTTATCATATCGTCCCACTAATGTCTGACTCAGGCTCTTATGCAGTGTGCCAGCTCCCCAATGCGTTTTATTGTGTTCTGTAAGAACTATGGGCCATGTCAAACTAGAGGGTATTACTATGTGGTTATCTTTTAAATATACTCATCCATCTGGTTTCATTTTACCTTTCAAATCTTCAATTAATTTTAAGTCTTCTTTTGTATAATTTGGATATAGTTTGGATTTTACCGTCTGGTATCAAAGACAATGCCTTCACCTCAGTTATTTCAGCTGCCTGCTTAGCCTCTGCCAATCGATTTTCCAATTTCAAAAGCGGTGTTCCCCTTTTGGTGTCCCTGACAATGCATGATAGCTACCTTTTCTGGTTGTTTTACAGCCTCTAACAATTCTAAAATGTCTTCAGCATACTTTGTGTTTTCACTGAGCGGTCAGCAATCCATGGTCTTTCCAAATTGCTCCATGAGCATGTACCACGCCGAATGTATATTTAGAATCTGTCCAAATATTTACCCTTTTTCCCGCTGCCAGTTCCAATGCTCTCGTGAGAGCAACTATCTCCGCCTTTTGAGCTGATGTTCCAGGGGGTAAAGGCTTAGACTCGATTACCTGCTGAGTAGTTGTTATAGCATATCCAGCTTTACGTTGTCTTTGCGTAACAAAACTGCTCCCATCCGTGAACCAAGTTTCTTCCGCATCTTCCATGGGCTCCTCCTTAAGGTCTGGTCGGCTGGAATACACAGTCTCTATAGTTTCTAAACAATCGTGAATCACAGGTTGTGCCGGAGCATCACTAAGAAAAGAGGCTAGATTCACAATATTAATGATCACAATTTCCACGTCGTCCTGTTCTACCAATATTGCTTGATATTTCAAAATCATCAATTCTTGTTTAAGTTGTTTAAAGACTTTTTGTGCTTCTCCAGTCCAGACTAACTTTGACTGGTTAATCTTTATCAATTCACATAGAGGCTTTACCAATAGTCCATCATTATAAATCCAAAGGCGACACCAACCTGTCATTCCTAAAAAGGTTTGTAGCTCCTTTACCATTTGAGGTTCTGGAGTCCGGCAAATGACTTCCTTATGTTCAGTTCCTAGTTCTCGTTGTCCTTCCGAAATGTCAAATCCCAGATAGGTCACACTTTGTTGAGCCAGCTGGACTTTCTGTCAAGAGACTTGATATCCATTTAAACCCAGAAAATTAAGACGACTTATAGTCCATTGAATACAACTCCCTTTAGTCTCGGTAGCTATTAAGAGATCATCTACATATTGTAACAAAGCACCTTCAGTGTCCGGAGGTATCCATGTTTCGAGTTCCCTTGCTAATTGGTTTCCAAAAATAGTGGGGCTATTCCTGAATCCTTGAGGTAGTAATGTCCACGTAAGCTGCGTCTTTCTGCCTGAATCGGGATTTTCCCATTCAAAGGCGAATAGGTTTTGGCTTTCTGGGGCTAAGCCTAGGCAGAAGAAGGCATCTTTTAAATCCAATACGGTAAACCAGACTTGACTATTCTTTAATTTAGTCAGCAAAGTATAAGGGTTTGCCACTACTGGATGTATATCCTCAGTGATTTTATTTATGGCCCTCAAATCCTGAACTAGCCTATAGCTTTTTCATCTGCCTTTTTAATTGGCAATATGGGTGCATTGTATTCTGATTCGCATTCAAGCAATAATCCATACTGTAAAAATTTATCAATTATCTCTTTCATTCCTTTCCTATCTTCTATCCTCAAAGGATATTACTTAACCTTAACGGGTTTCTCTCCTGGCTTTAATTTAATAATTATTAAGGTCACATTTTTAGCTCTTCCAGGGACTTCGGTAGCCCAAACTCCTGGACATACTTGATCTGTGATCTCTAAAGGTATTTCACTTTTAGGGTCAGTTTGTGTTAGTGCCAAGCTTAACACATTTATTAGTTGTTCTTCTCCTGTTCTTAATTCCATTTTCCCTTTTTCAAAGACAATTTCTGCTCCTACTTGCTCTAATAAATCTCTACCTAAGAGTGCCCATGAGGAGCTAGGCATAGATAAAAATCTGTGTATGCCCCATTGTTTCCCTAACTTGTACTTCAAAGGTTCACAAAAATAAGCCTTTTTGGTTACACCTTGTCCTGGTTTCAGTTAGAACAGAGTTAATTTTCTTCCTAGTAGCTGGTAGAATGCTATGTTTTGGCTTAGGATGAGAAGAGTGCTGATAACACCCCGATGTTTTAACCGTTGCAGAGCAGTGCTTATACCAGGCCAAGGACATCTCAGCTTCTTGCTCTGTCCTGCCAACAGGCAGGCTGGGGGTGCAGTAAGAGCTGGGAGGGGACAGACCCAGGACAGGTGACCCAAACTAGCCAAAGGGGTATTCCATAGCATCTGACGTCAGGCTAAACAATACATAGGGGTGGCTAGCCAGGGGGAGGGGGCCGGACTGCTCGGGGTTAGGCTGGGCATCGGTCAGCGGGTGGTGAGCAATTGCATTGTGCATCACTTGTTTGTACACATTATTAGTAGTGGTACTATTATCATCATTGTATTATTATTATTATTATTATTATTATTATTATTATTATTATTATTATTATTTTGTCTTATTAAACTGTCTTTATCTCAACTCACAGGCTTCACTTTCCATTTCTCTCCCCCGTCCCAGAGAGGGAGGGGGAGGGTGAGCGAACAGCTGCGTGGTGTTTAGCTGCCGGCCGGGTTAAACCACGACACACCTTTTACCCTAACATAATAATTCTGTGAAGGCATTAATGCTTGATTTAGAACTGAATACGTTGCCCCATAGCAATAAGAAATTTCACTTCCATTCCTCCCCTAGCTTCATTATAACCAGTGGAGGATCCGCTAGGGTAGATTCCCCAGGTCCCCGTTATTCCTGTTGAAATCAGGGGTTGATTACCCTAGGAAAAGGCTAGTCAATTTGTCCTCCAAAGCCAGGTCCAAACCCTTTTGTTTTATTTATTTATTTATTTATTTATTTATTTTCATTACATTTCGGAGTTGGTCCAAAAATTCCATAGGGCTTTCTTTTAGACCTTGTTGGAAGCATATTCTCAATTCCCAATTCATCCAGGTTTTAGTATTTACTTAATCGTTCATATTTTTCAGGATGATTCGGGTCTTAGTGGGGGTCGGTCAGGGGAATGCAATTGTCCACAGTTCCCTGAACGGTCCCATCAGCAATCTGAGCTCGCACATGAACTCAGGTTGTTTTAGAGTTCACTGCTTTTCTGTTTCTCTGACAACTCTCTCGGACCGATCATGGTCCCTTTGCCCTAAAGGGCTAACACCCATGATTTTAAGATCTCTGCCTCGGGCAGAGGCAGAACTATTAACATTCCTACATCCTCTTTCCCTGCTCATTCAACTTCAAACACCTTTAACACTTTCAACAACCCTTTTAACACTTCCTTTATCTTTCTCCAGCCTGTACTTCTCTAATGCCAACATCAAAGGTTCAGTCAGGGGCCAACTTAATTCCGTACCTTTTCCCACCAAGATGCTGAAACATCAGTATACAACATTCCATCCTGTTCTGCTTCTCAAAAAACAACATTAACTGTAGCAAAATATTAGAGTTTAAAGTTCCATTTAGGGGCCACTTTTCTCCACATTCCAGCTTATAAAGCGGCCACCACTGATTACGATATTTTATCAATGTTTTCCTGTTCACACTTCCACCGGCAGATCCTCCAATATCCTTCCAGTGACTTCAAACACATCCTAACACACTTTTCTTTAAAATTTCACTGCTTGTTTGCCCCCCCAGTTTCCAGTTTACACTTTCAGAATACACATGTTACTTACAAAAGCGTATCACAAAACGTATCACTCACAAAAATACGGGCACGCAATATCTCTCAGTAGCGATGTCACAAAACTACTATTACCAGCAATATTGCCAAAATCACAGTAACAATAGTCAGAGTCAAATTCCAGATGCGATAAGTCAGAAAACCGAACTGTGTAACACCATAACGATATCTTTCTTATAACATTGCCACGAACCTACTATTACCACCAGGAAAATAGCCAAAATTGCAGTAACAATAACCAGAGTTAAATACCATACTCCATGAGTCAGAAAACCGAAACAGACAACACAATTCCAGATGGACCTTAAAGCGAGCTCCTTCCTTAAGGTCCCCAAACATGTACTTATGGCGCTAACCACAAAGTATATACCAAACACTGCCTCGCAGAAGATCACCTTCTGACTTACAGACAGTTGCAGATGACCGGTCTACCAGAAAACCAAACCAGAATAAAGAATATACTCACTTACAATGATGGGGTCCTTGTCTGCCTCCGCAGTGATCCGGTGAGTCGAGGAGTCCCTCCAGGAAATCCCGGGGGTACCCTAGGGAGTCCTGTTCCCAGCAGGTCCTGCAGTCCGGCAGAGAGGTTGTCCCATCTGGGTCGCCAAATTGATTCAAAGATCAAAGCCGAAATTCCTTTAAGTGGTATATTCTTTATTGCAGCGCTGGATGCACGGGGGATCTCTCCACCTATCGTGCATACCCAAAGCAGAAAGCAGTCTTGAATTTATACAATCAATCTATCAATATTCTACAAGCACCTATACATATGCATTACCTATCCCCGCCTTCCCTCGCTTCTCATGCTAATTAGCCTTTTGGCACCTTGCGCCTGCGCAGAGCCTTCCAAGAATTGTGGGCAGGGGTCTTTGGGACGTGGGCAGGGGTCTTTGGGAGGAAGACCCCGAGTCTTCCTCACAGTGTACTTTTCACCTTTGGTCAGGAATCTGCTGAATTGGCATGTTTCTTAATTGCAAGAGCTGGTTGTTGCTAATTCTCCCATTTGTTGTATCTTTATAATGAATTCCAATGTCCAGTTTCGAGAGTTATAGTCCTTACATTCGTTTCTCTGTCCGCCTGCCGCTTCCTTATCATGAGTTCCAGTGTCTTGTTTCGAGATATACAGTCCTTGTCTGGGGATTGTCCTTGCCTCCCCAATACCTCCTTAATCAATCCCCCCTTTTCTTTTCCCATGCAAATTCTTTTGCATCAGATACTTTCATTATTTACAGTAACACAACAAAGCAGGCATCTAAACAACATGCACACAAATATTCCTAACACTACTAATACGATTAGAGCAATGAATACTTGTTTCAACCATTGGAAATTGGGCAACCAGGAGGTTAACTTATTCCATAGTTCACTAAAACTCCATGAAAGATCATCTTTACTGATCTCATGTAGGATCCTTGTCTGCTTCCAGATTTCTTCCAGGTCGGTAGAGATCCTTCCACTCTGATCTACATACATACAACAACTTGTGTTTATTACTGTACAGACTCCCCCTTGAGTGGCCAGTAACAAGTCTAGGGCCATCCGATTTTGTAATACTACCTGTGATAAACTAGATATCTCTTCTTGTTGAGCCTTTATAGCATCCAGATTTTTGTTTTCTAACTTCTCTATAATTGCAGAAATATTAACTATTGCCTTTTCCAATTCACTCACTCCTAACCATGGCATAAACCATCGCACAAAACTATGAAAAGGGGTGTGTCTCTCTACCAATGGATTGTTAATTTTTCATCTGGTTCTCCGCATATGATTTCTCAAGTAACCTCGAGGCACTACATCATGTACTGTCATATTGGGGACTACCGCTCCAAGAGTGCAAGTTCCCTTCCAATTCTCAGGCAAGACCTTACGGGCTGTATCATTGCATAGCCAATAGCACCCTTTTCCTTCTGGAACCGTCCAGCTGGTTGAATTTGCCCGGCCGCTAGTCGTACTAATATCAATTGTTCAATTACAAGATGTCTGATTTCCCACATAAGTAGTATCCGTATTTATACAATGCTGTTTTCCTATACCCTTAGGCGGGTTACACCTTTGTACACATACATAATAGGATTCTAACGGCACGAAGCTACTCACTTCTAGTTCCAAAACTGCTTAATATTTTCGACCCCAAGATGTGTTTTCCCACAAATTAGTCCAAGATAAGTTTGCAGGCAAGGGAATCCCAATTAACGATACGCCCTTATTCCCATGCTGTGGCACATGGGTGCATACCCAACAGTTCGTCTTATTAGCTACTTGAGAAATTGTTTGTATTAAGGTCAGGTGTAAGTTCTCATCCCAAGTTGCCCACCCCAAATCCGAGAACCGCACCCCTGCAATCATTAGGATCTGGAAAACCGTAATTTTGTTGGTCCAATTGGAGTGGTGGTCCATATCCTCGCCGGGGCCTTCTTCACCCTTGAATTGTGGATCCAAGCTGCTTGCTTCTTAATCTTCATGGCGGTGTGTGTTGTCAGTAATACTTGGTATGGTCCCATCCACTTTCCTTCCATTTTTCCTGCAGGGGTTGTCCTGAAAAAGTCTTTATATCTATATAATCCCCGAGCTTCAAGGGGTGGATTGGTTGATCCAACCCTCTAGCCCTGGTCCCTAAAACAAATGTATGTACTTTATTTAATTGTTTCTGAAGTTCAGTTATATAAGCATATAAATATTCTGATCCTAACTGCGTTAGGTCCTCTCCACTAAATAGAAATTGCTATGGCCTTCCATATAAGATTTTGAAGGGACTCAAATTTCTTTTTATTCTAGGTTTAACTCTAATTCCAAGTAATGCTAAAGGGAGGGATTGAGGCCATGACAAATTAGCTTCTTATCCAATTTTAGCTATTTATTGTTTAATTAAATGGTTCATTTTTTCTACCTGTCCACTTGCCTGTGGTCTATAAGGAGTATGCAGTTGCCAATCTATCTTTAGAATCTTACTTATCTGTTCTACCACTTGTGCACAAAAATGTGAAACTCTATCAGAAGACATTGCTACTAGAATCCCAAAGCATGCTATTATTTCATTTAACAAGACTTTAACCACTTCTCTTGCTTTGTTTGTTCGACAGGGAAAGGCTTCAGGCCTTCCTGAAAACGTGTCAGTCAGAACCAGTAAATAATGATACCCCCCTTTTCTAGGGAGTTCTGAAAAATCAATTTGCCACTGTTGCCCCGAATAATTTCCTTTACCGATTATTCCAAATTTTATTCTATCCTTGGTATTGGGGTTATTGTGTAAGCAAATGCTACATTGTTGAGTTACTTGTTTTATCATATCGTCCCACTAATGTCTGACTCAGGCTCTTATGCAGTGTGCCAGCTCCCCAGTGCGTTTTATTGTGTTCTGTAAGAACTATGGGCCATGTCAAACTAGAGGGTATTACTATGTGGTTATCTTTTAAATATACTCATCCATCTGGTTTCATTTTACCTTTCAAATCTTCAATTAATTTTAAGTCTTCTTTTGTATAATTTGGATATAGTTTGGATTTTACCGTCTGGTATCAAAGACAATGCCTTCACCTCAGTTATTTCAGCTGCCTGCTTAGCCTCTGCCAATCGATTTTCCAATTTCAAAAGCGGTGTTCCCCTTTTGGTGTCCCTGACAATGCATGATAGCTACCTTTTCTGGTTGTTTTACAGCCTCTAACAATTCTAAAATGTCTTCAGCATACTTTGTGTTTTCACTGAGCGGTCAGCAATCCATGGTCTTTCCAAATTGCTCCATGAGCATGTACCACGCCGAATGTATATTTAGAATCTGTCCAAATATTTACCCTTTTTCCCGCTGCCAGTTCCAATGCTCTCGTGAGAGCAACTATCTCCGCCTTTTGAGCTGATGTTCCAGGGGGTAAAGGCTTAGACTCGATTACCTGCTGAGTAGTTGTTATAGCATATCCAGCTTTACGTTGTCTTTGCGTAACAAAACTGCTCCCATCCGTGAACCAAGTTTCTTCCGCATCTTCCATGGGCTCCTCCTTAAGGTCTGGTCGGCTGGAATACACAGTCTCTATAGTTTCTAAACAATCGTGAATCACAGGTTGTGCCGGAGCATCACTAAGAAAAGAGGCTAGATTCACAATATTAATGATCACAATTTCCACGTCGTCCTGTTCTACCAATATTGCTTGATATTTCAAAATCATCAATTCTTGTTTAAGTTGTTTAAAGACTTTTTGTGCTTCTCCAGTCCAGACTAACTTTGACTGGTTAATCTTTATCAATTCACATAGAGGCTTTACCAATAGTCCATCATTATAAATCCAAAGGCGACACCAACCTGTCATTCCTAAAAAGGTTTGTAGCTCCTTTACCATTTGAGGTTCTGGAGTCCGGCAAATGACTTCCTTATGTTCAGTTCCTAGTTCTCGTTGTCCTTCCGAAATGTCAAATCCCAGATAGGTCACACTTTGTTGAGCCAGCTGGACTTTCTGTCAAGAGACTTGATATCCATTTAAACCCAGAAAATTAAGACGACTTATAGTCCATTGAATACAACTCCCTTTAGTCTCGGTAGCTATTAAGAGATCATCTACATATTGTAACAAAGCACCTTCAGTGTCCGGAGGTATCCGTGTTTCGAGTTCCCTTGCTAATTGGTTTCCAAAAATAGTGGGGCTATTCTTGAATCCTTGAGGTAGTAATGTCCACGTAAGCTGCGTCTTTCTGCCTGAATCGGGATTTTCCCATTCAAAGGCGAATAGGTTTTGGCTTTCTGTGGCTAAGCCTAGGCAGAAGAAGGCATCTTTTAAATCCAGCACGGTAAACCAGCCTTGACTATTCTTTAATTTAGTCAGCAAAGTATAAGGGTTTGCCACTACTGGATGTATATCCTCAGTGATTTTATTTATGGCCCTCAAATCCTGAACTAGCCTATAGCTTTTTCATCTGCCTTTTTAATTGGCAATATGGGTGCACTGTATTCTGATTCGCATTCAAGCAATAATCCATACTGTAAAAATTTATCAATTATCTCTTTAATTCCTTTCCTATCTTCTATCCTCAAAGGATATTACTTAACCTTAACGGGTTTCTCTCCTGGCTTTAATTTAATAATTATTAAGGTCACATTTTTAGCTCTTCCAGGGACTTCGGTAGCCCAAACACCTGGACATACTTGATCTGTGATCTCTAAAGGTATTTCACTTTTAGGGTCAGTTTGTATTAGTGCCAAGCTTAACACATTTATTAGTTGTTCTTCTTCTGTTCTTAATTCCATTTTCCCTTTTTCAAAGACAATTTCTGCTCCTACTTGCTCTAATAAATCTCTACCTAAGAGTGCCCATGAGGAGCTAGGCATAGATAAAAATCTGTGTGTGCCCCATTGTTTCCCTAACTTGTACTTCAAAGGTTCACAAAAATAAGCCTTTTTGGTTACACCTTGTCCTGGTTTCAGTTAGAACAGAGTTAATTTTCTTCCTAGTAGCTGGTAGAATGCTATGTTTTGGCTTAGGATGAGAAGAGTGCTGATAACACCCCGACGTTTTAATAGTTGCAGAGCAGTGCTTATACCAAGCCAAGGACATCTCAGCTTCTTGCTCTGTCCTGCCAACAGGCAGGCTGGGGGTGCAGTAAGAGCTGGGAGGGGACAGACCCAGGACAGGTGACCCAAACTAGCCAAAGGGGTATTCCATAGCATCTGACGTCAGGCTAAACAATACATAGGGGTGGCTAGCCAGGGGGAGGGGGCCGGACTGCTCGGGGTTAGGCTGGGCATCGGTCAGCGGGTGGTGAGCAATTGCATTGTGCATCACTTGTTTGTACACATTATTAGTAGTGGTACTATTATCATCATTGTATTATTATTATTATTATTATTATTATTATTATTATTATTATTATTATTATTATTATTATTATTATTATTATTATTATTTTGTCTTATTAAACTGTCTTTATCTCAACTCACAGGCTTCACTTTCCATTTCTCTCCCCCGTCCCAGAGAGGGAGGGGGAGGGTGAGCAAACAGCTGCGTGGTGTTTAGCTGCCGGCCGGGTTAAACCACGACACACCTTTTACCCTAACATAATAATTCTGTGAAGGCATTAATGCTTGATTTAGAACTGAATACGCTTGTGGTGGTTTTACCGTGCTGGGCAGCTAAACCCCACAACCGCTCTCTCACTCCCCCTCCTTTAGATAAGGAGGGGGAGAAGTAAAGCAAAGAACAACTCACGGGTTGAGATAAGGATAATTTAATTAAAGGGAAATAATTATAATAATTAAATAAAGACTACCATGAACTAAACAATTTAACTAAGGGGAAATAAAAGGGAAAGGGGAAAAAGGGAGGAAAACAAACAAACAAAATAAATGAAAGCGATATGGAAGTGCAGAGGAAAGAAATTACTCTCTACTTCCCACAAATGAGCGATGATTGACCACGTCCTTGAAGCAAGGCCTCAACGCACGCAGCCGGTGTTCGAGAGGAGGACCGACGTCTTCTCAACGAGAGCCCACCCCTCCCCTCTTCTTCCTGTTTCCACCTTTTATTGCTGAGTGTGACACCACATGGTATGGAATACCCCTTTGATTGGTTTAGGTCAGCTGCCCTAGTGATGTTTCTCTCCTCACTTTTTTGCCCACCCCCTAGGAGGGTTAGAGAAAGGCCCAATGCTGTGCCACTGCTGCTCAGCAGTAGACACAACACTGGTGTGATAACACTGCTGTTCCAGCTACAAGTACAGAGTACGGCACTGAATGGGCTGCTGCCGGGAAAGATAACATTCCAGCCAGACCCAGTACAACGCTGCCCCATAGCAATAAGAAATTTCACTTCCATTCCTCCCCTAGCTTCATTATAACCAGTGGAGGATCCGCTAGGGTAGATTCCCCAGGTCCCCGTTATTCCTGTTGAAATCAGGGGTTGATTACCCTAGGAAAAGGCTAGTCAATTTGTCCTCCAAAGCCAGGTCCAAACCGTTTTGTTTTATTTATTTATTTATTTATTTATTTATTTATTTATTTTCATTACATTTCAGATTTGGTCCAAAAATTCCATAGGGCTTTCTTTTAGACCTTGTTGGAAGCATATTCTCAATTCCCAATTCATCCAGGTTTTAGTATTTACTTAACTGTTCATAATTTTCAGGATGATTCGGGTCTTAGTGGGGGTCGGTCAGGGGAATGCAATTGTCCACAGTTCCCTGAACGGTCCCATCAGCAATCTGAGCTCGCACATGAAGTCAGGTTGTTTTAAGAGTTAACTGCTTTTCTGTTTCTCTGACAACTCTCTCGGACCCATCATGGTCCCTTTGCCCTAAAGGGCTAACACCCATGATTTTAAGATCTCTGCCTCGGGCAGAGGCAGAACTATTAACATTCCTACATCCTCTTTCCCTGCTCATTCAACTTCAAACACCTTTAACACTTTCAACAACCCTTTTAACACTTCCTTTATCTTTCTCCAGCCTGTACTTCTCTAATGCCAACATCAAAGGTTCAGTCAGGGGCCAACTTAATTCCGTACCTTTTCCCACCAAGATGCTGAAACATCAGTATACAACATTTCATCCTGTTCTGCTTCTCAAAAAACAACATTAACTGTAGCAAAATATTAGAGTTTAAAGTTCCATTTAGGGGCCACTTTTCTCCACATTCCAGCTTATAAAGCGGCCACCACTGATTACGATATTTTATCAATGTTTTCCTGTTCACACTTCCACCGGCAGATCCTCCAATATCCTTCCAGTGACTTCAAACACAGCCTAACACACTTTTCTTTAAAATTTCACTGCTTGTTTGCCCCCCCAGTTTCCAGTTTACACTTTCAGAATACACATGTTACTTACAAAAGCGTATCACAAAACGTATCACTCACAAAAATACGGGCACGCAATATCTTTCAGTAGCGATGTCACAAAACTACTATTACCAGCAATATTGCCAAAATCACAGTAACAATAGTCAGAGTCAAATTCCACATGCGATAAGTCAGAAAACCGAACTGTGTAACACCGTAACGATATCTTTCTTATAACAATGCCACGAACCTACTATTACCACCAGGAAAATAGCCAAAATCGCAGTAACAATAACCAGAGTTAAATCCCATACTCCATGAGTCAGAAAACCGAAACAGACAACACAATTCCAGATGGACCTTAAAGCGAGCTCCTTCCTTAAGGTCCCCAAACATGTACTTATGGTGCTAACCACTAAGTATATACCAAACACTGCCTCGCAGAAGATCACCTTCTGACTTACAGACAGTTGCAGATGACCGGTCTACCAGAAAACCAAACCAGAATAAAGAATATACTCACTTACAATGATGGGGTCCTTGTCTGCCTCCACAGTGATCCGGTGAGTCGAGGAGTCCCTCCAGGAAATCCCGGGGATACCCTAGGGAGTCCTGTTCCCAGCAGGTCCTGCAGTCTGGCAGAGAGGTTGTCCCATCTGGGTCGCCAAATTGATTCAAAGATCGAAGCCGAAATTCCTTTAAGTGGTATAGTCTTTATTGCAGCGCTGGATGCACGGGGGATCTCTCCACCTATCGTGCATACCCAAAGCAGAAAGTAGTCTTGAATTTATACAATCAATCTATCAATATTCTACAAGCACCTATACATATGCATTACCTATCCCCGCCTTCCCTCGCTTCTCATGCTAATTAGCCTTTTGGCACTTGCGCCTGCGCAGAGCCTTCCAAGAATTGTGGGCAGGGGTCTTTGGGACGTGGGCAGGGGTCTTTGGGAGGAAGACCCCGAGTCTTCCTCACAGTGTACTTTTCACCTTTGGTCAGGAATCTGCTGAATTGGCATGTTTCTTAATTGCAAGAGCTGGTTGTTGCTAATTCTCCCGTTTGTTGTATCTTTATAATGAATTCCAATGTCCAGTTTCGAGATTTATAGTCCTTACATTCGTTTCTCTGTCTGCCTGCCGCTTCCTTATCATGAGTTCCAGTGTCTTGTTTCGAGATATACAGTCCTTGTCTGGGGATTGTCCTTGCCTCCCCAATACCTCCTTAATCAGCCTGCACACAATTATCTGAGAATGAAAGCTGCTTTCCAGTAATTCAGAAAACCAAGTTATGTCTCAGCCTTGAGCATCTCGGGCTTTTGGGCCTGTCTGTAACATTTGGCACCAGCACTAATACTTTTTTTGGCATATGTTTAGCGTTTGGGGCCTGTGTCTGGGATTTGGGCCCTGTCTCGAACCACTGGGGCTTTGTCCTGGGTTTTGGAGCCTGCCTCTAGAGTTCAGGGCCTGTGATTAGGCTTTTGGGGTCTGTGTCTGGGGGCCGGTATCTGGGGGCAAGAGGGAGCTGCTTGTAGACCCTAGGGGCCAGCATTGAGGGGGTTGGGAGCTGACTCTACACCTTTGGGGCCTGCTTCTGGGGGCGGGGGGGGGTTGAGACCAGCATCTGGGGGAGGGGTGGGAGCTCTTTGTATTCCTTTGGAGCCATTGTCGGGGGGGGGGGGGGGGGGAAGGGGAGGGTTGGTTGGGAGCTGCTTGTACACTGTTGGAGCCTGGGTTGAGGGAGGAGGTTTGGAGCTGCTTCTACACCTTTGGGCCTGGCATCGGGGGTAGGGGGTTGGGTGCTGGTTGTAGGCGCCTGTGTTTGGGGGGGGGGCTTGGGACCTGCGTCTGGGGGAGGGGTGGGAGCTGCTTGTACACCTTTGGGGCCTGCATCTGTGGGGGGTCAGGGCCTGTGTCTAGCGGGCTGGGAACTGCTTGTACAATGTAGGAATCTATTTCTGCAGGGTGGCTGGGAGCTGTTTGTACAACTTTGGGGCCAGCATCTGGGGGTGGCTGGGAGCTGCCTGTACACTGTAGGGGCCTGTGTTTGTGGGGGGGCTTGGGGGCCTCCCTCGGGGGGGGGGGGGGGGGGGAGGGTTGGGAGCTGCTTGTATGGGGTAGGGGGCCTGCCTGGCAGGGGTTGGGAGCTGCTTGTAGAATTTGGGTCCCTGTGTCTGGGGGGGGGTTGGGGCCTGTGTCTCAGGGGTGTTGGGAACTGGTTGTACACCTTTGGGTCCTGTCTCTCGGGGGGGAGCTACTTGTACCCTTACCATAAGCCGTACTCTAACACATACTTCTACTAGTACCCTTACCGTAACCCTTACCTTTACCCTTACTCTTACCCTTACTAAAGCATTACCCTTACCCTTAACGTAAGCCTAAACCTTAACCTTATCCTTACACTTACACTTACCGTAACCCTTACCCTTTCTGCTACACTTACCATTAGCCTAAATCTAAACCTTACACTTACCCTTACCTTAACCCTTACGTTTCCCTCACCCTAACCCTAAAATTAACCCTAACCATTATTCTAACACTTACCCTTACCCTAACCCTAACCCTTACTCTAACCCTTACCCTGACCCATACCCTTACACTCACCCTTACCCTTACATTACCCTAACTCTTACCCATACCATAACCCATACCCTAACACATATTTGTACCCTTAACCTTACCGTTACCCTTACCCTTACTCTATCCGTTACCCTTACGCTTACCCTTAACATAAACCTTACCATTAATCTTACCCTTACGCTAACCCTTACCCTTACCCTATCCCTTACACTTATCCTTATCCATACCCTTAACCTTACCCCAACCCTTACCCTTAAGCTGAACCTAACCCTAAACCTTACCCCAAACCTTTCCCTGAACCTTACATTAACCCTAACCCTTAACCTAAACAGAATCACAGAATCACAGAATCACAGAATTTCTAGGTTGGAAGAGACCTCAAGGTCATCGAGTCCAACCTCCAACCTAACGCTAACAGCCCTCCACTAAACCATATCCCTAAGCTCTACATCTAAACGTCTTTTGAAGACTTCCAGGGATGGTGACTCCACCACTTCCCTGGGCAGCCTGTTCCAGTGCTTCACAACCCTTTCAGTGAAGAAGTTCTTCCTAACATCTAACCTAAAACTCCCCTGGCTCAACTTAAGCCCATTCCCCCTCGTCCTGTCACCAGGCACGTGGGAGAACAGGCCAACCCCCACCTCGCTAAAGCCTCCCTTGAGGTACCTAAAAAGAGCGATAAGGTCACCCCTGAGCCTCCTCTTCTCCAGGCTGAACAAGCCCAGCTCCCTCAGCCGCTCCTCGTAGGACTTGTTCTCCAGGCCCCTCACCAGCTTCGTCGCCCTTCTCTGCACCCGCTCAAGCACCTCGATGTCCTTCTTGTAGCGAGGGGCCCAAAACTGAACACAGTACTCGAGGTGCGGCCTCACCAGAGCTGAGTACAGGGGGACGATCACCTCCCTAGCCCTGCTGGTCACGCTGTTCCTGATACAAGCCAGGATGCCGTTGGCCTTCTTGGCTACCTGAGCACACTGCTGGCTCATATTCAGCCGACTATCCACCATCACTCCCAGGTCCTTCTCTGCCTGGCAGCTCTCCAACCATTCCTCTCCCAGCCTGTAGCTCTGCTTGGGGTTATTGCGCCCCAGGTGCAGGACCCGGCACTTGGCCTTGTTGAACTTCATGCAGTTGACCTCAGCCCATCGGTGCAGCCTATCCAGATCCTCCTGCAGAGCTTTCCTACCCTCGAGCAGATCGACACACGCACCTAACTTGGTGTCATCTGCGAACTTACTGAGGGTGCACTCGATGCCCTCGTCCAGATCATCGATGAAGATATTAAAGAGGACCGGCCCCAGCACCGAGCCCTGGGGGACGCCACTAGTGACTGGCCTCCAACTGGACTTGGCTCCATTCACCACGACTCTTTGGGCCCGGCTATCCAGCCAGTTTCTAACCCAGCGAAGCGTGCGCCAGTCCAAGCCAAGAGCAGCCAGTTTCTTGAGGAGAATGCTGTGGGAGACGGTGTCAAAAGCCTTGCTGAAGTCAAGGTAGACCACATCCACAGCCTTTCCTTCATCCACCCAGCGTGTCACTCTGTCATAGAAGGAGATCAGGTTCGTCAGGCATGACCTGCCTTTCATAAAGCCATGCTGACTGGGCCTGATCGCCTGCTTCCCCTGCAATTGCTGCATGATGACTCTCAGGAGGATCTGCTCCATGAGCTTCCCTGGCACTGAGGTCAAACTGACAGGCCTGTAGTTTCCCGGGTCTGCCCTCCGGCCCTTCTTGTAGATGGGCGTCACGTTTGCTAGCCGCCAGTCGATTGGAACCTCCCCTGATAGCCAGGACTGTTGATAAATGATGGAAAGTGGCTTGGCCAGCTCCTCTGCCAGTTCCCTCAGTACCCTTGGGTGGATCCCATCCGGCCCCATCGACTTGTGCACATCTAAGTGCCGTAGCAGGTCACCAACCAGTTCTTCATGGATAATGAGGGCCACATCCTGCTCCCCATCGCCTTCCACCAGCTCAGGGTACTGAGTATCCAGAGAACATCCGGTATTGCCGCTAAAGACTGAGGCAAAGAAGGCATTGAGCACCTCCGCCTTTTCCTCATCTCTTGTAACTAAGTTTCCCCCTGCATCCATTAAAGGATGGAGATTCTCCTTAGTCCTCCTTTTTGTGTTGATGTATTTATAGAAACGTTTTTTGTTATCTTTAACGGCAGTAGCCAGATTGAGCTCCAGATGAGCTTTGGCCTTCCTAATTTTGTCCCTGCACAGCCTCGCTACTTCTTTAAAGTCCTCCTTAGTGGCCTGCCCGCTTTTCCAAAGCTTATAAACCCTCTTTTTCCTCCTAAGATCAAGCCACAATTCTCTGTTGAGCCAGGCCGGTCTTCTTCCCCACCAGCTCGTCTTTGGGCACGTGGGGACAGACCGTTCCTGCGCCATTAAGACTTCCCTCTTGAAGAGCGCCCAGCCTTCCTGGACCCCTCTGCCCTTCAGAACCACCTCCCAAGGGACTCCACCAACTAGTGTCCTGAGCAGCTCAAAGTCAGCCCTTCGAAAGTCCAATACAGCGGTTTTACTGGTCCCCTTCCTGGCCTCGCCAAGAATAGTGAACTCCACCATTGCGTGGTCACTCTGCCCAAGACAGCTCCCGACGATCACGTCCTCCACCAGTCCTTCTCTGTTTGTGAAGAGAAGGTCTAGCGGGGCGCCACCCCTGGTAGGTTCACTAACCAGCTGCGTCAGGAAGCTATCTTCCACGCTCTCCAGAAACCTCCTAGACTGCTTTCTCAGGGCTGTGTTGTGCTTCCAGGATATGTCAGGGAAGTTGAAGTCCCCCACGAGTACAAGAGCTGATGATTTTGCAACCTCTGTCAGCTGCCTGTAGAATTCCTCATCCGTCTCCTCATCCTGGTTCGGCGGTCCATAGCAGACCCCGACCAGGACACTAGCCTTGTTGTCCCTGCCGATCCTAACCCAAAGGGACTCGACCTTGTCATTCCCAACCTCGAGTTCTACAACCTCGAAAGACTCTCTAATATAGAGAGCCACACCACCACCCCTTCTATGCTGCCTGTCCCTTCTATAGAGCTTATAGCCAGGCATTGCAGCACTCCAGTCATGAGACTGGTCCCACCACGTCTCCGTGATGGCAACCAAGTCGTAGCCTGCCTGCCGCACGATGGCTTCCAGCTCCTCCTGTTTGTTACCCATGCTGCGTGCATTGGTGTAGATGCACTTCAGCTGGGCCATAGCCTTATCCTCCGGCCTTGCCATTGTTCCCCCTGGCACAGCCCCAACAATCCTAGCCTCAGCCCCATCCCCCTTCCTACCTAGTTTAAAGCCCTCTCAATGAGCCCTGCCAGTTCCTGGCCCAGGATCCTTTTTCCCCTAAAAGATAGGGGGAAAGTGTAAACCTTAAGTAAGGTTTAAACCTTACACTTACTCTTAACCTTAACCTTACCCTTAACCTTAAGCTAGTACTTAACCTTACATTTTTCTCACCCTAATCCTAATATTAACCCTAACCATTACCCTAACACTTAACCGTTACACTTACCCTTATTCTATCCGTTACTCTTACGCTTTCCCTTAACATAAACCTTACCCTTTACCTTGCCCTTACCATAAGCCATACATCAACACTTACATGTACACTTATGCTTACACTTATCCTAGTAATTACTTGTACAATTACCCTTAACCTAACCATAAACATTAAGGATAAGCTTAAGGGTCACCCTTAAGGTTAACGTTATCCTAACACTTACACTTAAGTTCAGGGTAAGGGTTAGAGTAAGGGTAAGTGTTAGGGTAATGGTTAGGCTAATTTTAGGTTTAGGGTGAGGGAAACGGAAGGGTAAGTATTAGGTTAAGTTTAAGGATAAGGTTAAGAGTTATGGTAAGGGTTAGGTTTAATGTAAGGGTAAGGGTTTGGGAAATGTTTAGGATAAGGGTAAGAGAAGGGATAATGGTAAGGGTAAGGATGATGTTTAGTGTAAGGGTTAGATTTAGTTAAGGGTAAGGGTTAGTGTAAGTTTAAGAGTAAGGGTAAGTGTAAGGGTATGTGTAAAAGTACGGGTAATAGTAAGGGTTTGAGTAAGGGTTAGGGTAAGGGTAGGTGTTAGGGTAATGGTTAGGGTTAATTTTAGGGTTAGGGTGAGGGAAACGTAAGAGTAAGTATTAGGTTACAGCTAAGGTTAAGGTTAAGAGTAAGTGTAAGGTTTAGTGTAAGGATTAGGGTTAGTGTAAGGGTCAAGGTAAGGGTTGGGGTAAAGGTTTAGGTAAAGGGTAAAAATATGTATATTGTAAGGGTGAGGGGTTAGGGTAATGGTTAGATTTTAGTTAGATTTAGGTAAGGGTGAGGTTTCGGGTAAGGTTTAGAATTAGGCAAAGGGTAAGTGTAGCAGAAAGGGTAAGGTTTAGGATAAGGGTAAGTGTTAGGATAAGGGTAAGGTTTAGGGTTAGCTTAATAGTAAGGTTAAGGGTAATTGTACGAGTAATTGCTAGGGTAAGTGCAAGCGTAAGCGTACATGTAAGTGTTGTTGTATGGCTTATGGTAAGGGTAAGGTCAAGGGTAAGGTTTATGTTAAGGGTAAGCGTAAGGGTAACGGATAGAGTAAGGGTAAGGGTAAGGTTAAGGGTAACGGTAAGGTTAAGGGTACAAATATGTGTTAGGGTATGGGTTATGGTATGGGTAAGAATTAGGGTAAGTATAAGGGTAAGGGTAAGGGTAAGTGTAAGTGTAAGGGTACAGGTCAGGGTAAGGGTTAGAGTAAGGGTTAGGGTTAGGGTTAGGGTAAGGTTAAGTGTTAGGGTAATGGTTAGGGTTAGTTTTAGGGTTAAAGTCAGGAAAACGTATGCGTAAGTATTAGGTTAATGTTAAGGGTAAGGTTAAGGTTAAAAGTAAGTGTAAGGTTTAGGGTAAGGGTTAGGGTTAATGTAAGGGTCAGGGTAAGGGTTGGGGTAAGGTTTAGGGTAAGGGTTAGGTTAAGGATAAGTGTTAGGGTAAGGGTAAGGTTAATGGTAACCGTAAGTGTAAAGGTAAGGGTTAGGGTAAGGGTAAGAATAAGGGTATGGGTAATGGTAAGGGCGAGGGTTAGGCTAAGGGTAAGTGTAAGGTTTAGATTTAGGCTAAGGGTAAGAGTAGCAGAAAGGGTAAGGTTTACGGTAAGGGTAAGTGTTAGGATAAGGGTAAGGTTTAGGGTTAGGTTAAGGGTAAGGGATAGGTTAAGGGTGAGGGTAACGGTAAGGGTAACGGTAACAGTAAGGGTAAGGGTAACGGTAAGGGTAAGGGAACGGTAACGGTAAGGGTAAGGGTTACGGTAAGGGTAAGGGTACGGGTAGAAGTATGTGTTAGAGTATGGGTTATGGTAAGGGTAAGGGTTAGAGTAAGGGTTAGGGTAAGGGTAATGGTTAGGGTTAATTTTAGGGTTAGGGTGAGGGAAAAGTAAGGGTAAGTATTAGGTTAAGGTTAAGGGTAAGGTTAAGGTTAAGTTTTAGTGTTAGTGTTAATGTAAGGGTTAGGGTAAGGGTTCAGGTAAGGTTTAGGGTTAGGGTTAGGTTAAGGTTAAGTGTTAGGGTAAGGGTAAGGTGAATGGTAACCGTAAGTGTAAGGGTAAGGGTTAGGGTAAGGGTATGAGTAAGGGTAAGGGGAAGGGGAAGTCTAAGGGTCCGGGTCAGGGTAAAAGTTAGAGTAAGGGTTAGGTAAGGATAAGTGTTCGGGTAATGGTTACGGTTAATTTTAGGGTTATGGTGAGGGAAACGTAAGGGTATGTATTAGTTTAAGGGTAAGGTTAAAGTTAAGATTAAGTGTAAGGTTTAGGTTAAGGGTTAGGATTAGAGTTAGGGTTAGGGTAAGGGTTAAGGTTAATGTAAGGGTCAGGGTAAGGGTTGGGGTAAGGTTTAGGTTAAGGGTAAAAGTAAGTATAATGGTAAGGGTAAGGGTGAGGGTTAGGGTAATGGTTAGAATTAGGCAAAGGGTAATTGTAGCAAAAAGGGTAAGGTTTAGGATAAGGGTAAGTGTTAGGATAAGGGTAAGGTCTAGGGTTAGCTTAATAGTAAGGTTAAGGGTAATTGTACGAGTAATTGCTAGGGTAAGTGCAAGCGTAAGTGTACATGTAACTGTTGTTGTATGGCTTATGATAAGGGTGTGAGGAATGTTTTAACAATTCGTGTCCATAAAGAACAATTCTGTTTGAATCCTGTCTGCCTCTGGGCCCTGCACTGGCAATTTAATTCTTGAACCTCAGCTGCAGTGTGTCCCAGTCTCCCCCTCATTCTAGTCAATTTATCACTCCTTAAATTTATGAACCTGTTTGCGTTTGTTATTCCGGACTTCTATTTCTAACACTGCTATAGATGTGTCTGTGAATGGCTGGGGAAGAATGTTTTAATTACTCGTGAAGCTGTTTGTGTTTGATGTCTGGGAGTTTCAGAACAACTGATAACAACTAGTGACTGTTACGGGATACTATGCGGATCTTTGGTATCTGGTTAGGGGGGCCGAGAGATTAAGAGGAAGGAAAAAGAAGCTGAAGGACGGCTGGGAGACAAGACTTGAAGAGAATGTTCTATAAACTTGGTATGGTGCCAAGTAAGTACAAAGGGGGAGAGGAAGACTACGAGCCTTCAGCATGAAAGACCCCTAGAGACCCCCAGAAGAGACCCCAGAGGAGACTGCGCATGCTCCAGTAGGAGGGACTGCACCCCGGAAGCTAATTTTAATAATCTATTTTTTTTAGAAGTAGTAATGAATATGTATTAGTGTAGGAGCATAAAAATCAGCTGCTTGATGTAACCGGTGTGCGTCCTGGTGGAGCGGAGACTCCCGGTGCACCCAGCGCTGTTTGCTTACCTCTATTCCTTTATATTCTTTCAATAAATCCTATTTTTTTATTTAATCCTAATTTGAATCCTGAGCCATTTATAACAATTTTGGGGCTCGTCCTTGATGGCTATAGTTCCTGAATTCTGATTTAATCTAGGAGAGGCGCCCCACCATTTGGTGGCTCCTGTTTGAGTCAGATCGGGACTAATGCCATCCTGAACCTGAATAAAGGTAAGCAAAGAATTTGTTTTGTTTTTTTTTTTGAGCTCCCTTGCTGGCTGTTTTTTGCCTGTAATTCTGCGCGCGAAGATCCGGACGAAGACGACAAGGTCGTTTGGATACCGTTCGGTTGGATTCCGGTGTCCAGAATCGAACCGGATGAAGACGACAGTCGTTTGTGGATACCGTCTGGTTCGATCCCAGACGAAGACAGCAGAGATGCTTGTGGATACCGTCCAGTTGGATTCTGGATGAAGACGACTGATTCGTAAGATACCGTCCGGTTGGGTAAAGGTGCGGTTGCTAGTGTTTGTGTGTGAGAGTGTAACTGAGACTTCTAAAGTCCACGTGGAGGTCTTTTTGTTTTCTCACCGGTTCTAATCTCCTGTCGGGGGTGCTGGGCTGGTGAAGAGAGGGATACGTGGGTGGGTGATAGGTCCTAAACCCCCTGCAAGACACTCTCACTAGGGGCAACCAAGGGCTGTGGGAATTGCCACTAGTAAAATTCCCGGATGGGTCAGATAAAATCGAAGACCAAGGACCAGAAAGGGAGCAAATTACCAGATATATGACCAAAAAGTCCATTACGAATAATGATTAGAAATTGGAACAATAGGGGCCCCAGAAAATTAAAGAGTAAATTAAAAATGATCCTGTATTATATGATAGAATGACCAAAAGAACTCTTAAGACCCCATGTATTTTGATCCACGGAGGACGGGGTCTGTCAGGCTTTGAACATTAATAGTAGAATACCCATGGATCCAGAAAAGAGCAAGCTGAAACATTGGAATTAGAAATTAGAGAGCAATTGATTAAGAATGAATATGTGCTACATTTGTGCCTGTGCTGCACTTATACCACCAGATAACAGGAGCCTCTCGGACCCCGAGAACCAGATCAAAAACAACCTCATGGTTCGGACTTTAATCAAGGGGTCTGAGATAAGGAGGACTGCTCACAAAGGGACAGGTTAGGAATATGTATATGTATAGGAATGTTCATGTATATGTAACTCTTTACTAGAGCAATTTGCCATGTTAGGCGTGCACGACTTTGGTGGGACTACCCGCCCCGTGCTGCATGGAACTGAGTAAACATACCTACTTTACAATCTTACTGATTGTGGAGTCAGCTTTCTGTGAGTCATTTTGGTGAGCCAGGCAGGAGACACTCTGCTCGGCTGCGGGATCGGCTGCAGCGCAGACGCCCCTAGGTGCACCCTGAGCGTTTTTGCTCGGAGGGGACTCCACTCTCAGCTGCTCACCGCAGGAGCAAAGATCTCCTGAAACTGCAGACAAACGGTATGTTTTCAGCTGCTGGAGGGATACTAACTGGAGTGTTAATAATTGTATGTGTTTTTATGTATGTATTTTGTGTTGACATTTTGTATATTGTAATATTTGCATATTGGATGTATTTTGTGTTGAAAGTATTTGTGTAAATGTAAGGGTTTGAAACAAAGTGTTACAAGTCACTTCACGAAGAACACAGTCAGAGACAATACTTGTTTGGTTGGTTATCATTCTAAATTATATTCCTGTGGTACGAATGAGATGTGCTGGAGGCCTCCGTATGCGATTGTGCTGTGTGAGTGAGACGCAGCGTTGCTGCAAAGCGAGTGCAGAGTTCCGATCCGTTGTTCTGTACTCTCCACAAGGGGAGTGGGCAGAGACGAACGAAGTGCTTGACAGACTGAAAAGAAGTGCTGTTTTATCCAAGTTTTGAGTGGTGGTGCCCAGTGTATCTTGTGTATCTTGTGTATCCTATTTTTGCTCTTAAATGTTTTGACCGTGACAAGAAAAAGGCAGGAGCATGATATGACATGCTTTCTGCAACATATGAGGCCTGCACAGGCCGAGACCTGGACTCGCTGAGACCTGAACAGGCCGAGAGACTGGAGCGGCGCCGAGAGACTGGAGTGGCGCTGGGAGACCCGAGACACTACGGAGGGACTACCGCTGGACGGAGAGAGCCCTGAGAGACGCTGCAGAGCCACGGACGGCTCTGAGAGAAACAGAATAGACCGGACAGAAGCCGGAAAACGCGGGGAATTGAAGTAATTGCGGGACATCCGAGATCGAGTTGCTACGGGAGACCAGAGGCGTCAGTGGACACCGGTAGCCGACCCTCACTGTGTGGCCAGTCGGCACAGAGCAGAGGGGCGGACATCAGGACCCTGCAGCCTGTCTGACGTAACCATGGAGGCAGCGGCAGCAGTGGCTGTGCTGCTTCACTCTAGCATTCTTTTTATAAAAGGTTTATCTTGCAATGCAAAAAAGACTATTAGTCCCCAGATCGGTGTTATAACTGTTACTAATGACGACTTAGCTCTATTGCAGGGCAGGAGTGCAGAGACGCAGATTACACTGCCAAATGACCACCAGCAGGCTCTTTCACAAACCTAAGGTTGCAGCTGGCACTGCCTGCAGCCGTATAGCAGACGTTACACTCTCTTTCCTAACTAGTAATCATGTGTCTCATCCATTTGTGGTGAATGGTCAGTGGGTCAGGGGCAAAAAGAAAAGGAGGATGCCACTGACACTAACAGCATGGGTAATAGGAGTAGTATAAGTGACACAGGTGACGGTGCGAGGCGAGGCGCTCTGCCTGCTGCTCGCCTTCGCCTGACTGTGCACTGCTGCCGACGGTGCTAGAGTAAAATGTGAAGACTGCTCAGATGGCAGTGATGAGAGTGTTTGTGTGAAGAAGATGTGTGAAGAAGATGTGTGCTGAATCTGACTTTGTGTGCAACAGTGGTCAGTGTGTGCCAAACAGATGGCAGTGTGAAGGGGATCTGGATTGTGAAGATGGGTCTGACGAAAGTGCTGAGCTGTGTCATATGAGAACAGTGTCATGGAAATGTGATGGTGAAAAAGACTGTGACAGTGGAGAAGATGAAGAGAATTGTGGCGATGTGATAGAGATCCTTACTGTAAGGATGGAAGAGATGAAATTAACTGCCCTTCCTGGACCTGTAGGCCAGACCAGTTCAGATGTGAACTGTGTCCATGGGAGTAGGCAGTGCAGTGGTGTGAGAGACTGTCTGGATGACACTGATGAAGCAAACTGTAACAATGTTATTCAGTGCTCTGGACCTGGCAAATTCAAGTGCAGAAGTGGAGAATGCATAGATATCAATAAAGTGTGTAACCAGCAGAGAGACTGCAAGGACTGGGGTGATGAGCCCCTGAAGGAATGCAACATAAATGAATGTGACTGTCCAGCTGTGAAACTGTGGAGATAGTGATGAATGCCAAAACCCTGTAGTCAAATCTGTATCAACCTGAAAGGCTATCAGATGAATCCTGCTACAGGAACCTGGAAAGGGCCATACGGCAAAGCAAATTAAGTAACTGTTATTTAACTTGTCAGAAGATAAAAAATAAAGTGTTTCAACAAGCAGCCACGGGAGGGAAGAATCACTGAACCCTCGATGTGAGGGACTGTACCTTGTTTTACTGACTACTGAAACAGCTGTGAGAACTGCAGAAAGGGACCCACGCATCCAGAATAAAAGGACCAGTAACTACTGAAACTTGGAGGGTTGAGTCCGCTCCTGGGCAACTGAAACTCAAGCTAAGGGAGAACTAATATTCTGGCAGCGAGGCTCTGCATGTATTAAGGATGCCAAATAAAGGGGACAAGCCTAAAGGGAGAAAAGGGAGAAGGCAAGACCGGGGCAGGACCCTCCACTGCGGTGTGTATGGTCTACCGAGGGAGGCAACCCCTATCGGTATTGACTGCCGAATGAGAGGGCCTCGACCGGACTTCTCCCACACTAAGATCAGGTTGTCCCGAGAAAATAACATAAAAAACCTCTTTTTTAAACCTATATAAAATTGTGATTCATTTTACAGGAGCTGGATCACCCTGACAGGCCGAACAGTAACACAAGCCTGAATCGACCCTGAAGGCGTTTGCCTATTATGATCCAGCTACATGGGCAGAAGACAGATCCTGGGGCTATAGGACCTCAGTATATATATACTTAATAGAATAATTAGGTTATTAGCTGTAATAGAAATAGTTATAAATGATGAGAACTGATCTAAATGAGTTATAAAGATGAGAACTGCTTTGTGTCAAAATTGCCTAGCTTTGGACTGTTTGCTAGCACAAGAAGGAGAAGTCTGTGGAAAATTTAACTTTAGTAATTACTGTTTAAAGATTGATGAAAAGGTGTTTCTTCCTAGTAACTGATAGAATGTTATGTTCTGGTTTAGGATGAGAAGAATGTTAATAATATGCTGATGTTTTAATTGTTTTTAATTGTTACAGAGCAGTGCTTACACCAAGCCAAGGACCAAGCCAAATTCAGCTTCTCACTGTCCTGCCAGCAGGCAGGCTGGGAGGAGGGCCGGACTGCTCGGGGTTAGGTTGGGCATCGGACAGCGGGTGGTGAGCAATTGCATTGTGCATCACTTGTTTCGTACACATTATTACTAGTAGTACTACTATCATCATTATTGTTATTATCTTCTTGTTTTTAACTCAACTCACAGGCTTCACTTTCCCATTTCTCTCTCCCATCCCAGAGAAGGAGGGGGGAGGTGAGCGAGCAAACACAAACCTGGAAGGATATGGAATGGGATTTATTTTCATGGCTGCCTGGTGGACCATGGGTCAGAAGAGTGTTATTTTTATTGTTATGTGGTGTAATTACGTTATTATTTGTACCTTGTATGATACCTTGTCTTACATTATTAATACACCGGGTGATAAATAGTACATTTGTAATAACTTCATTAAAAAAAGAAGGGAATATGTCAATTATGATGCTTAAGAATTGGACCCTCCAAGAACAAACTGATGAAATCCAATTATTAATAACAGAAGAGACACGAATTGGGGATGTTAAAAAGAAGATAAGGGATTGTGAGGAATGTTTTAACAATTCGTGTCCATAAAGAACAATTCTGTTTGAATCCTGTCTGCCTTTGGGCCCTGCACTGGCAATTTAATTCTTGAACCTCAGCTGCAGTGTGTCCCAGTCTCCCCCTCATTCTAGTCAATTTATCACTCCTTAAATTTATGAACCTGTTTGCGTTTGTTATTCCGGACTTCTATTTCTAACACTGCTATAGATGTGTCTGTGAATGGCTGGGGAAGAATGTTTTAATTACTCGTGAAGCTGTTTGTGTTTGATGTCTGGGAGTTTCAGAACAACTGATAACAACTAGTGACTGTTACGGGATACTATGCGGATCTTTGGTATCTGGTTAGGGGGGCCGAGAGATTAAGAGGAAGGAAAAAGAAGCTGAAGGACGGCTGGGAGACAAGTCTTGAAGAGAATGTTCTATAAACTTGGTATGGTGCCAAGTAAGTACAAAGGGGGAGAGGAAGACTACGAGCCTTCAGCATGAAAGACCCCTAGAGACCCCCAGAAGAGACCCCAGAGGAGACTGCGCATGCTCCAGTAGGAGGGACTGCACCCCGGAAGCTAATTTTAATAATCTATTTTTTTTAGAAGTAGTAATGAATATGTATTAGTGTAGGAGCATAAAAATCAGCTGCTTGATGTAACCGGTGTGCGTCCTGGTGGAGCGGAGACTCCCGGTGCACCCAGCGCTGTTTGCTTACCTCTATTCCTTTATATTCTTTCAATAAATCCTATTTTTTTATTTAATCCTAATTTGAATCCTGAGCCATTTATGACAAGGGTTAGGTTAACTTTAAGGTTTATGTTAAGTGTAAGTGTAAGGGTAACGGAGACAGTAAAGGTAAGGGTAAGGCGAATGGTAAGGTTAAGGCTACAAGTACGTGTTAGGGTATGGGTTATGGTAAGGGTAAGGGTTAGGGTAAGGGTAAGTGTTAGGGTAATGGTTAGGGTTAATTTTAGGGTTAGGGTGAGGGAAACATAAGGGTAAGTGTTAGGGTAATAGTTAAGGGTAAGGTTAAGGTTAAGAGTAAGTGTAAGTTTTAGGGTAAGGGTTAGGGTTAATGTAAGGGTCAGGGTAAGGGCTGGGGTAAGGTTTAGGGTTAGGGTTAGGTTAAGGGTAAGGATTAGGGTAAGGGTAAGGGTATGGATAAGGATAAGTGTAAGTGTTAGGGTAAGGGTAATGTTAAAGGTAACAGTAAGTGTAAGGAGAAGGGTTAGGGTAAGGGTAAGAGTAAGGGTATTGGCAACGGTAAGGGTGAGGGTTACAGTAAGGGTAAGTGTAAGGTTTAGATTTAGGCTAAGGGTAAGTGTAGCAGAAAGGGTAAGGTTTACTGTAAGGTTTAAGGTTTCGGCTTAGGTTAAGGGTAAGGGTAATTGTACGAGTAATTGCTAGGGTAAGTGTAAGCGTAAGTGTACATGTAAGTGTTGTTGTATGGCTTATGGTAAGGGTAAGGTCAAGGGTAAGGTTTATGTTAAGGGTAAGCGTAAGGGTAACGGATAGAGTAAGGGTAAGGGTAAGGTTAAGGGTACAAATATGTGTTAGGGTATGGGTTATGGTATGGGTAAGAGTTAGGGTAATGTAAGGGTAAGGGTGAGTGTAAGGGTATGGGTCAGGGTAAGGGTTAGAGTAAGGGTTAGGGTTAGGGTTAGGGTAAGGGTAAGGGTTAGGGTAAGGGTTAGTTTTAGGGTTAAAGTCAGGAAAACGTATGCGTAAGTATTAGGTTAATGTTAAGGGTAAGGTTAAGGTTAAAAGTAAGTGTAAGGTTTAGGGTAAGGGTTAGGGTTAATGTAAGGGTCAGGGTAAGGGTTGGGGTAAGGTTTAGGGTAAGGGTTAGGTTAAGGATAAGTGTTAGGGTAAGGGTAAGGTTAATGGTAACCGTAAGTGTAAAGGTAAGGGTTAGGGTAAGGGTAAGAATAAGGGTATGGGTAATGGTAAGGGCGAGGGTTAGGCTAAGGGTAAGTGTAAGGTTTAGATTTAGGTGAAGGGTAAGTGTAGCAGAAAGGGTAAGGTTTACGGTAAGGGTAAGTGTTAGGATAAGGGTAAGGTTTAGGGTTAGGTTAAGGGTAAGGGATAGGGTAAGGGTAAGGGTAACGGTAACGGTAAGGGTAAGGGTTACGGTAAGGGTACGGGTACGGGTAGAAGTATGTGTTAGAGTATGGGTTATGGTAAGGGTAAGGGTTAGGGTAAGGGTAAGTGTTGGGGTAATGGTTAGGGTTAATTTTAGGGTTAGGGTGAGGGAAAAGTAAGGGTAAGTATTAGGTTAAGGTTAAGGGTAAGGTTAAGGTTAAGTTTTAGGGTTAGTGTTAATGTAAGGGTCAGGGTAAGGGTTCAGGTAAGGTTTAGGGTTAGGGTTAGGTTAAGGTTAAGTGTTAGGGTAAGCGGAAGTTGTATGGATAAGGATAAGTGTAAGGGATAGGGTAAGGGTAAGTGTTCAGGTAAGGGTAAGGTTAATGGTAACCGTAAGTGTAAGGGTAAGGGTTAGGGTAAGGGGAAGAGTAAGGGTAAGGGTAGGGGAAGTCTAAGGTTATGGGTCAGGGTTAAAAGTTAGAGTAAGGGTTAGGGTTAGGGTTAGGTAAGGATAAGTGTTAGGGTAATGGTTACGGTTAATTTTAGGGTTATGTTGAGGGAACACAGCAACAGTGCGCGCAGTCGCAGAATATACCAGGATGTGCTGCGTAATCCCAGAATTAGCAAGGTATAAAAAGGGACCCTGGCAGGGGTGAGGTGCGTGCCGTGTGCGGAGCTGAGACTCCCCGGCTGCGCAGTGCTGTTTTGCTTGATGTTTGCTTACTCAATAAATTCCTTTCTATGATTAATACAATGCTCTCAGAAAATTAATTAAGGGGGCAACTTATAACACTTTGGACACTCAAAACCCAAACCCAAAAACTTTGGATGCTCAAAACCCTATCCCAAAAACACTAGGACGCTCCAAACCCTATCCCGAAAACAGGACGCTCAAAGCCCTAACCCAAAAACATTAGGATGCTCCAAGCCCTAACCCAAAAACATTCGGACGCTCAAAACCCAAACCCAAAACATTAAGATGCTCCAAACCCTATCCGGAAAACATTAGGAAGCTCAAAGACCTATCCCAAAAACTTAGGACGCTCAAAACCCTATCCTGGAAACATTAAGATGCTCAAAACCCTATCCTGAAAACTGAGGATGCTCATTACCCAGACCCAAAATATTAAGATGCTCAAAACCCTAACCCAACTACTTAGGATGCTTGAAAGCCTATCCCAAAAAATTAGGGCACACAAAAGCCTAACCCCCAAAATTAAGATGCTCAAAATCCAAACCCCCAAAATTAGGATACTCAAAACCCTGGACCTGGAGAACCTAACCTGAAAAAAAAAAAAAAAAAAAGATCTTAAAACCCTAACCGTAAATAACTGACCAAAAATAAAACCTTAAGACTCTAACCCTAAAAAACATATCAACACTACAACCCAAAAAACTCTAATACCCTAACACGCTAACCCTGAAACCCTTAAAACCCTAACCCCCAAATCCTTAAAACCCTAACCGTTGTTAAAACTCCAACCCTAAAAACCTTAAAATCCTAAACATAAACCCTGAAACCCCTTACCCTGAAACCCAACCCTAGTGCCCAATCCCTGAAACCTTAAAACCCTGAATCAATCTGTAGCAAATAGCATAGGCTGAGTCGAGGATCTCAGTACAGTAGCATTATTATTCGAGATTACAATGGCGGGTGTCCCACAAGCAGGAGGGTGCCTACTAATTCCATACACAGTTTATACACTTTTTTTTTCTGCCGAGGACCGGGACCCTCCCCTGTTTCCCCTTTAACTGTGCTATTCAAGGTTCATAATCTAGCTGGTGCTTCACAGAAAATACACAGCTGCTGGCCTGTTACAAGTCACATTTCTTTTGAGGTTTTTACTCTTTGAGGTGGTAATGTGTCTTACGCCGTGATTTCCACCTAATTGCTGTAAGGATTCTGGTTGTCTGCGTTTTACAAGGTTGTCTGTTATAATAAATAAAAGTCCCAAATAGGATTACAATCAAAGTTTACAATTCACTGAATGAATAGAGGTAAGCAAACAGTGCTGGGTACGCCGGGAGTCTCTGCTCCACCAAGACGCGCACCAGTTATACACCAGTTACCTCCCTTAAGGGATATAGAGAAGCCCTCTCAGATACGTCCGTCCTACTTCTCCTGCATGCGGCCGGAGGTCGGTCTAATTCTGGTGCTGTTGGTGGTGGAAGCTGGGGCAACGGTGGTACTGGTGGTGATACCACAGCCACCGGAGGGGGAGCCGCCGGGGGTGGATTGTTAGGATATGGAGGTGGTAGCTTATCCAACGGCTCACGTTTATCTTCTTTTTCTTTTTCATGTTCTTCTTGTTCTTCAAATTTCTTACCTGCTTTTAGTGTAAATATTGAGGCTGGAAAAGGACCTGAAGTCCTCCTGATCCATAATCCTGCATAATCACTTTCTTCCTGGCTAAAAGGTTCCTTTGAATTAACATGGATATTTAAGGCCTGGCAAATCCAGTCTTCGAAGGATCCAAAAGCAGGCCAAAAGACATGTAGTCTTAAAGGCTCCTTTGGCCATTCAGTCACACAATACTGGACCATTTTTAATTTACTTTTTCCTTTTCTGGGGTCCCTATCATTCCAATTTCTAATCGTTATTCCTAATGGACTTTCTGGTGGTATGACTGGTAATTTGCTCCCTTTCTTCTGGTCTCTGGTCTTCAATTTTGTCTGACCCATCTAGGAATTTTACTATGGCAATTCCCACAGCCCTTGGTTACCTTAGTAAGAGTGTCTTGCAGGGGGTCGAGGACCTATCACACACCCACAAATCCTATAGGAATCCCTTCGGTCCTTCACCAGCCAAGTCCCTCGCGGGAGATTGAAAACGCGGTTAGAAGACCTCCACAATCGCTTCGGAACTAAGTTCCATCTCAGTCACACTCTTACACACACAGGCAACCGAACCCCACCCAACCGAACGGTATACGCTTTAAATGCTTACGACTCCGTCATCTTCGTTCGGATCTTCACACACACAATTACGGGCAAAATATAGTGCTGCAGCTGGCAAGGGAGCTGAAAAAAAGAATCAGAAACTTTGTTTACCTTTATTCAGGTTCAAGATGCCATTAGTTCCAACCTGACTCAAACAGCAGCCACCAAATGGTGGGGGTGCCTCTCCTAGATCAAACCAGAAATCAGGAACCAAAGCCCTCCCGGACGAGCCCCCACTTGTAATAAATGACTGGGTCCCAAATAGGATTGCAATTGAAATTTACAATTTATTAAATGAATAGAGGTAAGCAAGCAGCGCTGGGTGCGCCAGGAGTCTCTGCTCCACCAAGACGCACACAAGTTACATCAGGCGGCTGGTTTTTATGCTGCTAGGCTAATACATATTCATTACTACTTCTACAAAAGGCAGGGTTATTCTAATTAGTTCCCAGAATCCAAACCCTCCCACTGGTGCAGGCGTTATCAGTCTCCGGTGGTCCCTCTGGGGGCCGCTCGTACTGAAGGCTCGTAGACTTCCTCCCAGGCTTTTCTCTTGTCCATCTCCTTTGTCCATCTTGGCTGGATGGCAGACACTTGCATAGTGTCCCATGCAACAGTTGTAATAGTTAGCAGTTATTCTGAAACCCCCTTGTTCTCTTATCCCCTGTTGACCCGAATTGCTGGACCATTCCTTTGCAAGATACAAGAACTATATATATTAACCACTCTGGTTTTCTCAGACTTTTCATCATATCATGCGGCCCTAGCATTGTTCCATATTGACACGAATCAGATGAACTCTTTTCACACTGTTAAGCTGTCTTATCACTGCAAGCATATCTCAATACCACCTTCCTTCCCTCTACAGGATGTAAAAACATCCTGTTGTTTGTGCAAAAACAACATTTTGATTCCCACAACCTTGATCCCCTTACCCTGAAATCCTTATTCCCCTTAAACCTAACAACTCTAACCACAACCCTAACCCTTATTATCAACCCCCTAACGCTAATGACACTGACCTTAATCCAAACCCCAAACTGCCCCTAACTCCAGACAACCAACAACGAAACACACACACACAAAGATGGAAACTACAAAAAAGGCAAAACCCTGGATACAGGCCCCAAATCACAAATACGCAACCAAAATGCTACAGAAAAGCCCCAGATGCAGGCCCCAAATGCTACTGCTAGGCCTCAAAAGCTCAAGATGCATCCCAAAGCAAAAATGCAGACCCCAAACGTTACAGAAAAGCCCCCAAACCCAGGCTGCACAAGTCTACAAGCAGGCCCCAAACTGCCAACAGAAGCAGGCACCAACCACACCCAGATGCAGATCCCAACTGCCCACAAGCAGCTCCTACCCCACTACCCCCTCCCAAGAACTGGACTCCACCCAGACACTGGCCCAAGACCCGGGCCCGCCCCCCGCCAACCCCCCTACCCTCCCCCCCGACACAGGTGTACAAGCAGCTCACAACCCGCCCCTTCAGAGACCGGTCCCACTCCCCCCACCTCCCCCAAGACATGGGATGCGGAGGTGTACAACCAACTCCCAACTCCCTCCCCCTCAAAGGGAGGCCCCAAAGACCCCCAAATGGAGGCTCCTAGAGTGAACAAGCACCTCCCAACTCCCCAAGGCACAGGCCCACCCCCCCCCCGCCAAACACAGGCCACAAAGGTGTATAAACAGCCCAGAACCCCCTCCAAGACCATGGCCCCTATAGTGTACAAGCAGCTCCCAACCACCCACAGATGCAGGCCCCAACCCTTCTCAAAAGGGAGGCACCTAGAATGCATGAACAGCTCCCAACGCCCCTAAACATAGGTCTAAAAGTGCACAAGCAGCTCCCAACCCCACTCAAATACAGACCCCAAAAGTGTACAAGTAGCTCCCCCCCGAGAGACAGGACCCAAAGGTGTACAACCAGTTCCCAACACCCCTGAGACACAGGCCCCAACCCCCCCCCAGACACAGGGACCCAAATTCTACAAGCAGCTCCCAACCCCTGCCAGGCAGGCCCCCTACCCTATACAAGCAGCTCCCAACCCTCCCCCCCTCCCCCCGAGGGAGGCCCCCAAGCCCCCCACAAACACAGGCCCCTACAGTGTACAGGCAGCTCCCAGCCACCCCCAGATGCTGGCCCCAAAGTTGTACAAACAGCTCCCAGCCACCCTGCAGAAACAGATTCCTACATTGTACAAGCAGTTCCCAGCCCGCTAGACACAGGCCCTGACCCCCCACAGATGCAGGCCCCAAAGGTGTACAAGCAGCTCCCACCCCTCCCCCAGACGCAGGTCCCAAGCCCCCCCCCAAACACAGGCCCCTACAACCAGCACCCAACCCCCTACCCCCGATGCCAGGCCCAAAGGTGTAGAAGCAGCTCCAAACCTCCTCCCTCAACCCAGGCTCCAACAGTGTACAAGCAGCTCCAAACCAACCCACCCCTTCCCCCCGCCTCCCCCCCCCCCCCCCCCCCCGACAATGGCTCCAAAGGAATACAAAGAGCTCCCACCCCTCCCCCAGATGCTGGTCTCAACCCCCCCCCCCACCCCCAGAAGCAGGCCCCAAAGGTGTAGAGTCAGCTCCCAACCCCCTCAGTGCTGGCCCCAAGGGTCTACAAGCAGCTCCCCCCTTGCCCCCAGATACCGGCCCCCAGACACAGACCCCAAAAGCCTAATCACAGGCCCTGAACTCTAGAGGCAGGCTCCAAAACCCAGGACAAAGCCCCAGTGGTTCGAGACAGGGCCCAAATCCCAGACACAGGCCCCAAACGCTAAACATATGCCAAAAAAAGTATTAGTGCTGGTGCCAAATGTTACAGTGTCTGTAAAAAAAAGAAAGCCCAAAAGCCCGAGATGCTCAAGGCTGAGACGTAACTTGGCTTTCTGAATTACTGGAAAGCAGCTTTCATTCTCAGATAATTGTGTGCAGGCTAGATAGGATGGGGCTTCAGGCACCTCTTCACCTGAGGAAACACACTGCCATCAGGCACCGCTGTGCCAGACAAGCTTGTTCTGCTAGAACACCCTACTCAGATGCACTGTGGCATTCAAGTGAACTGCTTTCATGCAAATATAACGACTGATGTTACAACCCACCTTGCCTGTGGCACCTGATGAACAGAAGAGGAAGCCACCGCAGCGCTTCAAAACCATCCCTGCACGTGCCGCTCCTTGTCGCTCTCTGGCCTTATCTCATATCCTTATCCACTTCTGTGGAGAGCCTGCCACGGCACCTGCAAAGCAAGACGGACACCTTTCATAGTCACCTTGTGCTACTTGGTCGTTCTGCTCCAACCCAGCTCATGACCAGCCCCTCTTCTTACACAGCTCTTCAGAGTGCAGTTTGCTCCTTTGAGCCTGTGCGAGACACCTGTGAAAGAAAAAGAAAAGCATAGGCCGATGCAGCATCCAAAGACACAGCACAACTAGGTAAGTTACTCTCATCTGCTCCCTTACCTCTGCCGCTTACCAGCCCCCGAGGCAGATGCTTCAATCTACCCTCTTCAAACAGCTACAACACCTCTAAAAGACAAAGAGGGGATGCTTAGAGGAACAGTGAGACAGACCTACAACACAACAACTGCTACATCTGTTCCTCACTCACCTTGCCAGAGGCAGCTCTGCGTGTGACGTCCCAGGTTGTACACTGCGTTACCTAACCCTTACCGTAACCCTTACCCTAACCCTTCTCACCCTTACCATTACCCAAATCCTTACCTTTACTTTTTCCTTACCCTTACTCTTTCCTTTAACCATAACCTTACCCTTACCCTATACCTTACTCCAACCCTTCCCCTTACCTTCCCCTTCCCCTTACACTTAACCTAACCCTTACCCTTCTGCTTCCCCTAAAACATATCCTAACACTTTCCCTTACCCTTACCCTTACCCTAACCCTTTCTATTACCCTTACACTTACTCTTGCCCTAATCCTTGCTTGCACCCTTACACTTATCCTAACCCTTTCCCTTACCCATGCTCAAACCCTTACTCTAACCCTTACCCTGACCCGTACCCTTACCCTTACCCTTAACCTAAGCCTAAACCTTAAACCTTACAGTAAAGCTTACCCTTTCTGCTACACTTACCCTTCGCCTAAATCTAAACCTTACACTTACCCTTAGCCTAACCCTCACCCTTATCATTACCCATACCCTTATTCTTACCCTTACCCTAACCCTTACCTTTACACTTACGGTTACCATTAACCTTACCCTTACCCTAACACTTATCCTTAACCTAACCCTTACCCTAAACCTTACCCCAACCCTTACCCTGACCCTTACATTAACCCTAACCCTTACCCTAAACCTTACACTTACTTTTAACCTTAACCTTACCCTTAACATTAACCTAATACTTACGCATACGTTTTCCTGACTTTAACCCTAAAACTAACCCTAACCATTACCCTAACACTTAACCTTACCCTAACCCTAACCCTAACCCTTACTCTAACCCTTACCCTGACCTGTACCCTTACACTTACACTTACCCTTACCCTTACCCTTATACTTACCCTAATTCTTACCCATACCATAACCCATACCCTAACACATATTTGTACCCTTAACCTTACCGTTAACCTTAACCTTACCCTTACCCTTACTCTATCCGTTACCCTTACGCTTACCCTTAACATAAACCTTACCCTTGACCTTACCCTTACCATAAGCCATACAACAACACTTACATGTACACTTACGCTTGCACTTACCCTAGCAATTACTCGTACAATTACCCTTAACCTTACTATTAAGCTAACCCTAAACCTTACCCTTATCCTAACACTTACCCTTATCCTAAACCTTACCCTTTCTGCTACACTTACCCTTTGCCTAATTCTAAACTTTACCCGAACCCTCACCCTTACCTAAATCTAACTAAAATCTAACCATTACCCTAACCCCTCACCCTTACAATATACATATTTTTACCCTTTACCTAAACCTTTACCCCAACCCTTACCTTGACCCTTACACTAACCCTAATCCTTACACTAAACCTTACACTTACTCTTAACCTTAACCTTAGCTGTAACCTAATACTTACTCTTACGTTTCCCTCACCCTAACCCTAAAATTAACCCTAACCATTACCCTAACACTTACCCTTACCCTAACCCGTACTCAAACCCTTACAATTACCCGTACTTTTACACATACCCTTACACTTACCCTTACTCTTAAACTTACACTAACCCTTACCCTTAACTAAATCTAACCCTTACACTAAACATCATCCTTACCCTTACCATTATCCCTTCTCTTACCCTTATCCTAAACATTTCCCAAACCCTTACCCTTACATTAAACCTAACCCTTACCATAACTCTTAACCTTATCCTTAAACTTAACCTAATACTTACCCTTCCGTTTCCCTCACCCTAAACCTAAAATTAGCCTAACCATTACCCTAACACTTACCCTTACTCTAACCCTTACCCTGAACTTAAGTGTAAGTGTTAGGATAACGTTAACCTTAAGGGTGACCCTTAAGCTTATCCTTAATGTTTATGGTTAGGTTAAGGGTAATTGTACAAGTAATTACTAGGATAAGTGTAAGCATAAGTGTACACGTAAGTGTTGATGTATGGCTTATGGTAAGGGTAAGGTAAAGGGTAAGGTTTATGTTAAGGGAAAGCGTAAGAGTAACGGATAGAATAAGGGTAAGTGTAACGGTTAAGTGTTAGGGTAATGGTTAGGGTTAATATTAGGATTAGGGTGAGAAAAATGTAAGGTTAAGTACTAGCTTAAGGTTAAGGGTAAGGTTAAGGTTAAGAGTAAGTGTAAGGTTTAGGTTAAGGGTTAGGGTTAATGTAAGGTTCAGGGAAAGGTTTGGGGTAAGGTTTAGGGTTAGGTTCAGCTTAAGGGTAAGGGTTGGGGTAAGGTTAAGGGTATGGATAAGGATAAGTGTAAGGGATAGGGTAAGGTAAGGGTTAGCGTAAGGGTAAGATTAATGGTAAGGTTTATGTTAAGGGTAAGCGTAAGGGTAACGGATAGAGTAAGGGTAAGGGTAACGGTAAGGTTAAGGGTACAAATATGTGTTAGGGTATGGGTTATGGTATGGGTAAGAGTTAGGGTAATGTAAGGGTAAGGGTGAGTGTAAGGGTATGGGTCAGGGTAAGGGTTAGAGTAAGGGTTAGGGTTAGGGTAAGGGTAAGTGTTAGAATAATGGTTAGGGTTAATTTTAGGGTTAGGGTGAGGGAAACGTAAGGGTAAGTATTGGGTTAAGGTAAGGGTAAGTGTAAGGTTTAGATTTAGGCTAATGGTAAATGTAGCAGAAAGGGTAAGGTTTACGATAAGGGTAAGTGTTAGGGTAAGGGTAAGGTTTAGGGTAACATAAAGGGTAAGGATTACGGTAAGGGTAAGGGTACAGGTAGAATTTGTTAGAATATGGCTTATGGTAAGGGTAAGGTTTAGGGTAAGAGTAAGTGTAAGTGTATGTGTAAGGGTACGGGTCATTGTAAGGGTTAGAGTAAGGGTTAGGGTAAGGGTAGGTGTTAGGGTAATGGTTAGGGTTAATTTTAGGGTTAGGGTGAGGGAAACGGAAGGGTAAGTATTAGGTTTAGGTTAAGGTTAAGGGTAAGGTTAAGGTTAAGAGTGTAAGTTTTAGGGTAAGGGTAAGGGTTAATGTAAGGGTCAGGGTAAGGGTTAAGGTAAGGGTTAGGGTTAGAGTTAGGTTAAGGTTAATTTTTAGGGTAAGGGTAAGTTGTATGTATAAGGATAAGTGTGAGGGTAAGTGTTAGGGTAAGTGTAAGGATAAGGATAAGTGTACAAGTCAGGGTAAGGTTTAGAGTTAGGATTAGGGTTTGGGTTAGGGTAAGGGTAAGTGTTAGGGTAATGGTTAGGGTTAATTTTAGGTGTAGGGTGACGGATAAGAAAGGGTAAGTAGTAGGTTAAGGTTAAGCGTAAGGTTAAGGTTAAGAGTAAGTGTAAGGTTTAGGGTACGGTTTAGGGTTAATGTAAGGGTCAGGGTAAGTGTTTGGGTAAGATTTAGGGTTAGGGTAAGAGTAAGTATATGGGTAATGGTAAGGGTAAGTGTTAGGGTTAGGGTAAGTGTAAGGTTTAGATTTAGGCTAAGGGTAAGTGTAGCAGAAAGGGTAAGGGTTACGGTAAGTGTAAGTGTAAAGATAAGGTTAAGGTTTAGGCTTACGTTAAGGGTAAGGGTAATGCTTTAGTAAGGGTAAGAGTAAGGGTAAAGGTAAGGGTTACGGTAAGGGTACTGGTAGAAGTATGTGTTAGAGTACGGCTTATGGTAAGGGTACAAGTAGCTCCCCCCCGAGAGACAGGACCCAAAGGTGTACAACCAGTTCCCAACACCCCTGAGACACAGGCCCCAACCGCCCCCCCAGACACAGGGACCCAAATTCTACAAGCAGCTCCCAACCCCTGCCAGGCAGGCCCCCTACCCTATACAAGCAGCTCCCAACCCTCCCCCCCCGCCCCGAGGGAGGCCCCCAAGCCCCCCACAAACACAGGCCCCTACAGTGTACAGGCAGCTCCCAGCCACCCCCAGATGCTGGCCCCAAAGTTGTACAAACAGCTCCCAGCCACCCTGCAGAAACAGATTCCTACATTGTACAAGCAGTTCCCAGCCCGCTAGACACAGGCCCTGACCCCCCACAGATGCAGGCCCCAAAGGTGTACAAGCAGCTCCCACCCCTCCCCCAGACGCAGGTCCCAAGCCCCCCCCCAAAACACAGGCCCCTACAACCAGCACCCAACCCCCTACCCCCGATGCCAGGCCCAAAGGTGTAGAAGCAGCTCCAAACCTCCTCCCTCAACCCAGGCTCCAACAGTGTACAAGCAGCTCCCAACCAACCCTCCCCTTCCCCCCCCCCCCCCCCCCCCCCCGACAATGGCTCCAAAGGAATACAAAGAGCTCCCACCTCTCCCCCAGATGCTGGTCTCAACCCCCCCCCCCCCCCAGAAGCAGGCCCCAAAGGTGTAGAGTCAGCTCCCACCCCCCTCAGTGCTGGCCCCAAGGGTCTACAAGCAGCTCCCCCCTTGCCCCCAGATACCGGCCCCCAGACACAGACCCCAAAAGCCTAATCACAGGCCCTGAACTCTAGAGGCAGGCTCCAAAACCCAGGACAAAGCCCCAGTGGTTCGAGACAGGGCCCAAATCCCAGACACAGGCCCCAAACGCTAAACATATGCCAAAAAAAGTATTAGTGCTGGTGCCAAATGTTACAGACAGGCCCAAAAGCCCGAGATGCTCAAGGCTGAGACGTAACTTGGCTTTCTGAATTACTGGAAAGCAGCTTTCATTCTCAGATAATTGTGTGCAGGCTGATTAAGGAGGTATTGGGGAGGCAAGGACAGGAAAGGACAGGAAAAATGGAAGGAAAGTGGATGGGACCATACCAAGTATTACTGACAACACACACCGCCATGAAGATTAAGAAGCAAGCAGCTTGGATCCACAATTCAAGGGTGAAGAAGGCCCCGGCGAGGATATGGACCACCACTCCAATTGGACCAACAAAATTACGGTTTTCCAGATCCTAATGATTGCAGGGGTGCGGTTCTCGGATTTGGGGTGGGCAACTTGGGATGAGAACTTACACCTGACCTTAATACAAACAATTTCTCAAGTAACTCATAAGACGAACTGTTGGGTATGCACCCATCTGCCACAGCATGGGAATAAGGGTGTATCGTTAATTGGGATTCCCTTGCCTGCAAACTTATCTTGGACTAATTTGTGGGAAAACACATCTTGGGGTCAAAAATATTAAGCAGTTTTGGAACTAGAAGTGAGTAGCTTCGTGCCGTTAGAATCCTATTATGTATGTGTACAAAGGTGTAACCCGCCTAAGGGTATAGGAAAACAGCATTGTATAAATACGGATACTACTTATGTGGGAAATCAGACATCTTGTAATTGAACAATTGATATTAGTACGACTAGCGGCTGGGCAAATTCAACCAGCTGGACGGTTCCAGAAGGAAAAGGGTGGTATTGGCTATGCAATGATACAGCCCGTAAGGTCTTGCCTGAGAATTGGAAGGGAACTTGCACTCTTGGAGCGGTAGTCCCCAATATGACAGTACATGATGTAGTGCCTCGAGGTTACTTGAGAAATCATATCCAGAGAATCAGATGAAAAATTAACAATCCAGTGGTAGAGAGACACACCCCTTTTCATAGTTTTGTGCGATGGTTTATCCCATGGTTAGGAGTGAGTGAATTGGAAAAGGCAATAGTTAATATTTCTGCAATTATAGAGAAGTTAGAAAACAAAATTCTGGATGCTATAAAGGCTCAACAAGAAGAGATATCTAGTTTATCACAGGTAGTATTACAAAATCGGATGGCCCTAGACTTGTTACTGGCCACTCAAGGGGGAGTCTGTACAGTAATAAACACAAGTTGTTGTATGTATGTAGATCAGAGTGGAAGGATCTCTACCGACCTGGAAGAAATCTGGAAGCAGACAAGGATCCTACATGAGATCAGTAAAGATGATCTTTCATGGAGTTTTAGTGAACTATGGAATAAGTTAACCTCCTGGTTGCCCAATTTCCAATGGTTGAAACAAGGATTCATTGCTCTAATCGTATTAGTAGTGTTAGGAATATTTGTGTGCATGTTGTTTAGATGCCTGCTTTGTTGTGTTACTGTAAATAATGAAAGTATCTGATGCAAAAGAATTTGCATGGGAAAAGAAAAGGGGGGATTGATTAAGGAGGTATTGGGGAGGCAAGGACAATCCCCAGACAAGGACTGTATATCTCGAAACAAGACACTGGAACTCATGATAAGGAAGCGGCAGGCAGACAGAGAAACGAATGTGAGGACTGTAAATCTCGAAACTGGACATTGGAATTCATTATAAAGATACAACAAACGGGAGAATTAGCAACAACCAGCTCTTGCAATTAAGAAAGATGCCAATTCAGCAGATTCCTGACCAAAGGTGAAAAGTACACTGTGAGGAAGACTCGGGGTCTTCCTCCCAAAGACCCCTGCCCACGTCCCAAAGACCCCTGCCCACAATTCTTGGAAGGCTCTGCGCAGGCGCAAGGTGCCAAAAGGCTAATTAGCATGAGAAGCGAGGGAAGGCGGGGATAGGTAATGCATATGTATAGGTGCTTGTAGAATATTGATAGATTGATTGTATAAATTCAAGACTGCTTTCTGCTTTGGGTATGCACGATAGGTGGGGAGATCCCCCGTGCATCCAGCGCTGCAATAAAGAATATACCACTTAAAGGAATTTCGGCTTCGATCTTTGAATCAATTTGGCGACCCAGATGGGACAACCTCTCTGCCGGACCGCAGGACCCGCTGGGAACAGGACTCCCTAGGGTACCCCCGGGATTTCCTGGAGGGACTCCTCGACTCACCGGATCACTGCGGAGGCAGACAAGGACCCCATCATTGTAAGTGAGTATATTCTTTATTCTGGTTTGGTTTTCTGGTAGACCGGTCATCTGGAACTGTCTGTAAGTTAGAAGGTGATCTTCTGCGAGGCAGTGTTTGGTATATACTTTGTGGTTAGCACCATAAGTACATGTTTGGGGACCTTAAGGAAGGAGCTCGCTTTAAGGTCCATCTGGAATTGTGTTGTCTATTTCGGTTTTCTGACTCATGGAGTATGGGATTTAACTCTGGTTATTGTTACTGCGATTTTGGCTATTTTCCTGGTGGTAATAGTAGGTTCGTGGCATTGTTATAAGAAAGATATCGTTACGGTGTTACACAGTTCGGTTTTCTGACTTATCGCATGTGGAATTTGACTCTGACTATTGTTACTGTGATTTTGGCAATATTGCTGGTAATAGTAGTTTTGCGACATCGCTACTGAAAGATATTGCGTGCCTGTATTTTTGTGAGTGATACGTTTTGTGATACGCTTTTGTAAGTAACGTGTATTCTGAAAGTGTAAACTGGAAAATGGGGGGGGCAAACAAGCAGTGAAATTTTAAAGAAAAGTGTGTTAGGATGTGTTTGAAGTCACTGGAAGGATATTGGAGGATCTGCCGGTGGAAGTGTGAACAGGAAAACATTGATAAAATATCGTAATCAGTGGTGGCCGCTTTATAAGCTGGAATGTGGAGAAAAGTGGCCCCTAAATGGAACTTTAAACTCTAATATTTTGCTACAGTTAATGTTGTTTTTTGAGAAGCAGAACAGGATGAAATGTTGTATACTGATGTTTCAGCATCTTGGTGGGAAAAGGTACGGAATTAAGTTGGTCCCTGACTGAACCTTTGATGTTGGCATTAGAGAAGTACAGGCTGGAGAAAGATAAAGGAAGTGTTAAAAGGGTTGTTGAAAGTGTTAAAGGTGTTTGAAGTTGAATGAGCAGGGAAAGAGGATGTAGGAATGTTAATAGTTCTGCCTCTGCCCGAGGCAGAGATCTTAAAATCATGGGTGTTAGCCCTTTAGGGCAAAGGGACCATGATCAGTCCGAGAGAGTTGTCAGAGAAACAGAAAAGCAGTTAACTCTTAAAACAACCTGAGTTCATGTGCGAGCTCAGATTGCTGATGGGACCATTCAGGGAACTGTGGACAATTGCATTCCCCTGACCGACCCCCACTAAGACCCTAATAATCCCGAAAATTATGAACGGTTAAGTAAATACTAAAACCTGGATGAATTGGGAATTGAGAATATACTTCCAACAAGGTCTAAAAGAAACCCCTACGGAATTTTTGGACCAACTCTGAAATGTAATGAAAATAAATAAATAAATAAATAAATAAATAAATAAATAAAACAAAACGGTTTGGACCTGGCTTTGGAGGACAAATTGACTAGCCTTTTCCTAGGGTAATCAACCCCTGATTTCAACAGGAATAACGGGGACCTGGGGAATCTACCCTAGCGGATCCTCCACTGGTTATAATGAAGCTAGGGGAAGAATGGAAGTGAAATTTCTTATTGCTATGGGGCAACGTATTCAGTTCTAAATCAAGCATTAATGCCTTCACAGAATTATTATGTTAGGGTAAAAGGTGTGTCGTGGTTTAACCCGGCCGGCAGCTAAACACCACGCAGCTGTTCGCTCACCCTCCCCCTCCCTCTCTGGGACGGGGGAGAGAAATGGAAAGTGAAGCCCGTGAGTTGAGATAAAGACAGTTTAATAAGACAAAATAATAATAATAATAATAATAATAATAATAATAATAATAATAATAATAATAATAATAATAATACAATGATGATAATAGTACGACTACTAATAATGTGTACAAACAAGTGATGCACAATGCAATTGCTCACCACCCGCTGACCGATGCCCAGCCTAACCCCGAGCAGTCCGGCCCCCTCCCCTGGCTAGCCACCCCTATGTATTGTTTAGCCTGACGTCAGATGCTATGGAATACCCCTTTGGCTAGTTTGGGTCACCTGTCCTGGGTCTGTCCCCTCCCAGCTCTTACTGCACCCCCAGCCTGCCTGTTGGCAGGACAGAGCAAGAAGCTGAGATGTCCTTGGCTTGGTATAAGCACTGCTCTGCAACTATTAAAACATCGGGGTGTTATCAGCACTCTTCTCATCCTAAGCCAAAACATAGCATTCTACCAGCTACTAGGAAGAAAATTAACTCTGTTCTAACTGAAACCAGGACAAGGTGTAACCAAAAAGGCTTATTTTTGTGAACCTTTGAAGTACAAGTTAGGGAAACAATGGGGCATACACAGATTTTTATCTATGCCTAGCTCCTCATGGGCACTCTTAGGTAGAGATTTATTAGAGCAAGTAGGAGCAGAAATTGTCTTTGAAAAAGGGAAAATGGAATTAAGAACAGGAGAAGAACAACTAATAAATGTGTTAAGCTTGGCACTAATACAAACTGACCCTAAAAGTGAAATACCTTTAGAGATCACAGATCAAGTATGTCCAGGAGTTTGGGCTACCGAAGTCCCTGGAAGAGCTAAAAATGTGACCTTAATAATTATTAAATTAAAGCCAGGAGAGAAACCCGTTAAGGTTAAGTAATATCCTTTGAGGATAGAAGATAGGAAAGGAATTAAAGAGATAATTGATAAATTTTTACAGTATGGATTATTGCTTGAATGCGAATCAGAATACAATGCACCCATATTGCCAATTAAAAAGGCAGATGAAAAAGCTATAGGCTAGTTCAGGATTTGAGGGCCATAAATAAAATCACTGAGGATATACATCCAGTAGTGGCAAACCCTTATACTTTGCTGACTAAATTAAAGAATAGTCAAGTCTGGTTTACCGTACTGGATTTAAAAGATGCCTTCTTCTGCCTAGGCTTAGCCACAGAAAGCCAAAACCTATTCGCCTTTGAATGGGAAAATCCCGATTCAGGCAGAAAGACGCAGCTTACGTGGACATTACTACCTCAAGGATTCAAGAATAGCCCCACTATTTTTGGAAACCAATTAGCAAGGGAACTCGAAACATGGATACCTCCAGACACTGAAGGTGCTTTGTTACAATATGTAGATGATCTCTTAATAGCTACCGAGACTAAAGGCAGTTGTATTCAATGGACTATAAGTCGTCTTAATTTTCTGGGTTTAAATGGATATCAAGTCTCTTGACAGAAAGTCCAGCTGGCTCAACAAAGTGTGACCTATCTGGGATTTGACATTTCGGAAGGACAACGAGAACTAGGAACTGAACATAAGGAAGTCATTTGCCGGACTCCAGAATCTCAAATGGTAAAGGAGATACAAACCTTTTTAGGAATGACAGGTTGGTGTCGCCTTTGGATTTATAATGATGGACTATTGGTAAAGCCTCTATGTGAATTGATAAAGATTAACCAGTCAAAGTTAGTCTGGACTGGAGAAGCACAAAAAGTCTTTAAACAACTTAAACAAGAATTGATGATTTTGAAATATCAAGCAATATTGGTAGAACAGGGCGACGTGGAAATTGTGATCATTAATATTGTGAATCTAGCCTCTTTTCTTAGTGATGCTCCGGCACAACCTGTGATTCACGATTGTTTAGAAACTATAGAGACTGTGTATTCCAGCCGACCAGACCTTAAGGAGGAGCCCATGGAAGATGCGGAAGAAACTTGGTTCACGGATGGGAGCAGTTTTGTTACGCAAAGACAACGTAAAGCTGGATATGCTATAACAACTACTCAGCAGGTAATCGAGTCTAAGCCTTTACCCCCTGGAACATCAGCTCAAAAGGCGGAGATAGTTGCTCTCACGAGAGCATTGGAACTGGCAGCGGGAAAAAGGGTAAATATTTGGACAGATTCTAAATATACATTCGGCGTGGTACATGCTCATGGAGCAATTTGGAAAGAACATGGATTGCTGACCGCTCAGTGAAAACACAAAGTATGCTGAAGAAATTTTAGAATTGTTAGAGGCTGTAAAACAACCAGAAAAGGTAGCTATCATGCATTGTCAGGGACACCAAAAGGGGAACACCGCTTTTGAAATTGGAAAATCGATTGGCAGAGGCTAAGCAGGCAGCTGAAATAACTGAGGTGAAGGCATTGTCTTTGATACCAGACGGTAAAATCCAAACTATATCCAAATTATACAAAAGAAGACTTAAAATTAATTGAAGATTTGAAAGGTAAAATGAAACCAGATGGATGAGTATATTTAAAAGATAACCACATAGTAATACCCTCTAGTTTGACATGGCCCATAGTTCTTACAGAACACAATAAAACGCATTGGGGAGCTGGCACACTGCATAAGAGCCTGAGTCAGACATTAGTGGGACGATATGATAAAACAAGTAACTCAACAATGTAGCATTTGCTTACACAATAACCCCAATACCACGGATAGAATAAAATTTGGAATAATCGGTAAAGGAAATTATTCGGGGCAACAGTGGCAAATTGATTTTTCAGAACTCCCTAGAAAAGGGGGGTATCATTATTTACTGGTTCTGACTGACACGTTTTCAGGAAGGCCTGAAGCCTTTCCCTGTCGAACAAACAAAGCAAGAGAAGTGGTTAAAGTCTTGTTAAATGAAATAATACCATGCTTTGGGATTCTAGTAGCAATGTCTTCTGATAGAGTTTCACATTTTTGTGCACAAGTGGTAGAACAGATAAGTAAGATTCTAAAGATAGATTGGCAACTGCATACTCCTTATAGACCACAGGCAAGTGGACAGGTAGAAAAAATGAACCATTTAATTAAACAATAAATAGCTAAAATTGGATAAGAAGCTAATTTGTCATGGCCTCAATCCCTCCCTTTAGCATTACTTGGAATTAGAGTTAAACCTAGAATAAAAGGAAATTTGAGTCCCTTCAAAATCTTATATGGAAGGCCATAGCAATTTCTATTTAGTGGAGAGGACCTAACGCAGTTAGGATAAGAATATTTATATGCTTATATAACTGAACTTCAGAAACAAGCATTAGCCAAAAGGCTAATTAGCATGAGAAACAAGCACCTATACATATGCATTACCTATCCCCGCCTTCCCTCGCTTCTCATGCTAATTAGCCTTTTGGCACCTTGCGCCTGCGCAGAGCCTTCCAAGAATTGTGGGCAGGGGTCTTTGGGAGGAAGACCCCGAGTCTTCCTCACAGTGTACTTTTCACCTTTGGTCAGGAATCTGCTGAATTGGCATGTTTCTTAATTGCAAGAGCTGGTTGTTGCTAATTCTCCCGTTTGTTGTATCTTTATAATGAATTTCAATGTCCAGTTTCGAGATTTACAGTCCTCACATTCGTTTCTCTGTCTGCCTGCCGCTTCCTTATCATGAGTTCCAGTGTCTTGTTTCGAGATATACAGTCCTTGTCTGGGGATTGTCCTTGCCTCCCCAATACCTCCTTAATCAGCCTGCACACAATTATCTGAGAATGAAAGCTGCTTTCCAGTAATTCAGAAAGCCAAGTTACGTCTCAGCCTTGAGCATCTCGGGCTTTTGGGCCTGTCTGTAACATTTGGCACCAGCACTAATACTTTTTTTGGCATATGTTTAGCGTTTGGGGCCTGTGTCTGGGATTTGGGCCCTGTCTCGAACCACTGGGGCTTTGTCCTGGGTTTTGGAGCCTGCCTCTAGAGTTCAGGGCCTGTGATTAGGTTTTTGGGGTCTGTGTCTGGGGTCCGGTATCTGGGGGCAAGGGGGGAGCTGCTTGTAGACCCTTGGGGCCAGCACTGAGGGGGTTGGGAGCTGACTCTACACCTTTGGGGCCTGCTTCTGGGGGGGGCGGGGGGTTGAGACCAGCATCTTGGGGAGGGGTGGGAGCTCTTTGTATTCCTTTGGAGCCATTGTCGGGGGGGGGGGGGGGGGGGAGGCGGGGGGAAGGGGAGGGTTGGTTGGGAGCTGCTTGTACACTGTTGGAGCCTGGGTTGAGGGAGGAGGTTTGGAGCTGCTTCTACACCTTTGGGCCTGGCATCGGGGGGTAGGGGGTTGGGTGCTGGTTGTAGGGGCCTGTGTTTTGGGGGGGGGCTTGGGACCTGCGTCTGGGGGAGGGGTGGGAGCTCTTTGTATTCCTTTGGAGCCATTGTCGGGGGGGGGGGGGGGGGGAGGCGGGGGGAAGGGGAGGGTTGGTTGGGAGCTGCTTGTACACTGTTGGAGCCTGGGTTGAAGGAGGAGGTTTGGAGCTGCTTCTACACCTTTGGGCCTGGCATCGGGGGTAGGGGGTTGGGTGCTGGTTGTAGGGGCCTGTGTTTTGGGGGGGGGCTTGGGACCTGCGTCTGGGGGAGGGGTGGGAGCTGCTTGTACACCTTTGGGGCCTGCATCTGTGGGGGGTCAGGGCCTGTGTCTAGCGGGCTGGGAACTGCTTGTACAATGTGGGAATCTGTTTCTGCAGGGTGGCTGGGAGCTGTTTGTACAACTTTGGGGCCAGCATCTGGGGGTGGCTGGGAGCTGCCTGTACACTGTAGGGGCCTGTGTTTGTGGGGGGCTTGGGGGCCTCCCTCGGGGCGGGGGGGGAGGGTTGGGAGCTGCTTGTATAGGGTAGGGGGCCTGCCTGGCAGGGGTTGGGAGCTGCTTGTAGAATTTGGGTCCCTGTGTCTGGGGGGGCGGTTGGGGCCTGTGTCTCAGGGGTGTTAGGAACTGGTTGTACACCTTTGGGTCCTGTCTCTCGGGGGGGAGCTACTTGTACCCTTACCATAAGCCGTACTCTAACACATACTTCTACCAGTACCCTTACCGTAACCCTTACCTTTACCCTTACTCTTACCCTTACTAAAGCATTACCCTTACCCTTAACGTAAGCCTAAACCTTAACCTTATCTTTACACTTACACTTACCGTAACCCTTACCCTTTCTGCTACACTTACCCTTAGCCTAAATCTAAACCTTACACTTACCCTAACCCTAACACTTACCCTTACCATTACCCATATACTTACTCTAACCCTAACCCTAAATCTTACCCAAACACTTACCCTGACCCTTACATAAACCCTAAACCGTACCCTAAACCTTACACTTACTCTTAACCTTAACCTTACGCTTAACCTTAACCTACTACTTACCCTTTCTTATCCGTCACCCTACACCTAAAATTAACCCTAACCATTACCCTAACACTTACCCTTACCCTAACCCAAACCCTAATCCTAACTCTAAACCTTACCCTGACTTGTACACTTATCCTTATCCTTACACTTACCCTAACACTTACCCTCACACTTATCCTTATACATACAACTTACCCTTACCCTAAAAATTAACCTTAACCTAACTCTAACCCTAACCCTTACCTTAACCCTTACCCTGACCCTTACATTAACCCTTACCCTTACCCTAAAACTTACACTCTTAACCTTAACCTTACCCTTAACCTTAACCTAAACCTAATACTTACCCTTCCGTTTCCCTCACCCTAACCCTAAAATTAACCCTAACCATTACCCTAACACCTACCCTTACCCTAACCCTTACTCTAACCCTTACAATGACCCGTACCCTTACACATACACTTACACTTACTCTTACCCTAAACCTTACCCTTACCATAAGCCATATTCTAACAAATTCTACCTGTACCCTTACCCTTACCGTAATCCTTACCCTTTATGTTACCCTAAACCTTACCCTTACCCTAACACTTACCCTTATCGTAAACCTTACCCTTTCTGCTACATTTACCATTAGCCTAAATCTAAACCTTACACTTACCCTTACCTTAACCCTTACGTTTCCCTCACCCTAACCCTAAAATTAACCCTAACCATTATTCTAACACTTACCCTTACCCTAACCCTAACCCTTACTCTAACCCTTACCCTGACCCATACCCTTACACTCACCCTTACCCTTACATTACCCTAACTCTTACCCATACCATAACCCATACCCTAACACATATTTGTACCCTTAACCTTACCGTTACCCTTACCCTTACTCTATCCGTTACCCTTACGCTTACCCTTAACATAAACCTTACCATTAATCTTACCCTTACGCTAACCCTTACCTTACCCTATCCCTTACACTTATCCTTATCCATACCCTTAACCTTACCCCAACCCTTACCCTTAAGCTGAACCTAACCCTAAACCTTACCCCAAACCTTTCCCTGAACCTTACATTAACCCTAACCCTTAACCTAAACCTTACACTTACTCTTAACCTTAACCTTACCCTTAACCTTAAGCTAGTACTTAACCTTACATTTTTCTCACCCTAATCCTAATATTAACCCTAACCATTACCCTAACACTTAACCGTTACACTTACCCTTATTCTATCCGTTACTCTTACGCTTTCCCTTAACATAAACCTTACCCTTTACCTTACCCTTACCATAAGCCATACATCAACACTTACGTGTACACTTATGCTTACACTTATCCTAGTAATTACTTGTACAATTACCCTTAACCTAACCATAAACATTAAGGATAAGCTTAAGGGTCACCCTTAAGGTTAACGTTATCCTAACACTTACACTTAAGTTCAGGGTAAGGGTTAGAGTAAGGGTAAGTGTTAGGGTAATGGTTAGGCTAATTTTAGGTTTAGGGTGAGGGAAACGGAAGGGTAAGTATTAGGTTAAGTTTAAGGATAAGGTTAAGAGTTATGGTAAGGGTTAGGTTTAATGTAAGGGTAAGGGTTTGGGAAATGTTTAGGATAAGGGTAAGAGAAGGGATAATGGTAAGGGTAAGGATGATGTTTAGTGTAAGGGTTAGATTTAGTTAAGGGTAAGGGTTAGTGTAAGTTTAAGAGTAAGGGTAAGTGTAAGGGTATGTGTAAAAGTACGGGTAATTGTAAGGGTTTGAGTACGGGTTAGGGTAAGGGTAAGTGTTAGGGTAATGGTTAGGGTTAATTTTAGGGTTAGGGTGAGGGAAACGTAAGAGTAAGTATTAGGTTACAGCTAAGGTTAAGGTTAAGAGTAAGTGTAAGGTTTAGTGTAAGGATTAGGGTTAGTGTAAGGGTCAAGGTAAGGGTTGGGGTAAAGGTTTAGGTAAAGGGTAAAAATATGTATATTGTAAGGGTGAGGGGTTAGGGTAATGGTTAGATTTTAGTTAGATTTAGGTAAGGGTGAGGGTTCGGGTAAAGTTTAGAATTAGGCAAAGGGTAAGTGTAGCAGAAAGGGTAAGGTTTAGGATAAGGGTAAGTGTTAGGATAAGGGTAAGGTTTAGGGTTAGCTTAATAGTAAGGTTAAGGGTAATTGTACGAGTAATTGCTAGGGTAAGTGCAAGCGTAAGTGTACATGTAAGTGTTGTTGTATGGCTTATGGTAAGGGTAAGGTCAAGGGTAAGGTTTATGTTAAGGGTAAGCGTAAGGGTAATGGATAGAGTAAGGGTAAGGGTAAGGTTAAGGTTAACGGTAAGGTTAAGGGTACAAATATGTGTTAGGGTATGGGTTATGGTATGGGTAAGAATTAGGGTAAGTATAAGGGTAAGGGTAAGGGTAAGTGTAAGTGTAAGGGTACAGGTCAGGGTAAGGGTTAGAGTAAGGGTTAGGGTTAGGGTTAGGGTAAGGTTAAGTGTTAGGGTAATGGTTAGGGTTAGTTTTAGGGTTAAAGTCAGGAAAACGTATGCGTAAGTATTAGGTTAATGTTAAGGGTAAGGTTAAGGTTAAAAGTAAGTGTAAGGTTTAGGGTAAGGGTTAGGGTTAATGTAAGGGTCAGGGTAAGGGTTGGGGTAAGGTTTAGGGTAAGGGTTAGGTTAAGGATAAGTGTTAGGGTAAGGGTAAGGTTAATGGTAACCGTAAGTGTAAAGGTAAGGGTTAGGGTAAGGGTAAGAATAAGGGTATGGGTAATGATAAGGGTGAGGGTTAGGCTAAGGGTAAGTGTAAGGTTTAGATTTAGGCGAAGGGTAAGTGTAGCAGAAAGGGTAAGCTTTACTGTAAGGTTTAAGGTTTAGGGTTAGGTTAAGGGTAAGGGTAATGGTATGGATAAGGGTCAGGGTAAGGGTTAGAGTAAGGGTTTGAGTAAGGGTAAGGGTTAGGATAAGTGTAAGGGTGCAAGCAAGGATTAGGGCAAGAGTAAGTGTAAGGGTAATAGTAAGGGTTAGGGTAAGTATAAGGGTAAGGGAAAGTGTTAGGATATGTTTTAGGGGAAGCAGAAGGGTAAGGGTTAGGTTAAGTGTAAGGGGAAGGGGAAAGTAAGGGGAAGGGTTGGAGTAAGGTATAGGGTAAGGGTAAGGTTATGGTTAAAGGAAAGAGTAAGGGTAAGGAAAAAGTAAAGGTAAGGATTTGGGTAATGGTAAGGGTGAGAAGGGTTAGGGTAAGGGTTACGGTAAGGGTTAGGTAACGCAGTGTACAACCTGGGACGTCACACGCAGAGCTGCCTCTGGCAAGGTGAGTGAGGAACAGATGTAGCAGTTGTTGTGTTGTAGGTCTGTCTCACTGTTCCTCTAAGCATCCCCTCTTTGTCTTTTAGAGGTGTTGTAGCTGTTTGAAGAGGGTAGATTGAAGCATCTGCCTCGGGGGCTGGTAAGCGGCAGAGGTAAGGGAGCAGATGAGAGTAATTTACCTAGTTGTGCTGTGTCTTTGGATGCTGCATCGGCCTATGCTTTTCTTTTTCTTTCACAGGTGTCTCGCACAGGCTCAAAGGAGCAAACTGCACTCTGAAGAGCTGTGTAAGAAGAGGGGCTGGTCATGAGCTGGGTTGGAGCAGAACGACCAAGTAGCACAAGGTGACTATGAAAGGTGTCCGTCTTGCTTTGCAGGTGCCGTGGCAGGCTCTCCACAGAAGTGGATAAGGATATGAGATAAGGCCAGAGAGCGACAAGGAGCGGCACGTGCAGGGATGGTTTTGAAGCGCTGCGGTGGCTTCCTCTTCTGTTCATCAGGTGCCACAGGCAAGGTGGGTTGTAACATCAGTCGTTATATTTGCATGAAAGCAGTTCACTTGAATGCCACAGTGCATCTGAGTAGGGTGTTCTAGCAGAACAAGCTTGTCTGGCACAGCGGTGCCTGATGGCAGTGTGTTTCCTCAGGTGAAGAGGTGCCTGAAGCCCCATCCTATCTAGCCTGCACACAATTATCTGAGAATGAAAGCTGCTTTCCAGTAATTCAGAAAGCCAAGTTACGTCTCAGCCTTGAGCATCTCGGGCTTTTGGGCTTTTTTTTTTTTACAGACACTGTAACATTTGGCACCAGCACTAATACTTTTTTTGGCATATGTTTAGCGTTTGGGGCCTGTGTCTGGGATTTGGGCCCTGTCTCGAACCACTGGGGCTTTGTCCTGGGTTTTGGAGCCTGCCTCTAGAGTTCAGGGCCTGTGATTAGGCTTTTGGGGTCTGTGTCTGGGGTCCGGTATCTGGGGGCAAGGGGGGAGCTGCTTGTAGACCCTTGGGGCCAGCACTGAGGGGGTTGGGAGCTGACTCTACACCTTTGGGGCCTGCTTCTGGGGGGGGGCGGGGGGTTGAGACCAGCATCTTGGGGAGGGGTGGGAGCTCTTTGTATTCCTTTGGAGCCATTGTCGGGGGGGGGGGGGGGGGGGGGGGGGCGGAAGGGGAGGGTTGGTTGGGAGCTGCTTGTACACTGTTGGAGCCTGGGTTGAGGGAGGAGGTTTGGAGCTGCTTCTACACCTTTGGGCCTGGCATCGGGGGTAGGGGGTTGGGTGCTGGTTGTAGGGGCCTGTGTTTGGGGGGGGGGCTTGGGACCTGCGTCTGGGGGAGGGGTGGGAGCTGCTTGTACACCTTTGGGGCCTGCATCTGTGGGGGGTCAGGGCCTGTGTCTAGCGGGCTGGGAACTGCTTGTACAATGTAGGAATCTGTTTCTGCAGGGTGGCTGGGAGCTGTTTGTACAACTTTGGGGCCAGCATCTGGGGGTGGCTGGGAGCCTGTACACTGTAGGGGCCTGTGTTTGTGGGGGGCTTGGGGGCCTCCCTCGGGGCGGGGGGGGGAGGGTTGGGAGCTGCTTGTATAGGGTAGGGGGCCTGCCTGGCAGGGGTTGGGAGCTGCTTGTAGAATTTGGGTCCCTGTGTCTGGGGGGGGGTTGGGGCCTGTGTCTCAGGGGTGTTGGGAACTGGTTGTACACCTTTGGGTCCTGTCTCTCGGGGGGGAGCTACTTGTACACTTTTGGGGTCTGTATTTGAGGGGGGTTGGGAGCTGCTTGTGCACTTTTGGACCTATGTTTAGGGGGGTTGGGAGGTGTTCATGCATTCTAGGTGCCTCCCTTTTGAGAAGGGTTGGGGCCTGCATCTGTGGGTGGTTGGGAGCTGCTTGTACACTATAGGGGTGATTCAAATATCGAAGCCGAAATTCCTTTAAGTGGTTTATTCTTTATTGCAGCGCTGGATGCACGGGGGATCTCTCCACCTATCGTGCATACCCAAAGTAAAAAGCAGTCTAGAATTTATACAATCAATCTATCAATATTCTACAAGCACCTATACATATGCATTACCTATCCCCGCCTTCCCTCGCTTCTCATGCTAATTAGCCTTTTGGCACCTTGCGCCTGCGTAGAGCCTTCCAAGAATTGTGGGCAGGGGTCTTTGGGACGTGGGCAGGGGTGTCTGGGAGGAAGACCCCAAGTCTTCCTCACAGTGTACTTTTCACCTTTGGTCAGGAATCTGCTGAATTGGCATGTTTCTTAATTACGAGAGATGGTTGTTGCCAATTCTTCCGTTTGTTGTATCTTTATAATGAATTCCAATGTCCAGTTTCGAGATTTATAGTCCTTACGTTTGTTTCTCTGTCCGCCTGCCGCTTCCTTATCATGAGTTTCAGTGTCTTGTTTCGAGATATACAGTCCGTGTCTGGGGATTGTCCTTGCCTCCCCAATGCCTCCCCAATACCTCCTTAATCAATCCCCCCTTTTCTTTTCCCATGCAAATTCTTTTGCATCAGATACTTTCATTATTTACAGTAACACAACAAAGCAGGCATCTAAACAACATGCACACAAATATTCCTAACACTACTAATACGATTAGAGCAATGAATCCTTGTTTCAACCATTGGAAATTGGGCAACCAGGAGGTTAACTTATTCCATAGTTCACTAAAACTCCATGAAAGATCATCTTTACTGATCTCATGTAGGATCCTTGTCTGCTTCCATATTTCTTCCAGGTCGGTAGAGATCCTTCCACTCTGATCTACATACATACAACAACTTGTGTTTATTACTGTACAGACTCCCCCTTGAGTGGCCAGTAACAAGTCTAGGGTCATCCGATTTTGTAATACTACCTGTGATAAACTAGATATCTCTTCTTGTTGAGCCTTTATAGCATCCAGAATTTTGTTTTCTAACTTCTCTATAATTGCAGAAATATTAACTATTGCCTTTTCCAATTCACTCACTCCTAACCATGGGATAAACCATCGCACAAAACTATGAAAAGGGGTGTGTCTCTCTACCAATGGATTGTTAAGTTTTCATCTGATTCTCCGCATATGATTTCTCAAGTAACCTCGAGGCACTACATCATGTACTGTCATATTGGGGACTACCGCTCCAAGAGTGCAAGTTCCCTTCCAATTCTCAGGCAAGACCTTACGGGCTGTATCATTGCATAGCCAATACCACCCTTTTCCTTCTGGAACCATCCAGCTGGTTGAATTTGCCCAGCCGCTAGTCGTACTAATATCAATTGTTCAATTACAAGATGTCTGATTTCCCACATAAGTAGTATCCATATTTATACAATGCTGTTTTCCTATACCCTTAGGCGGGTTACACCTTTGTACACATACATAATAGGATTCTAACGGCACGAAGCTACTCACTTCTAGTTCCAAAACTGCTTAATATTTTCGACCCCAAGATGTGTTTTCCCACAAATTAGTCCAAGATAAGTTTGCAGGCAAGGGAATCCCAATTAACGATACACCCTTATTCCCATGCTGTGGCACATGGGTGCATACCCAACAGTTCGTCTTATGAGTTACTTGAGAAATTGTTTGTATTAAGGTCAGGTGTAAGTTCTCATCCCAAGTTGCCCACCCCAAATCCGAGAACCGCACCCCTGCAATCATTAGGATCTGGAAAACCGTAATTTTGTTGGTCCAATTGGAGTGGTGGTCCATATCCTCGCCGGGGCCTTCTTCACCCTTGAATTGTGGATCCAAGCTGCTTGCTTCTTAATCTTCATGGCGGTGTGTGTTGTCAGTAATACTTGGTATGGTCCCATCCACTTTCCTTCCATTTTTCCTGTAGGGGTTGTCCTGAAAAAGTCTTTATATCTATATAATCCCCGAGCTTCAAGGGGTGGATTGGTTGATCCAACCCTCTAGCCCTGGTCCCTAAAACAAATGTATGTACTTTATTTAATTGTTTCTGAAGTTCAGTTATATAAGCATATAAATATTCTGATCCTAACTGTGTTAGGTCCTCTCCACTAAATAGAAATTGCTATGGCCTTCCATATAAGATTTTGAAGGGACTCAAATTTCCTTTTATTCTAGGTTTAACTCTAATTCCAAGTAATGCTAAAGGGAGGGATTGAGGCCATGACAAATTAGCTTCTTATCCAATTTTAGCTATTTATTGTTTAATTAAATGGTTCATTTTTTCTACCTGTCCACTTGCCTGTGGTCAATAAGGAGTATGCAGTTGCCAATCTATCTTTAGAATCTTACTTATCTGTTCTACCACTTGTGCACAAGAATGTGAAACTCTATCAGAAGACATTGCTACTAGAATCCCAAAGCATGGTATTATTTCATTTAACAAGACTTTAACCACTTCTCTTGCTTTGTTTGTTCGACAGGGAAAGGCTTCAGGCCTTCCTGAAAACGTGTCAGTCAGAACCAGTAAATAATGATACCCCCCTTTTCTAGGGAGTTCTGAAAAATCAATTTGCCACTGTTGCCCCGAATAATTTTCTTTACCGATTATTCCAAATTTTATTCTATCCTTGGTATTGGGGTTATTGTGTAAGCAAATGCTACATTGTTGAGTTACTTGTTTTATCATATCGTCCCACTAATGTCTGACTCAGGCTCTTATGCAGTGTGCCAGCTCCCCAATGCGTTTTAATGTGTTCTGTAAGAACTATGGGCCATGTCAAACTAGAGGGTATTACTATGTGGTTATCTTTTAAATATACTCATCCATCTGGTTTCATTTTACCTTTCAAATCTTCAATTAATTTTAAGTCTTCTTTTGTATAATTTGGATATAGTTTGGATTTTACCGTCTGGTATCAAAGACAATGCCTTCACCTCAGTTATTTCAGCTGCCTGCTTAGCCTCTGCCAATCGATTTTCCAATTTCAAAAGCGGTGTTCCCCTTTTGGTGTCCCTGACAATGCATGATAGCTACCTTTTCTGGTTGTTTTACAGCCTCTAACAATTTTAAAATTTCTTCAACATACTTTGTGTTTTCACTGAGCAGTCAGCAATCCATGTTCTTTCCAAATTGCTCCATGAGCATGTACCACGCCGAATGTATATTTAGAATCTGTCCAAATATTTACCCTTTTTCCCGCTGCCAGTTCCAATGCTCTCGTGAGAGCAACTATCTCCGCCTTTTGAGCTGATGTTCCAGGGGGTAAAGGCTTAGACTCGATTACCTGCTGAGTAGTTGTTATAGCATATCCAGCTTTACGTTGTCTTTGCATAACAAAACTGCTCCCATCCGTGAACCAAGTTTCTTCCACATCTTCCATGGGCTCCTCCTTAAGGTCTGGTCGGCTGGAATACACAGTCTCTATAGTTTCTAAACAATCGTGAATCACAGGTTGTGCCGGAGCATCACTAAGAAAAGAGGCTAGATTCACAATATTAATGATCACAATTTCCACGTCGCCCTGTTCTACCAATATTGCTTGATATTTCAAAATCATCAATTCTTGTTTAAGTTGTTTAAAGACTTTTTGTGCTTCTCCAGTCCAGACTAACTTTGACTGGTTAATCTTTATCAATTCACATAGAGGCTTTACCAATAGTCCATCATTATAAATCCAAAGGCGACACCAACCTGTCATTCCTAAAAAGGTTTGTAGCTCCTTTACCATTTGAGGTTCCGGAGTCCGGCAAATGACTTCCTTATGTTCAGTTCCTAGTTCTTGTTGTCCTTCCGAAATGTCAAATCCCAGATAGGTCACACTTTGTTGAGCCAGCTGGACTTTCTGTCAAGAGACTTGATATCCATTTAAACCCAGAAAATTAAGACGACTTATAGTCCATTGAATACAACTGCCTTTAGTCTCGGTAGCTATTAAGATATCATCTACATATTGTAACAAAGCACGTTCAGTGTCCGGAGGTATCCATGTTTCGAGTTTCCTTGCTAATTGGTTTCCAAAAATAGTGGGGCTATTCTTGAATCCTTGAGGTAGTAATGTCCACGTAAGCTGCGTCTTTCTGCCTGAATCGGGATTTTCCCATTCAAAGGCGAATAGGTTTTGGCTTTCTGTGGCTAAGCCTAGGCAGAAGAAGGCATCTTTTAAATCCAGCACGGTAAACCAGACTTGACTATTCTTTAATTTAGTCAGCAAAGTATAAGGGTTTGCCACTACTGGATGTATATCCTCAGTGATTTTATTTATGGCCCTCAAATCCTGAACTAGCCTATAGCTGTTTCATCTGCTTTTTTAATTGGCAATATGGGTGCATTGTATTCTGATTCGCATTCAAGCAATAATCCATACTGTAAAAATTTATTAATTATCTCTTTAATTCCTTTCCTATCTTCTATCCTCAAAGGATATTACTTAACCTTAATGGGTTTCTCTCCTGGCTTTAATTTAATAATTATTAAGGTCACATTTTTAGCTCTTTCAGGGGTTTCAGTAGCCCACACTCCTGGACATACTTGATCTGTGATCTCTAAAGGTATTTCACTTTTAGGGTCAGTTTGTATTAGTGCCAAGCTTAACACATTTGTTAGTTGTTCTTCTCCTATTCTTAATTCTATTTTCCCTTTTTCAAAGACAATTTCTGCTCCTACTTGCTCTAATAAATCTCTACCTAAGAGTGCCCATGAGGAGTTAGGCATATATAAAAATCTGTGTCTGCCCCATTGTTTCCCTAACTTGTACTTCAAAGGTTCACAAAAATAAGCCTTTTTGGTTACACCTTGTCCTGGTTTCAGTTAGAACAGAGTTAATTTTCTTCCTAGTAGCTGGTAGAATGCTATGTTTTGGCTTAGGATGAGAAGAGTGCTGATAACACCCTGATGTTTTAATAGTTGCAGAGCAGTGCTTATACCAAGCCAAGGACATCTCAGCTTCTTGCTCTGTCCTGCCAACAGGCAGGCTGGGGGTGCAGTAAGAGCTGGGAGGGGACAGACCCAGGACAGGTGACCCAAACTAGCCAAAGGGGTATTCCATACCATCTGACATCATGCTAAACAATATATAGGGGTGGCTAGCCGGGGGAGGGGGCCGGACTGCTCGGGGTTAGGCTGGGCATCGGTCAGCGGGTGGTGAGCAATTGCATTGTGCATCACTTGTTTGTACACATTATTAGTAGTGGTACTATTATCATCATTGTATTATTATTATTATTATTATTATTATTATTATTTTGTCTTATTAAACTGTCTTTATCTCAACTCACAGGCTTCACTTTCCATTTCTCTCCCTCGTCCCAGAGAGGGAGGGGGAGAGGGAGCAAACGGCTGCGTGGTGTTTAGCTGCCGGCCGGGTTAAACCACGACACATCTTTTACCCTAACATAATAATTCTGTGAAGGCATTAATGCTTGATTTAGAACTGAATACGTTGCCCCATAGCAATAAGAAATTTCACTTCCATTCCTCCCCTAGCTTCATTATAACCAGTGGAGGATCCGCTAGGGTAGATTCCCCAGGTCCCCGTTATTCCTGTTGAAATCAGGGGTCTATTATCCTAGGAAAAGGCTAGTCAATTTGTCCTCCAAAGCCAGGTCCAAACCGTTTTGTTTTATTTATTTATTTATTTATTTTCATTACATTTCGGAGTTGGTCCAAAAATTCCATAGGGCTTTCTTTTAGACCTTGTTGGAAGCATATTCTCAATTCCCAATTCATCCAGGTTTTAGTATTTACTTAACCGTTCATAATTTTCGGGATTATTAGGGTCTTAGTGGGGGTCGGTCAGGGGAATGCAATTGTCCACAGTTCCCTGAACGGTCCCATCAGCAATCTGAGCTCGCACATGAACTCAGGTTGTTTTAAGAGTTAACTGGTTTTCTGTTTCTGTGACAACTCTCTCGGACCCATCATGGTCCCTTTGCCCTAAAGGGCTAACACCCATGATTTTAAGATCTCTGCCTCGGGCAGAGGCAGAACTATTATCATTCCTACATCCTCTTTCCCTGCTCATTCAACTTCAAACACCTTTAACACTTTCAACAACCCTTTTAACACTTCCTTTATCTTTCTCCAGCCTATCATCAAAGGCTCAGTCAGGGGCCAACTTAATTCTGTACCTTTTCCCACCAAGATGCTGAAACATCAGTATACAACATTTCATCCTGTTCTGCTTCTCCAAAAACAACACTAACTGTAGCAAAATATTATAGTTTAAAGTTCCATTTAGGGGCCACTTTTCTCCACATTCCAGCTTATAAAGTGGCCACCACTGATTACGATATTTTATCAATGTTTTCCTGTTTACACTTCCACCGGCAGATCCTCCAGTATCCTTCCAGTGACTTAAAACACATCCTAACACACTTTTCTTTAAAATTTCACTGCTTGTTTGCCCCCCCAGTTTCCAGTTTACACTTTCAGAACACACGTTACTTACAAAAGCGTATCACAAAACGTATCACTCACAAAAATACGGGCACGCAATATCTTTCAGTAGCGATGTCACAAAACTACTATTACCAGCAATATTGCCAAAATCACAGTAACAATAGTCAGAGTCAAATTCCACATGCGATAAGTCAGAAAACCGAACTGTGTAACACCGTAACGATATCTCTCTTATAACAATGCAACGAACCTACTATTACCACCAGAAAAATAGCCAAAATCACAGTAACAATAACCAAAGTTAAATACCATACTCCATGAGTCAGAAAACCGAAATAGACAACACAATTCCAGATGGACCTTAAAGCGAGCTCTTTCCTTAAGGTCCCCAAATATACTTATGGTGCTTACCACAAAGTATATACCAAACACTGCCTCGCAGAAGATCACCTTCTGACTTACAGACAGTTCCAGATACAGATGGACCCCAATGTCCCCAGATATACTTGTGGTACTAACCACAAAGTATATACCAAATACTGTCCTGCAGAAGTCACCTTCCGACTTACAGACAGTTCCAGATGACCGGTCTACCAGAAAACCAAACCAGAATAAAGAATATACTCACTTACAATGATGGGGTCCTTGTCTGCCTCCGCAGTGATCCGGTGAGTCGAGGAGTCCCTCCGGGAAATCTCGGGGGTACCCTAGGGAGTCCTGTTCCCAGCGGGTCCTGCGGTCCGGCAGAGAGGTTGTCCCATCTGGGGTGCCAGATTGATTCAAAGATCGAAGCCGAAATTCCTTTAAGTGGTATATTCTTTATTGCAGCGCTGGATGCACGGGGGATCTCTCCACCTATCGTGCATACCCAAAGCAGAAAGCAGTCTTGAATTTATACAATCAATCTATCAATATTCTACAAGCACCTATACATATGCATTACCTATCCCCGCCTTCCCTCGCTTCTCATGCTAATTAGCCTTTTGGCACCTTGCGCCTGCGTAGAGCCTTCCAAGAATTGTGGGCAGGGGTCTTTGGGACGTGGGCAGGGGTCTCTGGGAGGAAGACCCCGAGTCTTCCTCACAGTGTACTTTTCACCTTTGGTCAGGAATCTGCTGAATTGGAATGTTTCTTAATTGCAAGAGCTGGTTGTTGCCAATTCTTCCGTTTGTTGTATCTTTATAATGAATTCCAATGTCCAGTTTTGAGATTTATAGTCCTTACATTTGTTTCTCTGTCCGTCTGCCGCTTCCTTATCATGAGTTTCAGTGTCTTGTTTCGAGATATACAGTCCATGTCTGGGGATTGTCCTTGCCTCCCCAATGCCTCCCCAATACCTCCTTAATCAGGGGCCATGGTCATGGAGGAGGGTCTGGGCTGTTTATACACCTTTGTGGCCTGTGTTTCAGGGGGGGGGGGGTGGGCCTGTGCCTGGGGGAGTTGGGAGGTACTTGTTCACTCTAGGAGCCTCCATTTGGGGGTCTTTGGGGCCTCCCTTTGAGGGGGAGGGAGTTGGGAGTTGGTTGTACACCTCCGCATCCCATGTCTTGGGGGAGGTGGGGGGAGTGGGACCGGTCTCTGAAGGGGCGGGTTGTGAGCTGCTTGTACACCTGTGTCGGGGGGGAGGGTAGGGGGGTTGGCGGGGGGCGGGCCCGGGTCTTGGGCCAGTGTCTGGGTGGAGTCCAGTTCTTGGGAGGGGGTAGTGGGGTAGGAGCTGCTTGTGGGCAGTTGGGATCTGCATCTGGGTGTGGTTGGTGCCTGCTTCTGTTGGCAGTTTGGGGCCTGCTTGTAGACTTGTGCAGCCTGGGTTTGGGGGCTTTTCTGTAACGTTTGGGGTCTGCATTTTTGCTTTGGGATGCATCTTGAGCTTTTGAGGCCTAGCAGTAGCATTTGGGGCCTGCATCTGGGGCTTTTCTGTAGCATTTTGGTTGCGTATTTGTGATTTGGGGCCTGTATCCAGGGTTTTGCCTTTTTTGTAGTTTCCATCTTTGTGTGTGTGTGTTTCGTTGTTGGTTGTCTGGAGTTAGGGGCAGTTTGGGGTTTGGATTAAGGTCAGTGTCATTAGCGTTAGGGGGTTGATAATAAGGGTTAGGGTTGTGGTTAGAGTTGTTAGGTTTAAGGGGAATAAGGATTTCAGGGTAAGGGGATCAAGGTTGTGGGAATAAAAATGTTGTTTTTGCACAAACAACAGGATGTTTTTACATCCTGTAGAGGGAAGGAAGGTGGTATTGAGATATGCTTGCAGTGATAAGACAGCTTAACAGTGTGAAAAGAGTTCATCTGATTCGTGTCAATATGGAACAATGCTAGGGCCGCATGATATGATGAAAAGTCTGAGAAAACCAGAGTGGTTAATATATATAGTTCTTGTATCTTGCAAAGGAATGGTCCAGCAATTCGGGTCAACAGGGGATAAGAGAACAAGGGGGTTTCAGAATAACTGCTAACTATTACAACTGTTGCATGGGACACTATGCAAGTGTCTGCCATCCAGCCAAGATGGACAAAGGAGATGGACAAGAGAAAAGCCTGGGAGGAAGTCTACGAGCCTTCAGTACGAGCGGCCCCCAGAGGGACCACCGGAGACTGATAACGCCTGCACCAGTGGGAGGGTTTGGATTCTGGGAACTAATTAGAATAACCCTGCCTTTTGTAGAAGTAGTAATGAATATGTATTAGCCTAGCAGCATAAAAACCAGCCGCCTGATGTAACTTGTGTGCGTCTTGGTGGAGCAGAGACTCCTGGCGCACCCAGCGCTGCTTGCTTACCTCTATTCCTTTAATAAATCATAAACATTAATTGTAAGCCTATTTGGGACCCAGTCATTTATTACAAGTGGGGGCTCGTCCGGGAGGGCTTTGGTTCCTGATTTCTGGTTTGATCTAGGAGAGGCACCCCCACCATTTGGTGGCTGCTGTTTGAGTCAGGTTGGAACTAATGGCATCTTGAACCTGAATAAAGGTAAACAAAGTTTCTGATTCTTTTTTTCAGCTCCCTTGCCAGCTGCAGCACTATATTTTGCCCGTAATTGTGTGTGTGAAGATCCGAACGAAGATGACGGAGTCGTAAGCATTTAAAGCGTATACCGTTCGGTTGGGTGGGGTTCGGTTGCCTGTGTGTGTAAGAGTGTGACTGAGATGGAACTTAGTTCCGAAGCGATTGTGGAGGTCTTCTAACCGCGTTTTCAATCTCCCGCGAGGGACTTGGCTGGTGAAGGACCGAAGGGATTCCTATAGGATTTGTGGGTGTGTGATAGGTCCTCGACCCCCTGCAAGACACTCTTACTAAGGTAACCAAGGGCTGTGGGAATTGCCATAGTAAAATTCCTAGATGGGTCAGACAAAATTGAAGACCAGAGACCAGAAGAAAGGGAGCAAATTACCAGTCATACCACCAGAAAGTCCATTAGGAATAACGATTAGAAATTGGAATGATAGGGACCCCAGAAAAGGAAAAAGTAAATTAAAAATGGTCCAGTATTGTGTGACTGAATGGCCAAAGGAGCCTTTAAGACTACATGTCTTTTGGCCTGCTTTTGGATCCTTCGAAGACTGGATTTGCCAGGCCTTAAATATCCATGTTAATTCAAAGGAACCTTTTAGCCAGGAAGAAAGTGATTATGCAGGATTATGGATCAGGAGGACTTCAGGTCCTTTTCCAGCCTCAATATTTACACTAAAAGCAGGTAAGAAATTTGAAGAACAAGAAGAACATGAAAAAGAAAAAGAAGATAAACGTGAGCCGTTGGATAAGCTACCACCTCCATATCCTAACAATCCACCCCCGGCGGCTCCCCCTCCGGTGGCTGTGGTATCACCACCAGTACCACCGTTGCCCCAGCTTCCACCACCAACAGCACCAGAATTAGACCGACCTCCGGCCGCATGCAGGAGAAGTAGGACGGACGTATCTGAGAGGGCTTCTCTATATCCCTTAAGGGAGGTAACTGGTGTATAACTGGTGCGCGTCTTGGTGGAGCAGAGACTCCCGGCGTACCCAGCACTGTTTGCTTACCTCTATTCATTCAGTGAATTGTAAACTTTGATTGTAATCCTATTTGGGACTTTTATTTATTATAACAGACAACCTTGTAAAACGCAGACAACCAGAATCCTTACAGCAATTAGGTGGAAATCACGGCGTAAGACACATTACCACCTCAAAGAGTAAAAACCTCAAAAGAAATGTGACTTGTAACAGGCCAGCAGCTGTGTATTTTCTGTGAAGCACCAGCTAGATTATGAACCTTGAATAGCACAGTTAAAGGGGAAACAGGGGAGGGTCCCGGTCCTCGGCAGAAAAAAAAAGTGTATAAACTGTGTATGGAATTAGTAGGCACCCTCCTGCTTGTGGGACACCCGCCATTGTAATCTCGAATAATAATGCTACTGTACTGAGATCCTCGACTCAGCCTATGCTATTTGCTACAGATTGATTCAGGGTTTTAAGGTTTCAGGGATTGGGCACTAGGGTTGGGTTTCAGGGTAAGGGGTTTCAGGGTTTATGTTTAGGATTTTAAGGTTTTTAGGGTTGGAGTTTTAACAACGGTTAGGGTTTTAAGGATTTGGGGGTTAGGGTTTTAAGGGTTTCAGGGTTAGCGTGTTAGGGTATTAGAGTTTTTTGGGTTGTAGTGTTGATATGTTTTTTAGGGTTAGAGTCTTAAGGTTTTATTTTTGGTCAGTTATTTACGGTTAGGGTTTTAAGATCTTTTTTTTTTTTTTTTTTTTCAGGTTAGGTTCTCCAGGTCCAGGGTTTTGAGTATCCTAATTTTGGGGGTTTGGATTTTGAGCATCTTAATTTTGGGGGTTAGGCTTTTGTGTGCCCTAATTTTTTGGGATAGGCTTTCAAGCATCCTAAGTAGTTGGGTTAGGGTTTTGAGCATCTTAATATTTTGGGTCTGGGTAATGAGCATCCTCAGTTTTCAGGATAGGGTTTTGAGCATCTTAATGTTTCCAGGATAGGGTTTTGAGCGTCCTAAGTTTTTGGGATAGGTCTTTGAGCTTCCTAATGTTTTCCGGATAGGGTTTGGAGCATCTTAATGTTTTGGGTTTGGGTTTTGAGCGTCCGAATGTTTTTGGGTTAGGGCTTGGAGCATCCTAATGTTTTTGGGTTAGGGCTTTGAGCGTCCTGTTTTCGGGATAGGGTTTGGAGCATCCAAAGTTTTTGGGTTTGGGTTTTGAGTGTCCAAAGTGTTATAAGTTGCCCCCTTAATTAATTTTCTGAGAGCATTGTATTAATCATAGAAAGGAATTTATTGAGTAAGCAAACATCAAGCAAAACAGCACTGCGCAGCCGGGGAGTCTCAGCTCCGCACACGGCACGCACCTCACCCCTGCCAGGGTCCCTTTTTATACCTTGCTAATTCTGGGATTACGCAGCACATCCTGGTATATTCTGCGACTGCGCGCACTGTTGCTGTGTTCCCTCAACATAACCCTAAAATTAACCGTAACCATTACCCTAACACTTATCCTTACCCTAACCCTAACCCTTACTCTAACTTTTAACCCTGACCCATAACCTTAGACTTCCCCTACCCTTACCCTTACTCTTCCCCTTACCCTAACCTTTACCCTTACACTTACGGTTACCATTAACCTTACCCTTACCCGAACACTTACCCTTACCCTATCCCTTACACTTATCCTTATCCATACAACTTCCGCTTACCCTAACACTTAACCTTAACCTAACCCTAACCCTAAACCTTACCTGAACCCTTACCCTGACCCTTACATTAACCCTAACCCTAAAACTTAACCTTAACCTTACCCTTAACCTTAACCTAATACTTACCCTTACTTTTCCCTCACCCTAACCCTAAAATTAACCCTAACCATTACCCCAACACTTACCCTTACCCTAACCCTTACCCTTACCATAACCCATACTCTAACACATACTTCTACCCGTACCCGTACCCTTACCGTAACCCTTACCCTTACCGTTACCGTTACCCTTACCCTTACCCTATCCCTTACCCTTAACCTAACCCTAAACCTTACCCTTATCCTAACACTTACCCTTACCGTAAACCTTACCCTTTCTGCTACACTTACCCTTCACCTAAATCTAAACCTTACACTTACCCTTAGCCTAACCCTCGCCCTTACCATTACCCATACCCTTATTCTTACCCTTACCCTAACCCTTACCTTTACACTTACGGTTACCATTAACCTTACCCTTACCCTAACACTTATCCTTAACCTAACCCTTACCCTAAACCTTACCCCAACCCTTACCCTGACCCTTACATTAACCCTAACCCTTACCCTAAACCTTACACTTACTTTTAACCTTAACCTTACCCTTAACATTAACCTAATACTTACGCATACGTTTTCCTGACTTTAACCCTAAAACTAACCCTTACCCTAACCCTTACCCTTACCCTAACCCTAACCCTAACCCTTACTCTAACCCTTACCCTGACCTGTACCCTTACCCTTATACTTACCCTAATTCTTACCCATACCATAACCCATACCCTAACACATATTTGTACCCTTAACCTTACCCTTACCCTTACTCTGTCCGTTACCCTTACGCTTACCCTTAACATAAACCTTACCCTTGACCTTACCCTTACCATAAGCCATACAACAACACTTACATGTACACTTACGCTTACACTTACCCTAGCAATTACTCGTACAATTACCCTTACCCTTACCCTTAACCTAAGCCGAAACCTTAAACCTTACAGTAAACCTTACCCTTTCTGCTACACTTACCCTTAGCCTAAATCTAAACCTTACACTTACCCTTACTGTAACCCTCACCCTTACCGTTGCCAATACCCTTACTCTTACCCTTACCCTAACCCTTCTCCTTACACTTACTGTTACCTTTAACATTACCCTTACCCTAACACTTACACTTATCCTTATCCATACCCTTACCCTTACCCTAATCCTTACCCTTAACCTAACCCTAACCCTAAACCTTACCCCAGCCCTTACCCTGACCCTTACATTAACCCTAACCCTTACCCTAAAGCTTACACTTACTCTTAACCTTAACCTTACCCTTAACTATTACCCTAACACTTACCCTTATGTTTCCCTCACCCTAACCCTAAAATTAACCCTAACCATTACCCTAACACTTACCCTTACCCTAACCCTTACCCTTACCATAACCCATACCCTAACACGTACTTGTAGCCTTAACCTTACCATTCGCCTTACCCTTACCTTTACTGTCTCCGTTACCCTTACACTTACACTTAACATAAACCTTAAAGTTAACCTAACCCTTGTCATAAATGGCTCAGGATTCAAATTAGGATTAAATAAAAAAATAGGATTTATTGAAAGAATATAAAGGAATAGAGGTAAGCAAACAGCGCTGGGTGCACCGGGAGTCTCCGCTCCACCAGGACGCACACCGGTTACATCAAGCAGCTGATTTTTATGCTCCTACACTAATACATATTCATTACTACTTCTAAAAAAAATAGATTATTAAAATTAGCTTCCGGGGTGCAGTCCCTCCTACTGGAGCATGCGCAGTCTCCTCTGGGGTCTCTTCTGGGGGTCTCTAGGGGTCTTTCATGCTGAAGGCTCGTAGTCTTCCTCTCCCCCTTTGTACTTACTTGGCACCATACCAAGTTTATAGAACATTCTCTTCAAGACTTGTCTCCCAGCCGTCCTTCAGCTTCTTTTTCCTTCCTCTTAATCTCTCGGCCCCCCTAACCAGATACCAAAGATCCGCATAGTATCCCGTAACAGTCACTAGTTGTTATCAGTTGTTCTGAAACTCCCAGACATCAAACACAAACAGCTTCACGAGTAATTAAAACATTCTTCCCCAGCCATTCACAGACACATCTATAGCAGTGTTAGAAATAGAAGTCCGGAATAACAAACGCAAACAGGTTCATAAATTTAAGGAGTGATAAATTGACTAGAATGAGGGGGAGACTGGGACACACTGCAGCTGAGGTTCAAGAATTAAATTGCCAGTGCAGGGCCCAAAGGCAGACAGGATTCAAACAGAATTGTTCTTTATGGACACGAATTGTTAAAACATTCCTCACAATCCCTTATCTTCTTTTTAACATCCCCAATTCGTGTCTCTTCTGTTATTAATAATTGGATTTCATCAGTTTGTTCTTGGAGGGTCCAATTCTTAAGCATCATAATTGACATATTCCCTTCTTTTTTTAATGAAGTTATTACAAATGTACTATTTATCACCCGGTGTATTAATAATGTAAGACAAGGTATCATACAAGGTACAAATAATAACGTAATTACACCACATAACAATAAAAATAACACTCTTCTGACCCATGGTCCACCAGGCAGCCATGAAAATAAATCCCATTCCATATCCTTCCAGGTTTGTGTTTGCTCGCTCACCTCCCCCCTCCTTCTCTGGGATGGGAGAGAGAAATGGGAAAGTGAAGCCTGTGAGTTGAGTTAAAAACAAGAAGATAATAACAATAATGATGATAGTAGTACTACTAGTAATAATGTGTACGAAACAAGTGATGCACAATGCAATTGCTCACCACCTGCTGTCCGATGCCCAACCTAACCCCGAGCAGTCCGGCCCTCCTCCCAGCCTGCCTGCTGGCAGGACAGTGAGAAGCTGAATTTGGCTTGGTCCTTGGCTTGGTGTAAGCACTGCTCTGTAACAATTAAAAACAATTAAAACATCAGCATATTATTAACATTCTTCTCATCCTAAACCAGAACATAACATTCTATCAGTTACTAGGAAGAAACACCTTTTCATCAATCTTTAAACAGTAATTACTAAAGTTAAATTTTCCACAGACTTCTCCTTCTTGTGCTAGCAAACAGTCCAAAGCTAGGCAATTTTGACACAAAGCAGTTCTCATCTTTATAACTCATTTAGATCAGTTCTCATCATTTATAACTATTTCTATTACAGCTAATAACCTAATTATTCTATTAAGTATATATATACTGAGGTCCTATAGCCCCAGGATCTGTCTTCTGCCCATGTAGCTGGATCATAATAGGCAAACGCCTTCAGGGTCGATTCAGGCTTGTGTTACCGTTCGGCCTGTCAGGGTGATCCAGCTCCTGTAAAACGAATCACAATTTTATATAGGTTTAAAAAAGAGGTTTTTTATGTTATTTTCTCGGGACAACCTGATCTTAGTGTGGGAGAAGTCCGGTCGAGGCCCTCTCATTCGGCAGTCAATACCGATAGGGGTTGCCTCCCTCGGTAGACCATACACACCGCAGTGGAGGGTCCTGCCCCGGTCTTGCCTTCTCCCTTTTCTCCCTTTAGGCTTGTCCCCTTTATTTGGCATCCTTAATACATGCAGAGCCTCGCTGCCAGAATATTAGTTCTCCCTTAGCTTGAGTTTCAGTTGCCCAGGAGCGGACTCAACCCTCCAAGTTTCAGTAGTTACTGGTCCTTTTATTCTGGATGCGTGGGTCCCTTTCTGCAGTTCTCACAGCTGTTTCAGTAGTCAGTAAAACAAGGTACAGTCCCTCACATCGAGGGTTCAGTGATTCTTCCCTCCCGTGGCTGCTTGTTGAAACACTTTATTTTTTATCTTCTGACAAGTTAAATAACAGTTATTTAATTTGCTTTGCCGTATGGCCCTTTCCAGGTTCCTGTAGCAGGATTCATCTGATAGCCTTTCAGGTTGATACAGATTTGACTACAGGGTTTTGGCATTCATCACTATCTCCACAGTTTCACAGCTGGACAGTCACATTCATTTATGTTGCATTCCTTCAGGGGCTCATCACCCCAGTCCTTGCAGTCTCTCTGCTGGTTACACACTTTATTGATATCTATGCATTCTCCACTTCTGCACTTGAATTTGCCAGGTCCAGAGCACTGAATAACATTGTTACAGTTTGCTTCATCAGTGTCATCCAGACAGTCTCTCACACCACTGCACTGCCTACTCCCATGGACACAGTTCACATCTGAACTGGTCTGGCCTACAGGTCCAGGAAGGGCAGTTAATTTCATCTCTTCCATCCTTACAGTAAGGATCTCTATCACATCGCCACAATTCTCTTCATCTTCTCCACTGTCACAGTCTTTTTCACCATCACATTTCCATGACACTGTTCTCATATGACACAGCTCAGCACTTTCGTCAGACCCATCTTCACAATCCAGATCCCCTTCACACTGCCATCTGTTTGGCACACACTGACCACTGTTGCACACAAAGTCAGATTCAGCACACATCTTCTTCACACATCTTCTTCACACAAACACTCTCATCACTGCCATCTGAGCAGTCTTCACATTTTACTCTAGCACCGTCGGCAGCAGTGCACAGTCAGGCGAAGGCGAGCAGCAGGCAGAGCGCCTCGCCTCGCACCGTCACCTGTGTCACTTATACTACTCCTATTACCCATGCTGTTAGTGTCAGTGGCATCCTCCTTTTCTTTTTGCCCCTGACCCACTGACCATTCACCACAAATGGATGAGACACATGATTACTAGTTAGGAAAGAGAGTGTAACGTCTGCTATACGGCTGCAGGCAGTGCCAGCTGCAACCTTAGGTTTGTGAAAGAGCCTGCTGGTGGTCATTTGGCAGTGTAATCTGCGTCTCTGCACTCCTGCCCTGCAATAGAGCTAAGTCGTCATTAGTAACAGTTATAACACCGATCTGGGGACTAATAGTCTTTTTTGCATTGCAAGATAAACCTTTTATAAAAAGAATGCTAGAGTGAAGCAGCACAGCCACTGCTGCCGCTGCCTCCATGGTTACGTCAGACAGGCTGCAGGGTCCTGATGTCCGCCCCTCTGCTCTGTGCCGACTGGCCACACAGTGAGGGTCGGCTACCGGTGTCCACTGACGCCTCTGGTCTCCCGTAGCAACTCGATCTCGGATGTCCCGCAATTACTTCAATTCCCCGCGTTTTCCGGCTTCTGTCCGGTCTATTCTGTTTCTCTCAGAGCCGTCCGTGGCTCTGCAGCGTCTCTCAGGGCTCTCTCCGTCCAGCGGTAGTCCCTCCGTAGTGTCTCGGGTCTCCCAGCGCCACTCCAGTCTCTCGGCGCCGCTCCGGTCTCTCGGCCTGTTCAGGTCTCAGCGAGTCCAGGTCTCGGCCTGTGCAGGCCTCATATGTTGCAGAAAGCATGTCATATCATGCTCCTGCCTTTTTCTTGTCACGGTCAAAACATTTAAGAGCAAAAATAGGATACACAAGATACACAAGATACACTGGGCACCACCACTCAAAACTTGGATAAAACAGCACTTCTTTTCAGTCTGTCAAGCACTTCGTTCATCTCTGCCCACTCCCCTTGTGGAGAGTACGGAACAACGGATCGGAACTCTGCACTCGCTTTGCAGCAACGCTGCGTCTCACTCACACAGCACAATCGCATACGGAGGCCTCCAGCACATCTCATTCGTACCACAGGAATATAATTTAGAATGATAACCAACCAAACAAGTATTGTCTCTGACTGTGTTCTTCGTGAAGTGACTTGTAACACTTTGTTTCAAACCCTTACATTTACACAAATACTTTCAACACAAAATACATCCAATATGCAAATATTACAATATACAAAATGTCAACACAAAATACATACATAAAAACACATACAATTATTAACACTCCAGTTAGTATCCCTCCAGCAGCTGAAAACATACCGTTTGTCTGCAGTTTCAGGAGATCTTTGCTCCTGCGGTGAGCAGCTGAGAGTGGAGTCCCCTCCGAGCAAAAACGCTCAGGGTGCACCTAGGGGCGTCCGCGCTGCAGCCGATCCCGCAGCCGAGCAGAGTGTCTCCTGCCTGGCTCACCAAAATGACTCACAGAAAGCTGACTCCACAATCAGTAAGATTGTAAAGTAGGTATGTTTACTCAGTTCCATGCAGCACGGGGCGGGTAGTCCCACCAAAGTCGTGCACGCCTAACATGGCAAATTGCTCTAGTAAAGAGTTACATATACATGAACATTCCTATACATATACATATTCCTAACCTGTCCCTTTGTGAGCAGTCCTCCTTATCTCAGACCCCTTGATTAAAGTCCGAACCATGAGGTTGTTTTTGATCTGGTTCTCGGGGTCCGAGAGGCTCCTGTTATCTGGTGGTATAAGTGCAGCACAGGCACAAATGTAGCACATATTCATTCTTAATCAATTGCTCTCTAATTTCTAATTCCAATGTTTCAGCTTGCTCTTTTCTGGATCCATGGGTATTCTACTATTAATGTTCAAAGCCTGACAGACCCCGTCCTCCGTGGATCAAAATACATGGGGTCTTAAGAGTTCTTTTGGTCATTCTATCATATAATACAGGATCATTTTTAATTTACTCTTTAATTTTCTGGGGCCCCTATTGTTCCAATTTCTAATCATTATTCGTAATGGACTTATCATAAGCCATACAACAACAGTTACATGTACACTTACGCTTGCACTTACCCTAGCAATTACTCATCCAATTACCCTTAACCTTACTATTAAGCTAACCCTAAACCTTACCCTTATCCTAACACTTACCCTTATCTTAAACCTTACCCTTTTTGCTACACTTACCCTTTGCCTAATTCTAAACCTTACCCTAACCCTCACCCTTACCTGAATCTAACCATTACCCTAACCCTCACCCTTACCCTTACCATTATACTTACTTTTACCCTTAACCTAAACCTTACCCCAACCCTTACCCTGACCCTTACATTAACCCTAACCCTTACCCTAACCCTAACTCTAATCCTAACCCTTAACCTAAACCTTACACTTAATCTTAACTTTAACCTTACCCTTAAACTAATACATACCCTTACGTTTCCCTCACCATAACCCTAAAATTAACCGTAACCATTACCCGAACACTTATCCTTACCTAACCCTTACTCTAACTTTTACCCTGACCCGGACCCTTAGACTTCCCCTTACCCTTACCCTTACTCATACCCTTACCCTAACCCTTACCCTTACACTTATGGTTACCATTCACCTTACCCTTACCCTAACACTTAACCTTAACCTAACCCTAACCCTAAACCTTACCTGAACCCTTACCCTGACCCTTACATTAACACTAACCCTAAAACTTAACCTTAACCTTACCCTTAACCTTAACCTAATACTTACCCTTACTTTTCCCTCACCCTAACCCTAAAATTAACCCTAACCATTACCCTTACCCTAACCCTTACACTAACCCTTACCCTTACCATAACCCATACTCTAACACATACTTCTACCCGTACCCGTACCCTTACCGTAACCCTTACCCTTACCGTTACCGTTACCCTTACCCTTACCGTTACCGTTACCCTTACCCTTAACCTATCCCTTACCCTTAACCTAACCCTACACCTTACCCTTATCCTAACACTTACCCTTACCGTAAACCTTACCCTTTCTGCTACTCTTACCCTTAGCCTAAATCTAAACCTTACACTTACCCTTAGCCTAACCCTCGCCCTTACCATTACCCATACCCTTATTCTTACCCTTACCCTAACCCTTACCTTTACACTTACGGTTACCATTAACCTTACCCTTACCCTAACACTTATCCTTAACCTAACCCTTACCCTAAACCTTACCCCAACCCTTACCCTGACCCTTACATTAACCCTAACCCTTACCCTAAACCTTACACTTACTTTTAACCTTAAACTTACCCTTAATATTAACCTAATAATTACGCATACGTTTTCCTGACTTTAACCCTAAAACTAACCCTAACCATTACCCTAACACTTAACCTTACCCTAACCCTAACCCTAACCCTTACTCTAACCCTTACCCTGACCTGTACCCTTACACTTACCCTTACCCTTATACTTACCCTAATTCTTACCCATACCATAACCCATACCCTAACACATATTTGTACCCTTAACCTTACCGTTACCCTTAACCTTACCCTTACCCTTACTCTATCCGTTACCCTTACGCTTACCCTTAGCATAAACCTTACCCTTGACCTTACCCTTACCATAAGCCATACATCAACACTTACATGTACACTTACGCTTGCACTTACCCTAGCAATTACTCGTACAATTACCCTTAACCTTACTATTAAGCTAACCCTAAACCTTACCCTTATCCTAACACTTACCCTTATCCTAAACCTTACCCTTTCTGCTACACTTACCCTTTGCCTAATTCTAAACCTTACCCTAACCCTCACCCTTACCTAAATCTAACTAAAATCTAACCATTACCCTAACCCCTCACCCTTACAATATACATATTTTTACCCTTTACCTAAACCTTTACCCCAACCCTTACCTTGACCCTTACACTAACCCTAATCCTTACACTAAACCTTACACTTACTCTTAACCTTAACCTTAGCTGTAACCTAATACTTACTCTTACATTTCCCTCACCCTAACCCTAAAATTAACCCTAACCATTACCCTAACACTTACCCTTACCCTAACCCTTACTCAAACCCTTACAATTACCTGTACTTTTACACATACCCTTACACTTACCCTTACTCTTAAACTTACACTAACCCTTACCCTTAACTAAATCTAACCCTTACACTAAACATCATCCTTACCCTTACCATTATCCCTTCTCTTACCCTTATCCTAAACATTTCCCAAACCCTTACCCTTACATTAAACCTAACCCTTACAATAACTCTTAACCTTATCCTTAAACTTAACCTAATACTTACCCTTCCGTTTCCCTCACCCTAAACCTAAAATTAGCCTAACCATTACCCTAACACTTACCCTTACTCTAACCCTTACCCTGAACTTAAGTGTAAGTGTTAGGATAACGTTAACCTTAAGGGTGACCCTTAAGCTTATCCTTAATGTTTATGGTTAGGTTAAGGGTAATTGTACGAGTAATTACTAGGATAAGTGTAAGCGTAAGTGTACATGTAAGTGTTGATGTATGGCTTATGGTAAGGGTAAGGTAAAGGGTAAGGTTTATGTTAAGGGAAAGCGTAAGAGTAACGGATAGAATAAGGGTAAGTGTAACGGTTAAGTGTTAGGGTAATGGTTAGGGTTAATTTTAGGATTAGGGTGAGAAAAATGTAAGGTTAAGTACTAGCTTAAGGTTAAGGGTAAGGTTAAGGTTAAGAGTAAGTGTAAGGTTTAGGTTAAGGGTTAGGGTTAATGTAAGGTTCAGGGAAAGGTTTGGGGTAAGGTTTAGGGTTAGGTTCAGCTTAAGGGTAAGGGTTGGGGTAAGGTTAAGGGTATGGATAAGGATAAGTGTAAGGGATAGGGTAAGGTAAGGGTTAGCGTAAGGGTAAGATTAATGGTAAGGTTTATGTTAAGGGTAAGCGTAAGGGTAACGGATAGAGTAAGGGTAAGGGTAACGGTAAGGTTAAGGGTACAAATATGTGTTAGGGTATGGGTTATGGTATGGGTAAGAGTTAGGGTAATGTAAGGGTAAGGGTGAGTGTAAGGGTATGGGTCAGGGTAAGGGTTAGAGTAAGGGTTAGGGTTAGGGTAAGGGTAAGTGTTAGAATAATGGTTAGGGTTAATTTTAGGCTTAGGGTGAGGGAAACGTAAGGGTTAAGGTAAGGGTAAGTGTAAGGTTTAGATTTAGGCTAATGGTAAATGTAGCAGAAAGGGTAAGGTTTACGATAAGGGTAAGTGTTAGGGTAAGGGTAAGGTTTAGGGTAACATAAAGGGTAAGGATTACGGTAAGGGTAAGGGTACAGGTAGAATTTGTTAGAATATGGCTTATGGTAAGGGTAAGGTTTAGGGTAAGAGTAAGTGTAAGTGTATGTGTAAGGGTACGGGTCATTGTAAGGGTTAGAGTAAGGGTTAGGGTAAGGGTAGGTGTTAGGGTAATGGTTAGGGTTAATTTTAGGGTTAGGGTGAGGGAAACGGAAGGGTAAGTATTAGGTTTAGGTTAAGGTTAAGGGTAAGGTTAAGGTTAAGAGTGTAAGTTTTAGGGTAAGGGTAAGGGTTAATGTAAGGGTCAGGGTAAGGGTTAAGGTAAGGTTTAGGGTTAGAGTTAGGTTAAGGTTAATTTTTAGGGTAAGGGTAAGTTGTATGTATAAGGATAAGTGTAAGGGTAAGTGTTAGGGTAAGTGTAAGGATAAGGATAAGTGTACAAGTCAGGGTAAGGTTTAGAGTTAGGATTAGGGTTTGGGTTAGGGTAAGGGTAAGTGTTAGGGTAATGGTTAGGGTTAATTTTAGGTGTAGGGTGACGGATAAGAAAGGGTAAGTAGTAGGTTAAGGTTAAGCGTAAGGTTAAGGTTAAGAGTAAGTGTAAGGTTTAGGGTACGGTTTAGGGTTAATGTAAGGGTCAGGGTAAGTGTTTGGGTAAGATTTAGGGTTAGGGTAAGAGTAAGTATATGGGTAATGGTAAGGGTAAGTGTTAGGGTTAGGGTAAGTGTAAGGTTTAGATTTAGGCTAAGGGTAAGTGTAGCAGAAAGGGTAAGGGTTACGGTAAGTGTAAGTGTAAAGATAAGGTTAAGGTTTAGGCTTACGTTAAGGGTAAGGGTAATGCTTTAGTAAGGGTAAGAGTAAGGGTAAAGGTAAGGGTTACGGTAAGGGTACTGGTAGAAGTATGTGTTAGAGTACGGCTTATGGTAAGGGTACAAGTAGCTCCCCCCCGAGAGACAGGACCCAAAGGTGTACAACCAGTTCCCAACACCCCTGAGACACAGGCCCCAACCCCCCCCCAGACACAGGGACCCAAATTCTACAAGCAGCTCCCAACCCCTGCCAGGCAGGCCCCCTACCCTATACAAGCAGCTCCCAACCCTCCCCCCCCGCCCCGAGGGAGGCCCCCAAGCCCCCCACAAACACAGGCCCCTACAGTGTACAGGCAGCTCCCAGCCACCCCCAGATGCTGGCCCCAAAGTTGTACAAACAGCTCCCAGCCACCCTGCAGAAACAGATTCCTACATTGTACAAGCAGTTCCCAGCCCGCTAGACACAGGCCCTGACCCCCCACAGATGCAGGCCCCAAAGGTGTACAAGCAGCTCCCACCCCTCCCCCAGACGCAGGTCCCAAGCCCCCCCCCCAAACACAGGCCCCTACAACCAGCACCCAACCCCCTACCCCCGATGCCAGGCCCAAAGGTGTAGAAGCAGCTCCAAACCTCCTCCCTCAACCCAGGCTCCAACAGTGTACAAGCAGCTCCCAACCAACCCTCCCCTTCCTCCCCCCCCCCCCCCCCGACAATGGCTCCAAAGGAATACAGAGAGCTCCCACCCCTCCCCCAGATGCTGGTCTCAACCCCCCGCCCCCCCCAGAAGCAGGCCCCAAAGGTGTAGAGTCAGCTCCCACCCCCCTCAGTGCTGGCCCCTAGGGTCTACAAGCAGCTCCCTCTTGCCCCCAGATACCGGCCCCCAGACACAGACCCCAAAAGCCTAATCACAGGCCCTGAACTCTAGAGGCAGGCTCCAAAACCCAGGACAAAGCCCCAGTGGTTCGAGACAGGGCCCAAATCCCAGACACAGGCCCCAAACGCTAAACATATGCCAAAAAAAGTATTAGTGCTGGTGCCAAATGTTACAGACAGGCCCAAAAGCCCGAGATGCTCAAGGCTGAGACGTAACTTGGCTTTCTGAATTACTGGAAAGCAGCTTTCATTCTCAGATAATTGTGTGCAGGCTGATTAAGGAGGTGTTGGGGAGGCAAGGACAATCCCCAGACAAGGACTGTATATCTCGAAACAAGACACTGGAACTCATGATAAGGAAGCGGCAGGCGGACAGAGAAACGAATGTGAGGACTATAAATCTCGAAACTGGACATTGGAATTCATTATAAAGATACAACAAACGGGAGAATTAGCAACAACCAGCTCTTGCAATTAAGAAACATGCCAATTCAGCAGATTCCTGAGCAAAGGTGAAAAGTACACTGTGAGGAAGACTCGGGGTCTTCCTCCCAAAGACCCCTGCCCACGTCCCAAAGACCCCTGCCCACAATTCTTGGAAGGCTCTGCTCAGGCGCAAGGTGCCAAAAGGCTAATTAGCATGAGAAGCGAGGGAAGGCGGGGATAGGTAATGCATATGTATAGGTGCTTGTAGAATATTGATAGATTGATTGTATAAATTCAAGACTGCTTTCTGCTTTGGGTATGCACGATAGGTGGAGAGATCCCCTGTGCATCCAGCGCTGCAATAAAGAATATACCACTTAAAGGAATTTCGGCTTCGATCTTTGAATCAATTTGGCGACCCAGATGGGACAACCTCTCTGCCGGACCGCAGGACCCGCTGGGAACAGGACTCCCTAGGGTATCCCCGGGATTTCCCGGAGGGACTCCTCGACTCACCGGATCACTGCGGAGGCAGACAAGGACCCCATCATTGTAAGTGAGTATATTCTTTATTCTGGTTTGGTTTTCTGGTAGACCGGTCATCTGGAACTGTCTGTAAGTCAGAAGGTGATCTTCTGCGAGGCAGTGTTTGGTATATACTTTGTGGTTAGCACCATAAGTACATGTTTGGGGACCTTAAGGAAGGAGCTCGCTTTAAGGTCCATCTGGAATTGTGTTGTCTATTTCGGTTTTCTGACTCATGGAGTATGGGATTTAACTCTGGTTATTGTTACTGCGATTTTGGCTATTTTCCTGGTGGTAATAGTAGGTTCGTGGCATTGTTATAAGAAAGATATCGTTACGGTGTTACACAGTTCGGTTTTCTGACTTATCGCATGTGGAATTTGACTCTGACTATTGTTACTGTGATTTTGGCAATATTGCTGGTAATAGTAGTTTTGTGACATCGCTACTGAAAGATATTGCGTGCCCGTATTTTTGTGAGTGATACGTTTTGTGATACGCTTTTGTAAGTAACATGTGTATTCTGAAAGTGTAAACTGGAAACTGGGGGGGCAAACAAGCAGTGAAATTTTAAAGAAAAGTGTGTTAGGATGTGTTTGAAGTCACTGGAAGGATATTGGAGGATCTGCCGGTGGAAGTGTGAACAGGAAAACATTGATAAAATATCGTAATCAGTGGTGGCCGCTTTATAAGCTGGAATGTGGAGAAAAGTGGCCCCTAAATGGAACTTTAAACTCTAATATTTTGCTACAGTTAATGTTGTTTTTTGAGAAGCAGAACAGGATGGAATGTTGTATACTGATGTTTCAGCATCTTGGTGGGAAAAGGTACGGAATTAAGTTGGCCCCTGACTGAACCTTTGATGTTGGCATTAGAGAAGTACAGGCTGGAGAAAGATAAAGGAAGTGTTAAAAGGGTTGTTGAAAGTGTTAAAGGTGTTTGAAGTTGAATGAGCAGGGAAAGAGGATGTAGGAATGTTAATAGTTCTGCCTCTGCCCGAGGCAGAGATCTTAAAATCATGGGTGTTAGCCCTTTAGGGCAAAGGGACCATGATCGGTCCGAGAGAGTTGTCAGAGAAACAGAAAAGCAGTCAACTCTAAAACAACCTGAGTTCATGTGCGAGCTCAGATTGCTGATGGGACCGTTCAGGGAACTGTGGACAATTGCATTCCCCTGACCGACCCCCACTAAGACCCGAATCATCCTGAAAATTATGAACGGTTAAGTAAATACTAAAACCTGGATGAATTGGGAATTGAGAATATGCTTCCAACAAGGTCTAAAAGAAAGCCCTATGGAATTTTTGGACCAACTCCGAAATGTAATGAAAATAAATAAATAAATAAATAAATAAAACAAAACGGTTTGGACCTGGCTTCGGAGGACAAATTGACTAGCCTTTTCCTAGGGTAATCAACCCCTGATTTCAACAGGAATAACGGGGACCTGGGGAATCTACCCTAGCGGATCCTCCACTGGTTATAATGAAGCTAGGGGAGGAATGGAAGTGAAATTTCTTATTGCTATGGGGCAACGTATTCAGTTCTAAATCAAGCATTAATGCCTTCACAGAATTATTATGTTAGGGTAAAAGGTGTGTCGTGGTTTAACCCGGCCGGCAGCTAAACACCACGCAGCTGTTTGCTCACCCTCCCCCTCCCTCTCTGGGACGGGGGAGAGAAATGGAAAGTGAAGCCTGTGAGTTGAGATAAAGACAGTTTAATAAGACAAAATAATAATAATAATAATAATAATAATAATAATAATAATAATAATAATAATAATAATACAATGATGATAATAGTACCACTACTAATAATGTGTACAAACAAGTGATGCACAATGCAATTGCTCACCACCCGCTGACCGATGCCCAGCCTAACCCCGAGCAGTCCGGCCCCCTCCCCCTGGCTAGCCACCCCTATGTATTGTTTAGCCTGACGTCAGATGCTATGGAATACCCCTTTGGCTAGTTTGGGTCACCTGTCCTGGGTCTGTCCCCTCCCAGCTCTTACTGCACCCCCAGCCTGCCTGTTGGCAGGACAGAGCAAGAAGCTGAGATGTCCTTGGCTTGGTATAAGCACTGCTCTGCAACAATTAAAACATCGGGGTGTTATCAGCACTCTTCTCATCCTAAGCCAAAACGTAGCATTCTACCAGCTACTAGGAAGAAAATTACCTCTGTTCTAACTGAAACCAGGACAAGGTGTAACCGAAAAGGCTTATTTTTGTGAACCTTTGAAGTACAAGTTAGTGAAAAAATGGGGCATACACAGATTTTTATCTATGCCTAGCTCCTCATGGGCACTCTTAGGTAGAGATTTATTAGAGCAAGTAGGAGCAGAAATTGTCTTTGAAAAAGGGAAAATGGAATTAAGAACAGGAGAAGAACAACTAATAAATGTGTTAAGCTTGGCACTAACACAAACTGACCCTAAAAGTGAAATACCTTTAGAGATCAAGTATGTCCAGGAGTTTGGGCTACCGAAGTCCCTGGAAGAGCTAAAAATGTGACCTTAATAATTATTAAATTAAAGCCAGGAGAGAAACCCGTTAAGGTTAAGTAATATCCTTTGAGGTTAGAAGATAGGAAAGGAATGAAAGAGATAATTGATAAATTTTTACAGTATGGATTATTGCTTGAATGCGAATCAGAATACAATGCACCCATATTGCCAATTAAAAAGGCAGATGAAAAAGCTATAGGCTAGTTCAGGATTTGAGAGCCATAAGTAAAATCACTGAGGATATACATCCAGTAGTGGCAAACCCTTATACTTTGCTGACTAAATTAAAGAATAGTCAAGTCTGGTTTACCGTACTGGATTTAAAAGATGCCTTCTTCTGCCTAGGCTTAGCCACAGAAAGCCAAAACCTATTCGCCTTTGAATGGGAAAATCCCGATTCAGGCAGAAAGACGCAGCTTACGTGGACATTACTACCTCAAGGATTCAAGAATAGCCCCGCTATTTTTGGAAACCAATTAGCAAGGGAACTCGAAACATGGATACCTGCGGACACTGAAGGTGCTTTGTTACAGTATGTAGATGATCTCTTAATAGCTACCGAGACTAAAGGCAGTTGTATTCAATGGACTATAAGTCGTCTTAATTTTCTGGGTTTAAATGGATATCAAGTCTCTTGACAGAAAGTCCAGCTGGCTCAACAAAGTGTGACCTATCTGGGATTTGACATTTCGGAAGGACAACGAGAACTAGGAACTGAACATAAGGAAGTCATTTGCCGGACTCCAGAACCTCAAATGGTAAAGGAGCTACAAACCTTTTTAGGAATGACAGGTTGGTGTCGCCTTTGGATTTATAATGATGGACTATTGGTAAAGCCTCTATGTGAATTGATAAAGATTAACCAGTCAAAGTTAGTCTGGACTGGAGAAGCACAAAAAGTCTTTAAACAACTTAAACAAGAATTGATGATTTTGAAATATCAAGCAATATTGGTAGAACAGGACGACGTGGAAATTGTGATCATTAATATTGTGAATCTAGCCTCTTTTCTTAGTGATGCTCCGGCACAACCTGTGATTCACGATTGTTTAGAAACTATAGAGACTGTGTATTCCAGCCGACCAGACCTTAAGGAGGAGCCCATGGAAGATGCGGAAGAAACTTGGTTCACGGATGGGAGCAGTTTTGTTACGCAAAGACAATGTAAAGCTGGATATGCTATAACAACTACTCAGCAGGTAATCGAGTCTAAGCCTTTACCCCCTGGAACATCAGCTCAAAAGGCGGAGATAGTTGCTCTCACGAGAGCATTGGAACTGGCAGCGGGAAAAAGGGTAAATATTTGGACAGATTCTAAATATACATTCGGCGTGGTACATGCTCATGGAGCAATTTGGAAAGACCATGGATTGCTGACCGCTCAGTGAGAACACAAAGTATGCTGAAGAAATTTTAAAATTGTTAGAGGCTGTAAAACAACCAGAAAAGGTAGCTATCATGCATTGTCAGGGACACCAAAAGGGGAACACCGATTTTGAAATTGGAAAATCAATTGGCAGAGGCTAAGCAGGCAGCTGAAATAACTGAGGTGAAGGCATTGTCTTTGATAGCAGACGGTAAAATCCAAACTATATCCAAATTATACAAAAGAAGACTTAAAATTAATTGAAGATTTGAAAGGTAAAATGAAACCAGATGGATGAGTATATTTAAAAGATAACCACATAGTAATACCCTCTAGTTTGACATGGCCCATCATTCTTACAGAACACAATAAAACGCACTGGGGAGCTGGCACACTGCATAAGAGCCTGAGTCAGACATTAGTGGGACGATATGATAAAACAAGTAACTCAACAATGTAGCATTTGCTTACACAATAACCCCAATACCAAGGATAGAATAAAATTTGGAATAATCGGTAAAGGAAATTATTCGGGGCAACAGTGGCAAATTGATTTTTCAGAACTCCCTAGAAAAGGGGGGTATCATTATTTACTGGTTCTGACTGACACGTTTTCAGGAAGGCCTGAAGCCTTTCCCTGTCGAACAAACAAAGCAAGAGAAGTGGTTAAAGTCTTGTTAAATGAAATAATAGCATGCTTTGGGATTCTAGTAGCAATGTCTTCTGATAGAGTTTCACATTTTTGTGCACAAGTGGTAGAACAGATAAGTAAGATTCTAAAGATAGATTGGCAACTGCATACTCCTTATAGACCACAGGCAAGTGGACAGGTAGAAAAAATGAACCATTTAATTAAACAGTAAATAGCTAAAATTGGATAAGAAGCTAATTTGTCATGGCCTCAATCCCTCCCTTTAGCATTACTTGGAATTAGAGTTAAACCTAGAATAAAAGGAAATTTGAGTCCCTTCAAAATCTTATATGGAAGGCCATAGCAATTTCTATTTAGTGGAGAGGACCTAACGCAGTTAGGATCAGAATATTTATATGCTTATATAACTGAACTTCAGAAACAATTAAATAAAGTACATAAATTTGTTTTGGGGACCAGGGCTAGAGGGTTGGATCAACCAATCCACCCCTTGAAGCTCGGGGATTATATAGATATAAAGACTTTTTCAGGACAACCCCTACAGGAAAAATGGAAGGAAAGTGGATGGGACCATACCAAGTATTACTGACAACACACACCGCCATGAAGATTAAGAAGCAAGCAGCTTGGATCCACAATTCAAGGGTGAAGAAGGCCCCGGCGAGGATATGGACCACCACTCCAATTGGACCAACAAAATTACGGTTTTCCAGATCCTAATGATTGCAGGGGTGCGGTTCTCGGATTTGGGGTGGGCAACTTGGGATGAGAACTTACACCTGACCTTAATACAAACAATTTCTCAAGTAGCTAATAAGACGAACTGTTGGGTATGCACCCATGTGCCACAGCATGGGAATAAGGGTGTATCGTTAATTGGGATTCCCTTGCCTGCAAACTTATCTTGGACTAATTTGTGGGAAAACACATCTTGGGGTCGAAAATATTAAGCAGTTTTGGAACTAGAAGTGAGTAGCTTCGTGCCGTTAGAATCCTATTATGTATGTGTACAAAGGTGTAACCCGCCTAAGGGTATAGGAAAACAGCATTGTATAAATATGGATACTACTTCTGTGGGAAATCAGACATCTTGTAATTGAACAATTGATATTAGTACGACTAGCGGCTGGGCAAATTCAACCAGCTGGACGGTTCCAGAAGGAAAAGGGTGGTATTGGCTATGCAATGATACAGCCCGTAAGGTCTTGCCTGAGAATTGGAAGGGAACTTGCACTCTTGGAGCGGTAGTCCCCAATATGACAGTACATGATGTAGTGCCTCGAGGTTACTTGAGAAATCATATCCGGAGAATCAGATGAAAAATTAACAATCCATTGGTAGAGAGACACACCCCTTTTCATAGTTTTGTGCGATGGTTTATCCCATGGTTAGGAGTGAGTGAATTGGAAAAGGCAATAGTTAATATTTCTGCAATTATAGAGAAGTTAGAAAACAAAATTCTGGATGCTATAAGGGCTCAACAAGAAGAGATATCTAGTTTATCACAGGTAGTATTACAAAATCGGATGGCCCTAGACTTGTTACTGGCCACTCAAGGGGGAGTCTGTACAGTAATAAACACAAGTTGTTGTATGTATGTAGATCAGAGTGGAAGGATCTCTACTGACCTGGAAGAAATCTGGAAGCAGACAAGGATCCTACATGAGATCAGTAAAGAGGATCTTTCATGGAGTTTTAGTGAACTATGGAATAAGTTACCCTCCTGGTTGCCCAATTTCCAATGGTTGAAACAAGTATTCATTGCTCTAATCGTATTAGTAGTGTTAGGAATATTTGTGTGCATGTTGTTTAGATGCCTGCTTTGTTGTGTTACTGTAAATAATGAAAGTATCTGATGCAAAAGAATTTGCATGGGAAAAGAAAAGGGGGGATTGATTAAGGAGGTATTGGGGAGGCAAGGACAATCCCTAGACAAGGACTGTGTATCTCGAAACAAGACACTGGAACTCATGATAAGGAAGCGGCAGGCGGACAGAGAAACGAATGTAAGGACTATAAATCTCGAAACTGGACATTGGAATTCATTATAAAGATACAACTAACGGGAGAATTAGCAACAACCAGCTCTTGCAATTAAGAAACATGCCAATTCAGCAGATTCCTGACCAAAGGTGAAAAGTACACTGTGAGGAAGACTCGGGGTCTTCCTCCCAAAGACCCCTGCCCACGTCCCAAAGACCCCTGCCCACAATTCTTGGAAGGCTCTGCGCAGGCGCAAGGTGCCAAAAGGCTAATTAGCATGAGAAGCGAGGGAAGGCGGGGATAGGTAATGCATATGTATAGGTGCTTGTAGAATATTGATAGATTGATTGTATAAATTCAAGACTGCTTTCTGCTTTGGGTATGCACGATAGGTGGGGAGATCCCCCGTGCATCCAGCGCTGCAATAAAGACTATACCACTTAAAGGAATTTCGGCTTCGATCTTTGAATCAATTTGGCGACCCAGATGGGACAACCTCTCTGCCGGACCGCAGAACCCGCTGGGAACAGGACTCCCTAGGGTACCCCCGGGATTTCCCGGAGGGACTCCCCGACTCACCGGATCACTGCGGAGACAGACAAGGACCCCATCATTGTAAGTGAGTATATTCTTTATTCTGGTTTGGTTTTCTGGTAGACCGGTCATCTGGAACTGTCTGTAAGTCAGAAGGTGATCTTCTGCGAGGCAGTGTTTGGTATATACTTTGTGGTTAGCACCATAAGTACATGTTTGGGGACCTTAAGGAAGGAGCTCGCTTTAAGATCCATCTGGAATTGTGTTGTCTATTTCGGTTTTCTGACTCATGGAGTATGGGATTTAACTCTGGTTATTGTTACTGCGATTTTGGCTATTTTCCTGGTGGTAATAGTAGGTTCGTGGCATTGTTATAAGAAAGATATCGTTACGGTGTTACACAGTTCGGTTTTCTGACTTATCGCATGTGGAATTTGACTCTGACTATTGTTACTGTGATTTTGGCAATATTGCTGGTAATAGTAGTTTTGTGACATCGCTACTGAAAGATATTGCGTGCCCGTATTTTTGTGAGTGATACGTTTTGTGATACGCTTTTGTAAGTAACATGTGTATTCTGAAAGTGTAAACTGGAAACTGGGGGGGCAAACAAGCAGTGAAATTTTAAAGAAAAGTGTGTTAGGATGTGTTTGAAGTCACTGGAAGGATATTGGAGGATCTGCCGGTGGAAGTGTGAACAGGAAAACATTGATAAAATATCGTAATCAGTGGTGGCGGCTTTATAAGCTGGAATGTGGAGAAAAGTGGCCCCTAAATGGAACTTTAAACTCTAATATTTTGCTACAGTTAATGTTGTTTTTTGAGAAGCAGAACAGGATGGAATGTTGTATACTGATGTTTCAGCATCTTGGTGGGAAAAGGTACGGAATTAAGTTGGCCCCTGACTGAACCTTTGATGTTGGCATTAGAGAAGTACAGGCTGGAGAAAGATAAAGGAAGTGTTAAAAGGGTTGTTGAAAGTGTTAAAGGTGTTTGAAGTTGAATGAGCAGGGAAAGAGGATGTAGGAATGTTAATAGTTCTGCTTCTGCCCGAGGCAGAGATCTTAAAATCATGGGTGTTAGCCCTTTAGGGCAAAGGGACCATGATCGGTCCGAGAGAGTTGTCAGAGAAACAGAAAAGCAGTCAACTCTAAAACAACCTGAGTTCATGTGCGAGCTCAGATTGCTGATGGGACCGTTCAGGGAACTGTGGACAATTGCATTCCCCTGACCGACCCCCACTAAGACCCGAATCATCCTGAAAATTATGAACGGTTAAGTAAATACTAAAACCTGGATGAATTGGGAATTGAGAATATGCTTCCAACAAGGTCTAAAAGAAAGCCCTATGGAATTTTTGGACCAACTCCGAAATGTAAGGAAAATAAATAAATAAATAAATAAATAAAACAAAACGGTTTGGACCTGGCTTCGGAGGACAAATTGACTAGCCTTTTCCTAGGGTAATCAACCCCTGATTTCAACAGGAATAACGGGGACCTGGGGAATCTACCCTAGCGGATCCTCCACTGGTTATAATGAAGCTAGGGGAGGAATGGAAGTGAAATTTCTTATTGCTATGGGGCAACGTATTCAGTTCTAAATCAAGCATTAATGCCTTCACAGAATTATTATGTTAGGGTAAAAGGTGTGTCGTGGTTTAACCCGGCCGGCAGCTAAACACCACGCAGCTGTTTGCTCACCCTCCCCCTCCCTCTCTGGGACGGGGGAGAGAAATGGAAAGTGAAGCCTGTGAGTTGAGATAAAGACAGTTTAATAAGACAAAATAATAATAATAATAATAATAATAATAATAATAATAATAATAATAATAATAATAATAATAATAATAATACAATGATGATAATAGTACCACTACTAATAATGTGTACAAACAAGTGATGCACAATGCAATTGCTCACCACCCGCTGACCGATGCCCAGCCTAACCCCGAGCAGTCCGGCCCCCTCCCCCTGGCTAGCCACCCCTATGTATTGTTTAGCCTGACGTCAGATGCTATGGAATACCCCTTTGGCTAGTTTGGGTCACCTGTCCTGGGTCTGTCCCCTCCCAGCTCTTACTGCACCCCCAGCCTGCCTGTTGGCAGGACAGAGCAAGAAGCTGAGATGTCCTTGGCTTGGTATAAGCACTGCTCTGCAACAATTAAAACATCGGGGTGTTATCAGCACTCTTCTCATCCTAAGCCAAAACATAGCATTCTACCAGCTACTAGGAAGAAAATTACCTCTGTTCTAACTGAAACCAGGACAAGGTGTAACCGAAAAGGCTTATTTTTGTGAACCTTTGAAGTACAAGTTAGGGAAACAATGGGGCATACACAGATTTTTATCTATGCCTAGCTCCTCATGGGCACTCTTAGGTAGAGATTTATTAGAGCAAGTAGGAGCAGAAATTGTCTTTGAAAAAGGGAAAATGGAATTAAGAACAGGAGAAGAACAACTAATAAATGTGTTAAGCTTGGCACTAATACAAACTGACCCTAAAAGTGAAATACCTTTAGAGATCACAGATCAAGTATGTCCAGGAGTTTGGGCTACCGAAGTCCCTGGAAGAGCTAAAAATGTGACCTTAATAATTATTAAATTAAAGCCAGGAGAGAAACCCGTTAAGGTTAAGTAATATCCTTTGAGGATAGAAGATAGGAAAGGAATTAAAGAGATAATTGATAAATTTTTACAGTATGGATTATTGCTTGAATGCGAATCAGAATACAATGCACCCATATTGCCAATTAAAAAGGCAGATGAAAAAGCTATAGGCTAGTTCAGGATTTGAGAGCCATAAGTAAAATCACTGAGGATATACATCCAGTAGTGGCAAACCCTTATACTTTGCTGACTAAATTAAAGAATAGTCAAGTCTGGTTTACCGTACTGGATTTAAAAGATGCCTTCTTCTGCCTAGGCTTAGCCACAGAAAGCCAAAACCTATTCGCCTTTGAATGGGAAAATCCCGATTCAGGCAGAAAGACGCAGCTTACGTGGACATTACTACCTCAAGGATTCAAGAATAGCCCCACTATTTCTGGAAACCAATTAGCAAGGGAACTCGAAACATGGATACCTGCGGACACTGAAGGTGCTTTGTTACAATATGTAGATGATCTCTTAATAGCTACCGAGACTAAAGGCAGTTGTATTCAATGGACTATAAGTCGTCTTAATTTTCTGGGTTTAAATGGATATCAAGTCTCTTGACAGAAAGTCCAGCTGGCTCAACAAAGTGTGACCTATCTGGGATTTGACATTTCGGAAGGACAACGAGAACTAGGAACTGAACATAAGGAAGTCATTTGCCGGACTCCAGAACCTCAAATGGTAAAGGAGCTACAAACCTTTTTAGGAATGACAGGTTGGTGTCGCCTTTGGATTTATAATGATGGACTATTGGTAAAGCCTCTATGTGAATTGATAAAGATTAACCAGTCAAAGTTAGTCTGGACTGGAGAAGCACAAAAAGTCTTTAAACAACTTAAACAAGAATTGATGATTTTGAAATATCAAGCAATATTGGTAGAACAGGACGACGTGGAAATTGTGATCATTAATATTGTGAATCTAGCCTCTTTTCTTAGTGATGCTCCGGCACAACCTGTGATTCACGATTGTTTAGAAACTATAGAGACTGTGTATTCCAGCCGACCAGACCTTAAGGAGGAGCCCATGGAAGATGCGGAAGAAACTTGGTTCACGGATGGGAGCAGTTTTGTTACGCAAAGACAACGTAAAGCTGGATATGCTATAACAACTACTCAGCAGGTAATCGAGTCTAAGCCTTTACCCCCTGGAACATCAGCTCAAAAGGCGGAGATAGTTGCTCTCACGAGAGCATTGGAACTGGCAGCGGGAAAAAGGGTAAATATTTGGACAGATTCTAAATATACATTCAGCGTGGTACATGCTCATGGAGCAATTTGGAAAGACCATGGATTGCTGACCGCTCAGTGAGAACACAAAGTATGCTGAAGAAATTTTAAAATTGTTAGAGGCTGTAAAACAACCAGAAAAGGTAGCTATCATGCATTGTCAGGGACACCAAAAGGGGAACACCGCTTTTGAAATTGGAAAATCGATTGGCAGAGGCTAAGCAGGCAGCTGAAATAACTGAGGTGAAGGCATTGTCTTTGATAGCAGACGGTAAAATCCAAACTATATCCAAATTATACAAAAGAAGACTTAAAATTAATTGAAGATTTGAAAGGTAAAATGAAACCAGATGGATGAGTATATTTAAAAGATAACCACATAGTAATACCCTCTAGTTTGACATGGCCCATCATTCTTACAGAACACAATAAAACGCACTGGGGAGCTGGCACACTGCATAAGAGCCTGAGTCAGACATTAGTGGGACGATATGATAAAACAAGTAACTCAACAATGTAGCATTTGCTTACACAATAACCCCAATACCAAGGATAGAATAAAATTTGGAATAATCGGTAAAGGAAATTATTCGGGGCAACAGTGGCAAATTGATTTTTCAGAACTCCCTAGAAAAGGGGGGTATCATTATTTACTGGTTCTGACTGACACGTTTTCAGGAAGGCCTGAAGCCTTTCCCTGTCGAACAAACAAAGCAAGAGAAGTGGTTAAAGTCTTGTTAAATGAAATAATAGCATGCTTTGGGATTCTAGTAGCAATGTCTTCTGATAGAGTTTCACATTTTTGTGCACAAGTGGTAGAACAGATAAGTAAGATTCTAAAGATAGATTGGCAACTGCATACTCCTTATAGACCACAGGCAAGTGGACAGGTAGAAAAAATGAACCATTTAATTAAACAGTAAATAGCTAAAATTGGATAAGAAGCTAATTTGTCATGGCCTCAATCCCTCCCTTTAGCATTACTTGGAATTAGAGTTAAACCTAGAATAAAAGGAAATTTGAGTCCCTTCAAAATCTTATATGGAAGGCCATAGCAATTTCTATTTAGTGGAGAGGACCTAACGCAGTTAGGATCAGAATATTTATATGCTTATATAACTGAACTTCAGAAACAATTAAATAAAGTACATAAATTTGTTTTGGGGACCAGGGCTAGAGGGTTGGATCAACCAATCCACCCCTTGAAGCTCGGGGATTATATAGATATAAAGACTTTTTCAGGACAACCCCTACAGGAAAAATGGAAGGAAAGTGGATGGGACCATACCAAGTATTACTGACAACACACAGCGCCATTAAGATTAAGAAGCAAGCAGCTTGGATCCACAATTCAAGGGTGAAGAAGGCCCCGGCGAGGATATGGACCACCACTCCAATTGGACCAACAAAATTACGGTTTTCCAGATCCTAATGATTGCAGGGTGTCGTGGTTTAACCCGACCGGCAGCTAAACACCACGCAGCCGTTCGCTCACCCTCCCCCCTCCCTCTCTGGGACGGGGGAGAGAAATGGAAAGTGAAGCCCGTGAGTTGAGATAAAGACAGTTTAATAAGACAGGAAAAAAAAAAACAAAAATAATAATAACAATAATAATAATGATGATACAATGGGGATAATACGAAAGTAATAATAGTATGTACAAACAAGTGATGCACAATGCAATTGCTCACCACCCGCTGACCGATGCCCAGCCTAACCTCGAGCAGTCCGGCCCCCTCCCCCCGGCTAGCCACCCCTATATATTGTTTAGCATGACGTCAGATGGTATGGAATACCCCTTTGGCTAGTTTGGGTCACCTGTCCTGGGTCTGTCCCCTCCCAGCTCTTACTGCACCCCCCAGCCTGCCCATTGGCAGGACAGAGCAAAGGCTGAGATGTCCTTGGCTTAGTATAAGCACTGCTCTGCAACAATTAAAGCATCGGGGTGTTATCAGCACTCTTCTCATTCTAAGCCAAAACACAGCATTCCACCAGCTACTAGGAAGAAAATTAATTCTGTGCTAACTGAAACCAGGACATCTATCCACCCCTTATTCCATACCATTTATGTCATGCTCAGGTTACACTCTTTTCCATACATTCTAATTAGTCACCTATAGTAATCATGGTAGTGATAACATACAGTATAATATACTATTTAACATGGTGCAATTCAGTTCATGGGCTATTCTCACCCAGTATTAAATCTCCTTGAGGTACACACCGGACCTCTCCGTTCTTTTGCATCACCCACCAAGTATATCCAGGTCCCTGAGCGAAAACAATTCCACGAATAGGTTTGCCTTTTCCTGAGGCAGGAGTAGCCCAGACTGTTTTACCCAGCATATTTTTTACATGCACTACAGGAACTTTATCCCCATCTACAGTACGTAACAGGTTTGATTGGGCAGGTCCAGCTCGGTTGGTAGATCCCCTAGTATTGACTAACCAGGTGGCCTTTGCCAAATGCGTATCCCAGTTTTTGAACGTCCCAGCGCCCATTGCTTTCAAGGTAGTCTTTAACAGGCCATTGTATCGTTCAACTTTCCCGGAGGCTGGTGCATGATAGGGGATGTGATACACCCATTCAATACCATGTTCTTTGGCCCAAGTGTCTATAAGGTTGTTTCGGAAGTGAGTCCCATTGTCTGATTCTATTCTTTCTGGGGTGCCATGTCGCCATAGGACTTGCTTTTCAAGGCCCAGGATGGTGTTCCGGGCGGTAGCATGAGGCACAGGATATGTTTCCAGCCATCCGGTGGTTGCTTCCACCATTGTAAGTACGTGGCGCTTGCCATTGCGAGTTTGAGGGAGTGTGATGTAATCAATCTGCCAGGCCTCTCCATATTTATATTTCAGCCATCGTCCTCCATACCAAAGAGGCTTTGACCGTTTGGCTTGCTTGATTGCAGCACATGTTTCACAGTCATGAATAACCTGTGCTATAGCGTCCATGGTCAAGTCCACCCCTCGATCACGAGCCCATCTGTATGTTGCATCTCTACCTTGATGGCCTGAGGTGTCATGGGCCCATCGGGCTATAAATAATTCACCTTTATGCTGCCAATCCAGGTCCACCTGAGCTACTTCAATCTTAGCAGCCTGATCCACCTGCTGGTTGTTTTGATGTTCTTCAGTAGCCCGATTCTTGGGCACATGAGCATCTACGTGGCGTACTTTCACAGCCAGGTTCTCTACCCGAGCAGCAATATCTTGCCACAATGCAGCAGCCCAGATAGGTTTGCCCCTACGCTGCCAGTTGTTTTGCTTCCATTGCTGTAACCATCCCCACAGGGCATTTGCTACCATCCATGAATCGGTGTAGAGATAGAGAACTGGCCATTTTTCTCGTTCAGCAATGTCTAAAGCCAGCTGAATGGCTTTCACTTCTGCAAACTGACTCGATTCACCTTCTCCCTCAGCAGCTTCTGCAACTCGTCGCGTAGGACTCCATACAGCAGCCTTCCATCTCCGATGCTTCCCCACAATACGACAGGACCCATCAGTGAACAGGGCATATTTCTTTTCATTCTCTGGCAACTGGTTGTACAGTGGGGCTTCTTCAGCACGACCCACCTCCTCCTCTGATGATATCCCAAAGTATTTGCCTTCTGGCCAGTCCATGATCACTTCCAATATTCCTGGGCGACTGGGGTTTCCTATTCGAGCCCGCTGAGTAATCAGTGCAACCCATTTGCTCCATGTAGCATCAGTTGCATGATGCGTAGAGGGGACCCTTCCCTTGAACATCCAGCCTAGTACCGGTAATCGGGGTGCTAGGAGGAGCTGCGCTTCAGTACCGACCACCTCTGAAGCAGATCGAACTCCTTCATATGCTGCCAATATCTCCTTTTCAGTTGGAGTATAGCGGGCCTCAGATCCTCTGTATCCCCGACTCCAAAACCCCAGAGGCCGACCTCGAGTTTCCCCAGGTTCTTTCTGCCAGAGGCTCCAGGTGGGGCCGTTCTCCCCGGCTGCAGTGTAGAGCACATTCTTTACATCTGGTCCTGTTCGAACTGGCCCAAGGGCTACTGCATGGACTATTTCCTGCTTGATTTGTTCAAAGGCTTGTCGTTGTTCAGGGCCCCATTCAAACTCATTCTTCTTGCGAGTTACTTGGTAGAGTGGGTTTACAATCAGACTGTAATTTGGGATGTGCATTCTCCAAAACCCCACAACACCTAGGAAAGTCTGTGTTTCTTTTTTGTTAGTTGGTGGAGACATAGCTGTTATTTTGTTGATCACATCCATTGGGATTTGACGACGTCCATCTTGCCATTTTATTCCTAAAAACTGGATCTCCCGTGCAGGTCCTTTGACTTTATTTTGTTTTATGGCAAAACCGGCTTTCAGAAGGATTTGGACTATTTTCTTCCCTTTCTCGAAAACTTCCTCTGCTGTGTCACCCCACACAATAATGTCATCGATGTACTGCAGGTGTTCAGGAGCTTCCCCCTGCTCTAGTGCAGACTGGATCAGCCCATGGCAAATGGTAGGGCTGTGTTTCCACCCCTGGGGCAGCCTATTCCAAGTATATTGGACTCCCCTCCAAGTGAAGGCAAATTGTGGCCTGCACTCTGCTGCTAGAGGGATGGAGAAAAATGCATTAGCGATATCAATTGTGGCGTACCACTTGGCTGCCTTCGATTCAAGTTCATACTGAAGTTCCAGCATGTCCGGCACTGCAGCACTCAGTGGTGGCGTGACTTCGTTCAAGCCGCGATAGTCCACTGTTAGTCTCCACTCGCCATTAGACTTTCGCACTGGCCATATGGGACTATTGAAAGGTGAATGAGTCTTGCTGATCACTCCTTGGCTCTCCAATTGACGAATTAGCTTATGGATGGGAATCAGGGAGTCTCGGTTGGTGCGATATTGCCGCCGGTGCACAGTTGTGGTAGCAATTGGCACTTGCTGTTCTTCGACCCTCAGCAACCCCACAACAGAGGGGTCCTCTGAGAGACCAGGCAAGGTAGATAATTGTTTAATGCCCTCTGTCTCTAAGGCAGCAATACCAAAAGCCCACCGGAACCCTTTTGGGTCCTTGCAGTATCCTCTTCTAAGATAGTCTATGCCAAGGATACATGGAGCATCCGGACCAGTCACAATGCGGTGCTTTTCCCACTCATTCCCAGTCAGACTCACTTCAGCCTCCAATACAGTCAACTGCTGAGATCCCCCTGTCACTCCACAAATATAGATGGGCTCTGGTCCTTTATAGCTCGATGGCATTATAGTACATTGTGCACCGGTGTCTACTAAAGCCTTATACTTCTGTGCGCGTGATGTGCCAGGCCATCGAATCCACACAGTCCAATAAACTCGATTGTCCCTTTCCTCCCCCTGGCTGGAGGCAGGGCCCCCCTAATCCTGGTCAGAATCTTCCTCGTTTCTGTGTTTGAAGGACTGTCTGCTGGAAGTTGGAGCAGCAAACTTTTCGGAGAATCCCTTTTTCCTGATTGTTTTCTTTTGCAACTCACGTACCCGTGCCTCTAGGGTCGCGGTAGACTTTCCATCCCACTTTCTCATGTCCTCTCCATGGTCTCGTAAGTAAAACCACAGGGTGGCACGGGGTGAGTACCCACCATATCGTCTTCCTTGTGTGGGTGAACGCCTACCCCTGACAGCTGAGACACTGCTTTGTACAGGTGCGAAGGAGAATAATCTCTCTTCAAGTTGGTGAACCTTTTCAGAAAGTTTCTCCCAAGTGTTCTCCTTTGGTCGGTGGGCACTGGTTGGTTCAGGTGGGGAGGACAATAGATTCTCTTCAAGTTGGTGAACCTTTTCAGAAAGTTTCTCCACAGCTGAGACGCAGGCCTGTAAGGAAGAGGAGAGACTTTCTTCGTACTGCCGGAGTTGTTTAGCCGCTTCACCCACTATGGGTTCCTCATCCTCTTTCCAGGCCATTATTGCCAATGAGCTGGCATATGATGATGGTGCACTCCGTACAAACTTCCGCCACATGGGTCGTGTACACTTGACTTCATCTGGATCTGTGGATGTTTGATTGAGGTCTGGATCCTCATAAATCACTTCCCGTACGGCTAATTCCCTCAGGTACTGGATTCCCTTCTCCATAGTGGTCCACTTGCCTGGTAGACATAAAATATCTTCCTTGAAGGGATACCTTTCCCTCACAGCTGAGAGGAGACGCCTCCAGAGGCTGGTGGGTCGTGCTCCATCTGCAATTGCTTTGTCAATGCCGGCGTCTCGAGCAAGGGATCCCAGCCGCTTGGCTTCCCTGCCGTCTAATTCCACACAATTGGCTCCAGAGTCCCAGCACCGGAGCAGCCAGGTGACAAGCTGCTCACCTATACAGCGACCAAAATCTTTTCGCACATCTCGTAGCTCGCGCTCGTTTAGGCTTCGGGTAGTTACTGTTGCTCTTTCGGCATCCTCATCTTCCTCCTCCTGAATCCTTGACGGCCCAGCGTCGTCATCATCTTCGTCATCTCTATACTTAGTTTTGGCAGAAGCCTTACCTGGATTGGCAGAAGACTCTCTGCGTTCTAAACGACTTGAATTTCTGTACCATATTTTCACCTTCTCTACAGGGGCAGCTTGCACTGCTACTGCTCGTTTCTCTGACTTTGTTACAGGGTCTGCCACAGGGGTTGGAATGCCCTCTGCAGGGTCAACTTGCACTGCTACAGCTCGTTTCTCTGACACGGCCACAGGAGCTGGAGCGGCTACAGGAGCTGGAGCAGTTGCAGGAACCGGAGCTGTAGCGGCTACAGGAGCTGGAGCTGGAGCTGGAGCAGTTGCAGGAGCTGGGACTGGAGCAGCAGTAGGAGCTGGAGCTGGAGCGGCTTCAGGAGCTGGAGCTGGAGCGGCTTCAGAAGCTGGGACTGGAGCAGTTGCAGGAACTGGGACTGGAGTAGCGGCCGGAGCTGGAACTGGAGCGACTGCAGGAACTGGGACTGGAGCAGCTGCAGGAGCTGGAGCTGGAGCGGCTTCAGGAGCTGGAGCTGGAGCAGTTGCAGGAACTGGGACTGGAGTAGCGGCCGGAGCTGGAACTGGAGCGACTGCAGGAACTGGGACTGGAGCAGCTGCAGGAGCTGGGACTGGAGCGGCTGCAGGAGCTGGGACTGGAGCGGCTGCAGGAGCTGGGACTGGAGCGGCTGCAGAATCCACCGTAGGGGTCACAGTGGCCGTTGGATCTGTCACAGGGTTTGGAGTGGCCGCAGGGTCTGTCACTAAGTTGACAGCAGTATCAATGGCAGCTCGATAGGCATGAGCCAGGCCCCAGCACGTTACAATGATTTGTGTTACTTTGGAACTGCCAGAATCATTACACCTTTTTTTCAAGCATTCTGCCAGTTTTTGAGGATTTTGCCATTGTTCAGGGGTGAATTTCCAACACACTGGGGGTGCCAACTGCTCTAGATGCCTGCCCATATCCACCCATACTCCCTGCCACCCACAACTATACTGCCTCCGGGCAGATCTCCGGATGAGCTTCATAAGTAGTTGTTTAACTTTAAGCAGAATCTGAAGTGCATTCATGAGGCAGAACAACAAGACTATGGTATTCTGAGTATTCCAGAAATATTCAATATCTTGGAGAGCTATTGTGACAAGCTCAGGGGATAAGAGGGTGGTGAAGGAGGAAGGCAGAGTGACCCAGGAGGATACAGGGGTGGTGAAGGAGAAAGGGAGAGTAAGCAAGTAAGGAAAAATATCCTCCCCTTTCCCCTCCACAGATTGACTCTCTAATGGAGAAAAACAATAGGTATAATTGCTAATAGTTCCCAAGATGCTGTTTCCAAAGTACAGAGTCCACGATGTTACTGAGTATAAATACCAAGTTAGAGTCATGACCAGATATCTTATCGTCTCATAAGCCATTGCTATAACACTTAGTACCATAATGGTCTGAAACCAGGGCCCGGAGAGGAGAAACAACACTACAGAGAGCAAATACGGAAAATAATGTACTATAATACTCAATTTGGAAAACAGGCGCAGCAGAGTTGTGATTAAAGCAATCAGCATCATGACAAGTGACTATTAAGCAGGTCTAATCCTTACACCAATTTTAGTTTAACACACTCTGATCAGATCTGCCGTTATCTCAACCTTTCGGGCCCCACGTTGGGCGCCAAAAGGACTGTCGTGGTTTAACCCGACCGGCAGCTAAACACCACGCAGCCGTTCGCTCACCCTCCCCCCTCCCTCTCTGGGACGGGGGAGAGAAATGGAAAGTGAAGCCCGTGAGTTGAGATAAAGACAGTTTAATAAGACAGGAAAAAAAAAAACAAAAATAATAATAACAATAATAATAATGATGATACAATGGGGATAATACGAAAGTAATAATAGTATGTACAAACAAGTGATGCACAATGCAATTGCTCACCACCCGCTGACCGATGCCCAGCCTAACCCCGAGCAGTCCGGCCCCCTCCCCCCGGCTAGCCACCCCTATATATTGTTTAGCATGACGTCAGATGGTATGGAATACCCCTTTGGCTAGTTTGGGTCACCTGTCCTGGGTCTGTCCCCTCCCAGCTCTTACTGCACCCCCCAGCCTGCCCATTGGCAGGACAGAGCAAAGGCTGAGATGTCCTTGGCTTAGTATAAGCACTGCTCTGCAACAATTAAAGCATCGGGGTGTTATCAGCACTCTTCTCATTCTAAGCCAAAACACAGCATTCCACCAGCTACTAGGAAGAAAATTAATTCTGTGCTAACTGAAACCAGGACACAGGGGTGCGGTTCTCGGATTTGGGGTGGGCAACTTGGGATGAGAACTTACACCTGACCTTAATACAAACAATTTCTCAAGTAACTCATAAGACGAACTGTTGGGTATGCACCCATGTGCCACAGCATGGGAATTAGGGTGTATCGTTAATTGGGATTCCCTTGCCTGCAAACTTATCTTGGACTAATTTGTGGGAAAACACATCTTGGGGTCGAAAATATTAAGCAGTTTTGGAACTAGAAGTGAGTAGCTTCGTGCCGTTAGAATCCTATTATGTATGTGTACAAAGGTGTAACCCGCCTAAGGGTATAGGAAAACAGCATTGTATAAATACGGATACTACTTATGTGGGAAATCAGACATCTTGTAATTGAACAATTGATATTAGTACGACTAGCGGCTGGGCAAATTCAACCAGCTGGACGGTTCCAGAAGGAAAAGGGTGGTATTGGCTATGCAATGATACAGCCCGTAAGGTCTTGCCTGAGAATTGGAAGGGAACTTGCACTCTTGGAGCGGTAGTCCCCAATATGACAGTACATGATGTAGTGCCTCGAGGTTACTTGAGAAATCATATGCGGAGAATCAGATGAAAAATTAACAATCCATTGGTAGAGAGACATACCCCTTTTCATAGTTTTGTGCGATGGTTTATCCCATGGTTAGGAGTGAGTGAATTGGAAAAGGCAATAGTTAATATTTCTGCAATTATAGAGAAGTTAGAAAACAAAATTCTGGATGCTATAAGGGCTCAACAGGAAGAGATATCTAGTTTATCACAGGTAGTATTACAAAATCGGATGGCCCTAGACTTGTTACTGGCCACTCAAGGGGGAGTCTGTACAGTAATAAACACAAGTTGTTGTATGTATGTAGATCAGAGTGGAAGGATCTCTACCGACCTGGAAGAAATCTGGAAGCAGACAAGGATCCTACATGAGATCAGTAAAGAGGATCTTTCATGGAGTTTTAGTGAACTATGGAATAAGTTAACCTCCTGGTTGCCCAATTTCCAATGGTTGAAACAAGTATTCATTGCTCTAATCGTATTAGTAGTGTTAGGAATATTTGTGTGCATGTTGTTTAGATGCCTGCTTTGTTGTGTTACTGTAAATAATGAAAGTATCTGATGCAAAAGAATTTGCATGGGAAAAGAAAAGGGGGGATTGATTAAGGAGGTATTGGGGAGGCAAGGACAATCCCCAGACAAGGACTGTCTATCTCGAAACAAGACACTGGAACTCATGATAAGGAAGCGGCAGGCGGACAGAGAAACGAATGTAAGGACTATAAATCTCGAAACTGGACATTGGAATTCATTATAAAGATACAACAAACGGGAGAATTAGCAACAACCAGCTCTTGCAATTAAGAAACATGCCAATTCAGCAGATTCCTGACCAAAGGTGAAAAGTACACTGTGAGGAAGACTCGGGGTCTTCCTCCCAAAGACGCCTGCCCACGTCCCAAAGACCCCTGCCCACAATTCTTGGAAGGCTCTGCTCAGGCGCAAGGTGCCAAAAGGCTAATTAGCATGAGAAGCGAGGGAAGGCGGGGATAGGTAATGCATATGTATAGGTGCTTGTAGAATATTGATAGATTGATTGTATAAATTCAAGACTGCTTTCTGCTTTGGGTATGCACGATAGGTGGGGAGATCCCCCGTGCATCCAGCGCTGCAATAAAGACTATACCACTTAAAGGAATTTCGGCTTCGATCTTTGAATCAATTTGGCGACCCAGATGGGACAACCTCTCTGCCGGACCGCAGGACCCGCTGGGAACAGGACTCCCTAGGGTATCCCCGGGATTTCCCGGAGGGACTCCCCGACTCACCGGATCACTGCGGAGACAGACAAGGACCCCATCATTGTAAGTGAGTATATTCTTTATTCTGGTTTGGTTTTCTGGTAGACCGGTCATCTGGAACTGTCTGTAAGTCAGAAGGTGATCTTCTGCGAGGCAGTGTTTGGTATATACTTTGTGGTTAGCACCATAAGTACATGTTTGGGGACCTTAAGGAAGGAGCTCGCTTTAAGGTCCATCTGGAATTGTGTTGTCTATTTCGGTTTTCTGACTCATGGAGTATGGTATTTAACTCTGGTTATTGTTACTGCGATTTTGGCTATTTTCCTGGTGGTAATAGTAGGTTCGTGGCATTGTTATAAGAAAGATATCGTTACGGTGTTACACAGTTCGGTTTTCTGACTTATCGCATGTGGAATTTGACTCTGACTATTGTTACTGTGATTTTGGCAATATTGCTGGTAATAGTAGTTTTGTGGCATCGCTACTGAGAGATATTGCGTGCCCGTATTTTTGTGAGTGATACGTTTTGTGATACGCTTTTGTAAGTAACATGTGTATTCTGAAAGTGTAAACTGGAAACTGGGGGGGCAAACAAGCAGTGAAATTTTAAAGAAAAGTGTGTTAGGATGTGTTTGAAGTCACTGGAAGGATATTGGAGGATCTGCCGGTGGAAGTGTGAACAGGAAAACATTGATAAAATATCGTAATCAGTGGTGGCGGCTTTATAAGCTGGAATGTGGAGAAAAGTGGCCCCTAAATGGAACTTTAAACTCTAATATTTTGCTACAGTTAATGTTGATTTTTGAGAAGCAGAACAGGATGAAATGTTGTATACTGATGTTTCAGCATCTTGGTGGGAAAAGGTACGGAATTAAGTTGGCCCCTGACTGAACCTTTGATGTTGGCATTAGAGAAGTACAGGCTGGAGAAAGATAAAGGAAGTGTTAAAAGGGTTGTTGAAAGTGTTAAAGGTGTTTGAAGTTGAATGAGCAGGGAAAGAGGATGTAGGAATGTTAATAGTTCTGCCTCTGCCCGAGGCAGAGATCTTAAAATCATGGGTGTTAGCCCTTTAGGGCAAAGGGACCATGATCGGTCCGAGAGAGTTGTCACAGAAACAGAAAAGCAGTCAACTCTAAAACAACCTGAGTTCATGTGCGAGCTCAGATTGCTGATGGGACCGTTCAGGGAACTGTGGACAATTGCATTCCCCTGACCGACCCCCACTAAGACCCGAATCATCCTGAAAATTATGAACGGTTAAGTAAATACTAAAACCTGGATGAATTGGGAATTGAGAATATGCTTCCAACAAGGTCTAAAAGAAAGCCCTATGGAATTTTTGGACCAACTCCGAAATGTAAGGAAAATAAATAAATAAATAAATAAATAAAACAAAACGGTTTGGACCTGGCTTCGGAGGACAAATTGACTAGCCTTTTCCTAGGGTAATCAACCCCTGATTTCAACAGGAATAACGGGGACCTGGGGAATCTACCCTAGCGGATCCTCCACTGGTTATAATGAAGCTAGGGGAGGAATGGAAGTGAAATTTCTTATTGCTATGGGGCAACGTATTCAGTTCTAAATCAAGCATTAATGCCTTCACAGAATTATTATGTTAGGGTAAAAGGTGTGTCGTGGTTTAACCCGGCCGGCAGCTAAACACCACGCAGCTGTTTGCTCACCCTCCCCCTCCCTCTCTGGGACGGGGGAGAGAAATGGAAAGTGAAGCCTGTGAGTTGAGATAAAGACAGTTTAATAAGACAAAATAATAATAATAATAATAATAATAATAATAATAATAATAATAATAATAATAATAATAATAATACAATGATGATAATAGTACCACTACTAATAATGTGTACAAACAAGTGATGCACAATGCAATTGCTCACCACCCGCTGACCGATGCCCAGCCTAACCCCGAGCAGTCCGGCCCCCTCCCCCTGGCTAGCCACCCCTATGTATTGTTTAGCCTGACGTCAGATGCTATGGAATACCCCTTTGGCTAGTTTGGGTCACCTGTCCTGGGTCTGTCCCCTCCCAGCTCTTCCTGCACCCCCAGCCTGCCTGTTGGCAGGACAGAGCAAGAAGCTGAGATGTCCTTGGCTTGGTATAAGCACTGCTCTGCAACAATTAAAACATCAGGGTGTTATCAGCACTCTTCTCATCCTAAGCCAAAACATAGCATTCTACCAGCTACTAGGAAGAAAATTAACTCTGTTCTAACTGAAACCAGGACAAGGTGTAACCAAAAAGGCTTATTTTTGTGAACCTTTGAAGTACAAGTTAGGGAAACAATGGGGCATACACAGATTTTTATCTATGCCTAGCTCCTCATGGGCACTCTTAGGTAGAGATTTATTAGAGCAAGTAGGAGCAGAAATTGTCTTTGAAAAAGGGAAAATGGAATTAAGAACAGGAGAAGAACAACTAATAAATGTGTTAAGCTTGGCACTAATACAAACTGACCCTAAAAGTGAAATACCTTTAGAGATCACAGATCAAGTATGTCCAGGAGTTTGGGCTACCGAAGTCCCTGGAAGAGCTAAAAATGTGACCTTAATAATTATTAAATTAAAGCCAGGAGAGAAACCCGTTAAGGTTAAGTAATATCCTTTGAGGATACAAGATAGGAAAGGAATGAAAGAGATAATTGATAAATTTTTACAGTATGGATTATTGCTTGAATGCGAATCAGAATACAATGCACCCATATTGCCAATTAAAAAGGCAGATGAAAAAGCTATAGGCTAGTTCAGGATTTGAGAGCCATAAGTAAAATCACTGAGGATATACATCCAGTAGTGGCAAACCCTTATACTTTGCTGACTAAATTAAAGAATAGTCAAGTCTGGTTTACCGTACTGGATTTAAAAGATGCCTTCTTCTGCCTAGGCTTAGCCACAGAAAGCCAAAACCTATTCGCCTTTGAATGGGAAAATCCCGATTCAGGCAGAAAGACGCAGCTTACGTGGACATTACTACCTCAAGGATTCAAGAATAGCCCCACTATTTTTGGAAACCAATTAGCAAGGGAACTCGAAACATGGATACCTGCGGACACTGAAGGTGCTTTGTTACAATATGTAGATGATCTCTTAATAGCTACCGAGACTAAAGGGAGTTGTATTCAATGGACTATAAGTCGTCTTAATTTTCTGGGTTTAAATGGATATCAAGTCTCTTGACAGAAAGTCCAGCTGGCTCAACAAAGTGTGACCTATCTGGGATTTGACATTTCGGAAGGACAACGAGAACTAGGAACTGAACATAAGGAAGTCATTTGCCGGACTCCAGAACCTCAAATGGTAAAGGAGCTACAAACCTTTTTAGGAATGACAGGTTGGTGTCGCCTTTGGATTTATAATGATGGACTATTGGTAAAGCCTCTATGTGAATTGATAAAGATTAACCAGTCAAAGTTAGTCTGGACTGGAGAAGCACAAAAAGTCTTTAAACAACTTAAACAAGAATTGATGATTTTGAAATATCAAGCAATATTGGTAGAACAGGACGACGTGGAAATTGTGATCATTAATATTGTGAATCTAGCCTCTTTTCTTAGTGATGCTCCGGCACAACCTGTGATTCACGATTGTTTAGAAACTATAGAGACTGTGTATTCCAGCCGACCAGACCTTAAGGAGGAGCCCATGGAAGATGCGGAAGAAACTTGGTTCACGGATGGGAGCAGTTTTGTTACGCAAAGACAACGTAAAGCTGGATATGCTATAACAACTACTCAGCAGGTAATCGAGTCTAAGCCTTTACCCCCTGGAACATCAGCTCAAAAGGCGGAGATAGTTGCTCTCACGAGAGCATTGGAACTGGCAGCGGGAAAAAGGGTAAATATTTGGACAGATTCTAAATATACATTCGGCGTGGTACATGCTCATGGAGCAATTTGGAAAGACCATGGATTGCTGACCGCTCAGTGAAAACACAAAGTATGCTGAAGAAATTTTAAAATTGTTAGAGGCTGTAAAACAACCAGAAAAGGTAGCTATCATGCATTGTCAGGGACACCAAAAGGGGAACACCGATTTTGAAATTGGAAAATCGATTGGCAGAGGCTAAGCAGGCAGCTGAAATAACTGAGGTGAAGGCATTGTCTTTGATAGCAGACGGTAAAATCCAAACTATATCCAAATTATACAAAAGAAGACTTAAAATTAATTGAAGATTTGAAAGGTAAAATGAAACCAGATGGATGAGTATATTTAAAAGATAACCACATAGTAATACCCTCTAGTTTGACATGGCCCATAGTTCTTACAGAACACAATAAAACGCACTGGGGAGCTGGCACACTGCATAAGAGCCTGAGTCAGACATTAGTGGGACGATATGATAAAACAAGTAACTCAACAATGTAGCATTTGCTTACACAATAACCCCAATACCAAGGATAGAATAAAATTTGGAATAATCGGTAAAGGAAATTATTCGGGGCAACAGTGGCAAATTGATTTTTCAGAACTCCCTAGAAAAGGGGGGTATCATTATTTACTGGTTCTGACTGACACGTTTTCAGGAAGGCCTGAAGCCTTTCCCTGTCGAACAAACAAAGCAAGAGAAGTGGTTAAAGTCTTGTTAAATGAAATAATAGCATGCTTTGGGATTCTAGTAGCAATGTCTTCTGATAGAGTTTCACATTTTTGTGCACAAGTGGTAGAACAGATAAGTAAGATTCTAAAGATAGATTGGCAACTGCATACTCCTTATAGACCACAGGCAAGTGGACAGGTAGAAAAAATGAACCATTTAATTAAACAGTAAATAGCTAAAATTGGATAAGAAGCTAATTTGTCATGGCCTCAATCCCTCCCTTTAGCATTACTTGGAATTAGAGTTAAACCTAGAATAAAAGGAAATTTGAGTCCCTTCAAAATCTTATATGGAAGGCCATAGCAATTTCTATTTAGTGGAGAGGACCTAACGCAGTTAGGATCAGAATATTTATATGCTTATATAACTGAACTTCAGAAACAATTAAATAAAGTACATAAATTTGTTTTGGGGACCAGGGCTAGAGGGTTGGATCAACCAATCCACCCCTTGAAGCTCGGGGATTATATAGATATAAAGACTTTTTCAGGACAACCTGTGCAGGAAAAATGGAAGGAAAGTAGATGGGACCATACCAAGTATTACTGACAACACACACCGCCATTAAGATTAAGAAGCAAGCAGCTTGGATCCACAATTCAAGGGTGAAGAAGGCCCCGGCGAGGATATGGACCACCACTCCAATTGGACCAACAAAATTACGGTTTTCCAGATCCTAATGATTGCAGGGGTGCGGTTCTCGGATTTGGGGTGGGCAACTTGGGATGAGAACTTACACCTGACCTTAATACAAACAATTTCTCAAGTAACTCATAAGACGAACTGTTGGGTATGCACCCATGTGCCACAGCATGGGAATTAGGGTGTATCGTTAATTGGGATTCCCTTGCCTGCAAACTTATCTTGGACTAATTTGTGGGAAAACACATCTTGGGGTCGAAAATATTAAGCAGTTTTGGAACTAGAAGTGAGTAGCTTCGTGCCGTTAGAATCCTATTATGTATGTGTACAAAGGTGTAACCCGCCTAAGGGTATAGGAAAACAGCATTGTATAAATACGGATACTACTTATGTGGGAAATCAGACATCTTGTAATTGAACAATTGATATTAGTACGACTAGCGGCTGGGCAAATTCAACCAGCTGGACGGTTCCAGAAGGAAAAGGGTGGTATTGTCTATGCAATGATACAGCCCGTAAGGTCTTGCCTGAGAATTGGAAGGGAACTTGCACTCTTGGAGCGGTAGTCCCCAATCACAGAATCACAGAATCACAGAATTTCTAGGTTGGAAGAGACCTCAAGGTCATCGAGTCCAACCTCCAACCTAACGCTAACAGCCCTCCACTAAACCATATCCCTAAGCTCTATATCTAAACGTCTTTTGAAGACTTCCAGGGATGGTGACTCCACCACTTCCCTGGGCAGCCTGTTCCAATGTCTAACAACCCTTTCAGTGAAGAAGTTCTTCCTAACATCTAACCTAAAACTCCCCTGGCTCAACTTAAGCCCATTCCCCCTCGTCCTGTCACCAGGCACGTGGGAGAACAGGCCAACCCCCACCTCGCTACAGCCTCCCTTGAGGTACCTATAGAGAGCGATAAGGTCACCCCTGAGCCTCCTCTTCTCCAGGCTGAACAAGCCCAGCTCCCTCAGCCACTCCTCGTAGGACTTGTTCTCCAGGCCCCTCACCAGCTTCGTCGCCCTTCTCTGCACCCGCTCAAGCACCTCGATGTCCTTCTTGTAGCGAGGGGCCCAAAACTGAACACAGTACTCGAGGTGCGGCCTCACCAGAGCTGAGTACAGGGGGACGATCACCTCCCTCGCCCTGCTGGTCACGCTGTTCCTGATACAAGCCAGGATGCCGTTGGCCTTCTTGGCCACCTGAGCACACTGCTGGCTCATATTCAGCTGACTATCCACCATCACTCCCAGGTCCTTCTCTGCCTGGCAGCTCTCCAACCATTCCTCTCCCAGTCTGTAGCTCTGCTTGGGGTTATTGCGCCCCAGGTGCAGGACCCGGCACTTGGCTTTGTTGAACTTCATGCAGTTGACCTCAGCCCATCGGTGCAGCCTATCCAGATCCTCCTGCAGAGCTTTCCTACCCTCGAGCAGATCGACACACGCACCTAACTTGGTGTCATCTGCGAACTTACTGAGGGTGCACTCAATGCCCTCGTCCAGATCATCAATGAAGATATTAAAGAGGACCGGCCCCAGCACCGAGCCCTGGGGGACGCCACTAGTGACTGGCCTCCAACTGGACTTGGCTCCATTCACCACGACTCTTTGGGCCCGGCTATCCAGCCAGTTTCTAACCCAGCGAAGCGTGCGCCAGTCCAAGCCAAGAGCAGCCAGTTTCTTGAGGAGAATGCTGTGGGAGACGGTGTCAAAAGCCTTGCTGAAGTCAAGGTAGACCACATCCACAGCCTTTCCCTCATCTACCCAGCGCGTCACTCTGTCATAGAAGGAGATCAGGTTCGTCAGGCATGACCTGCCTTTCATAAAGCCATGCTGACTGGGCCTGATCGCCTGCTTCCCCTGCAATTGCTGCATGATGACTCTCAGGAGGATCTGCTCCATGAGCTTTCCTGGCACTGAGGTCAAACTGACAGGCCTGTAGTTTCCCGGGTCTGCCCTCCGGCCCTTCTTGTAGATGGGCGTCACGTTTGCTAGCCGCCAGTCGATTGGAACCTCCCCTGATAGCCAGGACTGTTGATAAATGATGGAAAGTGGCTTGGCCAGCTCCTCTGCCAGTTCCCTCAGTACCCTTGGGTGGATCCCATCCGGCCCCATCGACTTGTGCACATCTAAGTGCCGTAGCAGGTCACCAACCAGTTCTTCATGGATAATGAGGGCCACATCCTGCTCCCCATCGCCTTCCACCAGCTCAGGGTACTGAGTATCCAGAGAACATCCGGTATTGCCGCTAAAGACTGGGGCAAAGAAGGCATTGAGCACCTCCGCCTTTTCCTCATCTCTTGTAACTAAGTTTCCCCCCGCATCCAGTAAAGGATGGAGATTCTCCTTAGTCCTCCTTTTTGTGTTGATGTATTTATAGAAACGTTTTTTGTTATCTTTAACGGCAGTAGCCAGATTGAGCTCCAGATGAGCTTTGGCCTTCCTAATTTTGTCCCTGCACAGCCTCGCTACTTCTTTAAAGTCCTCCTTAGTGGCCTGCCCGCTTTTCCAAAGCTTATAAACCCTCTTTTTCCTCCTAAGATCAAGCCACAATTCTCTGTTGAGCCAGGCCGGTCTTCTTCCCCGCCAGCTCGTCTTTGGGCACGTGGGGACAGACCGTTCCTGCGCCATTAAGACTTCCCTCTTGAAGAGCGCCCAGCCTTCCTGGACCCCTCTGCCCTTCAGAACCACCTCCCAAGGGACTCCACCAACTAGTGTCCTGAGCAGCTCAAAGTCAGCCCTTCGAAAGTCCAATACAGCGGTTTTGCTGGTCCCCTTCCTGGCCTCGCCAAGAATAGTGAACTCCACCATTGCGTGGTCACTCTGCCCAAGACAGCTCCCGACGATCACGTCCTCCACCAGTCCTTCTCTGTTTGTGAAGAGAAGGTCTAGCGGGGCACCACCCCTGGTAGGTTCACTAACCAGCTGCGTCAGGAAGCTATCTTCCACGCTCTCCAGAAACCTCCTAGACTGCTTTCTCAGGGCTGTGTTGTGCTTCCAGGATATGTCAGGGAAGTTGAAGTCCCCCACGAGTACAAGAGCTGATGATTTAGCAACCTCTGTCAGCTGCCTGTAGAATTCCTCATCCGTCTCCTCATCCTGGTTCGGCGGTCTATAGCAGACCCCGACCAGGACACTAGCCTTGTTGTCCCTGCCGATCCTAACCCAAAGGGACTCGACCTTGTCATTCCCAACCTCGAGTTCTACAACCTCGAAAGACTCTCTAATATAGAGAGCCACACCACCACCCCTTCTATGCTGCCTGTCCCTTCTAAAGAGCTTATAGCCAGGCATTGCAGCACTCCAGTCATGAGACTGGTCCCACCACGTCTCCGTGATGGCAACCAAGTCGTAGCCTGCCTGCCGCACGATGGCTTCCAGCTCCTCCTGTTTGTTACCCATGCTGCGTGCATTGGTGTAGATGCACTTCAGCTGGGCCATAGCCTTATCCTCCAGCCTTGCCATTGTTCCCCCTGGCACAGCCCCAACAATCCTAGCCTCAGCCCCATCCCCCTTCCTACCTAGTTTAAAGCCCTCTCAATGAGCCCTGCCAGTTCCTGGCCCAGGATCCTTTTTCCCCTAAAAGATAGGGACCCGTCTGCGGCCATCAGGCCAGGTGCTGAGTAAAGTGCCCCATGATCAAAAAACCCAAGATTTCTGCGTTGGCACCAGTCCCGGAGCCACGTGTTTAACAGGTGAGCTTTCCGTGTCCTCTCTGAACCCCTCCCTGCCACCATAGGGATGGACGAAAACACCACCTGCACTCCCGCTCCATCCACTAACCGACCCAGTCCCCTAAAGTCCCTTTTGATAGCCTTGAGGCTTCTCTCTTCGATGTTATCACTGCCCGCCTGGACTATCAAAAGGGGGTAATAGTCAGAGGGGCGTACCAGGTTAGGAAGCTTCCTGGCAACGTCCCTGACCCTGGCCCCAGGGAGACAGCAGACTTCCCTACGGGTAGGGTCAGGCCGACAAATAGGGCCCTCTGTTCCCCTAAGAGTCGAGTCTCCAACAACAATAACGCTCCTGTCTTTCTTGGTGGAGGCAGTCCTGAGGCGCGGAGTCGACCTCCTCGCCCCAGGCATCCTCCTGGGAACATTTGCTACCTCTTCCTCACACACCAGCCTCTCAATCTCTAGGGCCTCAAACCTGTTGTGTAAGGGCACCTGGGAGGGTGGGGCCGGAAGGGGAGGGGATCGCCTGCGATGTCGAGCAGGGACTTGTTTCCATTCCTCCTCAGCTCCCAGATCCCCTCCCTCTGCCCGACGGGGACAGGGCAGGGGGTCCGCCCCCATTTGAGAAGTCTCACCTCGGCACCTCCCCTTGAGGCCCTGCAGGGAGTTACTCCAGAAGTCTATCTCCCGCTCACACTCCCTGATGGCCCTCAACCTCTCCACCTCCTCCTTGAGCTCCGCCACCATGCGGACCAGGTCATCCACCTGCTCGCACCTCACGCACGCAGTTTCTCTGCCTCCCGCCGATGGTAGCAACAGGCTCAGACACTCCTTGCATCCGGTGACCTGAACTGCGGCATTTTTTAACGGGTAGTCGGTCTGCGTGTGTACCGACTTCCTGGAGAGCGTGCCGTGCCTGGTGGCGACCATTATCACCTAGCTACGGCCCAATATGACAGTACATGATGTAGTGCCTCGAGGTTACTTGAGAAATCATATCCGGAGAATCAGATGAAAACTTAACAATCCATTGGTAGAGAGACACACCCCTTTTCATAGTTTTGTGCGATGGTTTATCCCATGGTTAGGAGTGAGTGAATTGGAAAAGGCAATAGTTAATATTTCTGCAATTATAGAGAAGTTAGAAAACAAAAATCTGGATGCTATAAAGGCTCAACAAGAAGAGATATCTAGTTTATCACAGGTAGTATTACAAAATCGGATGGCCCTAGACTTGTTACTGGCCACTCAAGGGGGAGTCTGTACAGTAATAAACACAAGTTGTTGTATGTATGTAGATCAGAGTGGAAGGATCTCTACCGACCTGGAAGAAATCTGGAAGCAGACAAGGATCCTACATGAGATCAGTAAAGAGGATCTTTCATGGAGTTTTAGTGAACTATGGAATAAGTTAACCTCCTGGTTGCCCAATTTCCAATGGTTGAAACAAGTATTCATTGCTCTAATCGTATTAGTAGTGTTAGGAATATTTGTGTGCATGTTGTTTAGATGCCTGCTTTGTTGTGTTACTGTAAATAATGAAAGTATCTGATGCAAAAGAATTTGCATGGGAAAAGAAAAGGGGGGATTGATTAAGGAGGTATTGGGGAGGCAAGGACAATCCCCAGACAAGGACTGTGTATCTCGAAACAAGACACTGGAACTCATGATAAGGAAGCGGCAGGCGGACAGAGAAACGAATGTAAGGACTATAAATCTCGAAACTGGACATTGGAATTCATTATAAAGATACAACAAACGGGAGAATTAGCAACAACCAGCTCTTGCAATTAAGAAACATGCCAATTCAGCAGATTCCTGACCAAAGGTGAAAAGTACACTGTGAGGAAGACTCGGGGTCTTCCTCCCAAAGACGCCTGCCCACGTCCCAAAGACCCCTGCCCACAATTCTTGGAAGGCTCTGCGCAGGCGCAAGGTGCCAAAAGGCTAATTAGCATGAGAAGCGAGGGAAGGCGGGGATAGGTAATGCATATGTATAGGTGCTTGTAGAATATTGATAGATTGATTGTATAAATTCAAGACTGCTTTCTGCTTTGGGTATGCACGATAGGTGGGGAGATCCCCCGTGCATCCAGCGCTGCAATAAAGACTATACCACTTAAAGGAATTTCGGCTTCGATCTTTGAATCAATTTGGCGACCCAGATGGGACAACCTCTCTGCCGGACCGCAGGACCTGCTGGGAACAGGACTCCCTAGGGTACCCCCGGGATTTCCCGGAGGGACTCCCCGACTCACCGGATCACTGCGGAGACAGACAAGGACCCCATCATTGTAAGTGAGTATATTCTTTATTCTGGTTTGGTTTTCTGGTAGACCGGTCATCTGGAACTGTCTGTAAGTCAGAAGGTGATCTTCTGCGAGGCAGTGTTTGGTATATACTTTGTGGTTAGCACCATAAGTACATGTTTGGGGACCTTAAGGAAGGAGCTCGCTTTAAGGTCCATCTGGAATTGTGTTGTCTATTTCGGTTTTCTGACTCATGGAGTATGGGATTTAACTCTGGTTATTGTTACTGCGATTTTGGCTATTTTCCTGGTGGTAATAGTAGATTCGTGGCATTGTTATAAGAAAGATATCGTTACGGTGTTACACAGTTCGGTTTTCTGACTTATCGCATGTGGAATTTGACTCTGACTATTGTTACTGTGATTTTGGCAATATTGCTGGTAATAGTAGTTTTGTGACATCGCTACTGAAAGATATTGCGTGCCCGTATTTTTGTGAGTGATACGTTTTGTGATACGCTTTTGTAAGTAACATGTGTATTCTGAAAGTGTAAACTGGAAACTGGGGGGGCAAACAAGCAGTGAAATTTTAAAGAAAAGTGTGTTAGGATGTGTTTGAAGTCACTGGAAGGATATTGGAGGATCTGCCGGTGGAAGTGTGAACAGGAAAACATTGATAAAATATCGTAATCAGTGGTGGCCGCTTTATAAGCTGGAATGTGGAGAAAAGTGGCCCCTAAATGGAACTTTAAACTCTAATATTTTGCTACAGTTAATGTTGTTTTTTGAGAAGCAGAACAGGATGAAATGTTGTATACTGATGTTTCAGCATCTTGGTGGGAAAAGGTACGGAATTAAGTTGGCCCCTGACTGAACCTTTGATGTTGGCATTAGAGAAGTACAGGCTGGAGAAAGATAAAGGAAGTGTTAAAAGGGTTGTTGAAAGTGTTAAAGGTGTTTGAAGTTGAATGAGCAGGGAAAGAGGATGTAGGAATGTTAATAGTTCTGCCTCTGCCCGAGGCAGAGATCTTAAAATCATGGGTGTTAGCCCTTTAGGGCAAAGGGACCATGATCGGTCCGAGAGAGTTGTCAGAGAAACAGAAAAGCAGTCAACTCTTAAAACACCCTGAGTTCATGTGCGAGCTCAGATTGCTGATGGGACCGTTCAGGGAACTGTGGACAATTGCATTCCCCTGACCGACCCCCACTAAGACCCGAATCATCCTGAAAATTATGAACGGTTAAGTAAATACTAAAACCTGGATGAATTGGGAATTGAGAATATGCTTCCAACAAGGTCTAAAAGAAAGCCCTATGGAATTTTTGGACCAACTCTGAAATGTAATGAAAATAAATAAATAAATAAATAAATAAATAAAACAAAACGGTTTGGACCTGGCTTTGGAGGACAAATTGACTAGCCTTTTCCTAGGGTAATCAACCCCTGATTTCAACAGGAATAACGGGGACCTGGGGAATCTACCCTAGCGGATCCTCCACTGGTTATAATGAAGCTAGGGGAGGAATGGAAGTGAAATTTCTTATTGCTATGGGGCAACGTATTCAGTTCTAAATCAAGCATTAATGCCTTCACAGAATTATTATGTTAGGGTAAAAGGTGTGTCGTGGTTTAACCCGGCCGGCAGCTAAACACCACGCAGCTGTTCGCTCCCCCTCCCCCTCCCTCTCTGGGACGGGGGAGAGAAATGGAAAGTGAAGCCTGTGAGTTGAGATAAAGACAGTTTAATAAGACAAAATAATAATAATAATAATAATAATAATAATAATAATAATAATAATAATAATAATAATACAATGATGATAATAGTACCACTACTAATAATGTGTACAAACAAGTGATGCACAATGCAATTGCTCACCACCCGCTGACCGATGCCCAGCCTAACCCCGAGCAGTCCAGCCCCCTCCCCCTGGCTAGCCACCCCTATGTATTGTTTAGCCTGACGTCAGATGCTATGGAATACCCCTTTGGCTAGTTTGGGTCACCTGTCCTGGGTCTGTCCCCTCCCAGCTCTTACTGCACCCCCAGCCTGCCTGTTGGCAGGACAGAGCAAGAAGCTGAGATGTCCTTGGCTTGGTATAAGCATTGCTCTGCAACAATTAAAACATCGGGGTGTTATCAGCACTCTTCTCATTCTAAGCCAAAACATAGCATTCTACCAGCTACTAGGAAGAAAATTAACTCTGTTCTAACTGAAACCAGGACAAGGTGTAACCGAAAAGGCTTATTTTTGTGAACCTTTGAAGTACAAGTTAGGGAAACAATGGGGCATACACAGATTTTTATCTATGCCTAGCTCCTCATGGGCACTCTTAGGTAGAGATTTATTAGAGCAAGTAGGAGCAGAAATTGTCTTTGAAAAAGGGAAAATGGAATTAAGAACAGGAGAAGAACAACTAATAAATGTGTTAAGCTTGGCACTAATACAAAGTGACCCTAAAAGTGAAATACCTTTAGAGATCACAGATCAAGTATGTCCAGGAGTTTGGGCTACCGAAGTCCCTGGAAGAGCTAAAAATGTGACCTTAATAATTATTAAATTAAAGCCAGGAGAGAAACCCGTTAAGGTTAAGTAATATCCTTTGAGGATAGAAGATAGGAAAGGAATTAAAGAGATAATTGATAAATTTTTACAGTATGGATTATTGCTTGAATGCGAATCAGAATACAATGCACCCATATTGCCAATTAAAAAGGCAGATGAAAAAGCTATAGGCTAGTTCAGGATTTGAGGGCCATAAATAAAATCACTGAGGATATACATCCAGTAGTGGCAAACCCTTATACTTTGCTGACTAAATTAAAGAATAGTCAAGTCTGGTTTACGGTACTGGATTTAAAAGATGCCTTCTTCTGCCTAGGCTTAGCCACAGAAAGCCAAAACCTATTCGCCTTTGAATGGGAAAATCCCGATTCAGGCAGAAAGACGCAGCTTACGTGGACATTACTACCTCAAGGATTCAAGAATAGCCCCACTATTTTTGGAAACCAATTAGCAAGGGAACTCGAAACATGGATACCTGCGGACACTGAAGGTGCTTTGTTACAATATGTAGATGATCTCTTAATAGCTACCGAGACTAAAGGGAGTTGTATTCAATGGACTATAAGTCGTCTTAATTTTCTGGGTTTAAATGGATATCAAGTCTCTTGACAGAAAGTCCAGCTGGCTCAACAAAGTGTGACCTATCTGGGATTTGACATTTCGGAAGGACAACGAGAACTAGGAACTGAACATAAGGAAGTCATTTGCCGGACTCCAGAACCTCAAATGGTAAAGGAGCTACAAACCTTTTTAGGAATGACAGGTTGGTGTCGCCTTTGGATTTATAATGATGGACTATTGGTAAAGCCTCTATGTGAATTGATAAAGATTAACCAGTCAAAGTTAGTCTGGACTGGAGAAGCACAAAAAGTCTTTAAACAACTTAAACAAGAATTGATGATTTTGAAATATCAAGCAATATTGGTAGAACAGGACGACGTGGAAATTGTGATCATTAATATTGTGAATCTAGCCTCTTTTCTTAGTGATGCTCCGGCACAACCTGTGATTCACGATTGTTTAGAAACTATAGAGACTGTGTATTCCAGCCGACCAGACCTTAAGGAGGAGCCCATGGAAGATGCGGAAGAAACTTGGTTCACGGATGGGAGCAGTTTTGTTACGCAAAGACAACGTAAAGCTGGATATGCTATAACAACTACTCAGCAGGTAATCGAGTCTAAGCCTTTACCCCCTGGAACATCAGCTCAAAAGGCGGAGATAGTTGCTCTCACGAGAGCATTGGAACTGGCAGCGGGAAAAAGGGTAAATATTTGGACAGATTCTAAATATACATTCGGCGTGGTACATGCTCATGGAGCAATTTGGAAAGACCATGGATTGCTGACCGCTCAGTGAAAACACAAAGTATGCTGAAGAAATTTTAAAATTGTTAGAGGCTGTAAAACAACCAGAAAAGGTAGCTATCATGCATTGTCAGGGACACCAAAAGGGGAACACCGATTTTGAAATTGGAAAATCGATTGGCAGAGGCTAAGCAGGCAGCTGAAATAACTGAGGTGAAGGCATTGTCTTTGATAGCAGACGGTAAAATCCAAACTATATCCAAATTATACAAAAGAAGACTTAAAATTAATTGAAGATTTGAAAGGTAAAATGAAACCAGATGGATGAGTATATTTAAAAGATAACCACATAGTAATACCCTCTAGTTTGACATGGCCCATAGTTCTTACAGAACACAATAAAACGCACTGGGGAGCTGGCACACTGCATAAGAGCCTGAGTCAGACATTAGTGGGACGATATGATAAAACAAGTAACTCAACAATGTAGCATTTGCTTACACAATAACCCCAATACCAAGGATAGAATAAAATTTGGAATAATCGGTAAAGGAAATTATTCGGGGCAACAGTGGCAAATTGATTTTTCAGAACTCCCTAGAAAAGGGGGGTATCATTATTTACTGGTTCTGACTGACACGTTTTCAGGAAGGCCTGAAGCCTTTCCCTGTCGAACAAACAAAGCAAGAGAAGTGGTTAAAGTCTTGTTAAATGAAATAATAGCATGCTTTGGGATTCTAGTAGCAATGTCTTCTGATAGAGTTTCACATTTTTGTGCACAAGTGGTAGAACAGATAAGTAAGATTCTAAAGATAGATTGGCAACTGCATACTCCTTATAGACCACAGGCAAGTGGACAGGTAGAAAAAATGAACCATTTAATTAAACAGTAAATAGCTAAAATTGGATAAGAAGCTAATTTGTCATGGCCTCAATCCCTCCCTTTAGCATTACTTGGAATTAGAGTTAAACCTAGAATAAAAGGAAATTTGAGTCCCTTCAAAATCTTATATGGAAGGCCATAGCAATTTCTATTTAGTGGAGAGGACCTAACGCAGTTAGGATCAGAATATTTATATGCTTATATAACTGAACTTCAGAAACAATTAAATAAAGTACATAAATTTGTTTTGGGGACCAGGGCTAGAGGGTTGGATCAACCAATCCACCCCTTGAAGCTCGGGGATTATATAGATATAAAGACTTTTTCAGGACAACCTGTGCAGGAAAAATGGAAGGAAAGTAGATGGGACCATACCAAGTATTACTGACAACACACACCGCCATTAAGATTAAGAAGCAAGCAGCTTGGATCCACAATTCAAGGGTGAAGAAGGCCCCGGCGAGGATATGGACCACCACTCCAATTGGACCAACAAAATTACGGTTTTCCAGATCCTAATGATTGCAGGGGTGCGGTTCTCGGATTTGGGGTGGGCAACTTGGGATGAGAACTTACACCTGACCTTAATACAAACAATTTCTCAAGTAACTCATAAGACGAACTGTTGGGTATGCACCCATGTGCCACAGCATGGGAATTAGGGTGTATCGTTAATTGGGATTCCCTTGCCTGCAAACTTATCTTGGACTAATTTGTGGGAAAACACATCTTGGGGTCGAAAATATTAAGCAGTTTTGGAACTAGAAGTGAGTAGCTTCGTGCCGTTAGAATCCTATTATGTATGTGTACAAAGGTGTAACCCGCCTAAGGGTATAGGAAAACAGCATTGTATAAATACGGATACTACTTATGTGGGAAATCAGACATCTTGTAATTGAACAATTGATATTAGTACGACTAGCGGCTGGGCAAATTCAACCAGCTGGACGGTTCCAGAAGGAAAAGGGTGGTATTGTCTATGCAATGATACAGCCCGTAAGGTCTTGCCTGAGAATTGGAAGGGAACTTGCACTCTTGGAGCGGTAGTCCCCAATCACAGAATCACAGAATCACAGAATTTCTAGGTTGGAAGAGACCTCAAGGTCATCGAGTCCAACCTCCAACCTAACGCTAACAGCCCTCCACTAAACCATATCCCTAAGCTCTATATCTAAACGTCTTTTGAAGACTTCCAGGGATGGTGACTCCACCACTTCCCTGGGCAGCCTGTTCCAATGTCTAACAACCCTTTCAGTGAAGAAGTTCTTCCTAACATCTAACCTAAAACTCCCCTGGCTCAACTTAAGCCCATTCCCCCTCGTCCTGTCACCAGGCACGTGGGAGAACAGGCCAACCCCCACCTCGCTACAGCCTCCCTTGAGGTACCTATAGAGAGCGATAAGGTCACCCCTGAGCCTCCTCTTCTCCAGGCTGAACAAGCCCAGCTCCCTCAGCCACTCCTCGTAGGACTTGTTCTCCAGGCCCCTCACCAGCTTCGTCGCCCTTCTCTGCACCCGCTCAAGCACCTCGATGTCCTTCTTGTAGCGAGGGGCCCAAAACTGAACACAGTACTCGAGGTGCGGCCTCACCAGAGCTGAGTACAGGGGGACGATCACCTCCCTCGCCCTGCTGGTCACGCTGTTCCTGATACAAGCCAGGATGCCGTTGGCCTTCTTGGCCACCTGAGCACACTGCTGGCTCATATTCAGCTGACTATCCACCATCACTCCCAGGTCCTTCTCTGCCTGGCAGCTCTCCAACCATTCCTCTCCCAGTCTGTAGCTCTGCTTGGGGTTATTGCGCCCCAGGTGCAGGACCCGGCACTTGGCTTTGTTGAACTTCATGCAGTTGACCTCAGCCCATCGGTGCAGCCTATCCAGATCCTCCTGCAGAGCTTTCCTACCCTCGAGCAGATCGACACACGCACCTAACTTGGTGTCATCTGCGAACTTACTGAGGGTGCACTCAATGCCCTCGTCCAGATCATCAATGAAGATATTAAAGAGGACCGGCCCCAGCACCGAGCCCTGGGGGACGCCACTAGTGACTGGCCTCCAACTGGACTTGGCTCCATTCACCACGACTCTTTGGGCCCGGCTATCCAGCCAGTTTCTAACCCAGCGAAGCGTGCGCCAGTCCAAGCCAAGAGCAGCCAGTTTCTTGAGGAGAATGCTGTGGGAGACGGTGTCAAAAGCCTTGCTGAAGTCAAGGTAGACCACATCCACAGCCTTTCCCTCATCTACCCAGCGCGTCACTCTGTCATAGAAGGAGATCAGGTTCGTCAGGCATGACCTGCCTTTCATAAAGCCATGCTGACTGGGCCTGATCGCCTGCTTCCCCTGCAATTGCTGCATGATGACTCTCAGGAGGATCTGCTCCATGAGCTTTCCTGGCACTGAGGTCAAACTGACAGGCCTGTAGTTTCCCGGGTCTGCCCTCCGGCCCTTCTTGTAGATGGGCGTCACGTTTGCTAGCCGCCAGTCGATTGGAACCTCCCCTGATAGCCAGGACTGTTGATAAATGATGGAAAGTGGCTTGGCCAGCTCCTCTGCCAGTTCCCTCAGTACCCTTGGGTGGATCCCATCCGGCCCCATCGACTTGTGCACATCTAAGTGCCGTAGCAGGTCACCAACCAGTTCTTCATGGATAATGAGGGCCACATCCTGCTCCCCATCGCCTTCCACCAGCTCAGGGTACTGAGTATCCAGAGAACATCCGGTATTGCCGCTAAAGACTGGGGCAAAGAAGGCATTGAGCACCTCCGCCTTTTCCTCATCTCTTGTAACTAAGTTTCCCCCCGCATCCAGTAAAGGATGGAGATTCTCCTTAGTCCTCCTTTTTGTGTTGATGTATTTATAGAAACGTTTTTTGTTATCTTTAACGGCAGTAGCCAGATTGAGCTCCAGATGAGCTTTGGCCTTCCTAATTTTGTCCCTGCACAGCCTCGCTACTTCTTTAAAGTCCTCCTTAGTGGCCTGCCCGCTTTTCCAAAGCTTATAAACCCTCTTTTTCCTCCTAAGATCAAGCCACAATTCTCTGTTGAGCCAGGCCGGTCTTCTTCCCCGCCAGCTCGTCTTTGGGCACGTGGGGACAGACCGTTCCTGCGCCATTAAGACTTCCCTCTTGAAGAGCGCCCAGCCTTCCTGGACCCCTCTGCCCTTCAGAACCACCTCCCAAGGGACTCCACCAACTAGTGTCCTGAGCAGCTCAAAGTCAGCCCTTCGAAAGTCCAATACAGCGGTTTTGCTGGTCCCCTTCCTGGCCTCGCCAAGAATAGTGAACTCCACCATTGCGTGGTCACTCTGCCCAAGACAGCTCCCGACGATCACGTCCTCCACCAGTCCTTCTCTGTTTGTGAAGAGAAGGTCTAGCGGGGCACCACCCCTGGTAGGTTCACTAACCAGCTGCGTCAGGAAGCTATCTTCCACGCTCTCCAGAAACCTCCTAGACTGCTTTCTCAGGGCTGTGTTGTGCTTCCAGGATATGTCAGGGAAGTTGAAGTCCCCCACGAGTACAAGAGCTGATGATTTAGCAACCTCTGTCAGCTGCCTGTAGAATTCCTCATCCGTCTCCTCATCCTGGTTCGGCGGTCTATAGCAGACCCCGACCAGGACACTAGCCTTGTTGTCCCTGCCGATCCTAACCCAAAGGGACTCGACCTTGTCATTCCCAACCTCGAGTTCTACAACCTCGAAAGACTCTCTAATATAGAGAGCCACACCACCACCCCTTCTATGCTGCCTGTCCCTTCTAAAGAGCTTATAGCCAGGCATTGCAGCACTCCAGTCATGAGACTGGTCCCACCACGTCTCCGTGATGGCAACCAAGTCGTAGCCTGCCTGCCGCACGATGGCTTCCAGCTCCTCCTGTTTGTTACCCATGCTGCGTGCATTGGTGTAGATGCACTTCAGCTGGGCCATAGCCTTATCCTCCAGCCTTGCCATTGTTCCCCCTGGCACAGCCCCAACAATCCTAGCCTCAGCCCCATCCCCCTTCCTACCTAGTTTAAAGCCCTCTCAATGAGCCCTGCCAGTTCCTGGCCCAGGATCCTTTTTCCCCTAAAAGATAGGGACCCGTCTGCGGCCATCAGGCCAGGTGCTGAGTAAAGTGCCCCATGATCAAAAAACCCAAGATTTCTGCGTTGGCACCAGTCCCGGAGCCACGTGTTTAACAGGTGAGCTTTCCGTGTCCTCTCTGAACCCCTCCCTGCCACCATAGGGATGGACGAAAACACCACCTGCACTCCCGCTCCATCCACTAACCGACCCAGTCCCCTAAAGTCCCTTTTGATAGCCTTGAGGCTTCTCTCTTCGATGTTATCACTGCCCGCCTGGACTATCAAAAGGGGGTAATAGTCAGAGGGGCGTACCAGGTTAGGAAGCTTCCTGGCAACGTCCCTGACCCTGGCCCCAGGGAGACAGCAGACTTCCCTACGGGTAGGGTCAGGCCGACAAATAGGGCCCTCTGTTCCCCTAAGAGTCGAGTCTCCAACAACAATAACGCTCCTGTCTTTCTTGGTGGAGGCAGTCCTGAGGCGCGGAGTCGACCTCCTCGCCCCAGGCATCCTCCTGGGAACATTTGCTACCTCTTCCTCACACACCAGCCTCTCAATCTCTAGGGCCTCAAACCTGTTGTGTAAGGGCACCTGGGAGGGTGGGGCCGGAAGGGGAGGGGATCGCCTGCGATGTCGAGCAGGGACTTGTTTCCATTCCTCCTCAGCTCCCAGATCCCCTCCCTCTGCCCGACGGGGACAGGGCAGGGGGTCCGCCCCCATTTGAGAAGTCTCACCTCGGCACCTCCCCTTGAGGCCCTGCAGGGAGTTACTCCAGAAGTCTATCTCCCGCTCACACTCCCTGATGGCCCTCAACCTCTCCACCTCCTCCTTGAGCTCCGCCACCATGCGGACCAGGTCATCCACCTGCTCGCACCTCACGCACGCAGTTTCTCTGCCTCCCGCCGATGGTAGCAACAGGCTCAGACACTCCTTGCATCCGGTGACCTGAACTGCGGCATTTTTTAACGGGTAGTCGGTCTGCGTGTGTACCGACTTCCTGGAGAGCGTGCCGTGCCTGGTGGCGACCATTATCACCTAGCTACGGCCCAATATGACAGTACATGATGTAGTGCCTCGAGGTTACTTGAGAAATCATATCCGGAGAATCAGATGAAAACTTAACAATCCATTGGTAGAGAGACACACCCCTTTTCATAGTTTTGTGCGATGGTTTATCCCATGGTTAGGAGTGAGTGAATTGGAAAAGGCAATAGTTAATATTTCTGCAATTATAGAGAAGTTAGAAAACAAAAATCTGGATGCTATAAAGGCTCAACAAGAAGAGATATCTAGTTTATCACAGGTAGTATTACAAAATCGGATGGCCCTAGACTTGTTACTGGCCACTCAAGGGGGAGTCTGTACAGTAATAAACACAAGTTGTTGTATGTATGTAGATCAGAGTGGAAGGATCTCTACCGACCTGGAAGAAATCTGGAAGCAGACAAGGATCCTACATGAGATCAGTAAAGAGGATCTTTCATGGAGTTTTAGTGAACTATGGAATAAGTTAACCTCCTGGTTGCCCAATTTCCAATGGTTGAAACAAGTATTCATTGCTCTAATCGTATTAGTAGTGTTAGGAATATTTGTGTGCATGTTGTTTAGATGCCTGCTTTGTTGTGTTACTGTAAATAATGAAAGTATCTGATGCAAAAGAATTTGCATGGGAAAAGAAAAGGGGGGATTGATTAAGGAGGTATTGGGGAGGCAAGGACAATCCCCAGACAAGGACTGTCTATCTCGAAACAAGACACTGGAACTCATGATAAGGAAGCGGCAGGCGGACAGAGAAACGAATGTAAGGACTATAAATCTCGAAACTGGACATTGGAATTCATTATAAAGATACAACAAACGGGAGAATTAGCAACAACCAGCTCTTGCAATTAAGAAACATGCCAATTCAGCAGATTCCTGACCAAAGGTGAAAAGTACACTGTGAGGAAGACTCGGGGTCTTCCTCCCAAAGACGCCTGCCCACGTCCCAAAGACCCCTGCCCACAATTCTTGGAAGGCTCTGCGCAGGCGCAAGGTGCCAAAAGGCTAATTAGCATGAGAAGCGAGGGAAGGCGGGGATAGGTAATGCATATGTATAGGTGCTTGTAGAATATTGATAGATTGATTGTATAAATTCAAGACTGCTTTCTGCTTTGGGTATGCACGATAGGTGGGGAGATCCCCCGTGCATCCAGCGCTGCAATAAAGACTATACCACTTAAAGGAATTTCGGCTTCGATCTTTGAATCAATTTGGCGACCCAGATGGGACAACCTCTCTGCCGGACCGCAGGACCTGCTGGGAACAGGACTCCCTAGGGTACCCCCGGGATTTCCCGGAGGGACTCCCCGACTCACCGGATCACTGCGGAGACAGACAAGGACCCCATCATTGTAAGTGAGTATATTCTTTATTCTGGTTTGGTTTTCTGGTAGACCGGTCATCTGGAACTGTCTGTAAGTCAGAAGGTGATCTTCTGCGAGGCAGTGTTTGGTATATACTTTGTGGTTAGCACCATAAGTACATGTTTGGGGACCTTAAGGAAGGAGCTCGCTTTAAGGTCCATCTGGAATTGTGTTGTCTATTTCGGTTTTCTGACTCATGGAGTATGGGATTTAACTCTGGTTATTGTTACTGCGATTTTGGCTATTTTCCTGGTGGTAATAGTAGATTCGTGGCATTGTTATAAGAAAGATATCGTTACGGTGTTACACAGTTCGGTTTTCTGACTTATCGCATGTGGAATTTGACTCTGACTATTGTTACTGTGATTTTGGCAATATTGCTGGTAATAGTAGTTTTGTGACATCGCTACTGAAAGATATTGCGTGCCCGTATTTTTGTGAGTGATACGTTTTGTGATACGCTTTTGTAAGTAACATGTGTATTCTGAAAGTGTAAACTGGAAACTGGGGGGGCAAACAAGCAGTGAAATTTTAAAGAAAAGTGTGTTAGGATGTGTTTGAAGTCACTGGAAGGATATTGGAGGATCTGCCGGTGGAAGTGTGAACAGGAAAACATTGATAAAATATCGTAATCAGTGGTGGCCGCTTTATAAGCTGGAATGTGGAGAAAAGTGGCCCCTAAATGGAACTTTAAACTCTAATATTTTGCTACAGTTAATGTTGTTTTTTGAGAAGCAGAACAGGATGAAATGTTGTATACTGATGTTTCAGCATCTTGGTGGGAAAAGGTACGGAATTAAGTTGGCCCCTGACTGAACCTTTGATGTTGGCATTAGAGAAGTACAGGCTGGAGAAAGATAAAGGAAGTGTTAAAAGGGTTGTTGAAAGTGTTAAAGGTGTTTGAAGTTGAATGAGCAGGGAAAGAGGATGTAGGAATGTTAATAGTTCTGCCTCTGCCCGAGGCAGAGATCTTAAAATCATGGGTGTTAGCCCTTTAGGGCAAAGGGACCATGATCGGTCCGAGAGAGTTGTCAGAGAAACAGAAAAGCAGTCAACTCTTAAAACACCCTGAGTTCATGTGCGAGCTCAGATTGCTGATGGGACCGTTCAGGGAACTGTGGACAATTGCATTCCCCTGACCGACCCCCACTAAGACCCGAATCATCCTGAAAATTATGAACGGTTAAGTAAATACTAAAACCTGGATGAATTGGGAATTGAGAATATGCTTCCAACAAGGTCTAAAAGAAAGCCCTATGGAATTTTTGGACCAACTCTGAAATGTAATGAAAATAAATAAATAAATAAATAAATAAATAAAACAAAACGGTTTGGACCTGGCTTTGGAGGACAAATTGACTAGCCTTTTCCTAGGGTAATCAACCCCTGATTTCAACAGGAATAACGGGGACCTGGGGAATCTACCCTAGCGGATCCTCCACTGGTTATAATGAAGCTAGGGGAGGAATGGAAGTGAAATTTCTTATTGCTATGGGGCAACGTATTCAGTTCTAAATCAAGCATTAATGCCTTCACAGAATTATTATGTTAGGGTAAAAGGTGTGTCGTGGTTTAACCCGGCCGGCAGCTAAACACCACGCAGCTGTTCGCTCCCCCTCCCCCTCCCTCTCTGGGACGGGGGAGAGAAATGGAAAGTGAAGCCTGTGAGTTGAGATAAAGACAGTTTAATAAGACAAAATAATAATAATAATAATAATAATAATAATAATAATAATAATAATAATAATAATACAATGATGATAATAGTACCACTACTAATAATGTGTACAAACAAGTGATGCACAATGCAATTGCTCACCACCCGCTGACCGATGCCCAGCCTAACCCCGAGCAGTCCAGCCCCCTCCCCCTGGCTAGCCACCCCTATGTATTGTTTAGCCTGACGTCAGATGCTATGGAATACCCCTTTGGCTAGTTTGGGTCACCTGTCCTGGGTCTGTCCCCTCCCAGCTCTTACTGCACCCCCAGCCTGCCTGTTGGCAGGACAGAGCAAGAAGCTGAGATGTCCTTGGCTTGGTATAAGCATTGCTCTGCAACAATTAAAACATCGGGGTGTTATCAGCACTCTTCTCATTCTAAGCCAAAACATAGCATTCTACCAGCTACTAGGAAGAAAATTAACTCTGTTCTAACTGAAACCAGGACAAGGTGTAACCGAAAAGGCTTATTTTTGTGAACCTTTGAAGTACAAGTTAGGGAAACAATGGGGCATACACAGATTTTTATCTATGCCTAGCTCCTCATGGGCACTCTTAGGTAGAGATTTATTAGAGCAAGTAGGAGCAGAAATTGTCTTTGAAAAAGGGAAAATGGAATTAAGAACAGGAGAAGAACAACTAATAAATGTGTTAAGCTTGGCACTAATACAAACTGACCCTAAAAGTGAAATACCTTTAGAGATCACAGATCAAGTATGTCCAGGAGTTTGGGCTACCAAAGTCCCTGGAAGAGCTAAAAATGTGACCTTAATAATTATTAAATTAAAGCCAGGAGAGAAACCCGTTAAGGTTAAGTAATATCCTTTGAGGATAGAAGATAGGAAAGGAATGAAAGAGATAATTGATAAATTTTTACAGTATGGATTATTGCTTGAATGCGAATCAGAATACAATGCACCCATATTGCCAATTAAAAAGGCAGATGAAAAAGCTATAGGCTAGTTCAGGATTTGAGGGCCATAAATAAAATCACTGAGGATATACATCCAGTAGTGGCAAACCCTTATACTTTGCTGACTAAATTAAAGAATAGTCAAGTCTGGTTTACGGTACTGGATTTAAAAGATGCCTTCTTCTGCCTAGGCTTAGCCACAGAAAGCCAAAACCTATTCGCCTTTGAATGGGAAAATCCCGATTCAGGCAGAAAGACGCAGCTTACGTGGACATTACTACCTCAAGGATTCAAGAATAGCCCCACTATTTTTGGAAACCAATTAGCAAGGGAACTCGAAACACGGATACCTCCGGACACTGAAGGTGCTTTGTTACAATATGTAGATGATCTCTTAATAGCTACCGAGACTAAAGGCAGTTGTATTCAATGGACTATAAGTCGTCTTAATTTTCTGGGTTTAAATGGATATCAAGTCTCTTGACAGAAAGTCCAGCTGGCTCAACAAAGTGTGACCTATCTGGGATTTGACATTTCGGAAGGACAACGAGAACTAGGAACTGAACATAAGGAAGTCATTTGCCGGACTCCAGAACCTCAAATGGTAAAGGAGCTACAAACCTTTTTAGGAATGACAGGTTGGTGTCGCCTTTGGATTTATAATGATGGACTATTGGTAAAGCCTCTATGTGAATTGATAAAGATTAACCAGTCAAAGTTAGTCTGGACTGGAGAAGCACAAAAAGTCTTTAAACAACTTAAACAAGAATTGATGATTTTGAAATATCAAGCAATATTGGTAGAACAGGACGACGTGGAAATTGTGATCATTAATATTGTGAATCTAGCCTCTTTTCTTAGTGATGCTCCGGCACAACCTGTGATTCACGATTGTTTAGAAACTATAGAGACTGTGTATTCCAGCCGACCAGACCTTAAGGAGGAGCCCATGGAAGATGCGGAAGAAACTTGGTTCACGGATGGGAGCAGTTTTGTTACGCAAAGACAACGTAAAGCTGGATATGCTATAACAACTACTCAGCAGGTAATCGAGTCTAAGCCTTTACCCCCTGGAACATCAGCTCAAAAGGCGGAGATAGTTGCTCTCACGAGAGCATTGGAACTGGCAGCGGGAAAAAGGGTAAATATTTGGACAGATTCTAAATATACATTCGGCGTGGTACATGCTCATGGAGCAATTTGGAAAGAACATGGATTGCTGACCGCTCAGTGAGAACACAAAGTATGCTGAAGAAATTTTAAAATTGTTAGAGGCTGTAAAACAACCAGAAAAGGTAGCTATCATGCATTGTCAGGGACACCAAAAGGGGAACACCGATTTTGAAATTGGAAAATCAATTGGCAGAGGCTAAGCAGGCAGCTGAAATAACTGAGGTGAAGGCATTGTCTTTGATAGCAGACGGTAAAATCCAAACTATATCCAAATTATACAAAAGAAGACTTAAAATTAATTGAAGATTTGAAAGGTAAAATGAAACCAGATGGATGAGTATATTTAAAAGATAACCACATAGTAATACCCTCTAGTTTGACATGGCCCATAGTTCTTACAGAACACAATAAAACGCACTGGGGAGCTGGCACACTGCATAAGAGCCTGAGTCAGACATTAGTGGGACGATATGATAAAACAAGTAACTCAACAATGTAGCATTTGCTTACACAATAACCCCAATACCAAGGATAGAATAAAATTTGGAATAATCGGTAAAGGAAATTATTCGGGGCAACAGTGGCAAATTGATTTTTCAGAACTCCCTAGAAAAGGGGGGTATCATTATTTACTGGTTCTGACTGACACGTTTTCAGGAAGGCCTGAAGCCTTTCCCTGTCGAACAAACAAAGCAAGAGAAGTGGTTAAAGTCTTGTTAAATGAAATAATAGCATGCTTTGGGATTCTAGTAGCAATGTCTTCTGATAGAGTTTCACATTTTTGTGCACAAGTGGTAGAACAGATAAGTAAGATTCTAAAGATAGATTGGCAACTGCATACTCCTTATAGACCACAGGCAAGTGGACAGGTAGAAAAAATGAACCATTTAATTAAACAGTAAATAGCTAAAATTGGATAAGAAGCTAATTTGTCATGGCCTCAATCCCTCCCTTTAGCATTACTTGGAATTAGAGTTAAACCTAGAATAAAAGGAAATTTGAGTCCCTTCAAAATCTTATATGGAAGGCCATAGCAATTTCTATTTAGTGGAGAGGACCTAACGCAGTTAGGATCAGAATATTTATATGCTTATATAACTGAACTTCAGAAACAATTAAATAAAGTACATAAATTTGTTTTGGGGACCAGGGCTAGAGGGTTGGATCAACCAATCCACCCCTTGAAGCTCGGGGATTATATAGATATAAAGACTTTTTCAGGACAAGCCGTGCAGGAAAAATGGAAGGAAAGTGGATGGGACCATACCAAGTATTACTGACAACACACACCGCCATGAAGATTAAGAAGCAAGCAGCTTGGATCCACAATTCAAGGGTGAAGAAGGCCCCGGTGAGGATATGGACCACCACTCCAATTGGACCAACAAAATTACGGTTTTCCAGATCCTAATGATTGCAGGGGTGCGGTTCTCGGATTTGGGGTGGGCAACTTGGGATGAGAACTTACACCTGACCTTAATACAAACAATTTCTCAAGTAACTCATAAGACGAACTGTTGGGTATGCACCCATGTGCCACAGCATGGGAATAAGGGTGTATCGTTAATTGGGATTCCCTTGCCTGCGAACTTATCTTGGACTAATTTGTGGGAAAACACATCTTGGGGTCGAAAATATTAAGCAGTTTTGGAACTAGAAGTGAGTAGCTTCGTGCCGTTAGAATCCTATTATGTATGTGTACAAAGGTGTAACCCGCCTAAGGGTATAGGAAAACAGCATTGTATAAATATGGATACTACTTATGTGGGAAATCAGACATCTTGTAATTGAACAATTGATATTAGTATGACTAGCGGCTGGGCAAATTCAACCAGCTGGACGGTTCCAGAAGGAAAAGGGTGCTATTGGCTATGCAATGATACAGCCCGTAAGGTCTTGCCTGAGAATTGGAAGGGAACTTGCACTCTTGGAGCGGTAGTCCCCAGTATGACAGTACATGATGTAGTGCCTCGAGGTTACTTGAGAAATCATATGCGGAGAATCAGATGAAAAATTAACAATCCATTGGTAGAGAGACACACCCCTTTTCATAGTTTTGTGCGATGGTTTATGCCATGGTTAGGAGTGAGTGAATTGGAAAAGGCAATAGTTAATATTTCTGCAATTATAGAGAAGTTAGAAAACAAAATTCTGGATGCTATAAAGGCTCAACAAGAAGAGATATCTAGTTTATCACAGGTAGTATTACAAAATCGGATGGCCCTAGACTTGTTACTGGCCACTCAAGGGGGAGTCTGTACAGTAATAAACACAAGTTGTTGTATGTATGTAGATCAGAGTGGAAGGATCTCTACCGACCTGGAAGAAATCTGGAAGCAGACAAGGATCCTACATGAGATCAGTAAAGAGGATCTTTCATGGAGTTTTAGTGAACTATGGAATAAGTTAACCTCCTGGTTGCCCAATTTCCAATGGTTGAAACAAGTATTCATTGCTCTAATCGTATTAGTAGTGTTAGGAATATTTGTGTGCATGTTGTTTAGATGCCTGCTTTGTTGTGTTACTGTAAATAATGAAAGTATCTGATGCAAAAGAATTTGCATGGGAAAAGAAAAGGGGGGATTGATTAAGGAGGTATTGGGGAGGCAAGGACAATCCCCAGACAAGGACTGTCTATCTCGAAACAAGACACTGGAACTCATGATAAGGAAGCGGCAGGCGGACAGAGAAACGAATGTAAGGACTATAAATCTCGAAACTGGACATTGGAATTCATTATAAAGATACAACAAACGGGAGAATTAGCAACAACCAGCTCTTGCAATTAAGAAACATGCCAATTCAGCAGATTCCTGACCAAAGGTGAAAAGTACACTGTGAGGAAGACTCGGGGTCTTCCTCCCAAAGACGCCTGCCCACGTCCCAAAGACCCCTGCCCACAATTCTTGGAAGGCTCTGCTCAGGCGCAAGGTGCCAAAAGGCTAATTAGCATGAGAAGCGAGGGAAGGCGGGGATAGGTAATGCATATGTATAGGTGCTTGTAGAATATTGATAGATTGATTGTATAAATTCAAGACTGCTTTCTGCTTTGGGTATGCACGATAGGTGGGGAGATCCCCCGTGCATCCAGCGCTGCAATAAAGACTATACCACTTAAAGGAATTTCGGCTTCGATCTTTGAATCAATTTGGCGACCCAGATGGGACAACCTCTCCGCCGGACCGCAGGACCCGCTGGGAACAGGACTCCCTAGGGTACCCCCGGGATTTCCCGGAGGGACTCCCCGACTCACCGGATCACTGCGGAGACAGACAAGGACCCCATCATTGTAAGTGAGTATATTCTTTATTCTGGTTTGGTTTTCTGGTAGACCGGTCATCTGGAACTGTCTGTAAGTCAGAAGGTGATCTTCTGCGAGGCAGTGTTTGGTATATACTTTGTGGTTAGCACCATAAGTACATGTTTGGGGACCTTAAGGAAGGAGCTCGCTTTAAGGTCCATCTGGAATTGTGTTGTCTATTTCGGTTTTCTGACTCATGGAGTATGGGATTTAACTCTGGTTATTGTTACTGCGATTTTGGCTATTTTCCTGGTGGTAATAGTAGATTCGTGGCATTGTTATAAGAAAGATATCGTTACGGTGTTACACAGTTCGGTTTTCCGACTTATCGCATGTGGAATTTGACTCTGACTATTGTTACTGTGATTTTGGCAATATTGCTGGTAATAGTAGTTTTGTGACATCGCTACTGAAAGATATTGCGTGCCCGTATTTTTGTGAGTGATACGTTTTGTGATACGCTTTTGTAAGTAACATGTGTATTCTGAAAGTGTAAACTGGAAACTGGGGGGGCAAACAAGCAGTGAAATTTTAAAGAAAAGTGTGTTAGGATGTGTTTGAAGTCACTGGAAGGATATTGGAGGATCTGCCGGTGGAAGTGTGAACAGGAAAACATTGATAAAATATCGTAATCAGTGGTGGCCGCTTTATAAGCTGGAATGTGGAGAAAAGTGGCCCCTAAATGGAACTTTAAACTCTAATATTTTGCTACAGTTAATGTTGTTTTTTGAGAAGCAGAACAGGATGAAATGTTGTATACTGATGTTTCAGCATCTTGGTGGGAAAAGGTACGGAATTAAGTTGGCCCCTGACTGAACCTTTGATGTTGGCATTAGAGAAGTACAGGCTGGAGAAAGATAAAGGAAGTGTTAAAAGGGTTGTTGAAAGTGTTAAAGGTGTTTGAAGTTGAATGAGCAGGGAAAGAGGATGTAGGAATGTTAATAGTTCTGCCTCTGCCCGAGGCAGAGATCTTAAAATCATGGGTGTTAGCCCTTTAGGGCAAAGGGACCATGATCGGTCCGAGAGAGTTGTCAGAGAAACAGAAAAGCAGTCAACTCTTAAAACACCCTGAGTTCATGTGCGAGCTCAGATTGCTGATGGGACCGTTCAGGGAACTGTGGACAATTGCATTCCCCTGACCGACCCCCACTAAGACCCGAATCATCCTGAAAATTATGAACGGTTAAGTAAATACTAAAACCTGGATGAATTGGGAATTGAGAATATGCTTCCAACAAGGTCTAAAAGAAAGCCCTATGGAATTTTTGGACCAACTCTGAAATGTAATGAAAATAAATAAATAAATAAATAAATAAAACAAAACGGTTTGGACCTGGCTTTGGAGGACAAATTGACTAGCCTTTTCCTAGGGTAATCAACCCCTGATTTCAACAGGAGTAACGGGGACCTGGGGAATCTACCCTAGCGGATCCTCCACTGGTTATAATGAAGCTAGGGGAGGAATGGAAGTGAAATTTCTTATTGCTATGGGGCAACGTATTCAGTTCTAAATCAAGCATTAATGCCTTCACAGAATTATTATGTTAGGGTAAAAGGTGTGTCGTGGTTTAACCCGGCCGGCAGCTAAACACCACGCAGCTGTTCGCTTACCCTCCCCCTCCCTCTCTGGGACGGGGGAGAGAAATGGAAAGTGAAGCCTGTGAGTTGAGATAAAGACAGCTTAATAAGACAAAATAATAATAATAATAATAATAATAATAATAATAATAATAATAATAATAATAATAATAATACAATGATGATAATAGTACCACTACTAATAATGTGTACAAACAAGTGATGCACAATGCAATTGCTCACCACCCGCTGACCGATGCCCAGCCTAACCCCGAGCAGTCCGGCCCCCTCCCCCTGGCTAGCCACCCCTATGTATTGTTTAGCCTGACGTCAGATGCTATGGAATACCCCTTTGGCTGGTTTGGGTCACCTGTCCTGGGTCTGTCCCCTCCCAGCTCTTCCTGCACCCCCAGCCTGCCTGTTGGCAGGACAGAGCAAGAAGCTGAGATGTCCTTGGCTTGGTATAAGCATTGCTCTGCAACAATTGAAACATCGGGGTGTTATCAGCACTCTTCTCATCCTAAGCCAAAACATAGCATTCTACCAGCTACTAGGAAGAAAATTAACTCTGTTCTAACTGAAACCAGGACAAGGTGTAACCAAAAAGGCTTATTTTTGTGAACCTTTGAAGTACAAGTTAGGGAAACAATGGGGCATACACAGATTTTTATCTATGCCTAGCTCCTCATGGGCACTCTTAGGTAGAGGTTTATTAGAGCAAGTAGGAGCAGAAATTGTCTTTGAAAAAGGGAAAATGGAATTAAGAACAGGAGAAGAACAACTAATAAATGTGTTAAGCTTGGCACTAATACAAACTGACCCTAAAAGTGAAATACCTTTAGAGATCACAGATCAAGTATGTCCAGGAGTTTGGGCTACCGAAGTCCCTGGAAGAGCTAAAAATGTGACCTTAATAATTATTAAATTAAAGCCAGGAGAGAAACCCGTTAAGGTTAAGTAATATCCTTTGAGGATAGAAGATAGGAAAGGAATGAAAGAGATAATTGATAAATTTTTACAGTATGGATTATTGCTTGAATGCGAATCAGAATACAATGCACCCATATTGCCAATTAAAAAGGCAGATGAAAAAGCTATAGGCTAGTTCAGGATTTGAGGGCCATAAATAAAATCACTGAGGATATACATCCAGTAGTGGCAAACCCTTATACTTTGCTGACTAAATTAAAGAATAGTCAAGTCTGGTTTACCGTACTGGATTTAAAAGATGCCTTCTTCTGCCTAGGCTTAGCCACAGAAAGCCAAAACCTATTCGCCTTTGAATGGGAAAATCCCGATTCAGGCAGAAAGACGCAGCTTACGTGGACATTACTACCTCAAGGATTCAAGAATAGCCCCACTATTTTTGGAAACCAATTAGCAAGGGAACTCGAAACACGGATACCTCCGGACACTGAAGGTGCTTTGTTACAATATGTAGATGATCTCTTAATAGCTACCGAGACTAAAGGCAGTTGTATTCAATGGACTATAAGTCGTCTTAATTTTCTGGGTTTAAATGGATATCAAGTCTCTTGACAGAAAGTCCAGCTGGCTCAACAAAGTGTGACCTATCTGGGATTTGACATTTCGGAAGGACAACGAGAACTAGGAACTGAACATAAGGAAGTCATTTACCGGACTCTAGAACCTCAAATGGTAAAGGAGCTACAAACCTTTTTAGGAATGACAGGTTGGTGTCGCCTTTGGATTTATAATTATGGACTATTGGTAAAGCCTCTATGTGAATTGATAAAGATTAACCAGTCAAAGTTAGTCTGGACTGGAGAAGCACAAAAAGTCTTTAAACAACTTAAACAAGAATTGATGATTTTGAAATATCAAGCAATATTGGTAGAACAGGACGACGTGGAAATTGTGATCATTAATATTGTGAATCTAGCCTCTTTTCTTAGTGATGCTCCGGCACAACCTGTGATTCACGATTGTTTAGAAACTATAGAGACTGTGTATTCCAGCCGACCAGACCTTAAGGAGGAGCCCATGGAAGATGCGGAAGAAACTTGGTTCACGGATGGGAGCAGTTTTGTTACGCAAAGACAACGTAAAGCTGGATATGCTATAACAACTACTCAGCAGGTAATCGAGTCTAAGCCTTTACCCCCTGGAACATCAGCTCAAAAGGCGGAGATAGTTGCTCTCACGAGAGCATTGGAACTGGCAGCGGGAAAAAGGGTAAATATTTGGACAGATTCTAAATATACATTCGGCGTGGTACATGCTCATGGAGCAATTTGGAAAGAACATGGATTGCTGACCGCTCAGTGAGAACACAAAGTATGCTGAAGAAATTTTAAAATTGTTAGAGGCTGTAAAACAACCAGAAAAGGTAGCTATCATGCATTGTCAGGGACACCAAAAGGGGAACACCGATTTTGAAATTGGAAAATCAATTGGCAGAGGCTAAGCAGGCAGCTGAAATAACTGAGGTGAAGGCATTGTCTTTGATAGCAGACGGTAAAATCCAAACTATATCCAAATTATACAAAAGAAGACTTAAAATTAATTGAAGATTTGAAAGGTAAAATGAAACCAGATGGATGAGTATATTTAAAAGATAACCACATAGTAATACCCTCTAGTTTGACATGGCCCATAGTTCTTACAGAACACAATAAAACGCACTGGGGAGCTGGCACACTGCATAAGAGCCTGAGTCAGACATTAGTGGGACGATATGATAAAACAAGTAACTCAACAATGTAGCATTTGCTTACACAATAACCCCAATACCAAGGATAGAATAAAATTTGGAATAATCGGTAAAGGAAATTATTCGGGGCAACAGTGGCAAATTGATTTTTCAGAACTCCCTAGAAAAGGGGGGTATCATTATTTACTGGTTCTGACTGACACGTTTTCAGGAAGGCCTGAAGCCTTTCCCTGTCGAACAAACAAAGCAAGAGAAGTGGTTAAAGTCTTGTTAAATGAAATAATAGCATGCTTTGGGATTCTAGTAGCAATGTCTTCTGATAGAGTTTCACATTTTTGTGCACAAGTGGTAGAACAGATAAGTAAGATTCTAAAGATAGATTGGCAACTGCATACTCCTTATAGACCACAGGCAAGTGGACAGGTAGAAAAAATGAACCATTTAATTAAACAATAAATAGCTAAAATTGGATAAGAAGCTAATTTGTCATGGCCTCAATCCCTCCCTTTAGCATTACTTGGAATTAGAGTTAAACCTAGAATAAAAGGAAATTTGAGTCCCTTCAAAATCTTATATGGAAGGCCATAGCAATTTCTATTTAGTGGAGAGGACCTAACGCAGTTAGGATCAGAATATTTATATGCTTATATAACTGAACTTCAGAAACAATTAAATAAAGTACATAAATTTGTTTTGGGGACCAGGGCTAGAGGGTTGGATCAACCAATCCACCCCTTGAAGCTCGGGGATTATATAGATATAAAGACTTTTTCAGGACAAGCCGTGCAGGAAAAATGGAAGGAAAGTGGATGGGACCATACCAAGTATTACTGACAACACACACCGCCATGAAGATTAAGAAGCAAGCAGCTTGGATCCACAATTCAAGGGTGAAGAAAGCCCCGGCGAGGATATGGACCACCACTCCAATTGGACCAACAAAATTACGGTTTTCCAGATCCTAATGATTGCAGGGGTGCGGTTCTCGGATTTGGGGTGGGCAACTTGGGATGAGAACTTACACCTGACCTTAATACAAACAATTTCTCAAGTAACTCATAAGACGAACTGTTGGGTATGCACCCATGTGCCACAGCATGGGAATAAGGGTGTATCGTTAATTGGGATTCCCTTGCCTGCGAACTTATCTTGGACTAATTTGTGGGAAAACACATCTTGGGGTCGAAAATATTAAGCAGTTTTGGAACTAGAAGTGAGTAGCTTCGTGCCGTTAGAATCCTATTATGTATGTGTACAAAGGTGTAACCCGCCTAAGGGTATAGGAAAACAGCATTGTATAAATATGGATACTACTTATGTGGGAAATCAGACATCTTGTAATTGAACAATTGATATTAGTACGACTAGCGGCTGGGCAAATTCAACCAGCTGGACGGTTCCAGAAGGAAAAGGGTGGTATTGGCTATGCAATGATACAGCCCGTAAGGTCTTGCCTGAGAATTGGAAGGGAACTTGCACTCTTGGAGCGGTAGTCCCCAATATGACAGTACATGATGTAGTGCCTTGAGGTTACTTGAGAACTCATATGCGGAGAATCAGATGAAAAATTAACAATCCATTGGTAGAGAGACACACCCCTTTTCATAGTTTTGTGCGATGGTTTATCCCATGGTTAGGAGTGAGTGAATTGGAAAAGGCAATAGTTAATATTTCTGCAATTATAGAGAAGTTAGAAAACAAAATTCTGGATGCTATAAGGGCTCAACAAGAAGAGATATCTAGTTTATCACAGGTAGTATTACAAAATCGGATGGCCCTAGACTTGTTACTGGCCACTCAAGGGGGAGTCTGTACAGTAATAAACACAAGTTGTTGTATGTATGTAGATCAGAGTGGAAGGATCTCTACCGACCTGGAAGAAATCTGGAAGCAGACAAGGATCCTACATGAGATCAGTAAAGAGGATCTTTCATGGAGTTTTAGTGAACTATGGAATAAGTTAACCTCCTGGTTGCCCAATTTCCAATGGTTGAAACAAGTATTCATTGCTCTAATCGTATTAGTAGTGTTAGGAATATTTGTGTGCATGTTGTTTAGATGCCTGCTTTGTTGTGTTACTGTAAATAATGAAAGTATCTGATGCAAAAGAATTTGCATGGGAAAAGAAAAGGGGGGATTGATTAAGGAGGTATTGGGGAGGCAAGGACAATCCCCAGACAAGGACTGTATATCTCGAAACAAGACACTGGAACTCATGATAAGGAAGCGGCAGGCGGACAGAGAAACGAATGTAAGGACTATAACTCTCGAAACTGGACATTGGAATTCATTATAAAGATACAACTAACGGGAGAATTAGCAACAACCAGCTCTTGCAATTAAGAAACATGCCAATTCAGCAGATTCCTGACCAAAGGTGAAAAGTACACTGTGAGGAAGACTCGGGGTCTTCCTCCCAAAGACGCCTGCCCACGTCCCAAAGACCCCTGCCCACAATTCTTGGAAGGCTCTGCGCAGGCGCAAGGTGCCAAAAGGCTAATTAGCATGAGAAGCGAGGGAAGGCGGGGATAGGTAATGCATATGTATAGGTGCTTGTAGAATATTGATAGATTGATTGTATAAATTCAAGACTGCTTTCTGCTTTGGGTATGCACGATAGGTGGGGAGATCCCCCGTGCATCCAGCGCTGCAATAAAGACTATACCACTTAAAGGAATTTCGGCTTCGATCTTTGAATCAATTTGGCGACCCAGATGGGACAACCTCTCTGCCGGACCGCAGGACCTGCTGGGAACAGGACTCCCTAGGGTACCCCCGGGATTTCCCGGAGGGACTCCCCGACTCACCGGATCACTGCGGAGACAGACAAGGACCCCATCATTGTAAGTGAGTATATTCTTTATTCTGGTTTGGTTTTCTGGTAGACCGGTCATCTGGAACTGTCTGTAAGTCAGAAGGTGATCTTCTGCGAGGCAGTGTTTGGTATATACTTTGTGGTTAGCGCCATAAGTACATGTTTGGGGACCTTAAGGAAGGAGCTCGCTTTAAGGTCCATCTGGAATTGTGTTGTCTATTTCGGTTTTCTGACTCGTGGAGTATGGTATTTAACTCTGGTTATTGTTACTGCGATTTTGGCTATTTTCCTGGTGGTAATAGTAGGTTCGTGGCATTGTTATAAGAAAGATACCGTTACGGTGTTACGCAGTTCGGTTTTCTGACTTATCGCATGTGGAATTTGACTCTGACTATTGTTACTGTGATTTTGGCAATATTGCTGGTAATAGTAGTTTTGTGACATTGCTACTGAAAGATATTGCGTGCCCGTATTTTTGTGAGTGATACGTTTTGTGATACGCTTTTGTAAGTAACATGTGTATTCTGAAAGTGTAAACTGGAAACTGGGGGGGCAAACAAGCAGTGAAATTTTAAAGAAAAGTGTGTTAGGATGTGTTTGAAGTCACTGGAAGGATATTGGAGGATCTGCCGGTGGAAGTGTGAACAGGAAAACATTGATAAAATATCGTAATCAGTGGTGGCCGCTTTATAAGCTGGAATGTGGAGAAAAGTGGCCCCTAAATGGAACTTTAAACTCTAATATTTTGCTACAGTTAATGTTGTTTTTTGAGAAGCAGAACAGGATGGAATGTTGTATACTGATGTTTCAGCATCTTGGTGGGAAAAGGTACGGAATTAAGTTGGCCCCTGACTGAACCTTTGATGTTGGCATTAGAGAAGTACAGGCTGGAGAAAGATAAAGGAAGTGTTAAAAGGGTTGTTGAAAGTGTTAAAGGTGTTTGAAGTTGAATGAGCAGGGAAAGAGGATGTAGGAATGTTAATAGTTCTGCCTCTGCCCGAGGCAGAGATCTTAAAATCATTGGTGTTAGCCCTTTAGGGCAAAGGGACCATGATCGGTCCGAGAGAGTTGTCACAGAAACAGAAAAGCAGTCAACTCTAAAACAACCTGAGTTCATGTGCGAGCTCAGATTGCTGATGGGACCGTTCAGGGAACTGTGGACAATTGCATTCCCCTGACCGACCCCCACTAAGACCCGAATCATCCTGAAAATTATGAACGGTTAAGTAAATACTAAAACCTGGATGAATTGGGAATTGAGAATATGCTTCCAACAAGGTCTAAAAGAAAGCCCTATGGAATTTTTGGACCAACTCTGAAATGTAATGAAAATAAATAAATAAATAAATAAATAAATAAATAAAACAAAACGGTTTGGACCTGGCTTTGGAGGACAAATTGACTAGCCTTTTCCTAGGGTAATCAACCCCTGATTTCAACAGGAATAACGGGGACCTGGGGAATCTACCCTAGCGGATCCTCCACTGGTTATAATGAAGCTAGGGGAGGAATGGAAGTGAAATTTCTTATTGCTATGGGGCAACGTATTCAGTTCTAAATCAAGCATTAATGCCTTCACAGAATTATTATGTTAGGGTAAAAGGTGTGTCGTGGTTTAACCCGGCCGGCAGCTAAACACCACGCAGCTGTTCGCTCACCCTCCCCCTCCCTCTCTGGGACGGGGGAGAGAAATGGAAAGTGAAGCCTGTGAGTTGAGATAAAGACAGTTTAATAAGACAAAATAATAATAATAATAATAATAATAATAATAATAATAATAATAATAATACAATGATGATAATAGTACCACTACTAATAATGTGTACAAACAAGTGATGCACAATGCAATTGCTCACCACCCGCTGACCGATGCCCAGCCTAACCCCGAGCAGTCCGGCCCCCTCCCCCTGGCTAGCCACCCCTATGTATTGTTTAGCCTGACGTCAGATGCTATGGAATACCCCTTTGGCTAGTTTGGGTCACCTGTCCTGGGTCTGTCCCCTCCCAGCTCTTACTGCACCCCCAGCCTGCCTGTTGGCAGGACAGAGCAAGAAGCTGAGATGTCCTTGGCTTGGTATAAGCATTGCTCTGCAACAATTGAAACATCGGGGTGTTATCAGCACTCTTCTCATCCTAAGCCAAAACATAGCATTCTACCAGCTACTAGGAAGAAAATTAACTCTGTTCTAACTGAAACCAGGACAAGGTGTAACCGAAAAGGCTTATTTTTGTGAACCTTTGAAGTACAAGTTAGGGAAACAATGGGGCATACACAGATTTTTATCTATGCCTAGCTCCTCATGGGCACTCTTAGGTAGAGATTTATTAGAGCAAGTAGGAGCAGAAATTGTCTTTGAAAAAGGGAAAATGGAATTAAGAACAGGAGAAGAACAACTAATAAATGTGTTAAGCTTGGCACTAATACAAACTGACCCTAAAAGTGAAATACCTTTAGAGATCACAGATCAAGTATGTCCAGGAGTTTGGGCTACCGAAGTCCCTGGAAGAGCTAAAAATGTGACCTTAATAATTATTAAATTAAAGCCAGGAGAGAAACCCGTTAAGGTTAAGTAATATCCTTTGAGGATAGAAGATAGGAAAGGAATTAAAGAGATAATTGATAAATTTTTACAGTATGGATTATTGCTTGAATGCGAATCAGAATACAATGCACCCATATTGCCAATTAAAAAGGCAGATGAAAAAGCTATAGGCTAGTTCAGGATTTGAGGGCCATAAATAAAATCACTGAGGATATACATCCAGTAGTGGCAAACCCTTATACTTTGCTGACTAAATTAAAGAATAGTCAAGTCTGGTTTACCGTACTGGATTTAAAAGATGCCTTCTTCTGCCTAGGCTTAGCCCCAGAAAGCCAAAACCTGTTCGCCTTTGAATGGGAAAATCCCGATTCAGGCAGAAAGACGCAGCTTACGTGGACATTACTACCTCAAGGATTCAAGAATAGCCCCACTATTTTTGGAAACCAATTAGCAAGGGAACTCGAAACACGGATACCTCCGGACACTGAAGGTGCTTTGTTACAATATGTAGATGATCTCTTAATAGCTACCGAGACTAAAGGCAGTTGTATTCAATGGACTATAAGTCGTCTTAATTTTCTGGGTTTAAATGGATATCAAGTCTCTTGACAGAAAGTCCAGCTGGCTCAACAAAGTGTGACCTATCTGGGATTTGACATTTCGGAAGGACAACGAGAACTAGGAACTGAACATAAGGAAGTCATTTGCCGGACTCCAGAACCTCAAATGGTAAAGGAGCTACAAACCTTTTTAGGAATGACAGGTTGGTGTCGCCTTTGGATTTATAATGATGGACTATTGGTAAAGCCTCTATGTGAATTGATAAAGATTAACCAGTCAAAGTTAGTCTGGACTGGAGAAGCACAAAAAGTCTTTAAACAACTTAAACAAGAATGGATGATTTTGAAATATCAAGCAATATTGGTAGAACAGGACGACGTGGAAATTGTGATCATTAATATTGTGAATCTAGCCTCTTTTCTTAGTGATGCTCCGGCACAACCTGTGATTCACGATTGTTTAGAAACTATAGAGACTGTGTATTCCAGCCGACCAGACCTTAAGGAGGAGCCCATGGAAGATGCGGAAGAAACTTGGTTCACGGATGGGAGCAGTTTTGTTACGCAAAGACAACGTAAAGCTGGATATGCTATAACAACTACTCAGCAGGTAATCGAGTCTAAGCCTTTACCCCCTGGAACATCAGCTCAAAAGGCGGAGATAGTTGCTCTCACGAGAGCATTGGAACTGGCAGCGGGAAAAAGGGTAAATATTTGGACAGATTCTAAATATACATTCGGCGTGGTACATGCTCATGGAGCAATTTGGAAAGAACATGGATTGCTGACCGCTCAGTGAAAACACAAAGTATGCTGAAGAAATTTCAGAATTGTTAGAGGCTGTAAAACAACCAGAAAAGGTAGCTATCATGCATTGTCAGGGACACCAAAAGGGGAACACCGATTTTGAAATTGGAAAATCGATTGGCAGAGGCTAAGCAGGCAGCTGAAATAACTGAGGTGAAGGCATTGTCTTTGATACCAGACGGTAAAATCCAAACTATATCCAAATTATAAAAAAGAAGACTTAAAATTAATTGAAGATTTGAAAGGTAAAATGAAACCAGATGGATGAGTATATTTAAAAGATAATCACATAGTAATACCCTCTAGTTTGACATGGCCCATAGTTCTTACAGAATACAATAAAACGCACTGGGGAGCTGGCACACTGCATAAGAGCCTGAGTCAGACATTAGTGGGACGATATGATAAAACAAGTAACTCAACAATGTAGCATTTGCTTACACAATAACCCCAATACCAAGGATAGAATAAAATTTGGAATAATCGGTAAAGGAAATTATTCGGGGCAACAGTGGCAAATTGATTTTTCAGAACTCCCTAGAAAAGGGGGGTATCATTATTTACTGGTTCTGACTGACACGTTTTCAGGAAGGCCTGAAGCCTTTCCCTGTCGAACAAACAAAGCAAGAGAAGTGGTTAAAGTCTTGTTAAATGAAATAATAGCATGCTTTGGGATTCTAGTAGCAATGTCTTCTGATAGAGTTTCACATTTTTGTGCACAAGTGGTAGAACAGATAAGTAAGATTCTAAAGATAGATTGGCAACTGCATACTCCTTATAGACCACAGGCAAGTGGACAGGTAGAAAAAATGAACCATTTAATTAAACAATAAATAGCTAAAATTGGATAAGAAGCTAATTTGTCATGGCCTCAATCCCTCCCTTTAGCATTACTTGGAATTAGAGTTAAACCTAGAATAAAAGGAAATTTGAGTCCCTTCAAAATCTTATATGGAAGGCCATAGCAATTTCTATTTAGTGGAGAGGACCTAACGCAGTTAGGATCAGAATATTTATATGCTTATATAACTGAACTTCAGAAACAATTAAATAAAGTACATACATTTGTTTTAGGGACCAGGGCTAGAGGGTTGGATCAACCAATCCACCCCTTGAAGCTCGGGGATTATATAGATATAAAGACTTTTTCAGGACAACCCCTACAGGAAAAATGGAAGGAAAGTGGATGGGACCATACCAAGTATTACTGACAACACACACCGCCATGAAGATTAAGAAGCAAGCAGCTTGGATCCACAATTCAAGGGTGAAGAAGGCCCCGGCGAGGATATGGACCACCACTCCAATTGGACCAACAAAATTACGGTTTTCCAGATCCTAATGATTGCAGGGGTGCGGTTCTCGGATTTGGGGTGGGCAACTTGGGATGAGAACTTACACCTGACCTTAATACAAACAATTTCTCAAGTAACACATAAGACGAACTGTTGGGTATGCACCCATGTGCCACAGCATGGGAATAAGGGTGTATCGTTAATTGGGATTCCCTTGCCTGCAAACTTATCTTGGACTAATTTGTGGGAAAACACATCTTGGGGTCGAAAATATTAAGCAGTTTTGGAACTAGAAGTGAGTAGCTTCGTGCCGTTAGAATCCTATTATGTATGTGTACAAAGGTGTAACCCGCCTAAGGGTATAGGAAAACAGCATTGTATAAATACGGATACTACTTATGTGGGAAATCAGACATCTTGTAATTGAACAATTGATATTAGTACGACTAGCGGCTGGGCAAATTCAACCAGCTGGACGGTTCCAGAAGGAAAAGGGTGCTATTGGCTATGCAATGATACAGCCCGTAAGGTCTTGCCTGAGAATTGGAAGGGAACTTGCACTCTTGGAGCGGTAGTCCCCAATATGACAGTACATGATGTAGTGCCCCGAGGTTACTTGAGAAATCATATGCGGAGAATCAGATGAAAAATTAACAATCCATTGGTAGAGAGACACACCCCTTTTCATAGTTTTGTGCGATGGTTTATCCCATGGTTAGGAGTGAGTGAATTGGAAAAGGCAATAGTTAATATTTCTGCAATTATAGAGAAGTTAGAAAACAAAATTCTGGATGCTATAAGGGCTCAACAAGAAGAGATATCTAGTTTATCACAGGTAGTATTACAAAATCGGATGGCCCTAGACTTGTTACTGGCCACTCAAGGGGGAGTCTGTACAGTAATAAACACAAGTTGTTGTATGTATGTAGATCAGAGTGGAAGGATCTCTACCGACCTGGAAGAAATCTGGAAGCAGACAAGGATCCTACATGAGATCAGTAAAGATGATCTTTCATGGAGTTTTAGTGAACTATGGAATAAGTTAACCTCCTGGTTGCCCAATTTCCAATGGTTGAAACAAGTATTCATTGCTCTAATCGTATTAGTAGTGTTAGGAATATTTGTGTGCATGTTGTTTAGATGCCTGCTTTGTTGTGTTACTGTAAATAATGAAAGTATCTGATGCAAAAGAATTTGCATGGGAAAAGAAAAGGGGGGATTGATTAAGGAGGTATTGGGGAGGCAAGGACAATCCCCAGACAAGGACTGTATATCTCGAAACAAGACACTGGAACTCATGATAAGGAAGCGGCAGGCGGACAGAGAAACAAATGTAAGGACTATAACTCTCGAAACTGGACATTGGAATTCATTATAAAGATACAACAAACGGGAGAATTAGCAACAACCAGCTCTTGCAATTAAGAAACATGCCAATTCAGCAGATTCCTGACCAAAGGTGAAAAGTACACTGTGAGGAAGACTCGGGGTCTTCCTCCCAAAGACCCCTGCCCACGTCCCAAAGACCCCTGCCCACAATTCTTGGAAGGCTCTGCGCAGGCGCAAGGTGCCAAAAGGCTAATTAGCATGAGAAGCGAGGGAAGGCGGGGATAGGTAATGCATATGTATAGGTGCTTGTAGAATATTGATAGATTGATTGTATAAATTCAAGACTGCTTTCTGCTTTGGGTATGCACGATAGGTGGGGAGATCCCCCGTGCATCCAGCGCTGCAATAAAGAATATACCACTTAAAGGAATTTTGGCTTCGATCTTTGAATCAATTTGGCGACCCAGATGGGACAACCTCTCTGCCGGACCGCAGGACCCGCTGGGAACAGGACTCCCTAGGGTACCCCCGGGATTTCCCGGAGGGACTCCCCGACTCACCGGATCACTGCGGAGACAGACAAGGACCCCATCATTGTAAGTGAGTATATTCTTTATTCTGGTTTGGTTTTCTGGTAGACCGGTCATCTGGAACTGTCTGTAAGTCAGAAGGTGATCTTCTGCGAGGCAGTGTTTGGTATATACTTTGTGGTTAGCACCATAAGTACATGTTTGGGGACCTTAAGGAAGGAGCTCGCTTTAAGGTCCATCTGGAATTGTGTTGTCTATTTCGGTTTTCTGACTCATGGAGTATGGTATTTAACTCTGGTTATTGTTACTGCGATTTTGGCTATTTTCCTGGTGGTAATAGTAGGTTCGTGGCATTGTTATAAGAAAGATATCGTTACGGTGTTACACAGTTCGGTTTTCTGACTTATCGCATCTGGAATTTGACTCTGACTATTGTTACTGTGATTTTGGCAATATTGCTGGTAATAGTAGTTTTGTGACATTGCTACTGAAAGATATTGCGTGCCCGTATTTTTGTGAGTGATACGTTTTGTGATACGCTTTTGTAAGTAACATGTGTATTCTGAAAGTGTAAACTGGAAACTGGGGGGGGCAAACAAGCAGTGAAATTTTAAAGAAAAGTGTGTTAGGATGTGTTTGAAGTCACTGGAAGGATATTGGAGGATCTGCCGGTGGAAGTGTGAACAGGAAAACATTGATAAAATATCGTAATCAGTGGTGGCCGCTTTATAAGCTGGAATGTGGAGAAAAGTGGCCCCTAAATGGAACTTTAAACTCTAATATTTTGCTACAGTTAATGTTGTTTTTTGAGAAGCAGAACAGGATGGAATGTTGTATACTGATGTTTCAGCATCTTGGTGGGAAAAGGTACGGAATTAAGTTGGCCCCTGACTGAACCTTTGATGTTGGCATTAGAGAAGTACAGGCTGGAGAAAGATAAAGGAAGTGTTAAAAGGGTTGTTGAAAGTGTTAAAGGTGTTTGAAGTTGAATGAGCAGGGAAAGAGGATGTAGGAATGTTAATAGTTCTGCCTCTGCCCGAGGCAGAGATCTTAAAATCATTGGTGTTAGCCCTTTAGGGCAAAGGGACCATGATCGGTCCGAGAGAGTTGTCACAGAAACAGAAAAGCAGTCAACTCTAAAACAACCTGAGTTCATGTGCGAGCTCAGATTGCTGATGGGACCGTTCAGGGAACTGTGGACAATTGCATTCCCCTGACCGACCCCCACTAAGACCCGAATCATCCTGAAAATTATGAACGGTTAAGTAAATACTAAAACCTGGATGAATTGGGAATTGAGAATATGCTTCCAACAAGGTCTAAAAGAAAGCCCTATGGAATTTTTGGACCAACTCTGAAATGTAATGAAAATAAATAAATAAATAAATAAATAAATAAATAAAACAAAACGGTTTGGACCTGGCTTTGGAGGACAAATTGACTAGCCTTTTCCTAGGGTAATCAACCCCTGATTTCAACAGGAATAACGGGGACCTGGGGAATCTACCCTAGCGGATCCTCCACTGGTTATAATGAAGCTAGGGGAGGAATGGAAGTGAAATTTCTTATTGCTATGGGGCAACGTATTCAGTTCTAAATCAAGCATTAATGCCTTCACAGAATTATTATGTTAGGGTAAAAGGTGTGTCGTGGTTTAACCCGGCCGGCAGCTAAACACCACGCAGCTGTTTGCTCACCCTCCCCCTCCCTCTCTGGGACGGGGGAGAGAAATGGAAAGTGAAGCCTGTGAGTTGAGATAAAGACAGTTTAATAAGACAAAATAATAATAATAATAATAATAATAATAATAATAATAATAATAATAATAATAATAATAATACAATGATGATAATAGTACCACTACTAATAATGTGTACAAACAAGTGATGCACAATGCAATTGCTCACCACCCGCTGACCGATGCCCAGCCTAACCCCGAGCAGTCCGGCCCCCTCCCCCTGGCTAGCCACCCCTATGTATTGTTTAGCCTGACGTCAGATGCTATGGAATACCCCTTTGGCTAGTTTGGGTCACCTGTCCTGGGTCTGTCCCCTCCCAGCTCTTACTGCACCCCCAGCCTGCCTGTTGGCAGGACAGAGCAAGAAGCTGAGATGTCCTTGGCTTGGTATAAGCATTGCTCTGCAACAATTAAAACATCAGGGTGTTATCAGCACTCTTCTCATCCTAAGCCAAAACATAGCATTCTACCAGCTACTAGGAAGAAAATTACCTCTGTTCTAACTGAAACCAGGACAAGGTGTAACCGAAAAGGCTTATTTTTGTGAACCTTTGAAGTACAAGTTAGGGAAACAATGGGGCATACACAGATTTTTATCTATGCCTAGCTCCTCATGGGCACTCTTAGGTAGAGATTTATTAGAGCAAGTAGGAGCAGAAATTGTCTTTGAAAAAGGGAAAATGGAATTAAGAACAGGAGAAGAACAACTAATAAATGTGTTAAGCTTGGCACTAATACAAACTGACCCTAAAAGTGAAATACCTTTAGAGATCACAGATCAAGTATGTCCAGGAGTTTGGGCTACCGAAGTCCCTGGAAGAGCTAAAAATGTGACCTTAATACTTATTAAATTAAAGCCAGGAGAGAAACCCGTTAAGGTTAAGTAATATCCTTTGAGGATAGAAGATAGGAAAGGAATTAAAGAGATAATTGATAAATTTTTACAGTATGGATTATTGCTTGAATGCGAATCAGAATACAATGCACCCATATTGCCAATTAAAAAGGCAGATGAAAAAGCTATAGGCTAGTTCAGGATTTGAGGGCCATAAATAAAATCACTGAGGATATACATCCAGTAGTGGCAAACCCTTATACTTTGCTGACTAAATTAAAGAATAGTCAAGTCTGGTTTACCGTACTGGATTTAAAAGATGCCTTCTTCTGCCTAGGCTTAGCCCCAGAAAGCCAAAACCTGTTCGCCTTTGAATGGGAAAATCCCGATTCAGGCAGAAAGACGCAGCTTACGTGGACATTACTACCTCAAGGATTCAAGAATAGCCCCACTATTTTTGGAAACCAATTAGCAAGGGAACTCGAAACACGGATACCTCCGGACACTGAAGGTGCTTTGTTACAATATGTAGATGATCTCTTAATAGCTACCGAGACTAAAGGCAGTTGTATTCAATGGACTATAAGTCGTCTTAATTTTCTGGGTTTAAATGGATATCAAGTCTCTTGACAGAAAGTCCAGCTGGCTCAACAAAGTGTGACCTATCTGGGATTTGACATTTCGGAAGGACAACGAGAACTAGGAACTGAACATAAGGAAGTCATTTGCCGGACTCCAGAACCTCAAATGGTAAAGGAGCTACAAACCTTTTTAGGAATGACAGGTTGGTGTCGCCTTTGGATTTATAATGATGGACTATTGGTAAAGCCTCTATGTGAATTGATAAAGATTAACCAGTCAAAGTTAGTCTGGACTGGAGAAGCACAAAAAGTCTTTAAACAACTTAAACAAGAATGGATGATTTTGAAATATCAAGCAATATTGGTAGAACAGGACGACGTGGAAATTGTGATCATTAATATTGTGAATCTAGCCTCTTTTCTTAGTGATGCTCCGGCACAACCTGTGATTCACGATTGTTTAGAAACTATAGAGACTGTGTATTCCAGCCGACCAGACCTTAAGGAGGAGCCCATGGAAGATGCGGAAGAAACTTGGTTCACGGATGGGAGCAGTTTTGTTACGCAAAGACAACGTAAAGCTGGATATGCTATAACAACTACTCAGCAGGTAATCGAGTCTAAGCCTTTACCCCCTGGAACATCAGCTCAAAAGGCGGAGATAGTTGCTCTCACGAGAGCATTGGAACTGGCAGCGGGAAAAAGGGTAAATATTTGGACAGATTCTAAATATACATTCGGCGTGGTACATGCTCATGGAGCAATTTGGAAAGACCATGGATTGCTGACCGCTCAGTGAAAACACAAAGTATGCTGAAGAAATTTCAGAATTGTTAGAGGCTGTAAAACAACCAGAAAAGGTAGCTATCATGCATTGTCAGGGACACCAAAAGGGGAACACCGATTTTGAAATTGGAAAATCGATTGGCAGAGGCTAAGCAGGCAGCTGAAATAACTGAGGTGAAGGCATTGTCTTTGATACCAGACGGTAAAATCCAAACTATATCCAAATTATAAAAAAGAAGACTTAAAATTAATTGAAGATTTGAAAGGTAAAATGAAACCAGATGGATGAGTATATTTAAAAGATAATCACATAGTAATACCCTCTAGTTTGACATGGCCCATAGTTCTTACAGAATACAATAAAACGCACTGGGGAGCTGGCACACTGCATAAGAGCCTGAGTCAGACATTAGTGGGACGATATGATAAAACAAGTAACTCAACAATGTAGCATTTGCTTACACAATAACCCCAATACCAAGGATAGAATAAAATTTGGAATAATCGGTAAAGGAAATTATTCGGGGCAACAGTGGCAAATTGATTTTTCAGAACTCCCTAGAAAAGGGGGGTATCATTATTTACTGGTTCTGACTGACACGTTTTCAGGAAGGCCTGAAGCCTTTCCCTGTCGAACAAACAAAGCAAGAGAAGTGGTTAAAGTCTTGTTAAATGAAATAATAGCATGCTTTGGGATTCTAGTAGCAATGTCTTCTGATAGAGTTTCACATTTTTGTGCACAAGTGGTAGAACAGATAAGTAAGATTCTAAAGATAGATTGGCAACTGCATACTCCTTATAGACCACAGGCAAGTGGACAGGTAGAAAAAATGAACCATTTAATTAAACAATAAATAGCTAAAATTGGATAAGAAGCTAATTTGTCATGGCCTCAATCCCTCCCTTTAGCATTACTTGGAATTAGAGTTAAACCTAGAATAAAAGGAAATTTGAGTCCCTTCAAAATCTTATATGGAAGGCCATAGCAATTTCTATTTAGTGGAGAGGACCTAACGCAGTTAGGATCAGAATATTTATATGCTTATATAACTGAACTTCAGAAACAATTAAATAAAGTACATACATTTGTTTTAGGGACCAGGGCTAGAGGGTTGGATCAACCAATCCACCCCTTGAAGCTCGGGGATTATATAGATATAAAGACTTTTTCAGGACAACCCCTACAGGAAAAATGGAAGGAAAGTGGATGGGACCATACCAAGTATTACTGACAACACACAGCGCCATTAAGATTAAGAAGCAAGCAGCTTGGATCCACAATTCAAGGGTGAAGAAGGCCCCGGCGAGGATATGGACCACCACTCCAATTGGACCAACAAAATTACGGTTTTCCAGATCCTAATGATTGCAGGGGTGCGGTTCTCGGATTTGGGGTGGGCAACTTGGGATGAGAACTTACACCTGACCTTAATACAAACAATTTCTCAAGTATCTCATAAGACGAACTGTTGGGTATGCACCCATGTGCCACAGCATGGGAATAAGGGTGTATCGTTAATTGGGATTCCCTTGCCTGCAAACTTATCTTGGACTAATTTGTGGGAAAACACATCTCGGGGTCGAAAATATTAAGCAGTTTTGGAACTAGAAGTGAGTAGCTTCATGCCGTTAGAATCCTATTATGTATGTGTACAAAGGTGTAACCCGCCTAAGGGTATAGGAAAACAGCATTGTATAAATACGGATACTACTTATGTGGGAAATCAGACATCTTGTAATTGAACAATTGATATTAGTACGACTAGCGGCTGGGCAAATTCAACCAGCTGGACGGTTCCAGAAGGAAAAGGGTGGTATTGGCTATGCAATGATACAGCCCATAAGGTCTTGCCTGAGAATTGGAAGGGAACTTGCACTCTTGGAGCGGTAGTCCCCAATATGACAGTACATGATGTAGTGCCTCGAGGTTACTTGAGAAATCATATGCGGAGAATCAGATGAAAAATTAACAATCCATTGGTAGAGAGACACACCCCTTTTCATAGTTTTGTGCGATGGTTTATCCCATGGTTAGGAGTGAGTGAATTGGAAAAGGCAATAGTTAATATTTCTGCAATTATAGAGAAGTTAGAAAACAAAATTCTGGATGCTATAAAGGCTCAACAAGAAGAGATATCTAGTTTATCACAGGTAGTATTACAAAATCGGATGGCCCTAGACTTGTTACTGGCCACTCAAGGGGGAGTCTGTACAGTAATAAACACAAGTTGTTGTATGTATGTAGATCAGAGTGGAAGGATCTCTACCGACCTGGAAGAAATATGGAAGCAGACAAGGATCCTACATGAGATCAGTAAAGAGGATCTTTCATGGAGTTTTAGTGAACTATGGAATAAGTTAACCTCCTGGTTGCCCAGTTTCCAATGGTTGAAACAAGTATTCATTGCTCTAATCGTATTAGTAGTGTTAGGAATATTTGTGTGCATGTTGTTTAGATGCCTGCTGTGTTGTGTTACTGTAAATAATGAAAGTATCTGATGCAAAAGAATTTGCATGGGAAAAGAAAAGGGGGGATTGATTAAGGAGGTATTGGGGAGGCAAGGACAATCCCCAGACAAGGACTGTATATCTCGAAACAAGACACTGGAACTCATGATAAGGAAGCGGCAGGCGGACAGAGAAACGAATGTAAGGACTATAAATCTCGAAACTGGACATTGGAATTCATTATAAAGATACAACAAATGGGAGAATTAGCAACAACCAGCTCTTGCAATTAAGAAACATGCCAATTCAGCAGATTCCTGACCAAAGGTGAAAAGTACACTGTGAGGAAGACTCGGGGTCTTCCTCCCAAAGACCCCTGCCCACGTCCCAAAGACCCCTGCCCACAATTCTTGGAAGGCTCTGCGCAGGCGCAAGGTGCCAAAAGGCTAATTAGCATGAGAAGCGAGGGAAGGCGGGGATAGGTAATGCATATGTATAGGTGCTTGTAGAATATTGATAGATTGATTGTATAAATTCAAGACTGCTTTCTGCTTTGGGTATGCACGATAGGTGGAGAGATCCCCCGTGCATCCAGCGCTGCAATAAAGAATATACCACTTAAAGGAATTTTGGCTTCGATCTTTGAATCAAGGCTAGATAGGATGGGGCTTCAGGCACCTCTTCACCTGAGGAAACACACTGCCATCAGGCACCGCTGTGCCAGACAAGCTTGTTCTGCTAGAACACCCTACTCAGATGCACTGTGGCATTCAAGTGAACTGCTTTCATGCAAATATAACGACTGATGTTACAACCCACCTTGCCTGTGGCACCTGATGAACAGAAGAGGAAGCCACCGCAGCGCTTCAAAACCATCCCTGCACGTGCCGCTCCTTGTCGCTCTCTGGCCTTATCTCATATCCTTATCCACTTCTGTGGAGAGCCTGCCACGGCACCTGCAAAGCAAGACGGACACCTTTCATAGTCACCTTGTGCTACTTGGTCGTTCTGCTCCAACCCAGCTCATGACCAGCCCCTCTTCTTACACAGCTCTTCAGAGTGCAGTTTGCTCCTTTGAGCCTGTGCGAGACACCTGTGAAAGAAAAAGAAACGCATAGGCCGATGCAGCATCCAAAGACACAGCACAACTAGGTAAGTTACTCTCATCTGCTCCCTTACCTCTGCCGCTTACCAGCCCCCGAGGCAGATGCTTCAATCTACCCTCTTCAAACAGCTACAACACCTCTAAAAGACAAAGAGGGGATGCTTAGAGGAACAGTGAGACCTACAACACAACAACTGCTACATCTGTTCCTCACTCACCTTGCCAGAGGCAGCTCTGCGTGTGACGTCCCAGGTTGTACACTGCGTTACCTAACCCTTACCGTAACCCTTACTCTAACCCTTCTCACCCTTACCATTACCCAAATCCTTACCTTTACTTTTTCCTTACCCTTACTCTTTCCTTTAACCATAACCTTACCCTTCCCCTTACCTTCCCCTTCCCCTTACACTTAACCTAACCCTTACCCTTCTGCTTCCCCTAAAACATATCCTAACACTTTCCCTTACCCTTAAACTTACCCTAACCCTTTCTATTACCCTTACACTTACTCTTGCCCTAATCCTTGCTTGCACCCTTACACTTATCCTAACCCTTACCCTTACCCTTACTTAAATCCTTACTCTAACCCTTACCCTGACCCGTACCCTTACCCTTACCCTTATTCATACCATTACCCTTACCCTTAACCTTACCCTTATCCTAACACTTACCCTAACCCTTACCCTTTCTGCTACACTTACCCTTTTCCTAAATCTAAACCTTACCCTTACCCTTACCCTTAACCTAAGCCTAAACCTCAAACCTTACCGTAAAGCTTACCCTTTCTGCTACACTTACCCTTACCCTAAATCTAAACCTTACACTTACCCTTAGCCTAACCCTCACCCTTACCACTACCCATACCATAATTCTTACCCTAACACTTATCTTTACACTTACGGTTACCATTAACCTTACACTTACCCTAACACTTATCCTGAACCTAACCCTTACCCTAACCCTTACCCTGACCCTTACATTAACCCTAACCCTTACCCTAAACCTTACACTTACTCTTAACATTAACCTTACCCTTAACCTTTAGCTAATACTTAACCTTACGTTTTTCTCACCCTAACCCTATAATTGACCATAACCATTACCCTAACACTTAACCTTACCCTTACAATAAGCCATACAACAACACTTAAATGTACACTTACGCTTACAGTTACCCTAGGAATTACTCGTTCAATTACTCCTACCCTTACCCTTACACTTACCCTTACCCTTACCCTTCTCCATACCATTACCCTTACCCTAAACCTTACACTTACCCTTATCCTTACCCTAACCCTAACCCTCACCCTTACCATTAACCATACCCTTACTCTTCTCCTTACCCTAAACCTTACCCCAACCCTTACCCTAACCCTTACATTAACCCTAACCCTTAACCTAAACCTTACACTTACTCTTAACCTTAACCTTACCCTTAAACTAATACATACCCGTACATTTCCCTCACCATAACCCTAATTTTAACAGTACCCATTACCCTAACACTTATCCTTACCTAACCCTAACCCTTACTCTAACCCTTACCCTTACCCTTATCCTTACCATTACCCTTACCCTTACACTTACCCTAACCCTTTCCCTTACCATTACCGATACCCTTACACTTACCCTTACCCTTATCCTTACCATTACCCTTACCCTTAACCTAACCCTTATCCTAACACCCTTACCCTAATCCTACACCTTTCTGCTACACTTACCCTTAGCCTAAATCTAAACCTTACACTTACCCTTACCCTTACCCTCACCCTTACCATTACCCATACCCTTATTCTTACCCTTACCCTAAACCTTACCCTTCCTTTTACCGTTATCATTAACCTTAACCTTACCCTATCCCTTACAATTACCCTTGTCCATACAACTTGCCCTTACCCTAACACTTACCCTTAACCCAACTCTAAACCTAAACCTTACCTGAAACCTTACCCTGACCCTTACATTAACCCTAACCCTTATCCTAAACCTTACACTTACTCTTAACCTTAACCTTACCCTTAACCTTAACCTAATCCTTACCCTTACGTTTCCCTCACCATAAGCCTAAAATTTACCCTAACCATTACCCTAACACCCTTACCCTAACCCTTACTCTAACCCTTACAATGACCCGTACCCTTACACATACACTTACACTTACTCTTACCCTAAACCTTACCCTTACCCTAACACTTACCCTAATCGTAAACCTTACCCTTTCTGCTACATTTACCATTAGCCTAAATCTAAACCTTACACTTACCCTTACCTTAACCCAATACTTACCCTTACGTTTCCCTCACCCTAAGCCTAAAATTAACCCTAACCATTATTCTAACACTTACCCTTACCCTAACCCTAACCCTTACTCTAACCCTTACCCTGACCCATACCCTTACACTCACCCTTACCCTTACATTACCCTAACTCTTACCCATACCATAACCCATACCCTAACACATATTTGTACCCTTAACCTTACCGTTACCCTTACCCTTACTCTATCCGTTACCCTTACGCTTACCCTTACCCTTACCCTATCCCTTACACTTATCCTTATCCATACCCTTAACCTTACCCCAACCCTTACCCTTAAGCTGAACCTAACCCTAAACCTTACCCCAAACCTTTCCCTGAACCTTACATTAACCCTAACCCTTAACCTAAACCTTACACTTACTCTTAACCTTAACCTTACCCTTAACCTTAAGCTAGTACTTAACCTTACATTTTTCTCACCCTAATCCTAAAATTAACCCTAACCATTACCCTAACGCTTAACTGTTACACTTACCCTTATTCTATCCGTTACCCTTATGCTTACCCTTAACATAAACCTTACCCTTGACCTCACCCTTACCATAAGCCATACAACAACACTTACATGTACACTTACGCTTACACTTACCCTAGCAATTACTCGTACAATTACCCTTACCCTTAACCTAAGCCGAAACCTTAAACCTTACAGTAAACCTTACTTTTTCTGCTACACTTACCCTTAGCCTAAATCTTAACCTTACACTTACCCTTACTGTAACCCTCACCCTTATCATTACCAATACCCTTACTCTTACCCTTACCCTAACCCTTACTCTAACCCTTACAATTACCCGTACTTTTACACATACCCTTACACTTACCCTTACTCTTAAACTTACACTAACCCTTACCCTTAACTAAATCTAACCCTTACACTAAACATCATCCTTACCCTTACCATTATCCCTTCTCTTACCCTTATCCTAAACATTTCCCAAACCCTTACCCTTACATTAAACCTAACTCTTACCATAACTCTTAACCTTATCCTTAAACTTAACCTAATACTTACCCTTCCGTTTCCCTCACCCTAAACCTAAAATTAGCCTAACCACTACCCTAACACTTACCCTTACTCTAACCCTTACCCTGAACTGTACCCTTACACTTCCACTCACCCACTTAAGTGAAAGAGATAGGATAACGTTAACCTTAAGGGTGACCCTTTAGCTTATCCTTAATGTTTATGGTTAGCTTAAGGGTAAGGGTAATGGTTTGGTAAGGGTAAGGTTAAGGGTAATTGTATGAGTAATTGCTAGGGTAAGTGTAAGCGTAAGTGTACATGTAAGTGTTGTTGTAGGGCTTATGGTAAGGGTAAGGTCAAGGGTAAGGTTTATGTTAAGGGTAAGCGTAAGGGTAATAGATAGACTAAAAGTAAGTGTAAGGTTAAGAGTAACGGTAAGGTTAAGGGTACAAATATGTGTTAGGGTATGGGTTATGGTATGGGTAAGAATTAGGGTAAGTATAAGGGTAAGTGTAAGTGTAAGGGTACAGGTCAGGGTAAGGGTTAGAGTAAGGGTTAGGGTTAGGGTTCGGTAAGGATAAGTGTTAGGGTAATGGTTACGGTTAATTTTAGGGTTATGGTGAGGGAAACGTAAGGGTATGTATTAGTTTAAGGGTAAGGTTAAAGTTAAGATTAAGTGTAAGGTTTAGGTTAAGGGTTAGGGTTAGAGTAAGGGTTAGGATTAGGGTAAGGGTTAGGGATAATGTAAGGGTCAGGGTAAGGGTTGGGGTTAGGTTTAGGTTAAAGGTAAAAGTAAGTATAATGGTAAGGGTAAGAGTGAAGGTTAGGGTAATGGTTAGATTTAGGTAAGGGTGAGGGTTAGGGTAAGGTTTAGAATTAAGGCAAAGAGTAAGTGTAGCAGAAAGGGTAAGGTTTAGGATAAGGGTAAGTGTTAGGATAAGGGTAAGGTTTAGGGTTAGCTTAATAGTAAGGTTAAGGGTAATTGTACGAGTAATTGCTAGGGTAAGTGCAAGCGTAAGTGTACATGTAAGTGTTGTTGTAGGGCTTATGGTAAGGGTAAGGTCAAGGGTAAGGTTTATGTTAAGGGTAAGCGTAAGGGTAATAGATAGACTAAAAGTAAGTGTAAGGTTAAGAGTAACGGTAAGGTTAAGGGTACAAATATGTGTTAGGGTATGGGTTATGGTATGGGTAAGAATTAGGGTAAGGGTAAGGGTAAGTGTAAGTGTAAGGGTACAGGTCAGGGTAAGGGTTAGAGTAAGGGTTAGGGTTAGGGTTCGGTAAGGATAAGTGTTAGGGTAATGGTTACGGTTAATTTTAGGGTTATGGTGAGGGAAACGTAAGGGTATGTATTAGTTTAAGGGTAAGGTTAAAGTTAAGATTAAGTGTAAGGTTTAGGTTAAGGGTTAGGGTTAGAGTAAGGGTTAGGATTAGGGTAAGGGTTAGGGATAATGTAAGGGTCAGGGTAAGGGTTGGGGTTAGGTTTAGGTTAAAGGTAAAAGTAAGTATAATGGTAAGGGTAAGAGTGAAGGTTAGGGTAATGGTTAGATTTAGGTAAGGGTGAGGGTTAGGGTAAGGTTTAGAATTAAGGCAAAGAGTAAGTGTAGCAGAAAGGGTAAGGTTTAGGATAAGGGTAAGTGTTAGGATAAGGGTAAGGTTTAGGGTTAGCTTAATAGTAAGGTTAAGGGTAATTGTACGAGTAATTGCTAGGGTAAGTGCAAGCGTAAGTGTACATGTAAGTGTTGTTGTAGGGCTTATGGTAAGGGTAAGGTCAAGGGTAAGGTTTATGTTAAGGGTAAGCGTAAGGGTAATAGATAGACTAAAAGTAAGTGTAAGGTTAAGAGTAATGGTAAGGTTAAGGGTACAAATATGTGTTAGGGTATGGGTTATGGTATGGGTAAGAATTAGGGTAAGTATAAGGGTAAGGGTAAGTGTAAGGGTACAGGTCAGGGTAAGGGTTAGAGTAAGGGTTAGGGTTAGGGTTCGGTAAGGATAAGTGTTAGGGTAATGGTTACGGTTAATTTTAGGGTTATGGTGAGGGAAACGTAAGGGTATGTATTAGTTTAAGGGTAAGGTTAAAGTTAAGATTAAGTGTAAGGTTTAGGTTAAGGGTTAGGGTTAGAGTAAGGGTTAGGATTAGGGTAAGGGTTAGGGATAATGTAAGGGTCAGGGTAAGGGTTGGGGTTAGGTTTAGGTTAAAGGTAAAAGTAAGTATAATGGTAAGGGTAAGAGTGAAGGTTAGGGTAATGGTTAGATTTAGGTAAGGGTGAGGGTTAGGGTAAGGTTTAGAATTAAGGCAAAGAGTAAGTGTAGCAGAAAGGGTAAGGTTTAGGATAAGGGTAAGTGTTAGGATAAGGGTAAGGTTTAGGGTTAGCTTAATAGTAAGGTTAAGGGTAATTGTACGAGTAATTGCTAGGGTAAGTGCAAGCGTAAGTGTACATGTAAGTGTTGTTGTAGGGCTTATGGTAAGGGTAAGGTCAAGGGTAAGGTTTATGTTAAGGGTAAGCGTAAGGGTAATAGATAGACTAAAAGTAAGTGTAAGGTTAAGAGTAACGGTAAGGTTAAGGGTACAAATATGTGTTAGGGTATGGGTTATGGTATGGGTAAGAATTAGGGTAAGTATAAGGGTAAGGGTAAGGGTAAGTGTAAGTGTAAGGGTACGGGTCAGGGTAAGGGTTAGAGTAAGGGTTAGGGTTAGGGTTAGGGTAAGGTTAAGTGTTAGGGTAATGGTTAGGGTTAGTTTTAGGGTTAAAGTCAGGAAAACGTATGCGTAAGTATTAGGTGAATGTTAAGGGTAAGGTTAAGGTTAAGAGTAAGTGTAAGGTTTAGGGTAAGAGTTAGGGTTAATGTAAGGGTCAGGGTAAGTGTTGGGGTAACGTTTAGGGTAAGGGTTAGGTTAAGGGTAAGGATTAGGGTAAGGGTAAGGTTAATGGTAACCGTAAGTGTAAAGGTAAGGGTTACGGTAAGGGTAAGAATGAGGGTATGGGTAATGGTAAGGGTGAGGGTTAGGCTAAAGGTAAGTGTAAGGTTTAGATTTAGGCTAAGGGTAAGTGTAGCAGAAAGGGTAAGGTTTACGGTAAGGTTTAAGTTTTAGGGTTAGGTTAAGGGTAAGGGTAAGGGTAAGGGTAAGGGTAAGGGTACGGGTCAGGGTAAGGGTTAGAGTAAGTGTTTGAGCATGGGTAAGGGTAAGGGTTAGGATAAGTGTAAGGGTGCAAGCAAGGATTAGGGCAAGAGTAAGTGTAAGGGTAATAGAAAGGGTTAGGGTAAGTTTAAGGGTAAGGGAAAGTGTTAGGATATGTTTTAGGGGAAGCAGAAGGGTAAGGGTTAGGTTAAGTGTAAGGGGAAGGGGAAGGTAAGGGGAAGGGTTGGAGTAAGGATTAGGGTAAGGGTAAGGTTATGGTTAAAGGAAAGAGTAAGGGTAAGGAAAAAGTAAAGGTAAGGATTTGGGTAATGGTAAGGGTGAGAAGGGTTAGAGTAAGGGTTACGGTAAGGGTTAGGTAACGCAGTGTACAACCTGGGACGTCACACGCAGAGCTGCCTCTGGCAAGGTGAGTGAGGAACAGATGTAGCAGTTGTGTTGTAGGTCTCACTGTTCCTCTAAGCATCCCCTCTTTGTCTTTTAGAGGTGTTGCAGCTGTTTGAAGAGGGTAGATTGAAGCATCTGCCTCGGGGGCTGGTAAGCGGCAGAGGTAAGGGAGCAGATGAGAGTAACTTACCTAGTTGTGCTGTGTCTTTGGATGCTGCATCGGCCTATGCGTTTCTTTTTCTTTCACAGGTGTCTCGCACAGGCTCAAAGGAGCAAACTGCACTCTGAAGAGCTGTGTAAGAAGAGGGGCTGGTCATGAGCTGGGTTGGAGCAGAACGACCAAGTAGCACAAGGTGACTATGAAAGGTGTCCGTCTTGCTTTGCAGGTGCCGTGGCAGGCTCTCCACAGAAGTGGATAAGGATATGAGATAAGGCCAGAGAGCGACAAGGAGCGGCACGTGCAGGGATGGTTTTGAAGCGCTGCGGTGGCTTCCTCTTCTGTTCATCAGGTGCCACAGGCAAGGTGGGTTGTAACATCAGTCATTATATTTGCATGAAAGCAGTTCACTTGAATGCCACAGTGCATCTGAGTAGGGTGTTCTAGCAGAACAAGCTTGTCTGGCACAGCGGTGCCTGATGGCAGTGTGTTTCCTCAGGTGAAGAGGTGCCTGAAGCCCCATCCTATCTAGCCTGCACACAATTATCTGAGAATGAAAGCTGCTTTCCAGTAATTCAGAAAGCCAAGTTACGTCTCAGCCTTGAGCATCTCGGGCTTTTGGGCTTTTTTTTTTTTTTTTTTACAGGCACTGTAACATTTGGCACCAGCACTAATACTTTTTTTGGCATATGTTTAGCGTTTGGGGCCTGTGTCTGGGATTTGGGCCCTGTCTCGAACCACTGGGGCTTTGTCCTGGGTTTTGGAGCCTGCCTCTAGAGTTCAGGGCCTGTGATTAGGCTTTTGGGGTCTGTGTCTGGGGGCCGGTATCTGGGGTCAAGGGGGCAGCTGCTTGTAGACCCTTGGGACCAGCATTGAGGGGGTTGGGAGCTGACTCTACACCTTTGGGGCCTGCTTCTGGGGGCGGGGGGGGGTTGAGACCAGCATCTGGGGGAGGGGTGAGAGCTCTTTGTATTCCTTTGGAGCCATTGTCGGGGGTGGGGCCGAAGGGGAGGGTTGGTTGGGAGCTGCTTGTACACTGTTGGAGCCTGGGTTGAGGGAGGAGGTTTGGAGCTGCTTCTACACCTTTGGGCCTGGCATCGGGGGTAGGGGGTTGGGTGCTGGTTGTAGGCGCCTGTGTTTGGGGGGGGGGGCTTGGGACCTGCGTCTGGGGGAGGGGTGGGAGCTGCTTGTACACCTTTGGGGCCTGCATCTGTGGGGGGTCAGGGCCTGTGTCTAGCAGGCTGGGAACTGCTTGTACAATGTAGGAATCTGTTTCTGCAGGGTGGCTGGGAGCTGTTTGTACAACTTTGGGGCCAGCATCTGGGGGTGGCTGGGAGCTGCCTGTACACTGTAGGGGCCTGTGTTTGTGGGGGGCTTGGGGGCCTCCCTCGGGGCGGGGGGGGGAGGGTTGGGAGCTGCTTGTATAGGGTAGGGGGCCTGCCTGGCAGGGGTTGGGAGCTGCTTGTAGAATTTGGGGCCCTGTGTCTGGGGGGGGGTTGGGGCCTGTGTCTCAGGGGTGTTGGGAACTGGTTGTACACCTTTGGGTCCTGTCTCTGGGGGGGAGCTACTTGTACACTTTTGGGGTCTGTATTTGAGGGGGGTTGGGAGCTGCTTGTGCACTTTTGGACCTATGTTTAGGGGGGTTGGGAGCTGTTCATGCATTCTAGGTGCCTCCCTTTTGAGAAGGGTTGGGGCCTGCATCTGTGGGTGGTTGGGAGCTGCTTGTACACTATAGGGGCCATGGTCTTGGAGGGGGGTCTGGGCTGTTTATACACCTTTGTGGCCTGTGTTTCGGGGGGGGGGGGGTGGGCCTGTGCCTGGGGGAGTTGGGAGGTGCTTGTTCACTCTAGGAGCCTCCATTTGGGGGTCTTTGGGGCCTCCCTTTGAGGGGGAGGGAGTTGGGAGTTGGTTGTACACCTCCGCATCCCATGTCTTGGGGGAGGTGGGGGGAGTGGGACCGGTCTCTGAAGGGGCGGGTTGTGAGCTGCTTGTACACCTGTGTCGGGGGGGAGGGTAGGGGGGTTGGCGGGGGGCGGGCCCGGGTCTTGGGCCAGTGTCTGGGTGGAGTCCAGTTCTTGGGAGGGGGTGGTAGGGTAGGAGCTGCTTGTGGGCAGTTGGGATCTGCATCTGGGTGTGGTTGGTGCCTGCTTCTGTTGGCAGTTTGGGGCCTGCTTGTAGACTTGTGCAGCCTGGGTTTGGGGGCTTTTCTGTAATGTTTGGGGTCTGCATTTTTGCTTTGGGATGCATCTTGAGCTTTTGAGGCCTAGCAGTAGCATTTGGGGCCTGCATCTGGGGCTTTTCTGTAGCATTTTGGTTGCGTATTTGTGATTTGGGGCCTGTATCCAGGGTTTTGCCTTTTTTGTAGTTTCCATCTTTGTGTGTGTGTGTTTCGTTGTTGGTTGTGTGGGGTTAGGGGCAGTTTGGGGTTTGGATTAAGGTCAGTGTCATTAGCGTTAGGGGGTTGATAATAAGGGTTAGGGTTGTGGTTAGAGTTGTTAGGTTTAAGGGGAATAAGGATTTCAGGGTAAGGGGATCAAGGTTGTGGGAATCAAAATGTTGTTTTTGCGCAGTTACATCCTGTAGAAGGAAGGAAGGTGGTATTGAGATATGCTTGCAGTGATAAGACAGCTTAACAGTGTGAAATGAGTTCATCTGATTCGTGTCAATATGGACCAATGCTAGGGCCGCATGATATGATGAAACGTCTGAGAAAACCAGAGTGGTTAATATATATAGTTCTTGTATCTTGCAAAGGAATGGTCCAGCAATTCGGGTCAATAGGGGATAAGAGAACAAAGGGGTTTCAGAATAACTGCTAACTATTACAACTGTTGCATGGGACACTATGCAAGTGTCTGCCATCCAGCCAAGATGGACAAAGGAGAAGGACAAGAGAAAAGCCTGGGAGGAAGACTAAGAGCCTTCAGTACGAGCAGCCCCCAGAGGGACCACCGGAGACTGATAACGCCTGCACCAGTGGGAGGGTTTGGATTCTGGGAACTAATTAGAATAACCCTGCCTTTTGTAGAAGTAGTAATGAATATGTATTAGCCTAGCAGCATAAAAACCAGCCGCCTGATATAACTTGTGTGCATCTTGGTGGAGCAGAGACTCCTGGCGCACCCAGCGCTGCTTGCTTACCTCTATTCATTTAATAAATTGTAAATTTCAATTGCAATCCTATTTGGGACCCAGTCATTTATTACAAGTGGGGGCTCGTCCGGGAGGGCTTTGGTTCCTGATTTCTGGTTTGATCTAGGAGAGGCACCCCCACCATTTGGTGGCTGCTCTTTGAGTCAGGTCGGAACTAATGGCATCTTGAACCTGAATAAAGGTAAGCAAAGTTTCTGATTCTTTTTTTCAGCTCCCTTGCCAGCTGCAGCACTATATTTTGCCCGTAATTGTGTGTGTGAAGATCCAAACGAAGATGACGGAGTCGTAAGCATTTAAAGCGTATACCGTTCGGTTGGGTGGGGTTCGGTTGCCTGTGTGTGTAAGAGTGTGACTGAGATGGAACTTAGTTCCGAAGCGATTGTGAAGGTCTTCTAACCGCGGTTCCAATCTCCCACGAGGGACGTGGCCGGTGAAGGACCGAAGGGATTCCTATAGGATTTGTGGGTGTGTGATAGGTCCTCGACCCCCTGCAAGACACTCTTACTAAGGTAACCAAGGGCTGTGGGAATTGCCATAGTAAAATTCCTAGATGGGTCAGACAAAATCGAAGACCAGAGACCAGAAGAAAGGGAGCAAATTACCAGTCATACCACCAGAAAGTCCATTAGGAATAACGATTAGAAATTGGAATGATAGGGACCCCAGAAAAGGAAAAAGTAAATTAAAAATGGTCCAGTATTGTGTGACAGAATGGCCAAAGGAGCCTTTAAGACTACATGTCTTTTGGCCTGTTTTTGGATCCTTCGAAGACTGGATTTGCCAGGCCTTAAATATCCATGTTAATTCAAAGGAACCTTTTAGCCAGGAAGAAAGTGATTATGCAGGATTATGGATCAGGAGGACTTCACGTCCTTTTCCAGCCTCAATATTTACGTTAAAAGCAGGTAAGAAATTTGAAGAACAAGAAGAACATGAAAAAGAAAAAGAAGATAAACGTGAGCCGTTGGATAAGCTACCACCTCCATATCCTAACAATCCACCCCCAGCGGCTCCCCCTCCGGTGGCTGTGGTATCGCCACCAGTACCACCGTTGCCCCAGCTTCCACCACCAACAGCACCAGAATTAGACCGACCTCCGGCCGCATGCAGGAGAAGTAGGACAGACGTATCTGAGAGGGCTTCTCTATATCCCTTAAGGGAGGTAACTGGTGTATAACTGGTGCGCGTCTTGGTGGAGCAGAGACTCCCGGCGTACCCAGCACTGTTTGCTTACCTCTATTCATTCAGTGAATTGTAAACTTTGATTGTAATCCTATTTGGGACTTTTATTTATTATAACAGACAACCTTGTAAAACGCAGACAACCAGAATCCTTACAGCAATTAGGTGGAAATCACGGCGTAAGACACATTACCACCTCAAAGAGTAAAAACCTCAAAAGAAATGTGACTTGTAACAGGCCAGCAGCTGTGTATTTTCTGTGAAGCACCAGCTAGATTATGAACCTTGAATAGCACAGTTAAAGGGGAAACAGGGGAGGGTCCCGGTCCTCGGCAGAAAAAAAAAGTGTATAAACTGTGTATGGAATTAGTAGGCACCCTCCTGCTTGTGGGACACCCGCCATTGTAATCGCGAATAATAATGCTACTGTACTGAGATCCTCGACTCAGCCTATGCTATTTGCTACAGATTGATTCAGGGTTTTAAGGTTTCAGAGATTGGGCACTAGGGTTGGGTTTCAGGGTAAGGGGTTTCAGGGTTTATGTTTAGGATTTTAAGGTTTTTAGGGTTGGAGTTTTAACGGTTAGGGTTTTAAGGATTTGGGGGTTAGGGTTTTAAGGGTTTCAGGGTTAGCGTGTTAGGGTATTAGAGTTTTTTGGGTTGTAGTGTTGATATGTTTTTTAGGGTTAGAGTCTTAAGGTTTTATTTTTGGTCAGTTATTTACGGTTAGGGTTTTAAGATCTTTTTTTTTTTTTCTTTTTTTTTCAGGTTAGGTTCTCCAGGTCCAGGGTTTTGAGTATTTTGGGGGTTTGGATTTTGGGGGTTTGGATTTTGAGCATCTTAATTTTGGGGGTTAGGCTTTTGTGTGCCCTAATTTTTTGGGATAGGCTTTCAAGCATCCTAAGTAGTTGGGTTAGGGTTTTGAGCATCTTAATATTTTGGGTCTGGGTAATGAGCATCCTCAGTTTTCAGGATAGGGTTTTGAGCATCTTAATGTTTCCAGGATAGGGTTTGGAGCGTCCTAATGTTTTGGGTTGGGGCTTTGAGTGTCCTAATGTTTTTGGGTTAGGGTTTGGAGTGTCCTAAATTTTCAGGATAGGGTTCTGAGCATCTCAGTGTTTCCAGGATAGGGTTTTGAGCGTCCTAAGTTTTTGGGATAGGTCTTTGAACTTCCTAATGTTTTCCGGATAGGGTTTGGAGCATCTTAATGTTTTGGGTTTGGGTTTTGAGCTTCCAAAGTGTTATAAATTGCCCCCTTAATTAATTTTCAGAGAGCATTGTATTAATCATAGAAAGGAATTTATTGAGTAAGCAAACATCAAGCAAAACAGCACTGGGCAGCCGGGGAGTCTCAGCTCCGCCAACGGCACGCACCTCACCCCCGCCAAGGTCCCTTTTTATATCTTGCTAATTCCGGGATTACGCAGCACATCCTGGTATATTCTGCGACTGCGCGCACTGTTGCGCGCAAAAGAATTTTTAAGAATTTAAATCTCTTTAAAAAGAAAATTAAGCAAAAGAATTTTCATAGTGTGTAGGCAAGCATTATGCAGCTCCTTACTTCAGCAGGGAGCTTTCGCAACTCCCGCTCCTCAAACAGAACTCCTTGTTTTTATAATACAAAAGACAATGAACAAACATTTATGGTGTATTGCCCTAAGTTTTTGGGTTAGGGTTTTTTGCGTCTTAATGTTTTGGGGTTAGGGTTTGGAGCGCCCTAAGTTCTTAGGCTAGGGCTTTGAGCATTCCTAACGTTTTGGGTTGGGTTTGGGTTTTGAGCATCCTAAGATTTTGGGATAGGGGTTTTAGGTATAGGTCTTCAGGGGTTTAGTGTGGTAAATAGTTTGGGTTAGGTCTGTAGGGGTTTTGAGGTTTTTTGGATGTTAGGGCTTGAGGCTTTTTTTGTAAGGGCGGTGAGGGTTCCAGTGAGTGCTGGTAAATGCAGTTCTCGAGCACTCGGCCTGTGATTGGCCATGCTGGCTGTGCGGGGAATGCTGGTAGGTGTAGTTTTCCGGCACTGGAAGGCCATGTTGTGTGCCCAGAGCATGCCGGGAGATGTAGTTCTCAGGACTCTGGACTTCCGGGAGGCCATGTTGCGTACCCATGGTATGCCGGGAAATGTAGTTGTCGGATTCGGGACTTCCGGGAGGCCATGTTGAATGCCCAGAGCATACCGGGAGATGTAGTTCTCGGGAACAAGGGTTAGGGTTAGGGGCTAGGGCTGGGGCTAGAGTTAGGGTTTCGGGTGAGGGTTGGGGTTGGGGGTTTTTGTTAGGGTTAGTGGTTTAGGGTTAGGCTTAGAGGGTTAGAGTTAGGGGTAGGTTTAGAGGGATAGGGTAAGGGTTAGGCATTAGGGGTTAGGGGTTGGGACTGTGGTTAGGGTTAGGGTAAGGGTTAGGGTGAGAGTATTAGGGTTAGGGTTCGCGTTCAGTTTAGGGTAAGGGTAGGGTAAGGATTAGGATAAGGGTAATGGTTAGGGTTAGGGTTAGGGTTATGGTTAGGGTTAGGGTTAGGGTTAGGGTTAGGGTAAGAATAAGTGTAAGCTAATGGTTAGGATAAGGGTAAGGGTTAGGGTAAAGGTTTTCATTTGTTAAAGCTGAAACACAGTATGCAATCTGGGACGTCACAGCCAGAGCTGCCTATGGCAAGGTGAGAAAGGAAAAGATGGAGCAGATGTTCTACTCCTAGTTTTTTCTTTATACGTAAATTAAAGTTTGAGCTAATTCCAGTTGGAAGAGTTCCAATTACTTGCTTGGTCATAATGTCTTTTAATATTGAAAGCTGCAGCAAAAGCATGGGGATTTTTGCTTCTAGAAACACCCTAGTTCTCTTCTCTGCACTATGCATGCTTTTGAGCTAAAACTGATTAAAAAATAAAAACTTAAAAAAAAAATAAAAAATAAAATCACACACACACAAAAAAAAAAAAACACACACCACAGCTGCTGCTGCTCTCTTCCTACTTCCTTGTGCTTTGCCCCTACCCTTCCCAGGTGATTGGGTTTGGGTGCTAGGCGAGGCCAAATGGTATATGAGTCCCAGACATCCCCTCAGAGAGCTCATTCTGCTTGGGCTGCTCTTTGGGGTGTTTGTTTTTCCTTCGGTCAGTTGCAGGCTTCTTCAGGTGGATCAGAGTTTTTGGACTGATGCGTTTCCAAGTAGCCAGGGGTACGCACATCTTTTTGAGGTAACAGCTAGTAGGATCTGTTAGAATAAACTGATGTAGTACTTGATGCCTTTATTGCATGCAGTTCTTTATCAGGTGAGTAACTGTTGCGAGTAACTGAAGTCAATGTTACTTGGTGTGTTTGCTATGCAGTGCCTGTGCGGACTATTGCACGAGACACAGCTTTCTGACATCTGGCCCAGCAACTACTAAATAAGGGGAGGGGAGAAGCTGAAGAACGACCAAAGGACAAAGCCTGGGAGGAAGACTACGAGCCTTCAGTACGAGCGGCCCCCAGAGGGACCACCGGAGACTGATAACGCCTGCACCAGTGGGAGGGTTTGGATTCTGGGAACTAATTAGAATAACCCTGCCTTTTGTAGAAGTAGTAATGAATATGTATTAGCCTAGCAGCATAAAAACCAGCCGCCTGATGTAACTTGTGTGCGTCTTGGTGGAGCAGAGACTCCTGGCGCACCCAGCGCTGCTTGCTTACCTCTATTCCTTTAATAAATTGTAAACATTAATTGTAAGCCTATTTGGGACTCGGTCATTTATTACAAGTGGTACCTCCCGATGGGTGGCAGCTGTCGGGATAGCTCGGGATGCTGAGGCGTGGTGCTGCAAGGAGGTTGGTGGTCGGTGGCGCCCTGGGGCAGGCCGAATTGGGAGGGGGCGAGGCGGCGGGTGGTCGGTGGCTTCTGTGGAAAAGGCGCTTGTATGGGGGGCTGCGCGTTCAGAGGAACCTTGACAGGCTGCAGATAGGGGCAGGCAGGAACCTTTTGAAGTTCAGGAGAGGGAAATGCCAAGCCCTACCCCTAGGGAGAAACACCTCTGTTTACCAGCACTGGCTAGCTCGATACTGAATAAGCATTTCTTCATGGAAGGGGTGCTTTGCTATTAGAACAGGCTGCCCGGGGAAGTGGTAAGAGACCCGATCCTTAAAAGTATTGACGAGACATGTGCACATAGCCCGGGAGTCCGTCCTCCAGCAGGGCGGGAGCTGGCTCTTCCGAGCCCCTGTGCTCCGGTCTTGTGCGACGCGTTTGCAAGCAGCACCGGGTGCCGGGTCCGACATCGGACGTTTCGGGGACGGCGATTCCGGGGCCGTCGGCTAGCGGGGGCCGGCTATGTCGTGTCCCGGGGATCCGAATTCAGGGGGCGTGGGGGCCGGCCGTGCAGTGAAGCGGGGGGCTGGCGTCCGCCGGCTTCCCAGAGAGCGGGCTTTCGGTGCCGTGCGGTTCGGTGGCCGGCCGTCCCGAAACCCTGGGCACCGGTCTTGTGCTAGACTCAGCGGGGTCCGGGGCCGAACTCGGCTTCTCGGGGCCGGCGGTCCCGGTGTCCAGGTGTCCCGCCTCGGGCGGCGCGGGGCCGGCTGTCCCTAGCAGCTGGGCTCCCAAGAGCTTCTGGGCTCCCAAGCGTCGCCCAAGACCGGATCCCAGAGAATCGGGACGGCCGGCCACACCGCTGCGACTAGCACAAGCATCTCCCGACAACGGAGCCCAGGGGCTTGCGAGGGTCAGATTCCGCGCCCCGGGATAGAGAAACGGGGAGCGCGGGTCGGCCGGCCGCAGCTTCGCACGGGACCGAACCCCCTGTCTCCGGGACGGCCAGACCCCGAGCCGGCAGACAGCAGCCTCCCGCTTCACGGCACAGTCGGCCCCCAACCCGCCCGAGTTCTGATCGCCGGGACACGGGACAGCCGGCCGCGCCGCCCGAGGCCGGACACCTGGCGCCCGGGACCGCCGTCCCTGACAAAGCCAAAGTCGGACCCGGACCCCGGTGCGGCTAGCACACGCGTCGCCCAGGACCGCAGCCTAGGACCTCGGGACGGTCGCATCCCGCGCCTCCGGCAGGAGCTACCCGGGAGGGCAGGACGGCCTGCCGCAGCTCCGCAAGAGACCGAACCTGCTGGATTCCGGGACGGCCAGAGCCCGAGCCGGTGGGCAGCAGCCTCCTGCTTCACGGCTCGGCAGTGAAGCTCACGGTTCGTCGCCCGACTTCGGACCCACGGGACAGCCGGCACCCGCGCCGCCGGAGGCCGGACACACGGGCCTCGGGATCGCCGTCCCCGAACCGCACGAAGTCACACACGGTCTCCGGTGCGTCCAGCACACGCATCGCAAAGACCGGAGCCCAGATTATAGGCTCAGCCAGCCCCGCGCCGCCCGAGGTCGGACCGGGAACCCGTGTGTTGGTGCAGCAGTGCCAGACATGCTAGAACTCCAGTACGAACTAGAGTCAAAGGCAGCCAAGTGGAATGCTACTATCGATACTGCTAATGCATTTTTCTCTATCTGTCTAGCAGCAGCATGCAGGCCACAATTTGCTTTCACTTGGAGGGGCATTCAGTATACTTGGAATCTACTGCCCCGCGTGGAAACACAGCCCTGACATCTGCCATGGACTGATCCAGACGACACTGGAACAGGGGAACGCTCCTGAACACCTGCAGTATATCGATGATATCATCATATGGGGTAACACAGCAGAAGAAGTTTTTGGGAAAGGGAAGAAAACAATTCAAATTCTCCTGAAAGCTGGATTTTCCATTAAACAGAATAAAGTCAAGGGACCTGCACAGGAAATCCAGTTCTTGGGGGTAAAATTTCAGGATGGACGTCGCCACACTCCGACGGATGTGATCAACAAAATAACAGTTCTGTCTCCGCCAACCAGCAAAAAAGAAACAGAAGCGTTCCTAGGTCTTGTGGGATTTTGGAGAATGCATGTGCCAGGCTATAGTCAGCTTGTGAGTCCTCTATATTGAGTGACTCGAAAGAGGAACTGACCATTGAGGCCATCACACAGGTTACCCATCAGTGTGAGAGCTGTGCTGCAATCAAACGAGCCATGAGGGTAAAGTCTCCCTGGAATAGGGGGAGATGGCTTGGATTTCGATATGGTGAGGTCTGGCAGATTGACTACATCGGACCACTTCCACAAACCCGCCAAGGCAAACGGTACATACTCACCATGGAAGAAGCAACTACTGGGTGGCTGGAAACATACCCTGTAAACCATGCCACGGCCCGAAACACTATCTTGGGCCTGGAAAGGCAAGTGCTGTGGCGACATGGTCCACCAGAAAGAATTGAGTCCGACAATGGGAGTCACTTCCGAAACAATTTGATCACTTTCTGGGCCAAGAGATGGGTGTATCTGGGCCATTGAATCTGTGTATCACATCCCTTATCACCCACAAGCCTCTGGGAAGGTTGAGAGGTACAATGGACTGTTAAAAACTATGTTACGAGCATTAGGTGCTGGGACGTGGAAACAATGGGACACAAATCTACCAGAGGCCACTTGGCTAGTTAACAATAGGGGGTCTGACAGCCGTGCTGGTCCTGCTGAAACAAAACCCCTACACACTGTGGTAGAAGCTAAAGTCCCTGTAGTGCATGTGGGGAAGTGGATGGGCAAGGCGGTGTGGGTTGCCCCTGCCATAGGAAAAGGCAAACCCACTCGTGGGATTGTCTTTGCCCAAGGTCCAGGGTATACCTGGTGGGTGATGCAGAAAGATGGGGATATCAAGTGTGTGCCTCAAGGAGATTTAACACTGGGAGAAAATTAATCTGTCATCCAAGTTATGTGTTGTAGGAGGACACTGCAGAACCAATGAAAGATCATCTTTGCAAGGAACCAGGCAAGTGCAACAGTGATGTGAGTTAAGCTGGTGCTGGTGTCAAGAAAACCAACTTCGGCTGCCCTGAGTGACCACTTTGACAGATGATGATGAAACCATCAACAGTTTTTATGAGCATTTTGGGAAAAGACCTATAAAATAAAGAGAAGTACAGGCATAAAAATGCTTCAATGGACAGAAAACTATGGTGATGAGACCATCTATATACTAAACTGTACCTGATTGTGACACAAATGTTATGGAATAAGGGGTGGAAGTTGTGTTGGGTCTGTCTCAGCTGGAGTCACCTTTTCCCTGCAGCAGCCCGCACAGTGCTGTACTCTGCACTCGTAGCTGGAACAACACTGAAATCACTCCAGTGTTGTGTCTATTGCTGCATAGTGCTGGCACAGCATCAGGACTCCTTCCAAGTCCCCAAGAGCCAGGCACGGGTGCCGGCTGTCCCGTGTCCCGTGGGTCCGAAGTCGGGCGACGTGGGGTCCGGCCATCACGCTTCCTAGGGCTCCCGTCTTTGGCGACGCATGTGTCAACCGCACCGGGTTGCCGGTACGACCTCGGACGGCTCTGGAGCTGTCCCTAGAACCTGTGCTCCGGTCTTGGGCGAGGCGTGTGCCAGACGCAGCGAGGTCCGGAGCCGACTTCGGGCGCTTTGAGGACGGTGATCCCCTCGGGGCACGGGATTCCGTCCTCCGGTAGCGCGGGTGCCCGTTGTCCCGTGTTCCGGGGGTCCGAACTCGGGCTGAGTGAGGCACGACCATCCCGCGGCCCTGGGCGCCGTTCTTGGGCGACGCATGTGTCAAGCGCACCGGGTTCCCGGTCCGACCTCGGGCGGCGCGGGGCTGGCTGAGCCTATAATCTGGGCTCCGGTCTTTGCGATGCGTGTGCTGGACGCACCGGAGACCGTGTGTGACTTCGTGCGGTTCGGGGACGGCGATCCCGAGGCCCGTGTGTCCGGCCTCCGGCGGCGCGGGTGCCGGCTGTCCCGTGGGTCCGCAGTCGGGCGACGAACCGTGAGCCGGGCGATGAACCGTGAGCTTCACTGCCGAGCCGTGAAGCGGGAGGCTGCTGCCACCGGCTCGGGCTCTGGCCGTCCCGGAATCCAGCAGGTTCGGTCTCTTGCGGAGCTGCGGCAGGCCGTCCTGCCCTCCCGGGTAGCTCCTGCCGGAGGCGCGGGATGCGACCGTCCCGAGGTCCTAGGCTGCGGTCCTGGGCGACGCGTGTGCTAGCCGCACCGGGGTCCGGGTCCGACTTTGGCTTTGTCAGGGACGGCGGTCCCGGGCGCCAGGTGTCCGGCCTCGGGCGGCGCGGCCGGCTGTCCCGTGTCCCGGCGATCAGAACTCGGGCGGGTTGGGGGCCGACTGTGCCGTGAAGCGGGAGGCTGCTGTCTGCCGGCTCGGGGTCTGGCCGTCCCGGAGACAGGGGGTTCGGTCCCGTGCGAAGCTGCGGCCGGCCGACCCGCGCTCCCCGTTTCTCTATCCCGGGGCGCGGAATCTGACCCTCGCAAGCCCCTGGGCTCCGTTGTCGGGAGATGCTTGTGCTAGTCGCAGCGGTGTGGCCGGCCGTCCCGATTCTCTGGGATCCGGTCTTGGGCGACGCTTGGGAGCCCAGAAGCTCTTGGGAGCCCAGCTGCTAGGGACAGCCGGCCCCGCGCCGCCCGAGGCGGGACACCTGGACACCGGGACCGCCGGCCCCGAGAAGCCGAGTTCGGCCCCGGACCCCGCTGAGTCTAGCACAAGACCGGTGCCCAGGGTTTCGGGACGGCCGGCCACCGAACCGCACGGCACCGAAAGCCCGCTCTCTGGGAAGCTGGCGGACGCCAGCCCCCCGCTTCACTGCACGGCCGGCCCCCACGCCCCCTGAATTCGGATCCCCGGGACACGACATAGCCGGCCCCCGCTAGCCGACGGCCCCGGAATCGCCGTCCCCGAAACGTCCGATGTCGGACCCGGCACCCGGTGCTGCTTGCAAACGCGTCGCACAAGACCGGAGCACAGGGGCTCGGAAGAGCCAGCTCCCGCCCTGCCGGAGGACGGATTCCCGGGCTATGTGCACATGTCTCGTCAATACTTTTAAGGATCGGGTCTCTTACCACTTCCCCGGGCAGCCTGTTCTAATAGCAAAGCACCCCTTCCATGAAGAAATGCTTATTCAGTATCGAGCTAGCCAGTGCTGGTAAACAGAGGTGTTTCTCCCTAGGGGTAGGGCTTGGCATTTCCCTCTCCTGAACTTCAAAAGGTTCCTGCCTGCCCCTATCTGCAGCCTGTCAAGGTTCCTCTGAACGCGCAGCCCCCCATACAAGCGCCTTTTCCACAGAAGCCACCGACCACCCGCCGCCTCGCCCCCTCCCAATTCGGCCTGCCCCAGGGCGCCACCGACCACCAACCTCCTTGCAGCACCACGCCTCAGCATCCCGAGCTATCCCGACAGCTGCCACCCATCGGGAGGTACCACTTGTAATAAATGACCGAGTCCCAAATAGGCTTACAATTAATGTTTACGATTTATTAAAGGAATAGAGGTAAGCAAGCAGCGCTGGGTGCGCCAGGAGTCTCTGCTCCACCAAGACGCACACAAGTTACATCAGGCGGCTGGTTTTTATGCTGCTAGGCTAATACATATTCATTACTACTTCTACAAAAGGCAGGGTTATTCTAATTAGTTCCCAGAATCCAAACCCTCCCACTGGTGCATGCGTTATCAGTCTCCGGTGGTCCCTCTGGGGGCCGCTCGTACTGAAGGCTCGTAGTCTTCCTCCCAGGCTTTGTCCTTTGGTCGTTCTTCAGCTTCTCCCCTCCCCTTATTTAGTAGTTGCTGGGCCAGATGTCAGAAAGCTGTGTCTCGTGCAATAGTCCGCACAGGCACTGCATAGCAAACACACCAAGTAACATTGACTTCAGTTACTCGCAACAGTTACTCACCTGATAAAGAACTGCATGCAATAAAGGCACCAAGTACTACATCAGTTTATTCTAACAGATCCTACTAGCTGTTACCTCAAAAAGATGTGCGTAACCCTCGCTACTTGGAAACGCATCAGTCCAAAAACTCTGATCCACCTGAAGAAGCCTGCAACTGACCGAAGGAAAAACAAACACCCCAAAGAGCAGCCCAAGCAGAATGAGCTCTCTGAGGGGATGTCTGGGACTCATATACCATTTGGCCTCGCCTAGCACCCAAACCCAATCACCTGGGAAGGGTAGGGGCAAAGCACAAGGAAGTAGGAAGAGAGCAGCAGCAGCTGTGGTGTGTGTTTTTTTTTTTTTTGTGTGTGTGATTTTTCTTTTTATTTTTTAATCAGTTTTAGCTCAAAAGCATGCATAGTGCAGACAAGAGAACTAGGGTGTTTCTAGAAGCAAAAATCCCCATGCTTTTGCTGCAGCTTTCAATATTAAAAGACATTATGACCAAGCAAGTAATTGGAACTCTTCCAACTGGAATTAGCTCAAACTTTAATTTACGTATAAAGAAAAAACTAGGAGTAGAACATCTGCTCCATCTTTTCCTCTCTCGCCTTGCCATAGGCAGCTCTGGCTGTGACGTCCCAGATTGCATACTGTGTTTCAGCTTTAACAAATGAAAACCTTTACCCTAAGCCTTACCCTTATCCTAACCATTAGCTTACCCTTATTCTTACCCTAAACCTAACCCTTTCTCTAAACCTTATCCTCACCCTAAGCCTTACCCTTAGCCTTACCCTAACACTTACCTTTGCCCTAACCCTTACCCTTATCCTAATCTGAACCCGAACCCTAACCCTAATACTCTCACCCTAACCCTTACCCTAACCCTAACCACAGTCCCAACCCCTAATCCTTACCCTAACCCTCTAAACCTACCCCTAACCATAACCCTCTAAGCCTAACCCTAAACCACTAACCCTAACAATAACCCCCAACTCCAACCCTCACCCGAAACCCTAACTCTAGCCCCAGCCCTAGCCCCTAACCCTAACCCTAGTTCCCGAGAACTACATCTCCCGGTATGCTCTGGGCATTCAACATGGCCTCCCGGAAGTCCCGAATCCGACAACTACATTTCCCGGCATGCCATGGGTACGCAACATGGCCTCCCGGAAGTCCGGAGTCCTGAGAACTACATCTCCCGGCATGCTCTGGGCACACAACATGGCCTCCCAGTGCCGGAAAACTACACCTACCAGCATTCCCCGGACAGCCAGCATGGCCAATCACAGGCCGAGTGCTCGAGAACTGCATTTACCAGCACTCACTGGAACCCTCACCGCCCTTACAAAAAAAGCCTCAAGCCCTAACATCCAAAAAACCTCAAAACCCCTACAGACCTAACCCAAACTATTTACCACACTAAACCCCTGAAGACCTATGCCTAAAACCCCTAACCCAAAATCTTGGGATGCTCAAAACCCAAACCCAACCCAAAACGTTAGGAATGCTCAAAGCCCTAGCCCAAAAATTTAGGGCGCTCCAAACCCTAACCCCAAAACATTAAGACGCAAAAAACCCTAACCCAAAAACTTAGGGCAATACACCATAAATGTTTGTTCATTGTCTTTTGTATTATAAAAACAAGGAGTTCTGTTTGAGGAGCGGGAGTTGCGAAAGCTCCCTGCTGAAGTAAGGAGCTGCATAATGCTTGCCTACACACTATGAAAATTCTTTTGCTTAATTTTCTTTTTAAAGAGATTTAAATTCTTAAAAATTCTTTTGCGCGCAACAGTGCGCGCAGTCGCAGAATATACCAGGATGTGCTGCGTAATCCCAGAATTAGCAAGATATAAAAAGGGACCCTGGCAGGGGTGAGGTGCGTGCCGTTGGCGGAGCTGAGACTCCCCGGCTGCCCAGTGCTGTTTTGCTTGATGTTTGCTTACTCAATAAATTCCTTTCTATGATTAATACAATGCTCTCTGAAAATTAATTAAGGGGGAAACTTATAATACTTTGGACACTCAAAACCCAAACCCAAAAACTTTGGACGCTCAAAACCCTATCCCGAAAACAGGACGCTCAAAACCCTAACCCAAAAACATTAGGATGCTCCAAGCCCTAACCCAAAAACATTCGGACGCTCAAAACCCAAACCCAAAACATTAAGATGCTCCAAACCCTATCCGGAAAACATTAGGAAGCTCAAAGACCTATCCCAAAAACTTAGGACGCTCAAAACCCTATCCTGGAAACACTGAGATGCTCAGAACTCTATCCTGAAAATTTAGGACGCTCCAAACGCTAACCCAAAAACATTAAGACGCTCAAAGCCCCAACCCAAAACATTAGGACGCTCAAAACCCTATCCTGGAAACATTAAGATGCTCAAAACCCTATCCTGAAAACTGAGGATGCTCATTACCCAGACCCAAAATATTAAGATGCTCAAAACCCTATCCTGAAAACTGAGGATGCTCATTACCCAGACCCAAAATATTAAGATGCTCAAAACCCTAACCCAACTACTTAGGATGCTTGAAAGCCAATCCCAAAAAATTAGGGCACACAAAAGCCTAACCCCCAAAATTAAGATGCTCAAAATCCAAACCCCCAAAATTAGGATACTCAAAACCCTGGACCTGGAGAACCTAACCTGAAAAAAAAAAAAAAAAAAAAAGATCTTAAAACCCTAACCGTAAATAACTGACCAAAAATAAAACCTTAAGACTCTAACCCTAAAAAACATATCAACACTACAACCCAAAAAACTCTAATACCCTAACATGCTAACCCTGAAACCCTTAAAACCCTAACCCCCAAATCCTTAAAACTCTAACCGTTAAAACTCCAACCCTAAAAACCTTAAAATCCTAAACATAAACCCTGAAATCCCTTACCCTGAAACCCAACCCTAGTGCCCAATCTCTGAAACCTTAAAACCCTGAATCAATCTGTAGCAAATAGCATAGGCTGAGTCGAGGATCTCAGTACAGTAGCATTATTATTCGCGATTACAATGGCGGGTGTCCCACAAGCAGGAGGGTGCCTACTAATTCCATACACAGTTTATACACTTTTTTTTTCTGCTGAGGACCGGGACCCTCCCCTGTTTCCCCTTTAACTGTGCTATTCAAGGTTCATAATCTAGCTGGTGCTTCACAGAAAATACACAGCTGCTGGCCTGTTACAAGTCACATTTCTTTTGAGGTTTTTACTCTTTGAGGTGCTAATGTGTCTTACGCCGTGATTTCCACCTAATTGCTGTAAGGATTCTGGTTGTCTGCGTTTTACAAGGTTGTCTGTTATAATAAATAAAAGTCCCAAATAGGATTACAATCAAAGTTTACAATTCACTGAATGAATAGAGGTAAGCAAACAGTGCTGGGTACGCCGGGAGTCTCTGCTCCACCAAGACGCGCACCAGTTATACACCAGTTACCTCCCTTAAGGGATATAGAGAAGCCCTCTCAGATATGTCTGTCCTACTTCTCCTGCATGCGGCCGGAGGTTGGTCTAATTCTGGTGCTGTTGGTGGTGGAAGCTGGGACAACGGTGGTACTGGTGGCGATACCACAGCCACCGGAGGGGGAGCCGCTGGGGGTGGATTGTTAGGATATGGAGGTGGTAGCTTATCCAACGGCTCACGTTTATCTTCTTTTCCTTTTTCATGTTCTTCTTGTTCTTCAAATTTCTTACCTGCTTTTAGTGTAAATATTGAGGCTGGAAAAGGACGTGAAGTCCTCCTGATCCATAATCCTGCATAATCACTTTCTTCCTGGCTAAAAGGTTCCTTTGAATTAACATGGATATTTAAGGCCTGGCAAATCCAGTCTTCGAAGGATCCAAAAACAGGCCAAAAGACATGTAGTCTTAAAGGCTCCTTTGGCCATTCTGTCACACAATACTGGACCATTTTTAATTTACTTTTTCCTTTTCTGGGGTCCCTATCATTCCAATTTCTAATCATTATTCCTAATGGACTTTCTGGTGGTATGACTGGTAATTTGCTCCCTTTCTTCTGGTCTCTGGTCTTCGATTTTGTCTGACCCATCTAGGAATTTTACTATGGCAATTCCCCACAGCCCTTGGTTACCTTAGTAAGAGTGTCTTGCAGGGGGTCGAGGACCTATCACACACCCACAAATCCTATAGGAATCCCTTCGGTCCTTCACCGGCCACGTCCCTCGTGGGAGATTGGAACCGCGGTTAGAAGACCTTCACAATCGCTTCGGAACTAAGTTCCATCTCAGTCACACTCTTACACACACAGGCAACCGAACCCCACCCAACCGAACAGTATACGCTTTAAATGCTTACGACTCCGTCATCTTCGTTTGGATCTTCACACACACAATTACGGGCAAAATATAGTGCTGCAGCTGGCAAGGGAGCTGAAAAAAAGAATCAGAAACTTTGCTTACC